>NC_044586.1:35694869-36313827 GCF_901933205.1 Camarhynchus parvulus | reverse complement strand
GCATTTATTATTACCTAATTTCAGTAGGTAATCTGGATTAAAAGGAAATATGTACTTCAGCATTTCTAGTAGTATGGCTTACTCTATAACTTTTTGTGACATTGTCTTCAGTTAATCTGAAATAATTTGTCAACACAGATAGTCCCTGCAACTTTTTTTGTTTTTCTGCATTAGTTGTCTTAGCTTTTGAAGTCTTGTCCTATTTTTCCCACTCACAGTCTCTGTTTCTGAAAGCTAACCAATTGTGCCTTCACTTTTTTTTATGTCTGCAGTGAGGAAAAGTTTCTTAAAAGCATACTTCGTATATCAGGAGGAAGCAAAAAAATCAGTACCACCACATCTCTGTCAAGGATGAGCTGCAGACACTTGTGAGTTATCTATGTGGAGTTCAGAGGGGACGTACAGGAGATAGAAGGAGAACCTGTCACTAGGAGTGGCACTTCAGGACCACAGAAGTGAAAGTAGTTTTGGTAATTGCAGAGTCAGACCAGCTACTTTGATTTTTAATTTTTTTAGCAGTTTCATGTATGGTCAGTATTTTTTATTTGAGATGAATATTGGACTGCATCACAACCCAGATAACAGTGATTGTTAAGTTGTGAAACTGTACAATCCCTGTTTGCAGTTAATCAAATTTCTATAACACTTGGTCTAATACTTCTCCTAGAAGTGATTTGTTAGAAGACTAGTGGAAAGTTGCAAACTGTTGCAGAAGGGTGAATTGGAATGTGGAGCAGAAGTAATCTCCATTGACGTGGAAGTTACCTAAAAATCTTACTCTCTGCAATACAGTGTTTAGGACTAGATTGATTTATTTATCAGATGACAATTACTGTTGCTACTGAGTTGTGGAAATGTTCAAAGCCAGGCTGGATGGGGCCCTGAGCTGCCTCATCTAGGGGGTGGTATCACTGTCTGTGCCTGGCAGAACTACATCATCTCTTAGGTCCCTTTCTACTCAAGCCATTCTGTGTGCCTGGCTGTGTCCAGGTGCATGCGGGGACAGCCCAACAACTTACAGGAACCTCTGTCACTAATCTTGTACACATGAAGCAGTTATGGGGGGTTGTTAGAATTTGTAAGATGCTGTCAGTAACTCTCCTGTGATCTTTCACTGTGAAGCTACCTACAAGGTAACATTCTGATGTACTAATTGACCCATAAACGTAGCCTACTTGGCTTCATATGATTGTGTTTTGGATAAAATATTGCTGAAGGATTTTCTTTTGGTTGGGAGAGTGTGTAAATTAATACAGCTTGGCAAAATCTTGACTCTTGTACTTCTGGAGTTATATTTATGTAGTTAGTATGAATAAGGATGTATCATACTGTCTTTTTGTGACTCTTCTGACTTGTTTAAAATGGAGATTTGATGGGCAGTAGACATTCTGTGAGTCTGGTGATTTTATTCCTATTCAGGAATATTTGTTATTTAGTGTCTGTTGTTTATATTGGTAGAAGCATACAGAAAATGCAATGTTGTCTTCATGGGTTTTATGATGAGGAGTGTCAAAAATGAGTTTGTGGCAAATGTGAACTCTCCTTCAGAATTCTTAGAAATGTAATACCAATCCATGGATGAATTTCCAAGGCGGTTTTATATCAACAAGTTCGAGATGCCTTGGACTTGTGTTTTCTGTGAGCTGTTATGTTCAAAAATCTTACCCTCTACCAAGATAAGTTATTTCAGAATGTGCCATGCTTCTAGAAAGTGATGCCAAATTGTCATCAAATTGTCACTTGGTAGAATCAAAGAGACTGTAGTAGTCCTATGGCATCAAGGAGCACTGAAGAGGCAAGAATAGCTGACTGTCATGCTGGAGAACATCACTCTTCCATTTTTCTGATATATCTTTTTTGACTTAGTAGCAGATTAGATGAGATTTCACCAGAGACCCCCTGGCACTTAATCTCTGTGGGCATTGGGTAGGTTTGGAGACAAATAGGGAGAAGCTGTAATACTATAATAAGCAAGCACTTGTAGCTAGTTTTTTTCTGGATGCTTGGTCTTCAAATGTTCTTACTTTTGGTGTACAATTTTCTACTTGCTTTTAAATCTGAACACTAGAGAGGGAAGCAAGCATTTCTGAATTACAGCTATGTATACCTGTACTTACTGTATGTCCTTATTTTATTGTTACTTTTTCACCTTTCTTCATATTTGAGCTGCAATTTTTGTTTGCTTATATTTTTAATAATCCTCTGGTTTTTTGTCCTGATCTCCTTAAACCTTTTATTTCAGGAATTGCCCAAAGCTAAATTGAGGTTCAACCAGAGATCTTGCATAGAAAACTCAAGTGTGGTAGCTGAAATTCCACGAAGACTGAGGAGTCGAAAATGAGGTTTTACAATTAAGGGCTTTAGGCTGCTGTGTATGCTTGTGTTTGGCATCCTTTTGATCTGTGTGTTGCTTTTCATCAAACTCTTAAGAGTAATCTCAGAAGAAGAGTGCTGTATTAATGTAAGTACAAATTAGAGTGACAAAGTAAGAATATTTCATGTGGAGCCTGGAACAGAAAGATCTAGTAGGTTGTCCGGTTTTATGCTTGAAGAACAAAAAAGTCCTGAAGTCCTCCTTTTCCGCTGGAAATCTGGGTCCTGGTTAGCCAGGAAACAGGAGAAGAAGCACCATTAAGTGCATGTTAGTTTGAACATAATTAAGCTGCAGTAACCAATATTTTGAACAATGTGCGGTCTTGCTAACTAGTTCTGCTTCTAGCCAGAGGCAGGATCTTAAGATCCAGTTTGCAAAAACGTTTTTCAGAGACAAATATGTTAATTTAAAAATATTTGTATTTACAGTAATGCAATTCTTTTGTTACTTAATCTTATTGTGAGACTATTTTTTAAATAAGCTGCAAGTTTCACAGGGGAAACCTGAAGCCTCTTTTCTGAGCTGAATGCTGAATCTGCTGTGGTGGAAGTGAAAATAAGGAGTCACAGGTTTGCCTACAGAAGGTTGAAGGCACAGATCACAAGAACCTAAAGAGAGCAAGCATTTGGTAAACTGCAGGCACCTTAAGCAATGTAGGGATGAAAGACTGGTTTCCTGAAGGGTAAACTTACTTCCCTGGGACAGTCAGGGCAGACTGAAAAGTCATTCTTCTGCTTGGGTTTTGCCCCAAATACAGATTGTTTTGACATGCTTGTATTTAACTTGCTGAAAGTAGAACTCCTGAGTGAAGGATTAAGGATGTAGTGGTGATGCTCATTCAAGCGCTGTGGTGATTGTGATTGTCATAGCGTAAATAATAGATGACTCTTAGAAGACAGACATGTAGATTTTGTTTAGAAAGGTCTGCCCATCCAAAACTCTAGAGTCAATTTTACATTTCAGTAACCTTTGGACATCTTCTGTTACCTTATCAATGTGTTTGATTTGTTGTGGGTTGACCCTGGGTGGACATCAGGTGCCCACCAAAGCTGCTCTATCACTCCCCTTCTCAACTATATGGGATAGTGTATTGGGTTTGCATGGCGAAGGTTTGGTGGCATGTAGGCTATAGGGCTTCATCTTCTGTGAGAAGCTGCTAGGAGCTTCTTCTGTGCCTGGCGGATCCAGTCCCTGATCGCTCCAAAGATGAATGTGCCACTTGTCAAAACTTGACCAATTAGAAATGGTGGTAATGCCTCTGTGATAACAGATTTAGGAAGAAGAAAGAAAAAAGTTACTGCATATTTGTAATTGCAGCCAGAGAAGAGCAGGGTGAGAACATGTGAGAGGAACAACTCCGCAGACACTGAGGTCAGTAGAGAAAGAGGGGCAGGAGGTGCTCCAGGCACCAAAGCTGGGATTCCTCTGCAGCCTGTGGTGCAGCCCATGGGGATGCAGCTGTGCCCCTGCAGCCCACGGAGGACCGTGAGGATGCAGAGATCCACCTGCAGCCTGTGGAGGACACCCACACCAGAGCAGGTGGATTCCTGAGAGGAGACTGTGAACCCATGGGAGGCCTGTTCTGAAGCAGGCTCCTGGCAGGGACCTGCAGACTGATGGAGGGAAGAGCCCCACACTAGAGGAGTGCCCTGGTAGAACTTGTGATCCTATGGGGGACCAATGCTGGAGCAGCCTGTCCTTGAAGGACTGCACCCCATGGGAGTGATCCATGCTGCAGCAGTTTGAGGGGTTCTGTTGCCCATGGAATGGACTCATATTGCAGCCATTTGCAGAGAACTGTTGTTAGTGCGATGGACTCACATTGGAGTAATTCGTGGTGAACTATTTCCTGTGGGAGGGACCCCGTGTTGGAGCTGGGGAAGGACTCCTCTCCCTGAGCAATGGGAGAAAGAGCCTGTGATGAACTGACCATAACCCCCATTCCCTTCTCCCTGTGCTGCTGGGGAAGAAGGTAAAACTTAGGAAGGAGGGAGGGGTGAGGGGGAGGTGTTTTAAGGTCTTACTTTACATCTCATTATACTGCTCTGATTTTGTTAGTAATAAATTCAGTTAATATCTCTAATTCCAGCCTTTTTTGCCTCCAATTGGATTTGTTGAGTGATCTCTTCTGGTCCTTACCTCAACTCATGAACCTTTCATTATATTTTCTCTCCCTTGTCCAGGGCAGAGAATTGTGGTAAAGAGTCTTTGGTGGGTGCCTGGCATCCAGCCAGGGTCAACTCACTGCAGATAGAAAAAACACAGCACAAGGCTTGTGGGTCAAGATAAGGACAGGGAAGGCTGCTTGCCAGTTGTTGTCATGGGGATAAAATAGTTGTCAGCTTGAGGAAATCAGTTTAATTTATTGCAAATCATATAGGATAGGATAATGAGAAATAAACCCAAATCTTAGTGACACCTTCTTCCCAGGCTGAACTTAGCTCCTAAATTTTCTGCTACCTCTCCCTTAGAGGCACAGTGGGGTAGGAAATGGGGGCTACAGTCAATAGCATGTACATGTTGTCTCTGCTGCTCCTTCCTCAGTAGGACTCCACACACTCCCTACTCCAGTGTGGGGTCTCTCCCATGGGAGATAGTCCTTCACAAACTTCTCCAGTGGCAGTCCCTTCTAGGGGTGCAGTCCTTCAAGAACAAACTATTCCAGCATTCCCATAGTGTTACAGTCTCCAGGTGTTTAGCTACTCTGGCCTGGGCTCCGTGGGCTGCCAATGGATCTCTGCTCCACTGTGCAATTCCGTGGGCTGCAGTGGGACAGCCTGTCCCACCGTGGGCTGCAGGCAAATCTCTGCACGGGCACCTGCAGTACCTCCTCCCCCTCCTACTTTGCTTCACTTTGGTGTCTGCAGAGTTGTTGCTCTTGCATATTCTCACTCCTTTCTCTGCTGCTGTTGTTCCCCTAACAGTTGACCCCTCCAACCCTCTTCTTAAATATGTTGTTCAATAGGTGCTGCTGTTACTGATGGACTCAGCTTTGGCCTGCAGTGGGTCTGTCCTGGAGCCTATCTGGCACTGGAGATGGGGGAAGCTTCTGGCAGCTTCTCACAGAAGCCACCTAGCTAACAAAACATTGCCATGCAAACCAAATACAATTTGACTTCTAGCAAAGTGAGTCTTGAGGTATGACAGGTTTCTCCAGAAAATGGCAAGCTTTAAAGATGCAGAGGAACCAAGAATTACGGTCTAAATATGAACAAGAGTGATCTTAAGAAGATTCAAATAGAATCTTGTGGAGACTTGATTAAACAAGTTTAATCCTCATTAATTTGGTAACTCAGTACTAAAGATCTAGTCCATGTAATTGAAAGTGGTGTGGGGATGAGTGTAATTCAGATTCATTTGGTTAAAATTATTCAGTTTTTTGTGTAGGTGTCCTCATGGGAGAGGATATGAGCTCAGGCTTGCAAGTGTGAATTGCTTACCTTTGGGGTTATGCTCCTAACTCAGATCTTTCACCTCTTGAAAATTTGTGGCCCATTAAATGAGAGTTCTGGGGGTGCTAAGGTGCATGAGCCACTCACAGAGCAGGTGTAGAGCTATGGCAGTTCACAGCTTTGCATGCACATATTAGCTAGAACTTGTTTTTATGAGGACTGTTGGTTTGTTTTTTGGGTTGGATTTGTTTTGTTGGTTGGGGATTTTGGCAGGGGACAAGGGGATGGGGAATTGTTTTAGTGGGTGAGATTTTTTCTGTGGGGTTTAGTTTTAATTGGTTGAACATTTTTTGTGTTTGGGGTTTTTCTTAAATACCCTCTTCTGAAGCTTGTAGCAACTTAACAGTTGCCTAAAGAGCAACCAAGGGCAGAGGTGTGAAGGTCAGTGTCTACAGTTTACAGTTGTCATCTTCTAGTTAAGGTTTGCTTGTGCGTTGGACATTGTCTGCGGAGCAACCATCCCTAGGTTCAAAGTGGTACTGCCTTGCTGCCAGAAAGAGAACAGGATTTTTTTTTTTTGCTCAGGTTTCACCCTCTTCCATTAAGCGTTTCAGACCCTTTAGAAGCTCGTGTTCATTAGTGGATTCAGCTAATGAAGTTAATTGTGAAAAGAAGCAGTTAAGGTTGAACCTCTGTCATTGCACAAGTAGCAAAACCATGTAGCAGAAAATAGTGGTTGTTGCTGGGTGTCAGTGTATGCCTTTGTCAGGTTACCCTCAGAAAGATGTCTGAAGCTGTAACAAAAGAACCATTGGTGAATATAGGTGTAATTTGAGTGACTTTCAGTGAGGTTTGTTGCTCATGTTCAAATACCATGTTTCTCTTAGGGAAGTATTAGGAAGTATTGAGAGTTAAAACAGACGTGAGTTACAATTACTTGAGACTTTGCTGGTATGGTTCAGTTATCGTGAAAGAGATAATTTTATTCCTGTTAATGAATGCTAGTAGTGAGTAGTCGCAATTTGCATAGAATCAGTGTCTTTTCAACAGATAAAACTTCTAATCTTAATTAAAATGACATATGGGAATTTGTAAGACTTCTCTCTGGCTACCAACCTGATTAGTAATAGAATTACTGTAAATTGTACTGCAGAAGGATACTTTGTACATAAAGGGCCTACACTAGCTGGATTTAAATGGCCAGTAACAAAACGTCATATAATGATGAAGGAAATCTTTATATCTGTGCCTTGATGATGTGTTAGTAATCTAAACAAACCTGAATAAAACCCAAACTTCCTATAGTGAAGATAGTACAAGTAATGATACATTGGCATGCAAGCTCTGGTGTTGCCAGGGGTATATATATAATGTGTATGTTATGGAGAAAAATAGAGGAGAGGCAAAAGGTGATCCTGGAATTGCAGTTAAACCTAGCATTGGCTTATGTCTGTAGAAGGAAACCTGATACCAGGCTTTACTAGTTCAGCAGCCAGTGTCACAATCAAAGTAGAGTTAGGATTGCCAGATATTAAGCAGATACCAGATGGAATTTGAGACTAGGTCTTGCTTCTGAAAGAGAAATTAAGATGCCTTTTCCAAAGAAGAGTATCTTAAGCCAGCTGGCAAGCCTTAAGTAACTTTCAAACTGCACTTAAAAAAGAAATATCTTAACTCTGAAAACTTGCATGCCTTACTTGTAGTCCTGCTGGGTATTACCTTGTTTTGAAGCTTGAAAGATAAAATTTAGTGTAACAATTATGGGGACAAACAAATAGTTACATCTGCTCTTAATCAGAAGCATGCATATCAGGTAATGTTATGTATACTACAATGTGGCAATCCATTAACTTGGAAAAATTGTAGAGCTAAATACTGATCCTTCTCTGTAATGACAGCAGAGCCAAATTCACAGCATCAAATTGCTGTCTCAGTTCTCAGAACTTGCTTTATGGTTGAATATCTAGCTTATGCATAGCAAGATATTGTAACATAGTAATTATGCATTCTCTTAATTTAATATACTTATAGTATTTTTAAAAATCTCTGTGTTGTTTCTGTTTATTGCCTGCCTGGATTTTCTTTGCAAGCATAAAAATTACTTGCAATTCAGCTTGTCCAGGAATTCCGAGGTTATAATTTTAACTGTAAGTCTGACTGGTAGGGTGCTCACAAACAATTTTCCTAGGGGATGGTGCCTATTTGACGGGAATAGGGAGAAAATGTAGATCGTGGCAAACAGCCACAAAACCTAAGAATATACCTGATAAATGTTACAAATTACTGTTGAAACTTAAATAGATACTATAGCATAGGCTTTGTAAAGTACTCCACATTTGAATTGACACATTAGAATTTTTGCACAAAGTTGAAACTTTAACTCAGTAAGTGTTGAAGCATAGCATATTCTTAGTAACATAAGAATGTTCGTTACATCACTTGCTTTGAAAATGCTTTTTATATTTTGCATGAATCTAGTGCAAGTTGCATATGATTGCTAGTCTCTCACATCAGGAAACTTTCATCTTGAGATATCAGGGACTTTAGGCAGGCAGCTTTTACCCTTACAACATCCAATAAATTTATGTTCAAATTTAAGATCTAGCTGGGAGTTAACTTTGGCTTAAGAAAAAAAAATCTGATTTTATTCAGCTGTGCCAATTATAGACAGTGGAACTAGTCTCACAAGGTCAGATGCTGTTAGCTGCTTTTGCAGAAATGGTCCCTGTGTGCAGTATTAATCAAGGTAGCTCCCTTCAGTGGAAGGAGGAAAACTTGGTTAAGCTTTCTCTGTGTAAGTGTCCCTGTGGGCTTTTCAAGGAGCAGGTTAAACCTTAGTGCCATGTTTGTGCTGCAGTAGCTTGTTCTCAGGCCTCTGGCTGTTTCTCAGGTGGTCAGTATGATTTCATGTCACTGAATAAGCTCAACCACCTAGCCAGCTTTTTGAAAATCCTCTAAAGGTTGTCTGACATCAGTTAAAATATTTGAACATAATTGAAGAGCTATTTTTGTTCAGGAAAAATTACAGTATTAATGCCCAAAAGATACTAGCTGTTCAACTGATGAAATACATCAAGACCAGAAACTATCAAAAGCAGATAAAAACTAGAAATAAAAATTGCATTTAACTTTGTTTACTGAACAGTTGGTAGCTGTACTTACAGGAATCTTGAGTATGAAAGTCTTTATTAGATCCCGATCAGCTTTTCAGAACTGGTTTCTGAATAATGTTTTTTATGAATTTTTATAAATGTGTCAAAGTCAGCTCTGGAGTAGTTTAATTTCTCTTTTATTAGAGGTACACTTACCCTGTTGAGTAAGGGTTATCTGAATTGCTTTAACTTATAAAGCCTCTAAAAGTTGGTGAAAATGAACAGGCTTCCACTTTGGGCTATGTTGTCAAAGTTCTGCTTATGCGCTGAAATTATTCCAGAGAGGGGGAACCCTCTTCAGAGTTGAGAGATAAGAATTTAGGACATCTCACATGTAAGTGTTTGGGGAATACTAAGAGCAGCACACATCATCTCTTAATTAGTTGTTTACCTGAAATGAAGGTTCTAAACCAGGAGATTAAAAGCATAGTGGAATCTGGGATGGTTTGGCCATCTGTGACTATTGCAGTCTCAGAAATGGGAAACATCTCTGAAAAGACATAATCCTCTGAGTTTGGCTGGTCCTGTGACTGAACTAGTGCTATTTTTCCAAATATCTGACCATTGTTATCATGTTTTGTCACACAGCTAGTATCCCCTTTCTGAGAAAAAGATTGGATTTTTTTTTCCTTGGCTTCTAATTGTAAGCAGGTAAACCAGTCAGTTAATTTGTTTCATCTGTCTGTCTAGTGTTTGACTCTTTTTTTTTCTCATGCAAATATTTGGGATTAATTTAGGAGTGCTGTTCTCAAGGTGATTCTAACAAAGTCTCTTTTCCACAGAGGTAAATACTCTGAGGCAAAAGTATTAGGAAAATTTTAGTGAAAACAGTGCAACCAAAATGTCAGGGTCTGAACAAGAATCATGCTGTCTATGAAGTGCTAAATAATCATGATCCCTTCTGAAAATGATAAGACTTCTTGGAGGGCCAGTTTATTTAATTCCACACCCGAACAACTAGTTCACATAAGCAAGTCTTGGGGATATCTTCAAGTAAGTGACTGTACTTAGTTCATGTCTTCAGACTGGGGCTGAGGTCCACTTACAGCTTAATATGGCTTAATATCACTTGAAAAAAATAGGATTATTAGCTTTCCCATCACTTAAATAACAAAGTTCAATCAGAACCCAAAATTTGAAACTGAAGGAATTGAAAGACAACTAAATAAAAAATAAAAAACCCACCCCACTTTCACAATTGTCACATCAAGCCCAATTACCAATGATTATGAATTTCCTTGAATTCTTCATTGAGTGGTTGCTTTTTAGAAAAGCTTTACAAACAGTAAGTGTGCAGGTTTTTTTTCCATTCACCTCTATAGTAAGGTTATTTATTCCTCAGCTTCCTTAGCATCATCTTTGGTTTGCATTTTTCTGGAGACATGCTTCGAGAAACTATTGAAGAAAATGTCCAGGAGGCACTTTTTCCTGGTTTATCTGAGAAGGACAGAAACAGAAAGCAAGTTCCATGTTTACAGTCCTTGTCAGATATGAAACTTTTGAAATGCTGCATTTTCAGTGACTTGTCCTGGTTAACCTTTCTTTCTTCTGTTCTAATGGGTTTATTCAAAGATATGCTGCTCGTCCTTCAGAGACAATCTTTACTGGGAAAAGTGTCCGTGTGCATATCAAGTGTGTGCATGTGCTCTTGTAGTTCATCAAGTACTTTAATTTTAAGTATGCCATGAAGAAGTAGAATTAATCAGTTAGCTTAATGCATTCATTAGTACATTCTGCACTAATGGACTAAGTACAAAAGGTAATATGAACAGACTAGTGAGAGAGGCACAGATACAGTGATTTTATGGAGTTACGTCTCAGGAAGTATGGAAGACAGTTCCTGGGGTGTCACTGGCAGCTAATGGAGGCAGTCTAGAATTTAGCTCTGTACTTTTGTAAGATTGTATTAGACAGCATTAGAATCAATTTTGTGATAGTGCTGTTTTTTAAAGAGTAGCTTCCCTCATTTTTTCTAGCTAAATCTTGCATTAGGCATCTCCACAGTTCAGTTATGTCAGATATATCTGTGCATATAAATACTCAACTCAGCTGTTAGAAGGCAGTACCTGCTCAAACTAAATTAAAAAAAAGGTCTTATTTTTTGCATGCTTCCTATCTTCTTGCACTTTAGCCTCTGCATAGGGGCTATGGTTGACAGTATTTTCCTGCCTGAAGATAGGGGAATGGAAAAATGAAAAAGCAAAGGAAAGTTGGCGTTTCTCTCCCTTCTGCAGATCAGTCACCTTATAGGTAGACAACCTTTAAAGCAAAATTTCTCCCTTAAAATAAACTCCATTAAATGAAGAGGGGGATTCAAACAAGTTACTTGTTATATTTGCTAGGAATAAGTTTAAACTTACTTCGATTTAACTGTTGGGTGGTTGGGTAGATACATCTCAAGTGTCCAATAAATCTGGGTACATCCTGCCTATCTCTTGCTCTCATATCCTAGTATCTTTATTTCTGTTATGCCTGTTCAAGTATAATCATTTTGTATCCCCAAAGTGATCTGGGGACTACAGACAGATACTGTTGTTGTACTTGACCCTAACTTATTGTACAAATGCCAGCCAGACACTGTGTTTTATGACTTAAACTTCCTCTTTTAGACTTTGCCTTCTGCTTTTTCCCTCACTCATTTGTCATTGAGTTAAAAGGAAATCTTGTTGACATCCAGATGAATCTGGATACATTATTAGTTCCAGAGTCAAGCATTGTATCAACTGAAAAATAAAGTGAGAGCATGCTTGAGATTTAGGATGCCAGCAGATTCTACAAGTTCCGATATGGAAAAATAGGTTTGATCAAGAGCAGAGCTAGGTCAGGTTAGCTGGGAATTGTTGGAAAGTCAAGTTCAGGAAGGATCAGAGCCGAAGGTGAGTCTGAGGCATGCTTGCAGCCATCAGGCATAGTGGTCAATGAAAAAGTATGTGCTAGGCTTTAACAATATCAAATAGTGTGGAAGACTGCAGTGTCCTGCATGATCCAGTGGCTTCTTGGATGAGGAGGCAAAGACCTGCAAGCAGGAAAATTTTCTTAGGAAAGCTCTTTTAGCTAGGAGTTGAAGTTTTCTTTTCTGTTAGAAAACAGTAAGAGAAAGGTGGAGTGACATCAGTACTGTTGCTCAAAGGCAGTGGGGTGGTAGATGTAAGTGGCAGCAGACTATAAGCAGGGAGCAGGTGCTCTGCTGCCTGCCATGTTAGGGATGTCCAGGTTGGCTTTCTTAAACTGTTTTAGAGAATACATTCGTGTTCCATTCCAAGGTGGCATCAGTGCAGGGATGCCAAGCTACCTCTATGCTATATTAAACATTACTGCATGCTCTTGGTGAGTTAAAGAGTAACTGTACAAATGACAAAAAAGTGTCATGGGGAAAGAAGTTAGTATTTGTATTGTCCGTTGCTTGAATTTGGAGGGAAGGTCAGAGAAATGTTTAACTTCTACTGCAGTATGGCTCTGTCCTCAAAGATCTTAAAAAGCTTTTTACTTAGGTGTTCATTGATTAAGAAGATTGCCTAACCACACTGTAATACCATATTATATATGCTTTGTGTGCCACCACTTCAAGCAGGAAAATCAGCTCCAGAATGTTGTACAGTGATTGGATATTTAGGGTTGAACTTTCAAATCTGGATGCTGAAAGAAGCTTCAGCTTGCATTAAATTCCTGAATTGCTATTTCAGAGCCAAAAATGAAATTGGCAGTCTCTCACTAAAACCAAGTTAGTTTATTTCAGGATTTGGAATTGTAGATCATTGAGTAAGAAAAAGTCAGAAATAACTTAAAACCGATATCTGGTACCTGCTGCTGAAGTTCTGCTACTTTTAAACTACTGTCAGCCTTCATTATTGATATCTCCATATTTAGTTGTTAACTTCAGTCTGAGGACTGAAAAATTCAGCCTAAACTTTTAGAAGAAAAGACAATGAAATTGCTGCAGTTCACCCAGATTACTGTACTGGGATTTCCTCTATGCTCACTATGTTTTTGTCATTCTAGTGATACCCTTATAAAAATAAAAGGATAACTGAATGTTTGTTTTAAATAAATTACAATAATGTAGTTATAGGCTTAACTTGTCATGAGTTTGAGAGGTGCCTTTCAGGACAGTTGGAAACAATAGTGTTTATGGAAAGACTGGACAATTTACAGATTTTTGGATCTAACAGCATTTACAGTGGTGCAAAACAGATTAAACTTGCGGTGTGAATGGTTCTCATGATCTGTGTTTGCAAAAAATTCTGTTGGGAGGGAAATAGTTTTTTAAGTCAGGAGTGAAAAGATGTCCTATTAGGTGGGAAAATCACCAAAGAGTCTCAAAATGTATTGGTAATGGAAGCCTTTGGAGACATCTCTTTTGCTGGACATCAGGTCAGTTATTTCCTTTAGGCTTTCTTCTTGTGTTCTTTTTGTGAGGGACAGTTTAGATAATTGAAAGATTATGCATTTGCAAGAATATACAGGACCTCGTGTCTTGATTTCTCTGTCTTCTGAGAATCGGTAGATTTAATCGGTGATGGTAAAGGCAGGACTCTACCATGGTGGTTTAATTTCTGTGTAAATCATCTTAGCATTTTGTGCTCAACACCTAACAGATGGTATTTCAGAAATTTCAGAGATACTGTCAAATTACTGCTGATGAGAAGAGTGTTTCTTACCTTACTTTCCCAGCGCTTACCTTTTACAAGCACCTGAGTTGGATCCTTACACTTTCCCTTTTCCCTGGCCTGTAGATTATTCATTAGCTGGGGAGGGTTTCATCTTTCTTTGGGGGTGGAGAGGGGAGAAAACGGGTAACTCAATCTCATAAGTGCTAGAGTCCGTGCAGGAAAGGAGCTGAGACCTTCCTCAGGAAAGCAGTAACAGTCCTGCTAGCTCATTGCCAGCCAGACTGCAAGAGGTGGGGTGGGATTTTGAGTGCTATGAACCAAAGACATGTCCCAAAATCTGTGGCCTTGTTTTGGTTTTATGGGTCAGTTTCCAACAAAGATGAGCATACAGATCCCATAGTTTGCTGTTGGTAGCCACGCCAGCTAGTGAAGCAGATCTAGCTTGTATAAGAGGTGTAGTCTCAAAATACTATTTTAGTTGCTTCCGCTTACTCATTAAATAAGTCATAATAAATCTAGTGGAACATTAAACAGTTTTCAGACTAGGGAAGGGATTTTTTTTGGAAAGTGATTTCTGGGATCATGCTGTTCTTTTTGAGAAGTGTTTGTTTGCTGGGAAGGGGAGATTTTAATTTTCTTGTAAAAGTCTCTCTGCTTCTTTGTTTAGTGCTTAAGTGTTTCAGAATGATAAAATTCATGCTTAAAATTCATGCTATCTCCTCTTGGATAATTATTTCTTATGAATAGTAACTGTTAGCTTTAGTATAGTAGGGTTTATTTGATATTTGTGGGAGAACCAGTAATGAGGTAGAGAAAATACTTTATCTGATGGTTTGCGGCATTTTACTGTGGCTGCGTTAAGAGTTGATAGTTAGAAAAAAAACTGCTGTATTAAAGAAGTTAACTAAGGAACTTTTATCAAACCCTGCTTAGTGAACTGGATTGTGGTGTCATTATTGTACTTCCTGCATATAGGTCAAATTTTAATCAGACTGGTGTTTTGTGTGTTTCAGGTATTGAGGGTGATTTATCTCTTGCATCATGCGTGAATACAAGCTAGTGGTTCTTGGTTCTGGAGGTGTTGGAAAGTCTGCTCTGGTAAGTATGAGGCAGTTCAAGTATGTTTTTTTTTAGGCTTATTGTATTTTTTCTCTCTAATTCACTCTTCACTAATGTACATTTCTTTATGTAAGTGTGCACAAATAAATGTAAGTAATGCCCAGTGAGGCATCATGGCCAGTAGGTAGATCCTTTACTGGGTGCATCTGCATCCATTGGTGCATACTCACAGGCTGCTGTTGTATGGGTTTGGTTGATGGTGCTTGATCAGTCTCATGCAGTGAGGTGCAGAGCTGCAGCATTATGGGGGTGTCTGGTTTCAACAGATAAACTAGCTATCAGTCTGTGGGAAATCAAGCTCCTCTGTGACTCTCTCAAAGGATATGAACTAGCTTGCCCCTCTAAGTCCTGTCTCTAGAAAGTTGTTCAGGTTGCTGTTTGCGTAGTGTTTTTAGCACTAATATTTTTATGCAGATAGAAATATAGGTTTGCATGTTGGCGGGTAGCTTAGTGTGTTTGCTGTGTCCTTTCTGTGAGAGTAGGTATATACCTGTGGCAGGTAGATGATTAAAATGCATGAGCTCTTTTATTTACAATTAAATGATTACAGAATGTTTTAGTCTGACCTAGCCTAGAATTGAAAAAGTTCACAAAATATGATATTCTTAGCCCACCTAAGAACTTTGCATCTTTCTGTTTAATTGTGCACCTTACCATAAAGTAAGCTCCAGAGCTTACCCACTCCCCTGAGTAAGAAGTATTCTCTTGTGCAGCAGTTCATAAAGAAAAACTTAAATCATGTTAGAGTGGGAAATAGCATTTTCGTTCACCTTTGAATTCTTTATCTCAGTGCAGCATTTCTGGATTTGAATGTGCCTGCTCTGGCTTGGCCATTGAGTCTTAAGTTCCATTTGACTTGTGCTAAAAACGTCCTTTGTGCTAGGTACACAGGAACAGCCTACTGAGTGTAGTTAAGACTAGTGAAAGCTGGCAGTTGTTTTTTGACTAATTCCTGTGCTGGCAAATAAGTAGCAGAAAATGAAGTAGTTCTAAATACAAATGTAAAAGCTGTGCAGCTGTATTGTATCCTGGTCAACTAGAAACTAATACTGATTTTAAGAGTTAGGCAAACCTTAAATTGATACATCCTTTAATTCTTACCTTCCATGTGGTGGTGGATAAAGGAAAGTATAGCATTGCTTCATATAACAGTTAAATAGGCATAACTTTCCATTGTTTCTTACAATTATAGTTATGACAATTGTTTGATTTGCTTTAAAAATGTTATGGATAACAGAGTATATACCTAGAACAGTGATTTGTGTACAATGTTTACAAAATGTCGCTATGTAAGAGAATCTTACAAGAGCTTTTGTGTTGCAGACTGTACAGTTTGTTCAAGGAATATTTGTTGAAAAATACGATCCTACGATAGAGGACTCCTACAGAAAGGTATATACAAAAGATGTCTCTAGCGTTAGACACTTAAAGCTGTAATACATATTGTCAAATATTTCACTGCTTGAAAATGGGTATGCCATATTAAACCAGGTAACAAGTTTGAAATATAAATGTTCTCCTAAAGTTTGCTTAAAAGAAATAATTCAAGACTAACATTTTAACATTTAAGCATAATATCTTGCTGGCTAGTCTGTAAAAAATAGTTATTTCATTGTCAGAGTTGGGAACAGAGATTGCAAAAAAATATTTTAAAAATTACCACTTCTCAATTTTATAATATTTATAAATTTTATATATTATTAGTTTGTTTGTGTGTTAATATTTCCAGGTAGATTTGGTCTTGGAGGTACAATGCTGCTTTGCTACTAGAAAAATAGCTAAAAACAACTTCACACCCTTAGAACACTGGCATCTATCATACTGTACACATAACAATTTAAATGATAGCTAGATATGCTTCCATTAGATGGGTTGTTGTTTTATTAATAAGTTAACACAAACCTGTCATAAATGAACGAGCATTTACAGCAAGTGACCTGTTAGTTTCTCTCTTCCTGTCATCAGCATGACAGGCTGAAAGGTCTGATTCTGCTTGCATCATCTTGAATCTCCATATTGCTCACTCTTCAGTTTCACCTGAGACCACGATTAAGATTCCAGACTAAGATAATTTATACCAAAGTGCTACCATTAACCATTTAGTGCAAGAGATAAGTTTTTGGCTGTGTCAGTTTCTTAATCTATCTGTCTTTTTTAGCTGAATTACTTTTCATATGTATTAATACTCTGTTGTTGCTCATCGTGCGGCCACAAAAATGTTGGTGTCTATACAAGGGAGGCAAGATGCACAAGCCCTAGCTGAGAATGAGCAAACTGCAAGACCTCCTCCTTCAGCACTGAGCAACATTTGTATCGGTGAATTAACAACTGTTGCAGCCTACAGTCACCAGAATATTTCCTGAACAGAATAGGAATTAGTGAGAACAAAATAATAATTTCAAACCTCTTTTCTTTGACCTTATAGAAACTGTATGTTAGAAAAACCCAAGTCCATCTAAACTATGGGGGCTTCCAGTCAAAGCTAGAACTGTTATTAAAGACACAATAGCAGAACCAAATTCTATGTTGACACTTTTTCTGTATTAGAGAAGCAGGAATTTTTGACCATATCTCAGTGTTTAGTGCAGGACTTTGCCGGGTCAAGCCCAGTAAATTACTCCAAAAAACATTCACAGGCTGATCTAAAGTAAAGTGTTTCCTTTGTTATATATTTACATTCTTTAGGTCATAGTAGAATCATGATGTTTGCTGAGTGAATTGTTCCAAAGACTGTTTCCATGGAGCCTAAAAAAGTAATGCCATCTTAAGAAATTTTGCAGTTTGCTAACTACATTTTTTTTTTGTTTTGCTGCTAAAAAAGATTTATACTATTCCTTTCAGGTTTGTTCCTGAAATAACTAGTAATAACTCTGGGTATCCTTCTTTTCAAATCAGCCAGATTGCTGAAGTCTTGCTAAAGTCTGGACAACATTTTATGTAGTCATTTTCACCTTCTCACTGTTGGTTACAATTCTAACTTGCTTCTTGCCTTCACAATATATTGGTTTGGCAGTTGAAATTCTATGCCATTTTGTTAAATGTAATTTTATAATATTAAAAGTTGAGAGGATGTGACTTGTCCATCTAAATAATTGAGCTTGAAGTCTTGAAACTTTATGCCTTGGTTTACTCTCCAAATATTTCTTCTTAAAGTTAATAAATGCTGCTTAATTAGCTGAATAACTTCAGCAACAATACCTGTTAAAATAGTGATTTTTAATTTTTTTTTATTTTTAAGGAATCACAATCCATAGGGGACAGGGGGGAGGTGTGAGAGGAGGGGAAATACTCCTCTTCCCTGTCCCCAGCTCAAATCTAGTTGCAGAAGAACAGCTGCAAATTAAACTAGTGACAGTGCATAAATGGAGAAGACGTAATCTGTTAATTAGGAATTTTACATGCAAATGGAAACAAGGGAAATTTACCAGTAGCTTGAAAGAAAAAAAAAAAACAAAAACAAAATTAAAATGTGGTTAGTCTGCTTGAAACAGCTTGAGGGCACTTCCATGTCCTTTGCTACCCTCAGGGCCAATTCTTTGAGGTTATGTCCAGTAGATATAGGAGCTCTGGAATGAATACAGCAATTCTTCTGTCTTTTTAAACCTTCCATTCTTTGCAAACTTTTCTAAGCCGGGTCAGTTTTCTAATTAGTGTTCCTAAAGGCTTGTTTTGGGGACACCACTTTTAGTGGTGGCTGTTTAATTGTTTGCTGTGTACTACTTGCTCTCTTGTAGATGTAAATTACTATTAAATGAGCCTTACTATGCCAGTCTAGTTTTCTGGCTTTCACTTGTACTTTTCTTTCAATCTGTGATGATCCCTGAAACAAGTGGAAATTAGATGTGCTAGTTGCTGATAACCATCATTACAAATTTAGCAGCCTCCTTTTAAATAATCAAAAATCCCTAATCACTTTGCAAAGTGGTAGTTGGCTGCTGACACTGCATTTGAAAATGTCACTGGGACTCTTTGAAAGGCTTCTTCCTGCTGTTTTCAAAGTGTATATCCAAACAATCTTCTTAAGCCATTATGTTGCTTTATGCATTATGAATTTACTTATAAAAAAATCACACAATTTCTGATGTCTTTGGAGGGGAGAGTTGCAAGGGGAAAAATTATAACCATATCTTTCTCTCTTGACAGCAAGTTGAAGTAGATGCACAACAGTGTATGCTTGAAATCTTAGATACTGCAGGAACGGTATGTAAAGAACAACTTTCCTAAATACTGATAATACAGTGTGTTCTAAAGTAAACTTGAGTATCGCAGCAGAAAATTAATTGCAAGCTTCCCATGAGCTCATATTCTGTAACAGGGGAAAGAAATAGAGCATTTTTAAAGAGATTGTGCTCTTGTTTTAAGTTTGTTGCCCAGAAAAAAATTAGGACCCACTGGCCACTGCGATTTGATTTCTGTTGCTGTACAGAATACATGCTTTCTTCTGATGTCCTTTTTCTTTTGTGTGTGAGATGTGCTGTGACATTGGGATAAAAATAGTATTGCTTCCGTCAGCTTATAGGAGCTCAAAGCACAGGGGTTATGCTGACCCTTTGCATAGTGGTCAGGTTTTGCTCTGACTAGTTCCAATATTACTGAAACCAGTAATTTCCTTTATTGATTCCAATGAGTTTAAGCTCAAGATTCTTGGAGTTTAACATGTGTTCTCTGAAGTGTGGCAGTAATCTGGTACAATAATAACTTATTTAAATTCCCTATTAGATTAATACTCTGTAAATATACAGTAAGATGGAGTGGCTGTTTCTAGCAATAAATGGCACTTTTCATCTGACATACAGCAAGGGACAGGGAGTGATTGATCAGGCACCACATAGCCAAGTCGCCAATGGGAAAGAGGCACGTGCCATTCTACAGTTGTATTGGTAAGAGTGCACCAGTGAGTCTTTTTATGCAATATCATAGTTGGTCCTGAAGTCATGGAAATGTGACAAGTCTATTGAGTGTCTCCATCCTCTAGTCCATCTCCTTGAAAATTAATGTAGAATTTACCATAGAAAATTTCCTAGACTACAAAATTGGGTGTGAAAAGGGATGCATTCACTTTATGATCTATTTTAAGGAACTATCAGGATATGGAGAAAATGTTGGTGTGTTAGGAGAGGTTCAGGAGCAGTTTAGCTTCTGTAACCTACAGATTACAGTGTACCTTCTACTGTACTTCTCTCCAGTGAAATTACTCTAGTTTCTCTAAACTAGACCTAAAGTTTGTAGCAGTTTGTGCAAGTAAAATGCAAATTGAGTGCAACATCTCTGTCTTTTTTGTAATTGCAGGAACAGTTTACAGCGATGAGAGATCTATACATGAAAAATGGACAAGGTTTTGCATTAGTATATTCCATCACAGCTCAGTCTACATTTAATGATTTACAGGATCTAAGAGAACAGATTCTTCGAGTCAAAGACACTGATGATGTAAGATCTCTAAAAATATTTAATACTTAAAGTTTTCCTCAGCATGTTGCAGTGTACACACTGTGGTCAGGTGGTCTCCAAGTTTTAAATTAAGATATATGAACCAGTAGATGCATAGAACAGAAATGCAACTCTTAAGGTAAACTGGAGAAATGTAACTTGTCATGTGTTATATGGAGAATTGTTTAATCTTCATTTAAAATACCTTAATTGAAACTGGGTATAACTTTATTCATTAGACTGCAGCAAGCATTTCTAAAGCAGCTATTGTTGCCTCAATTACTATGAGTGAAGTTTTCTACTCAGTAACCCTACTGTTTATGGTATTTTAAAAGCATAAAATTTAAAGTTGTAACCTTAAAACTTGCATGTTATGTAGCTTTTATATTTTGTCTGTCTGCTTGCAATTAAGTTCAGTCACCCTATTTCCACACAATTTCTATTATGCATCTCTTAGCATTATTAAAGATATAAAGTGAGGTTAAAACATTATATTTTATCAATTATTAAAAGAACCTTACAGCACTTGGAGGAAGTGTATGCTTGGTCCCCTAATAAAGGAAAAGAAGTATTTCAAATGTGAAAACATGAGTATAAGAGTGTGTTTTTAACAGAAACACCTTGTAGCTTTTAGCCTTCAGGCAGGAAAACTACTTTATTGAAGAAAAAAATAAGCAATAAACAGTTTAGAAGCATGATCATGTCATTTAAACTGTGTTTATGCAAACTTTGATAACTTTGATACATTCCTTACTGCATGTATCTGCATAGGCTTCTGCTGTCAGCAGACACAGAATATATTAACCATTTCAGGGAAGCGCATTAAGACATTTTTAATACAAACCACTTTGCACTTCCTTGACCATAAACACTTGCATGTCTTGCCTATGTTCAGCTGATTTCTTCTTGAAGTAATTTATTACCCATTACCACAAATGTATCTCAGAAGGTTAATATTTAAGTTTCCCATCCACAACCTACCAAGTTACAGCCTTCTTTACCATGAAATTAGTTTTGTACAATAAAATCAAGATAAATATCATGATATTTAAAATCTTACTTCGTGTGTTATATTTACACTGATTAGTAGCATTTTGGAGGTATTTCCTTAGAACTGTATTTTTTCAGAAGACACTGCTCAGTCCTGAAAGGCATTCCATAGTATCAGGAAAAAGATACTAAGCTTCAAGTTGCAAATTCAGTTTCCATCAGAATTCACAGAAAAAGTTTTTCTTACGCCCAAACTTAGGCATGACTTGCTTTCTTAGTGCGGGGAAATTAAATGGTCAAAATATTGTAAACCTTTTTTCAGCACTTGAATCTGTGAGGACTTTAGCTATGTCCTTAAATTAGTAAAAGAAACAAAGGGGGGGAAAAATAGATGATGCTGTTTTCTTGCTACAAAGGTCAATTCAGCATTTTCTGTAGCTGAGAATGCTGGTAAGGTAGCATGTTCCTTTTCTCTGTGTGCTGTAGCTTGCTAATAAGAACTGTGTGCTATGCTGAGAGTAGGGGAATGGTGAAAGGAGCTTTAGCATCCTTCGTCATGCTACCCGGGACAGGTCACTGTTTCCAAATTTTGGAATTTGTAAGAATCATTATAACAGAGCTTGATTATTCTGAAAATCAGAATCCTCTAAGGAATCAGATGGCTTTTAGGTGTGCATTTACACTGTGCCACTATAAAATTTTAGTAGTTTTATAGCATTGAATTGGCATTGAATGCTGGCATTGAATTGTTTTTTAGGTGCCTATGATTCTGGTTGGCAATAAGTGTGACTTGGAAGATGAAAGAGTTGTGGGAAAGGAACAAGGTCAGAACCTAGCAAGGCAATGGAATAACTGTGCATTCTTAGAGTCTTCTGCAAAATCAAAGATAAATGTTAACGAGGTAAGACATTTTACCTGTGATGGGGAGAGGTGTCAGGGTAGAAGAATGGGACACTGTCCTGACAACTGTTTACTGTTCGTCAAGGAAAAACTAACAAAATCATGAAATAATATTCACTACAATGGACAAAACTGTACCCCACTGATATGAGATGTTTATGTTAAGGGATGTATTTAGCTTTGACATGGAATTTTTTCAAATTATATTGATTTAAATGTAATTAGTGTAATTTTCAAATTATCTTTGTAATAATGTAGGGTAAATATTTCTCTCATGTTCCATTCCTTAGTTGCTACAATCTCTTATCAATTGAGATTGTACTGCTAGACTTCTTTTTTTAAAGACCTTTAAGAGAGTTAAGTCACTAAAACTACTTGATTTAAGTTACTCCGTGTTAACACTACTTGAGATGGTAAATAGAAAAACTGCTGAATGTTTTGTTAAAATTAGCTGCTCTGTAAAGTAGAAGGGATGCAAAAGCCTCTCTACTATATATCTACTTGTTTATTTAACAGAAGCTAGACAATTAATCAAATGCATGAATTTTGGGAATTTGCCATAATGCATGCCTTTTTATCCAGTGGGGGATGCCAGCATGAGGAAAGGGATACAAAAAATTGGGAAAACGAATCTGTGTTAGTATTTACATTTCTGGAACAGCTTGAATTTTATGATAAATCCTACAGTTCATTAGATCATCTGGAAAACATTGTTGGCAGCATCAGTGAAGTTGAAAGGGCCTCTGTGCTAGACTTGCAAGTAATCAAAACAGTATGGTGGTTTTAGCACAGCTGATTTTTAAAATAAGTAATATGTGTTTAATTAGGTGGGAATTTCTGGAAGCCACTGACTTTTAAAAAAAGTCGAATTAATCACCGTAACTGTATAAAAGCCATACATTCAATAAACTAGAACTTCCAGCAAATACTATAAGCCCTTGTTAGAACATTTGCTGCTTTGCAGCCAGTGCTTAAGAAAGTGCCAGGATGGCTTTAGCAGGAGGGCTTGCTTAGTTTATGAGATGTAGAAGTAATTGGAGCAATGTCAATTATGAATGAAACAGATGCTGTTGAAACATTGTGTGTTGATTTGTTTTACATTAGCCTTTCAAAAAATCATGTTCTCGTTAGAATTCTAGGAGACTCAAAGTGTGAGAGTCCCATAAATGAGTTACTTTTCTAGGAAATTTTATGCTTCTGTCATGCTGTAGGTCTAGACAGGTGGAATTAGTTCTTTAGACTTCAGTATTTTTTAAGTTTCTGGAAAAGCATGATCTCATTCAAATACAAGAGACTGTTACTGGACTGTTACCGTTACTGAATATATAGTGTATGTGAGTTACCATGAAAAATGTATAGTTAAAACTTACTAGAATTTTCTTTAAAAAAATATCCTAAGAGTGATTTGAGTTAGAAGAAAGCTGTGACCTCCTTCTTGACCTTACTGCTAAACTGCAAAGTAATACTATACAGTAGTTGATCACTGTGGCATTTTTCATGTGAGTTCAGATGAGTTTGACCCAGAGATTAAATAGCTGTGGGTTATAGATGCCTTTTCAGTTTGCTTCATTGAAACTGTAGCACCCTTGGCAGACAATTATCTTAAGCAAGAAAAAAAGACAACCAACCAGTTATTAACTAAGTATACAATTTATAGCTTTGTGGTAACTAAATATTTTCAGGGGTTCTTGAATATGTGAGTGTATTATGTGTGAAAATTGAAGGCTTAAGATTTTAAGAGAAGCCTCCTAATATCCATAATCAACTGATTTCTGTCTTTTCAGATCTTTTATGACCTTGTGCGACAAATTAACAGAAAAACTCCAGTGCCTGGAAAAGCACGCAAAAAGTCATCATGTCAGCTACTTTAATGCATAGCTGTACTGTAGCTCTGAGCCAGGTAAACATTTTAAATTTTCTGTGCATTATGGCTATTCAAAACAAGCAAAGCAACAGCTAAAATACCCTAAACAGCTCTGGTAGCTGTTGATGCAGAACAGTGTTGAAAATTCTTGATTAACATTATCATAGAAATGTTTAATGGTCTTCCTTTTGCCATTTCAAAGTCAGAACTACAAATATGTGCAGACATACTGTTCACACTATTCTGGGGGCCTTTTTCTCAATTCGCTTTTTCTACCAATTTGAGCTTTTGGTAGAGCTCAAACTAACAATGTTTCCTCTCATATTTCAAAGCTTTTGGAAACATGGTTTTCTCTTTTAAGCCTGATAAAATCTACTGCAAAAGCTCAGTTATCTGGAATGCACACAGTACAATATTGTAGTTTGCATGGTGGTGTCTCTTTCTGCTTTGAACTCCTGCATATGCTTGTGTGATGTCATAGGAATTTAGCTTCCTTTCTTGAGACTGTGCCTATTTTGGAGGCTAAATGGTAATTAGTATATTTGGATAAGAAAGGTGAAGTGATCATTGTAACACTCCAAATAATTCACCTGAAGCTATTGGTTACTAGACCAATTTCTTACTTGTTTGCAGTTGGCTAAATTTCTGCATGACTTAATATGTGCACAAAGAATGGTGCTGAAGGATAAAGCAAGCTCCAGCCTGCTCTTTAAACAAGCTTTCCAGAAGTTAGTCAGGAGGCATGGACTTTTTTTTCTGCAAATTTTTGGGGGGTTTCTGGGCAGGTTATTTTCCTCTTTCTATCTCCAAGCCTTAGTATGAGCAGAGGTCTGTCTTGATTGACCTGACATCATCAAAGTTGGCTATTACCTCCCTTTCTTTCAGTGTTACTGAGCATAGAGTGGTGCAGTTACTTCAGTGCTGTGATCCATTATTTTGTCATCCAGGTGACCTATTGGATATACTGAAGGATCCTAGTAGGACAGCTCACTGTCAGAAATTGTAGGCTTTTTATTCATAATCAGGTTGTGCCATGCATAACTCTTTCTTGGTATATTAGAACCTCCTCAGTTTGAACAACTTAGATCAGTTAAAAGTAAAACTAAGAGGGTTCCAAAAGCATTACTGAGGGTGGCAGAAATGGTCGCTCCATTTCCTTAACAGGACTTTTGATTCAAGAGCTTTGATCCTTCAGTAGTGTTTGTTTTCAAAGCCATGGGAACTGTCATGCTGTAAGCAAAACTAGTCCCATCAATCAAATATTACTTCCACAGTGCAGCCTGGATTCATCTATGTATCCTAATCCAGTTAGGATAGTAATTGAGATAGTGTGTTATTTGTATGTGTACAGTAGGAAGTGTATGATTAGAGAAGTGTTAAGGTTATTTTCTGTTTGACAAGAACTTTGCTAGTTCCTGCTGTAGCTGTTTTAATTAAAGAACAAGGACAAATAGTTGTTACTAATGCTAATCCCTTGTTTTGTTGTTACAGGTCTGAAGAACTGTTGCCCAATTCAACAGTGCCAGCATTCCAACTTTATTAAACCTACCAACATCTTAAATGGACTTTCCTGTGGTGGTACCCTTTAAGAAATGGATGAAAGCTACATCAGTTTGCACATTCTATCACTTTCCAGTGTCATGAGAGATTTTTACTTCTAAATATTCTGTGTATGCAACTGGTAAAACCAGAGCCTACATCCAGTATTACTGATAAGAGACATTGTTCATCCACCAATGTTGTACATGTATGAAAACTGTGTACTGTATACTTCAACAATCCCCACTTTCTATTGGAGAGTACAATAATGTAAATCCTAAAAGCACCACTATTTTAGCATAATAAAAGAAAGTCCAAAGAGCTCCTATATAGACTACTCCAGATAACTTTGCTTCATCGGTATTTGTAGCTTATTGTAACTTTTTTAAAGAAATACAGGATCATCATCATCATCATCGTATTGTACAAAAGCGCTTTGATTAACACAACGGCTATATAGTTTTTTAATTTTAGGAAAAACCTGTGGAGACAGTGACCTAGTCTTTAAGAGTCCTTTCAGTATAACGTCTGACTAAAGACATGGCCTTTAATATCTGTTGGGAAGGAAATGTCCAGACTTTTCAACCTTTTATTGTATGTTTCCTTTTCCTTGTTTACATAGGGAACAATGTTTATAGTTGTGTGTACAGTGGGGGTCTACAACAAGAAGTGTATATTTTAAAACAATTTTTTAATGATTTAACAATTTTTTGTAAATCATTTTTGGGCTTCTGCAGCTGTAGATTCTCACTGTGAATTCCCTTGCTTGCTCATGCATAAGTGTATTTGCAATACCAAATATACAGGTTTAGTACTTTTGCCTGTTAGTGATTGTTTTACATGTGTAACGTTTTGGTTGAGATGTTAAATGGTGGAAGAGTACTGTGGATGTGAATGTGGGAAGTAATTTTAATCATGTGTAATTGGTCACAGGGCCTAAGTTGCAGTAATTAACTTTTGCTGATTTATTTAACAATGCCTTGTTGCTTTGTATGCATTAACGTTTGGGTGTAAAGATTGTGTGTATATCCAACAGGGAGCCACAGTATTTAAATTGACCAACCTAATGTTACAACTGCTTGGAGGTGGCCAAATGTAAACTAAAAGCCTTAATTAAAGTGGTGCAATTTTGTATGACTTAGCATCAGTAGTTCAATAAATTTGGATTGCCATGCAAGGGCTTGCATTACAGTTATACTACTTGAATGTTTTGTGTTTTAGTAGTGCTAGTAAATATTGATTTTTAAATCTCTTGCACAGTGCAGATTCATACGTCTTAGGATGAAGAGGAGCCCCTATGTCTTTGTTTTCTGACAAATACATGCCATAGATATTTATTCTAATAGTATCCCATGTGTTACTGTGAATGAATTTCTGACTGAATGAAATTCCATTTATTTCTGGACTTGGAATATGCCAAGCTCTAACAAAAGGAAACGTCTAACAAAAAAATAGCTGTCTTCAAAGGCTACACCATCAGTGGCTGTTTTGGATGCTTGAAAATATGTTGCCTGTTATTTTCCTTCTTTCCAGGGAGAATTAATTGTTTAAATTTACTTAGTCCAGCAAAAAAAAAAAATTATCTTGGGAGACAGAATGATTTTTCTGCATGATACCTGCATGAACAAAACCTTATTTGTTTGGTTTTAAAGAAATCTGCAGAAGAGCATTCTTGCAGTACGGAGCGTAGAATTTTGCCAATTTGAAATCCCTGTTAATAGTGTTGGACTGAAGAGTGGAATGCATGGACTGTAGATGATTTCCTGATCTTGGCTGTGCTGCTGGAAATTTATGCCACACCCAAATCCTTGGTACCTCCTGTTTCTCTGGCACAGAATTATCAGAGAGCTTGTTCTAATTCATTCCTGCAAATTCAATCAGATTAGTTTAGCTAATACTGGTAAGCTTTGTGATAGTTTATGTTGCCCCAAGTGAATTAAGAAGCCCATCTGATCCTTCCTGCTGGTAGTTTCATCAGTCATCACTATTGTTTAATGTAGGTAATATACTTCTACTGTGCAGAGACAGATTTAAGATTGAAATTATTTTTCATTTATCATTAGAAATCTTAAGATGTGATAATCCCCATCCTGCTTGGTCCCCAGAGTAAGGAGACAGGAGCACTAGATACCCTAGTTCTTTTTTCACGAGGTACTTACCTTCTTTGGTGAATTTTTCTTCCCTTCATTTCCAACCTCTGCTTATTCAGGGCTTGTAACACTTTTATGTCCTGGCTGTCCTTTTATTGGTCCTTCTAATGTGTTTCTTTTCCAGGCAGCTGTACAGATAGCATTGGGTGGGAGTAAGAGAAAATTCTTCTGAGAACATCATAGAAGGGGCCTTGGTCTGGTCTTGGTGTCCAGCCAAAGAATACTGTTGACAGGGAAGATCAGGCTTTGTCCTGAAAAGCTCTGTACTGAAGCATTCTTGGTGGTTCTGTTCTTCAGCATTAGAGGTATTCAGTTGGATCAAACCCTTAAGGAAGTCAAATTTTCAGAATCTCTAGGCTTTAACATCTAAAGATTGTGCTAAAGAAGGGAAATATGTTCCCCCATCCCCTGTATTTAGAACTAATTTCAGATGTATAAAGCCAGCACATTGTAACCCAGGTAGCACCTAAACCCTGATATTCTTGAAAATTTAGGCAAGCTTCAAGGGAGCAGCGTCCCATTTGTTAAACGGAAGATGCTTGACAAAATGTTGCTAATGAAATTATGAAGTGTAAAGAAAAACACATTAGAATTCTCTTCATGTCTAAATAATTGTGGTGTGAAAAGCTGTTCCCACTGAGGAAGTGAGGACCCAGTTCCCCATGGGAACTGGAAGTATGTAAGCAGTTACCAGTTGTAGAAAAGAATCCTGTCTGCTGACATTTTGAAGCAAACTGTTACGTATCTTCATGACAATTCCATTATGTACCAATGCTTAAGAAGTTCACACTTGAACTACTTGTACAGAAACTGAATGCTTCTCCTAAAGCTTTGGATGAAAACATGCATAACTCACATTTTGAGAACTAATGCAAGCGTTTTTTGCAAATTTGCTGTTAATACACATGTGTAACTGCTTGTAAAGTTAGCTTATGCTTACAGTGCACACTGCTTTATTTCCTCTCTAATCTGAAACTGATATATGTCAGTATTTAAAGTCTGAGCCTTCTATGGAAAAAGTAGTATTTATGTCCTGAAATACAAAAGTATTATTTAATGGAATTGCACTCTTCATATTAGGACTCTTTCCTTGCAATATAATTTTCTCTTATATCTTACCTTATCCTAGTGCCCTTTTCATTCTCAAATTATTCTGTGAAATGAATGTTAGTTGCCTAATTTAGAAGACAATTTGAGACATTGCAAGATATTTTCAGATGTCCAAATGAATTAAGTGTAAGCTCACTACTACTGTTCTCCTGCATAAGAGACTTAAATTCTGGAAAAGTATTATGGAATTAGATATTACAGTCCTTTCATAAGACATACTGATTCTGTCATGCTAGAAATGAAAGGTGGCAGGAGTTTGAAATTTGGATTAAATGTTTTAAGTAAAATTGCCATTTTCTTACAGGTCAACAGTAAAGATGAGAATTTTTCTTCTTTTAAAATGGTGTCAACAAATTGGATGAGTCAAACAATGAATTTTTTCCCCAAGTTTTCTAATTTTTGCCAGTTTTGAAAAGAGCTTAGTTGGAAAGAAGTTTGGCCACAATACTACACTAGTTCTAGACTTCAGTTTAGACATATCAGCAGTAGAAAGTTTTATACTAGATGTGAATTGTCAAAAATAGTCTATGTACAGCTATGTAGCACTTTTTAAATTGTAATCTGATGATGCAGCCAAGTGTAGACAAACAGCTTTTTGTTCAATTTTATACTGCTGTCCCAACAGCATTAGGCTATATTTCAATTTATTGCTTTTATTTTGCCTGTGTGTGGGGAGGAGAATAAAGACAAATAAAAAGTTGATTAACTATATAACAAAATGCAGTTGTAAGTTGTTCTCTAAGGTAGCATTAGAGTACCAGAGTTACTAAATTAGGTTTCTGTTTCTGAATCTCAGGCACGTTATGCTTTTCTTTCAAAAGCTTATGCACAACTTGAATATTTCTAAAACTTTTCATCTATATTTTCCATTTTATAAAGTAAACTCTGGAATGATACTTATATTTGTGGAAAACTTTACTTTCTGAGTCTTGAACTAAAAGACAAGCAAAGTTGTTTTGTAGTCTTGATTTTGTTCACAATATTTCAATATCTGGGCTTCAAACAACGTATAAATGTGGATTTTGCTGTGGTTTCTGTCTTTGAGGGTTTGGGGGTTGTTTGTTTGTTTGTTTGTTTGAAATAACCTCTAAAACCATTTATTTTCAGAAGTTTGAGTTATCAAGCAGAGAGTGACTTCCTGTTTTCAAAGAGTTGTTCTTTAGGGAGAGATTTGTGAATGGATAAAAGAATGTCTTTGCACTTCCACCCTACTCACTTCAGTCTCAAGAGATCCTAGTTCTGCCAAACAACAAGCGCTACAGCTCCATTGTTCTAAGAAAGTTTACTACCACCAAGATTTTTTTTCTTTGAAGTTGTGACTGAGGTGAACTTCATTTGAGAATCATTGTCATTTCTAATTAATTCATGTAATGTCTTTTATTTACCATGAACTTGGAGTTGTGGGCCATTTCTGCAGTCCTGAATACTGAGTGAAATCCTAGTGGACATTACAGTTCCTTCTTTTGTCAGTATACTTTACCTTTTCATACCAGGTGACATTTTAACCTTCCAGATCTAGTCGGGAGGGCTCCATAGCTTCACTCCAATACTAAGTACAAAAAATCTCTACATGTGAAATTCCAGCTCTTAATCAACTGGGTTTACTGCTTGTAATGCACCCAAAAGCAACAAAGACCATTGGCAGTACTGTCATGACTTTCAGACACAAATAAAATGAGCTACAAATTTGTCTCTTTTTTTTTCCTGTTTAATAAAAAAATGGTTTTAGCTGAGTTGCCTCAATAGAAAGAGCATGAGAATCAATGTATTTTGGTAAGAACCTGGGCAAACATTTTGAGAGTCAACATATATTTAAATACTAAGCAATCACATGAACACGTTACTTAAATTCTTGAGATTGGTTTTGAAAAGTTTCTGTGCACTTAAATAAAAAAATTAAAATTTGCATACTTCCAGAAATGTGTTTCAGCTAAGAAAAGATGGGCTAAAACATGAACTTTTTTGCTTCTCTTACATAAAAGCAAGGTATAGTGTAGTTTCCAGTTTCCTTTGTACTGAGTGCAGTTGTGCTGCTGTCACACATTGCACTTGAACTTTGTTGAGCTCTTGCTTTTGGTAATTCTGAATTAACAATTTTGTAAATGCAGATGGCATGTACGCAGCTTAGCAGGGCATTAGGAAAATTAATTTATGAGCTGTCTTAAAACGTGTTTTGTAAAGGGTAATTGGAGTTTTGAGTTAATTTACTTGTTTCAAGTTCAGGATATACTAGATCAAAATTAACCTAGTGTACTATATCCTGCAGGCTCTGTTAACTTTGCAGAAAAGTACTAGGAAGCAGAGGAACCTTAGGCATTGGCAATAAATATGCCAGGTTTCAGTGCTAATTGTGCTGGCTGCTGGGTCATCTTTGGGCGTCCTGCCTCTAAGTAAGGAGCATTGCTATCTCCCTTGATATTATGATAACAACTGGAGTTAAGATTAGTGTATCTCATCCAAATATGTGAAACTTTAGGACAGATTTAAGAATTTTAATGATAAATTTGAATTTAGAGTCCTTTATATCACTGATTGAATAAAAAAATGCATTCTCTTCTGTTTCTTGGAAGCATAAGGTGCTTTAATGAGATTTTCAGTTTGTTTTTTTTTTAATTTTTACCTCCTATTTCCATCCTGATAGCTAAATATGAAATGAGATGCCAGTCAAAAAGTACTGAAACACACCTCCAGGTTTTGATCGAGTTCCCCCTGGAGCCTCTAAGGTTTTTCCCCAGTCTGCACTTAGGAGAGGCTAAGACAAGTTCTCTCAAAGGCCGCAGTCGTTCTTATACTTTTACAGGTTTGTCGGGTTGGGGATTTTTTTCTTAAAGTATGCGTCCTGCCCTCTTAATTTCAGACTTATTTCCTTTGCTTTGTTCTCATCTGCCATTGCTTTGAATAAACTTGAGACGGCACACAAAGGAAGCATCTGCTCTGTCATCATTACATTTCTCACTTGTTTACCCTCTGCCCTGAGGCAGGGCTAGCCTGAGGGTGTGAGCTGTTAGCAAACAATTGAACCAGATACTGATTTGTGCGTTACTCTGAATTTCCCATTGCCCTAGAGACGATAACGCTACACTGTTTCAGAAGGATATGTTGAGAGGTAAATTCTATTAAATATATAGTACTGAACTAGGATGTAATAATTCCTTAAACACTTGGTTTTCTGTCATCATGAAGGTTATTGCCTTTGCTTGTGCTTTCTTGATAGTTTTCAGGATAGAAGGGCAACCTTTTTTTGTTTGGTTTTTGGTGGTTAGTTTTTTGGGGTGTTTTTAATCCAAAAGTACATTTCCTGAGTGACAATCTACTCTCCATAGTTCTGCTTGCTTGTGTTTCTGCATACCCAGTCTTCATCAGCTTTCTTCTTGTGAAGCGTTCTGAAGTTAGGCTCTCTGGCAGCTTCAGTGAAACCCTACGCTTGGGCATCATGGTATTTTATCAGTATCTCTAGCAAGCTGGAGGACTTCAGACTTGCACGTCTGCTGCCTTTTGCAGCTGTTGTCAGGTGTATCCTTCTGTCTCATTTGTTTGAAGTACCCCACTGTAGGTGTAGCCTTAAAAATACCCACGTACTTGCAAGTGGTTTTCAGAACCTGCCTGTCTACACGACAAGATTCGGTTTGGACACTTTTCCTTGTCCTAGAGCGCAACTAAACGGCCCACGGTCAGTTGCACAGTTGTTTGTGCTCATAAAGTAGTAACAATGTTTTTCTCGAAGTAAAAACTATTAGGCAAGAAGTAAATTTAGGGAAGGAAAGGGAGAGGTAATTTCATAATTCTGTTAAGTTTGTCCAGCCTTGAAGGGTTGAGTGATTGTGTGTGGTGCTTGCTTTACCCTTTATGTCGGTTCCAGCAGACTGAGTTACACGGGCAGAAACGGGAAAGAAACAGACGCGTGGCCGGGACGGCGGCTGCTCCAGCCCAGTGTATGAAACCCCTGGCGCGCCTCATGAGCCCTTTTCTGTGCGGCGAGATAACCCCAACAGCACCTGACACTTCTACACTACGGGGTTTTTTTAAGCTCTGACCCTTAACGCGGGTTGACAGCGAAGAGCACCCTGCGGCCGCCCGCGCCGTTCTCGCTCGCTCCCCACGGGCCTGCCGGGGCCCAGCGCAGCACCGCCGGGCCCGGGCGGGCGGGGCGCATGGGTGGCGCGGGCGGAAGGCGCCCGTGTCCTTCCGGGCCGCGGGCCGGCGCTGGCGGCGGCGGGAAGGCTGAGCCCGGGCCGAGCCGCGCCGGGGCCGCTGCCATGGACAGGTGAGGGGCGGCGGCAGCCCCGGCCTGGGGCAGCGCCGGCCGTGAGACGCGCCCCGGCGGCGGGGAGCGGGTGCGCACAGTGCGGGCTGCGAAACGCAGCGGGCCTGCAGCGGCTTCTGAGCGTACCGGAGGGGCTTTATCAGCCGGGAGCTTTAAGTCTGGCTGTTGCTTCTTGGGTTTATCTTTGGATTAACCGGGAGCCGTGAGCTGCTGAGGGGTCGCGGGGCAGGGCCTTTGCCAGGCCTGCTGAGGCGCGGCCGTGCCGCCCCCACAGCCCAGCGGGAGCGGCTGCTCTGCTCCCAGTAACTGGGAGTGAGTGGGTGTTTTCCCCTCCGCCAGACACGTGAGCTTTGCCAGACTGGTGGTTGCGTTATCCCGGGGAAAAAATGATGCAGTGAAGTCATGCCATTCTTTCAGTTTAATTTTTCAGTTGAAAATTGGAGTTTCCTACTGTTGTATCTCTTACCAGCCGTTTTTTCTTTCTTACTTTTTAATAGTAAAATGTTGATTATGGTGCAGTAGGAACAAAGTCTGGGTTTTCACGCAAGCTCGTTTCCCTGAGCTAATAAGCAGTGCTGGATTTCTGCAGAGGAAACTGGACATTAGTAGTAAGATTGGAGGTGACTTAACGCTTCAAGTTTCCTGGTTGTGGAGTTACTTTGGCATGACAGTAAGATCTTGGATGTCCTGCTTGAATTCACTTGCTTGTTTTCCGTCTGTGCTGCTGTTTTGTAGAAATGGTTTTGAAGACATGTCGTTCCCCCATGATCCTGAGATGGTCAGAGCTGGACGGAAGCAAGGCTCTCAGAAGAGAGTTTCTAGTATCCTTTTTCTGTAAGGAATTTTTGTCTTTAGCTACTGTGTTCACCAGGTGTGTATATTTTTAATACTGCTTTGATTTTCATGGGTGTATGAACTCAAGAGAACTATCTGAGAACTGTGTGACTCCATTTCTGAGCTTTTGGAAAAGAAAAATAAGTTTCCCTCGTTATATCTTAGTTTTATGGTTTTATGCTTATTTGCAGGTATTGTAGTATCAGAGTATTATGATGATCTAGTGTATCTTAGCTTTCCATCCACTGTCATAGCAAGAGTAGTGCACAGACATAGATTTAAATTTCCATAGAAATTTCCCCCCCTGCTTTTTTGCAATAAGGATCTCCCCCACCATGTAGTTTGGCAGTTAAGACAGTGGTATTTTCATGGTTGTGATAGCAAAGGAATCCAGTTTGCTTGTTATTATGGGTTTTGCATCTAAAATAAAGCTAGTGAGATATTTGCTCTGATTATATTGTGGCTAAAAACCAGGATGTTTCTGAAGGCTAATAGCACAAGCTACTGAAACTTTTATATGACTGCTTCTTAGTAAATCATACCTAGAGCACTGAACTTGGTTACTGATAGGAAGAAGTTGAGAACAGAGCACCTGGAACCGAGAGAGGAAACATTTAAAAAAATGCATTCAGGCTCAGATTTTCTTGTTATGGTTGATGTAGCATGAAGCAGTTCCTCATGGAGCAGAAGGATTCTCTTTGACCTGAGCCACTCTGAGGAGTCCCAGACCTGTTGTGTTCATATTTCTGAGCTTCACTTTGTGGTGTCCCTTTTAACCCTCCAGCTTTAAGGTTGTGATGAAACATTTTATGAAACTTTCTGTTTTATTCTGAAAGACAAGATGTGTAATTTTCATAACATTCAAGTTACCATAAAATATTTTTCCTTTCCAAATAGTCACATTCATTTAGAATAAATCCAAAAGTGTGTTTAGGAGAGTGTTTCTTAACTTGTTTATTAATCAGTTCTTACATCCCTGGATGACACTATTGGAAACATGACACCCAAAAGCCAGTTTCTTTCCCGAACTCCTAATTCATTACTTCACCAGCCAGGTACGACTGCTTGCTTGTTTGCTTACTATTTAACTAAAGGTTTTATGTGTTTGTACTTAATAATTAATAACAATCCATAAGAATGACATGGATGTGCTGTAATCCAGGGAAGGCCCACAAAGTTGGTTAGTTGCTTAAGTATCTGACATATGAGGAGAGACTGAGAAGAGCTGGGATCATTTATCCTGGGAGAGAGGTTGGGGGATCTTGTAAATATATATAAATATTTGATGGGAGGGAGTAAAACAAGAGCCAAGTTTTTCTTGATGCCCTGAAAAGTCAAGAGGCAATAGGCACAACAGCATATACAAGGAATTCTGTTTAAACATTAAAAAACACCCCCTTTTTTACTCTGCTGGTGGTTGAATGCTAGAACTGATTGCCCAGACAGTCTGTGGAGTCCCTGTCCTTGGAGATAAATAAAGCTGGACAAAGTCCTGAGCAATCTTTTCTGGTTGACACACCTTTGGGCTGCCTTTTGCTTTAAGGATTTGGAGACCAATTTCCAGGAAAGAACAAGTGGTGATGTACTGCTCTTTATGCTCATGTGTGTTTACAAAGAGCTGTAGTAACTGAAGGTATGTTGCCTGTTTGGTGCACAATCTGCTTTCAGGCTTCTGTCTGCACTTCATAAGAACTTCAGTCCCTGTTAAAAATTTCTTTTGGAATTTCTGGGTAGAGCAGAGTAGCTTGGAACACTTTTTCTTTTCAGAAAAGCCTCTTTTTCTTTCAGGTACTGCATTACATCGCAGCTCCATGAAGCCATCAGATATGTCTGCCTTCCTGGGAACAGGAGGGAAATCTCCTCTTATTCTACCAAATTCTGGACTTTTTGGCAGTCTGTCAATGGTAAGATGGTTAGAGCATCTTCTTCTCTTTTGTCCCTGTGAAACATAACAAAACTCCAAGTTCAGAGATTCTGTGTTGTTTGTTCCAAAGACAAACTGTGAGTGGTACAAGCTTGCTAATACTGCTATTGCTGTTTACTGCTGGTGTTAATTATTACTGTGTTGTTCTTTGAGATGATGCAGTGAGGAATAAGAGAGGTTTACAAGGACTTTCCAAATACACCATGTGTGTTAAGCTAGTCCTCATAACATCGGTTTGTGACTACAAAAATCCTTACTGTGCTTGTTTACAATTTCTTCAAAGAGTTGTTTTATGTTAGCAAGTTAAAACTTTGGGATTTTTCTTTTTTTAGCATTCTCCAGTATTAGGCTTCACTAGAGTGTTGAAGTTTAGACTTCACAGAACAAGCTCTTCTGATGACTTTTTAGATGACATTGATTATCTTCTACTTCAATGTCTTTGGAAAAATACTGATTGGAAAAGTTAGCAGTGGGGACCTCTGAAGTATCTTATCTCCATTTATTTTTAAATTAACTCTAGAGAAGTTAAGGTATTTTTCTCTATCTGTATTTTAATTCATTCTCCTTTTTAGTTTCTGTGGTTTGTTACAGGCCATTTGTTTCTTCATAAATTTTCAGCTTCTGGGGCCTAGTTGATCAGTGTGCATACAGAGCTCTCACTGTGTCATGGGGTGACTAAATTTGCCCTAAACCAGACACACTGGTAACTTTTTAAGGCATAGCTGTACCTTATCTAAAGGCAGTTATTTCAATATTAGTTTTTTATGATTCTCTGTTTATATACCATTCATATAGAAGGCAAAAATTTATTTTCATTATGTTCTTGTTGTGCTTTCAGTTGGATGAAAGTAGCTGGACAATGGCACTCTCGCCTCAGCAGAGAGGGATGTTTGTGAATGCAGACATGTCCAGTCTGACAGAAGACGTCACTATGAGTGCTGTCTTGTTGCGTGAGGATGATCCTGGGGAAGCTGGTGAGACAGTTTGAAGTTTTACTAATAATTGATCCCAGTTCTGATTTGTGGGTATAAATATATGTGTCCTTTTTAAAGATTTTCTGTATTATTTTGCTGGTATTTCTTAGTCAAAAGCAGTCTATTTTTAAAAGTTCAGAAAATTACTCTGTTCCAGTTTATTGGAGTTTTGTGAGTTTGTGCTTTCTATGGAGCCTGTTCTCATGGAACAAGTGTGATGCTCTAGTGATGTTGGAAGCAAACTGGATTAATTTTGTGGAGATACACAAATGACTTTGCTGTTGAAATTGTTGCAGGTGGCGTATTTACAACCAAAGTTTTATAACTGACATAGCCCATAGCTTCTGTAGATCTTACTGTCTTAGCTGATAAATACTTCTGACTTCATGAGATAATTCATATCATCATTTAAATTTGCAAAAATAAGATGTCATCAGAAGGATGTTTTTGTAGTTCAGTGGGGGCTTTTTTACCAAGTTGTGACTCACTGATATGGCTGTTTCTTCTTATATCTGTCCTAGCTACTATGAGCATGTACTCTGACTTTCTGCATTCCTTTCTGAAGCATACATCAACTACCATTTTTGATCTTGTGGATGAATATGAAAATATTTGTAACAGTCAGGTAAGTAGTTACTTGGTTTTTTATTTACTTTACTTTACATTCCCTTCCCCAAGCAGTGTTGCTGTGAAGTCACAGTGCTTAACATACATACTTCAAATATTCCAGCTATGGGTTGCTGAACACCAGCATTGAGTACCACCTCACTTTCCTCAAACACTGCTTTGGCACAGGAAGACCCATGGTGTAGCTTGCTGAATACTAAAATTGTTATCTGGTTGCTGTTCCACTGAAAATTTCAATAAACATTGGCGGATGTATAAATGTTTTTATTAATATGATGGATTAAAATGTACTTATTTCTCTCATATGTAAATAAATTAAATCACCGTATTATTTTATAAATAAAATCATCATTTGAAGAGACAGTAATTGAAGCCATTTGTGGGAAAACATTCAGGATAGTAAAAAGATTGCTGTAATGGCTTAGGAAGAAAATAGAAAAAATTCAAAAGAATTAACTCTGGCAATATTAACTCTGTATAAATTTGTTTCTCTCAGGTGAACATATTAGGGAAAATAGTTTATCGGGCAACTCCTGGACAGCAGAAGTTTTCCAAAACTGCTAGTGTCTTGTGGCTTCTCAAGCAGGAGATGGTAACATGGAGACTGCTGTCCTCTCTTTATAGGTAATTCCTTTGAAAAGCACACTACTACATTTTTGTACTGACATTATTCTTGGAAAAATTTTTTATGAGTTTATAAATATGGAGTCAAGCAATTAAGCTGAATTAGCAGTTTATTAAGTTGTTCTTAGGTTAAAAAGCTGTTTATTGAATTAGGTTCTGATATATATGTCTATTCATTATCTGTTTGCAAAAATGAAAGTTGTAAATAGGGGTGTTCTTATTACCTTTGCAACTTTTAGCATTTTTAAGAACATTTTTGTAAAGTTTTTTAAGCATTTATGCATCGACATTTTGCTAAATTTTCTCAGCTTTTGTTTTAATCTTTAGTGTTTTGCATTTTTATTTCTAGAGACAGAATACAGTCTGCACTGGAAGATGAAACTGCATTTGATATCACTGTAAGCATGGACTCTTCTGGCATTTTTTTTAAGTGATACAAGAAATGAAATAAGTAAAATGTAGGCTAAATGCTTGTATTTTACTTTTAGAATCTCAAAGTGGCAGTCGCTTAAATTCAAAAGTGAAAAATGAGACTGGTTTTTATCAAGACAATTACTAAATTATTTCACCTATTGTGAAAAGTACGTCTAAATATTCAGTTCTAAAGAGGGATAGCTAGCATAAAAGTTATTGCAAACTATTCTTTGTTTTGTTTCCTTCAATATCCTGAGTTGGAAGGGATGCACAAGGATCATTGAGTCCTACTCCTGGCTCTGCACAAGGCAACCCTGAATTCACTAGAAATAACTATTTATTTATTTTTAAAATCTGCATCAGTAGCTGTGACGTTCCCATAGATGATAGTTTTGCTTTGCTTAAAAGAACGTGGTCTCTAGCTGTCTAGCCTTTGCAGTCGTGATTCCAATTTACCTGAAGAGATATCCAAATTTTTTAGCATTCCTGTTAGAGCTGTAGTCATCTTGTCTATGTCAATACAGTGCTTCCAGCCTTTGCTGCCACAATATGCTTAGGAAAACAAAACAATAAGTAAAGTGACTCTGCCTTTGTAAAATTTATGATTGCAGATCTTTCTTCTCAGTCATAAGATAGCTTCCTCTACAATTCCCACTGCTAAGATGTCACTGTTGTGCCAAAAATACCCAGTTTCCTCCTACCTGTGTTTTTTAGGAAAACACATCTTCTGTTCTCTTTTTATTGAAAGTCTAATGAAAGCTAAATTAATGCAGGAGATCAAATAGAAAGATCAGGGCTCTGGGGCTGGTATTTTTTTTGTTTTTCACACTTTTTGATGTTAAATGTGTGTATGACTTTGAAAAGTTATTTTTTCTTTTAATTTAAGGTAGCAAATGGGATTTAAGATAATATGCAGGCAGTCAAGGAATCAATGAATCTACTGTGTGGAATCTTTCTGTGGTCATATATTTGTGTATTATATTCTAAGTCTCATTTTTATGGTTTTTAGTGTAACTGGATGTAAATGATCAAATAAAACAATGTATAATGCATTTATACATTGGGAGGGAAGGGGAAATACAGCATACTGAACTTGTAGCAGATTTCTGAAATAGTATGTGTTCGAGTTGATATTTCTGGTTCTGTGGAAATTTTCTTTTCCATGAACTAATAATCAGCTTTTTCTTAAATAGGCTTTAACTGCTAGTGAAAAAACTACTGTAGACAACTTGTTTCAGAAAGATTCACTTGTTCGACAAAGTCAGGTATGATGGAAAGTTTTTAATATGGGAATGAAAATGGATTAAATGTTCATAATACTAATGTTCTGTGCACTTTTGGGGGTTGTTTCTAATACTTTTTTTTGACGTTCACTCAAGTGTGTATTAATTGTATGCATAAAAATCATGCTTCTTAGTTGCTGAAGATGAGAAGGATTTTTCTGGCTGTTCTGCAGAGGATGAAAAGCTGAGAGCTGTTCCCATTTGCAGCATCTGTTACTGTTGATGGTGATTGATAAGCTGTTAAGTAGCACTGTATTAAACTGCAGTATCCACTGAGAAATAAAGTGGCAACCACCTTCATATTGGATACTTAAAATGCAAGTGGAGTGGTCTTCTGGATCTGTCAGCCTTTTGATTGCTCCTTAGATAACAAGTAGATCCAGAGATGAGAGGAAGGTAGTAAAAGTATTATTTGTTACATGTTTGTTTTAAAAATGCAATTTAATTTTATTCCAGCTGGTGGTGGATTGGCTAGAGAGCATTGCTAAGGATGAAATTGGGGACTTCTCTGATAATATTGAGTTTTATGCAAAAACAGTATATTGGTGAGTTCAGACTTTCTTTGATTATATACATTGTCCCATCAAGCATAAAATTCACAGTCACAGAATCACTTTTGAAAAGAAATGGTCTTTTTAGGTTGTTCATTTCATTTTATTCCCTTCTTTTCTTTTAAATCTTACATGTAAAATTTGAGACTTCTTACCCATCCACTGAAGTAAATCTCACAAGTCAGTTAGTGCCTTTTGGGAGGCAAAGATGAAAGGAAAAACCATCAAACCATTGTAATTTAATCTTTGTCCAGCTTTAGTTTTTGCCCAAGTTCTTAATCACTTTATGTCATCGACCCTTCACCAGAAGCCATTATTGTCACCTTTATTATCACTGATGAGTTTTATGGCAGAATGGACCAAAGATTACCTTCCATGCTAGATGCCTAGAGTAAACCTGCTTTTAATGGCTGATGAATACAGGCTTTTGCAATTATGTGTTTATCCTCAGTTAAATTTCTGCCCTAGACTGACTGTATAGTAATGATAATGGGAAAATCTGCTTATGTAGAAGTCAGTTAATAGTGGAATACATGAATGATTGAAGTAACAGATGCTTTTGAAAGAAATCAAATATATGTGCATTAATTCTAATATTGTACTTGTGAAATGTTATGTTTTCACAACACTAGCAGAGTCCATGGATATATCAGCCAAACCAAGTGTCTGTTCTGTAAACATACTCTATGTAACAAAATATGTCTTTCAATATTTGAGTTACTCAAAGATGCTTGCTAAAAAAGTAATTTTCCTGTAAAACATTTCGCTGCTTTCAGGGATAACACACTACACGCCCTGAAGCAGCGACAGTCAAGTACATACATGGGAAGTTCTCGTCCTCTGGTAACAGAGTTGGTAAGTATTATATAAAAATAAGGCTTGGCTTCAAAATGGGCTGGAGAAATATGCTATCTTCACAGATTGCCACCAATTCTTAGATAGTTGTGCTTTCTAAAAGTAGGTGTAGTACCTAAAAATGGCTGCAGAAATTGTGAGGCAGAGCACCTCAAAAATTCTTTCATGCATCACTGTGGACTTGTGTTTCTTTCAGCAATCACTTCCATACCCCCACCCCCCGCACAAGTACTTGTGATCTATTTGGCAAAGTAATGGCTTTATTATGACTAAAACAAACCCATGTCCCTAACCAGAAGAGCGTATAAAACTCTTTGAGGAGCCCTTGCAGATAAGGGAATGCTGTCTTTATGCAGTAACCAGTACAATAAAACCAAGTCCTAGTGCAGTACTTGGAGAGCTCTGTAATAAAAGCTAATAGGAGAGAAGTCAAGGAAAGGAAGGACTGTCCATTAGAACAAGGTGATGAGCTGCTTCAGTGACAGCAAAGCAGCCATAGAAGGTTAATTCAATTGAGGAGTGATCTGAGGTATTGATTGGCTTTGGCAAATCTCTTTAGATTTACATAGAAGCAGGTGCAGCTGTTGTGAAAAACCTTCTCAGATAGAAGGTGAAGGAGGAGAAACAGTCTGGTAGGCAGATAGACAGAAGAGCAAAGGATGTTTGAAGGTGAGAAGAGCTGGAAGATAAGAAATTTGGGGCAAATAACAAGGCAGTGGAGTAAATTCTTTGCATTGACTCTTTCTGATAGTAACGTGACAGAAGAGGAATAAGAGAAATTAGAGGAAAAACAGGAGTAGCATGCTCAGTATTACATGGGTTGTACAGATTGTTGTGCCAACATGAAAAAGTGACTCCAAATTATAAAACAGGGCAGGACGTTAATGGTGGAGGCATTGTAGATGTGATGACATCTTGTGTAGATTGAGTGATGACTTCTTTCCTTGCAGGATCCAGATGCTCCTATTCGACAGAAACTGCCACTTGATGATTTGGACCAAGAAGACGATGCAAGGTTGTTGAAGTATCTCTTCACTCTCATCAGAGCAGGAATGACAGAAGAGGTAGTATAAGTTTTAATGAAGTAACATGAGTAGCTTACTTTTAAAGCAAATAAGCTGTGTACTAAAATGTCTGTTTAAATTTGGCTTGTAGTGATTCAGTTTTCAATTTGTTGTCTATACTGACTGCCAAATTAGCATTGTAATCAAACTTGCTTCTAGTTAAATAATTTTTGGTGTAGAATAGGTGTTAAAGAAAAAATGTAGTTTTGGGTGTTTAGGTTGTTTGATGATATTTTTTCACTGTTGTGTTTTGATACTAAATACTGCCAAGACAAACACACAGAATGCTTTAAAGAGCTTCCTAATTGTGTCTCTAATCATCAATGGATTATCAGGTGTGTATACATAATGACATTTGAGTAATGAGGAGGAAAGGGGACTTGAGATTCTCATGCCAAAGACCTTAAGTAAGGACTATGGGTACTTGCTCATATTCTATTCCAATATGGTGCACATATATTCATTTTCTGATGGTGTGGAACACTAGCATACTGCTGCAGGGCAATGTGAGTAGAGATTTGCAGCTTCAGTTGGTATTGGGAGGGCTAAGTGAACTAGGAAGGTAGATGAGTGCATGAAGACAATGATTAAACATCTAAGCGAAAGGGCTGTGCTTTACACTAGACTTACCAGAATGATGCATAACAGCTGTTTAGCTAAGATGAGGCTATAGCACATTTCTTACATTGCTGTAAATACTGACTGAAATTGAAAAAACAATGACATTTACTTTAAAATCTTTCAGTTGTTTTGAGTTTAAGATCCTCTGTGCTTATTTTTCACATAGTAGACTCTCTACACAAATTTACTGGTTTAATAACATTCACATTTTTAAATAAGATGCTGGAGGTTTTCCTACCTTGAAGTGTGTTGCTGAGAAAATGCGTTATTTTTCAGGCACAGCGCTTATGCAAACGATGTGGTCAGGCCTGGAGAGCTGCAACTTTGGAAGGCTGGAAATTGTATCATGATCCTAACATAAATGGAGGTATCTGCTCCAAAGTACATTTGAGACAGATATAAAAATACTAAGATCTCATAGTATCTGTTTGTGGCAAAGAGAAATAGCTCTTTATTTTCACCAGATGAGCCTTTTTTGATATGTGGAATATTTTACCATGTCTGTTGAACATGTAAAAACTAACATGACATTATTTTGGTTGAAAGTGAGTTCATTGTATCTACCTACGCACGTTAAAGCCACTTTCTTTCTTGAAGTCAGACATAATCACTAGGAAGTAGATGTTTCAGAGTTCTGTACAGATCTTCTCCACCTCCATACAATAACTTGGGTCTGTATTTTCTTAACATCTGGCTTATGCCACCTAGCACACATTTTGTAGCTTACATACTCAAATTGGACTATATACCCAGCTTCAGAAAGCTTCAGAAAAGTAGTAGGTGTTCAGCAAATGTAAATGCAGGAGAAAGAGATGCTTTTAAAATACTTGAAAATTGTAAGGTACCTTTCTCCTTGGTTCGTTGCACATGATTCCCCATTTATAACACAGTACCTTGCTGCTTCTCTCTTTGTTCAGTACATTGGAGGATTTAGCAAGGAACTCAAGAATGAGTCCAAGTGTTGTTTATAGCTGGGTGTGGAAGGCTTAATGCTTTTGTTCTTTTCAAATCCTGATAGCCTGTTGCTTTTATCTGCCTGCCACACCACTGTCCTAGGTTTTTTTGAGTCTGCCTACCTAAGCTGTTGTTACACAGGTATAAATACCCATGCAGCTGCATGCAAAATAGCAGCGCTGAAGCAGTGACATTTTTAAGAAGCTTTGATTAAGATATAAAAATTCTTTGTTTTCCCTTAACTTTGTGGTTTTTTTTTTTCAAATGTAGACACTGTAGCTGTGTTACAGCCAAAAGCACTATTCTTTTAAAAGCTAGATAGCAGCCAAGTTTTTATATTACTGTAACTCATAGATGCAAATTCACCCAACTAGCCAGAAAAGCCACCTTGCAGTCCCGTCAAAAGCATCAAAATGCTTTAGGAGGAGTTCTAAAGGGATTGAAATTGGGCTATGAAACAAAAATAGACTTTATCATTTTTTAGATGTTACTGGATTCTCTTTTTTCAATAACATTTTCTCTCTTTTTCCTTTTCCTGTCTTTTTTTTAAATTATTCTTTGCATATAGGAAAAGATCTGGAGCCTGTTGAAGGCAATCCATACAGGTGCATTTGGAAAATTAGTTGTTGGCGCATGGCTGAAGAGGTAAGACAATGCTGCTGTTTTTTCTATTAATACATAAATGTGAACTTTTCTGAACTCTGAAATGGGATTTTAAGTAAACACACCTACTCTGTGTTTGCTGCCTAGAGGATTCGCAATTAATGCCTCTAAGAGGATTTCTGAAATATCATTTATGCATTGTGAGAAATCTACATAATCAGCACCACTTTTTCAGGAAACGTCTGCCCTTTTTTTTCTGGTTGAAAGTAAAACCACTGACACCGACTTTCATCTTGACTTAATTGAATGGGAAAGAAGATGTTGCTTTCTTTCCAGGTCAATGTACATTTTTCAGTTAAGTTACAAGGGGAACTAGTAAACTAGTGAAGGGAGTGTCACTTGCTATTCTTATTTTGGATTTTCCAGCTTTACTTGGAATCTGTTAGATGGAACATTTTACAATGGATTAATCTCTAATAAAATGTAAAGTGACTAGAAAACTTAAATGCTTTGTAATTTAAAGTTTGGGTGTTTTTACTGTTTCTTTTAGGAGCAGTTTAATAGATATGAAAGAGCAATCTATGCAGCCCTGAGTGGAAACCTCAAACAGGTATGTCAAGCCCCCTAGTTAAACAGTGTTTGGTAGTTGAGCATTTCCTTTCTCATATGTGACAGTGATATCATCAGAAATAATGCAGTTACTGGTTTCTGCACTTCTAAAGATCTAGTAAACAGAACAATAGCAAACATTGCTGCTTTAGTAGACATGCTTTTCGTAGTACTGACATGTCTTAATTAAATATATTACAGACTTTTCAGTCAAGGAAAGGCTGCTGTTTAAGGTGGTTACTACACTGCTTTGGTGCCTGAAAATCTGATCCTAAATTATAGTTGCTCTGTTTGAGTTCTGGTGTTTCTCCATCTCTTGATAATTTTTACTCTGTTTTTTTCATATGTAGCTTCTTCCAGTTTGTGATACCTGGGAAGATACTGTTTGGGCATATTTCAGGGTCATGGTGGACACTCTAGTTGAGCAGGAAATACGAACCTCAGTAGTAACTGCAGAGGAGATGGAAGAGCTCCCTAGAGATTATTTAGAAACAAAGTAAGTTTCAAGTAAAATTATGCTGCTGCTACACTCAACAAAGTATCCTGTATGGAATCTCTGTGGAATTATTCAAGGTAACGTTTTTGTCTTTTCTCCCTTGCTTTGAAGCTGGACTTCAGAAAAAGTTTTTGAAGAACTTCAAGCAACAGACAAAAGGGTACGTGTTTCTCCTCACTGCTTACCATTTTTAATTATTCACTGGGTTCTACTTTTTACTGCACTCTTTAATGTAATGCTCAAATATGCACAATGACTAATTTGTTTCATATTTTCTATCCCCAGAAATGTGTGGTTTCCAAATTCAATGGATTTTTCTTCATACTACTACCTCTTAATAGTGAAAGTGATACAGGTTTTGTGTTGCCCTGCCCTGTATCTGCCAAACTAGCTGGGTGTGCTAAAGAAACAAATGGCTGTCAGATGCTGTCAGACGTACAAAGCAGACAGACAAATCAACTATTCAACACTTCAACAAAATGTTCAAAATCGATTACATTCTATTTTCTTCATAGGAGATTTGTGTGCATATTTCAGAATAGGCCTTTCAAGAATTTAAAAGCATATTTGCTTAGACTGTGATTCTTTCTTTTAGCACTTCTAGCACCCAAAATACTCAGTTCATGTAAGATGGGGATACAAAACTTAAAGGTTAATTTTGCAGTGATTAAATTGAAACTACAGTTACTTTTATTTGATGGAATAGACACATAGCATTTATCATATTGCTGAGATAAAGACATGCAGTCAGCTACAGATACACCCAGCTGTATTTGCCTTTGCAACATAGTGCAATCCTCACCATAAAGCAAATTTAGATTTGGATTGCATTTCATGCATTAATGTGTTTATTCCTCTGGGGAGAGGGTGGAATTTCTTCCTGAAGTAACTTTCACAGGCCTTTTCTTTAAAAATTTATACGCATTGTTGCTTCTTCTGTGGTTTTTGTAAATCTTAACTGTAACATCGTTGTTTGTTCTCCTCTTCAGAGCAAAAAGCCCTTGGTGTTGGATGTCTTCCATGAAAGTATTAACTGCGCAGATCTATATTCCAGTTCTTTCTTTTAGTTTGTCAATGTTCTTGTAATTTGATGCAGAGGCAGCAAGTGCCTTTTCTCTTGCTCTTTATGAAGGATACCCTTTGAAATAGGATAGCTTTTTTCCCCTGAGGAGCCTTTGCTTTATTTATAAGTTTGTTTCCTTCATACATTATGCTAGAAGATTTATTCAAAGTTTGAATTTTCTTTTTTTGTCTCCAGAGGGTTATAGAGGAGAATCAAGAACACTATCATGTGATTCAGAAATTCATTATACTTGGAGATGTGGATGGTAAGCATTTCTCTTAAGTGATTTTTTTTTATTGTCAACTGACTACATTATTTTGAGGGACCTTTCCAGAAACTTCTGTATGAATGGATTTTTAGAAGCACACAGTAGGCAAGCTCTGCATTCAAGCTATGCTCTAATCAAGAACTGTAGGAACAGTTTGACCTACAAGGTAGTTTTCAAAGAAGTAATGAAATCATGTAAATGTGTCAGGATACATGGCAGACTGCAGCTATAACTTCTTCTGAGAAATGATGGGATACAGTACATTTTTAAGCGAGGCAGCTACATCTTTCCACAATTGTTGCTGTTCTGTTTTGTTGAACTTCTGAGACTAAATTACATTTGTTGAATAAATGCATAATTTTGAAATATTTCTTGGGTGGTTTTTTCTTTTTCTCCATGGTATGGCTAATGCAGACGTTTCCTTGGTGGTTATAGGTTTGATGGAGGAAGTCAGCAGGTGGCTTTCCAAGGACAGAAGTGTGCTCCCAGGACACCTCCTTCGTTTCATGACACATCTTATTCTGTTTTTCCGCACTTTGGGCATGCAGACTAAGGTCAGTTCACTTGTACTTGATTTGCTGTCACAGCAGTAACCAGTCTTGGAAGTAGAAGTTCTTTCGTGCAAGTACATGGACAGCATAGAATGATGGTAAATTACTGCCAGGCCAAGGAGGAGCTGCATGCTTCAATAGTGTATTTGTTGATCTTGGAGCTAAAGGAGAAAAGAGCATCCTCCTCCCTTCCAGCTGAGCTTAAAAACTCAGTTTTGGGTTTTGAGGATGGTGGATTTTACTCAGAAGCCTTTTGTTGAGAAGGTCCTGGGTCAAACTTCAGTGTTAGGCTTATTCATAGCAGCCAAAATGTCTTGAATATAACCTGTGCTTATAGACAGTTGCTGGAGCAGTACCTATTGCTGCTGTAAGCCCAAAAATGCTTCTGCTTGAGGTAATTAGTGCCAGCTGAAACTTTCTTATTATCTCCAAGGATAAAGTAAGCATAGCCTACTACCTATTTGGCCTATTTGTGCTAAATACACAGAGGGGTCACTGTAGCTGTAATTACTCATTTTGGACAATATCACAAATAATTTGGGGCTCTCCTTTTCTACTATTTTAAAGTTTAGAAGCTGTTATGTATCAAGTAATTTTCTGAATGTAACCTCTTTCGGGAAAACACAAATGTGTGTTTTCATTAGATGATTTAAATACAGCTCTGAGTTACTGTTTGTTCATACTTCCAATAATTGCTTGAATTCCTTGTGGAAATCTGTTTTGAAGTCAGTTAACATTTAGCTAAATAAGAGGAATGTGTGTGTGTGTATATGTATGCATATTAATTTTTTAGCCAGACTCAAAATTTTATGGAGTAGTGTTTAAGCTAAAGTGCAGTAGAACTAGCCATTAGCATATGTTTGACAGAGGGGACAAAAAACATGCAATTTCCTACATGAATTCCATTGTGGAAATTTGTAACGATTCTGCCTTTAGAGTTTTAGAGCAGATGAATTTATTGTATGATTACTCAATCAACCCTCAGTAGACTTCACAGGGAAGAGGCAGAAATGCAAGCTTTTATGATGTTTATTGTATATTGATTGTATACAGCTCATATAGATATATGCTTAGATGAAGGTCTTCAATTTACACATATAAAATTAAAATGATAATTCCTGACAGCAACAAACACTTGAGTCTTGGCTAAAGCAGTTTCAGGTGCTCAGCCTGTAGTGATTGTTTAGTATGGGCTATTCCAGATGAGTCAGGTGATATTTATACCCTGTTACATTATCATTTTCTATAATAAAACAGGGCATGTATTACACTGCAGTAGTAATCTGCGTACCTGACATTTTGTTTATTAATTTAAAAAATACGGTAAAATAGAAAGTTTTAAAAATCCTGTAAAAAGTAAAATTCCAGTTAGACCAAAGGCTGTATTATCCAGTTGCTGAAAAAGAAAATCCTTGGAACACTAAATCTTTGAATCAGAAGACATGCTTTTTTAATCATGCTCCAAGAGAAACAGTTCTTCCAGTTGAGCCTGTTTGTGTAGATTACTGAAGCAGGAATACGCAAATAACCTTGTGGCTGTTTTAATAGTGATAGCCTGTCAAGTATCTTTTATTTTATTTTCCACATTACCTGATTTAAAATTGAATTTATATTTGTTTGCAATAAGGAGGAAGTTTCTGTTGAAGTCCTGAAGACCTACATTCAGGTAAGCTTTCAGAAATATTGTTTGTTTTCTCTGGTGTGATTTAGATGTAAAGGAGGAAGAAAAGCAGACTTAAGGTTACAGGATGATAAGAGCTATGATGCAGCTAATGCTGTTTTCTCAAGAGATACATGGAAGCTTGCCTAATACACAAATTCTCTGTTAGCAGTTCTTAAATAAGAGACAATTTTATTGATCCTTACTTAGAAGCTGAGTGGAATCTTCCTGTATCAGAATAAATTAATCAGAAATTGGTTACACATTTTTGGGTGTACCCAGTACATGTTTTTACTTAAATGTAAGCACTTTAGTGTTTACACTAAGGAATATAGTATGCATATCTGTTAAATATGTTTATATATTAGTGGATATCTTCTGTATATTTGCTTCTTACATATTTGCTTCTCATTCTGTGTGTTTGGTTCATACTGTGCAGCGGTTGGTGTCTGAGAAGCACACAGATTTAATAGCGTTTTATGTCAGCCACCTGCCCCCAGAGCTCGCTGTAGCTCAGTACGCTTTATTTCTTGAAGATGTTACTGAGAGCGATCAACGCCACCACTGCCTTGAATTAGCAAAAGAAGCAGGTGAGAGACCCTGATGGTCCAATTATCATTTTATATCCTGGGTTATTTTGTCTTTCAATAGTTTTTGCTCTAAAACCTAGCTATGAATATGACACTCTTTCCTTCCCCTATTTTTTTTTTTGGATAAATAAAATTAATTTGCTGATCACTTCTTTAAGTAGGTGTATAGGTGTGTTTTCATTAACCTGGAATTAAACTAAATATCACTGCTTCTGGGTTATGTCCAAATACACCAGGAAGTAAATGTCAGCTGCCTGTCTCAAATATATGCTCTGAAACTTGACATGTTCATATTATTTCAGAGAACTAATTATAAAAATACTTACTTTTTTGTGGCTTTAGGAAGGTCATGAGTATCTTAAATTTTTTGTCCAATTTATAGCGCTTGTTCTTAGCCATGGTAACTTTCTTGCATTAATTGTAAACTTCCTTCCAGGTCTGTACATGAAACTAGAAGGGGATTACAATGAAGCAGCACACTGTCCATTGCTTGACAGTGCCTCTGTGCTAACTCAGAATGCACAAAGAAGCAGATTTCCTGCAGATTTTGTGTCTTAATTTCTCTTCAGTCATTTTTCAATCATTTTCTTTTAAACTCAGCTAAGGTTTCAAAAATAACACATCCTGCTTAAGCATCTGTAAAAGAACTATTCTGAGCTTTTCCTGGTACATTCTTGTCAAATCATAGTCTTGCTGTCAGAATTGTAGGAATCAGTGATCTTAGCAGATATATCTATATGCTGTCTTCAGCACAGATTGAAGAACTTATTGGTTGTCTTATATTTGGTATTCTGTGTTATATCAAATCTCATTCTTGTAAAATATCTGCAATAAATGAGATAGCACAAAAGCTTGTAATTTATTCTGACAGACTGATAAGAATTACCAGTAGTAAGGAATAAGATCAACAACTGGAGTCTGAAATTCAGTTTGTGTTAAGTTTGAATTCATGATAGTTCTTACACAGTTCTCTTTTAACCCAGGTCTAGATGTTGCAACCATAACAAAAACTGTTGTTGAAAACATCCGCAAGAAGGATGCTGGGGAGTTCAGCCACCACGACCACGTGCTGGACACAGGCACAACAGAGGTGAGTGCTTCTCAGAGCAGATAGTTCAGTTTGCAATCAGCTATGGAGTCTCTGAGCATCTATGAGCCATCTTTTTCTTTCAACAATGGTGAAAAGTGCCTTGAAAAACCCTATGAGGGAAATGCACTTTCCATGTGACCAAGTGAGGATATTGCACAGATCTATAACTGCTTTTCCTTGCTCTTTGGGTGTGTGCTTACCTGTATACAAACATTAAGTGAAGATAAGGCCCTTGAAATGACGGCAGCACCCTGTGCTGTAGCTGGGAGTAGGGTGTTGTTGTAGCCTCTGCAGTTTATGAAGATTAGTACTTTGGATCTCAGATATACCTTTTAAGATGCTGAAGTGGCATTTCTAGCTACAGCAGACACTGCTTTTGCTGACAGTTTCCTTGTCACTGCTGTTGATTGGTTGGATCCAACTCGGTGCTTTAGGGACAGCAAGGTAATGTTAATAGGCTCTATTCAAAGTACTGCTTAGAAAGCAACTGATCGTTTGCAAATTTGTGGTAACGTTTTTGCTGTTCAGTACAAAGTTTAAGCTCCCTAAGACAAAAAGGTAGTTTATCTAACACAAGAATTGGAAAACTGTGGTTGTAGGCTGATGGCACCCCTGAAGATTATAGCAAGAGCTCCATAAATGTACCATGTTGGTACAGTGTATTTGTATGAAAATTTGATAATGCATAAAAAATGTTGAGAGATGATGCTCTGAATATCTTGGGAACACTTAGAAATTCATTTTTTTAAATTATTCAGGATGGCAGAGGTTTTCTAACCTTTGAATAAAGCGATCCTTGTTACTATGTTGCAATGCTTTCCAAACTTGTGTATTTCCCTGACCAGATCTAATGTGCGTTGCATCAGCTGTGTGCTTGAAATGGTGGTGAATCTCTGTGTTGTTTTTTACAGGCAGATCAGCTGAAAATAGATGTAATTGACTGGCTCGTATTCGATCCTGCACAGAGGGCAGAAGCACTTAAGCAAAGCAATGCAATCATGAGGAAGTTCTTGGGTACTAAGCTTCACAAATATTGTAGACTTATTTTTAAATGTTGGTTTTGTTCTCATTGGCTCTTGGCAGTACATTTGATATAACTTTGGATCTAGTCTATTAAAAAGCATGGGTTTGCCAGCTTAAGAAGATAAGGTATGGAAATTGCAAAGCTCTGATACCCAGTTCACATTCTCATAGCATCCAAGAAACATGAAGCTGCAAAAGATGTGTTTGTGAAGATTCCCCAAGACTCTATAGCAGAAATATATAACCAGTGGGAAGAACAGGGAATGGATACTCCGCTTCCAGCTGAAGATGACAATGCTATTCGGGAACATTTATGTATTCGTGCATATTTGGTGAGTTTCAAATATGCAATATTCCAAGTTATTATTTAGAAATACTGGTGGCTTTGCCTTGGTGGTGAAACTTTAGCTTTGTCCATTTGATTTAACTTCTGATTCTTTGAGTCATTAAACCTGTGCATGCAATGACATTTTGGTTATTAGATGAGTCAAAAATACCCAAACACTGTTTCAAATGCAATCCAGGAAGCCCATGAAACCTTTAATGAATGGTTTAAACACATGAACTCAGCTCCACAGAAGCCGTCTTTGTTACCACAAGCAAGTTTCACTGAAAAAGTGGCCCATGAACATAAAGAAAAGAAGTATGAGGTAGGTGGAAGTCCATCTTATTTACTGTAAACTTTTATGTTCTTCCTTCAGTCTAGTTCAATGAAAGAAAGAAGACTGCTATTTCATATTATTTAAGGACTCTATTATAAACTATTTTTATCTTGAGGGAGTATGAGACAACAGAATTATAAGGCAACTGCACAATAAATTCTGGTTTTTTAATGACTCAGCTTTACATAAAATATTGTAATAGTAAATATTATCATGTGTTGATTGTCAGTGTTATTAATAAATGTGAGCGCTTGATTTTGCTATTAATTCTATTAAGTATTATCACCTTTTGTTTTCTAAAAGATGGTGCAGTTTTGTTTTGAGTAAAGTTCTTTTTGCAGGTCTGGTCAGTAAAAATATACCCTATTCAGTCAACATAAACATTTATTTTATAAGCATGGCAGAATAGGTTGTTTAAAATTATCTTCCTCTCATGACTTTGTTTCTGAACAACCTGTCTGACTCTGTGGACAGGGCATTAAGAAAAGATGGAAATAGTTGCGAGCAGCAGGCTTTTAAGTTTTAGCCACTGACTGAAGATTCTAATTTGAATTGGAGCTGCACTGCCTGTTGCAGTCTGTTTTAAAATAGCCTTGGAAATTATCCTGTTCTGCAGTAGTTTATTTTTTGTTTCTTTGCCAGATGGATTATGGCACTTGGAAAGGCCTCTTGGATGCTCTTACAGCTGATGTTAAGGAGAAAATGTACAATGTGTTGCTGTTTGTTGATGGAGGATGGATGGTTGACGTCAGAGAGGTAAAATGAATTTTTATGTCGTGATGCAGACCACAAAGCACAAATCACATGTAGTTGTACCTTTGTGACATTTAGTTTCGTGTGTTCCTGTTCAATTGGCTCTGGCCTTGCTATGAGCATTTAGAGCTTGCTCCCTGAGTAACCATGCCGATCACATCTGACAGTCCACTCCAGGCTGCTGAGGCCAGTTTTCTGCCTCTGACAGTACTAATGGCGTGGTTATGCTGAGTTGCCTGTGACAGGTACATTTTCCCAATACTGACATGTTACTTTGCCCTGGTAAGGACGCTGAGGAAGACCCTGAGCGAGCACACCAGATGACCCTGCTGCGGAAGCTGTGCCTGCCCATGATGTGCTTCCTGCTGCACACGGTGCTGCACAGCACAGGGCAGCACCAGGAGTGCCTGCGCCTCGCTGACATGGTCGCCTCCGAGCGCCACAAGCTCTACACGGTGAGCTAGGCAGGGCTGCAGCAGCCTGGCCTACACTGAAAACTCTGTGGGCTGCCTGTGGAAAAAGCTTCTATATAGAGAGGAAGACACCATATGTTCCTTAGTATCATAAGTTTCTTGATCGCTTCCCATTCACTGTAGCAGTAAAAGGTTTCCTTGTGTTATGACTTAAGGAATCAGAGTTAACTTTGAAATATTGGGGATAATGACCGGTGTTCTGACAACCAGTTCTGAGTACTGCAATTACTAGTTTTTGGATGGGGGCTCTTGAATTTTAACCTCATGATCTTAAAGGTCTTTACCAGCCTAAATGATTCTGTGATTCTAAATTTAGCTGTAGTATTGTAATTGATTTCTTTATTTCCATTACATTTCAAACACTATATAAGCAGGTTTTGCTTTAGAGCATTTGGTTTAGCCATGACCATCTTAGCCTCCAAACGCCTAAAAACACCCCCAGAATGAGACAAAGCTATCTTGAGCCTATGTTCAGGTTTTGGATGCTGTGTCTAACCTCCCATGCCTTACTTAATGTCCTTCTGAAATGCCTGTTGATCACACTATCTTAAATAGAAATAAATAATCAAATAGAAAAATAGCAACTTAATTAACCACCACTTTTTTTTATCAGTGCTGTTCATTGCAAATAAATATAACTTTATGATGTTTGGTTTTTTATTATTTATTCTCAGGTATTTTCAAAAGAAGAACTCCGAAAGCTTCTACAGAAGCTGAGGGAATCTTCTCTGATACTTCTGGACCAGGATCTTGATCCTTTGGGATATGAAATTCAGTCATAAGTTTTCATGCAGATACTTTCAAAAACTTCTGAGCATGGACATTCTGGTTATTAACAAAAACAAACAAATGACCCCAACAGAATCATTACTTGGACAAAGTGTTCTCTTCTTGTGGGGTGAAAAACCCCAACCTTCAGATTTCAATTTAAACTTGAAAAAGTATGACCAACTTCAGAATGTTATTTGTTACACAACCTTTTTCATGTTTTTTTTCCTAATAAAAGTGCTTGAAAAAGAGAAAATGTTTGTTCATTCTAATCTAAAATGGCATTATGTAAATTTGGTGATTGTATGAACCCTCCTTAATTTATTTGCTACATGCCACAGAGACTGCCCATAGACTGAAAGCATTACTTAGCAGTAAAATGTGTATGGATACAGGGGGAAGGAGACTGCCAGAAGGTGTATGGAGAAAGTAGGGGAGAAGGAAAAGGGACACACTGGAGGAAAGGAAAACCAAAAAGCAAAAGTGAGGGGTTACTTCCAGTCCTTCAGTAGAGAAGGCAGCCTTCTGCTGTTCTGCTGTACATGAAGGAGTTGCTAAAATGCTGAAATCCTGAACCAGAGGAAAGATGATCATACGTTGAAACCCCCCCGTTTGAGATTTCGTAGTTTATTTTGAAAGCTTGATCTGCCCGTTTACATGTGCAAACACATGTTTAGCTGCCTTCCCCTTAACAAGACAGTGCAGAGGACACGTAGTGCAGTTAGGCAAGGACTTTGGCTTCTTCACCCGAGTCAGTGTCTCTTGACATCTGGCAAGGAACGTACTTCGTGCTGTCCATCTGTACGTACAGGGCCGTGTTTGTGGAAATGCCCCGTCCCGTTTGTGGAGCGGTACTCGAGGCTTGGAGCCGGGGTGCGTGTCTGCGCCTCGGGGCTGTTGGGCAGGCTGTGGGGGCGCACACACACACACACAGCGCCATTCCCCCAGCCGTCCCTGCCGCCCGGGCCGGGCGGGCGGAGCCGTTCGCAGCGGGCGGGGCCACCGGAAGGCGCGAGCCCACGTGTCCCGGCGGGCGGGCGGAGCGGGACGGGGAGGCGGCGGCGGGCCCGGCCGGTGTGCGGGCGGCCGCCGGGCTGCCTCAGCCATGGGCTGGCTGCCGGCGCAGGGCCGGCTGGCGGCGGGGCTGCTGGTCAATCTGGCCGCCTCCATCTGCATCGTCTTCCTGAACAAATGGCTGTACGTGCGGCTGGGCTTCCCCAACCTCAGCCTCACCCTGGTGCACTTCGCCATCACCTGGCTCGGCCTCTACCTGTGCCAGGCGCTCGGCGCCTTCTCCCCCAAGAGCCTCCAGCCCGCGCAGGTGCTGCCGCTGGCCCTCAGCTTCTGCGGCTTCGTCGTCTTCACCAACCTCTCCCTGCAGAGCAACACCATCGGTACCTACCAGCTGGCCAAGGCCATGACCACGCCGGTCATCGTGGTCATCCAGAGCGTGGCTTACGGCAAGACTTTCCCTCTGCGGATCAAGCTGACCCTGGTGAGGAGGCGGCGGGGCCCAGGGGAGCGGGGAGGGGCAACGCTGAGGGCGACGACCCCGCCTAAAACCGCCGTGTCCCACTCCACAGGTCCCCATCACGCTGGGTGTTTTCCTCAACTCCTACTACGACGTGAAGTTCAGCGTTCTGGGGATGGCGTTCGCCACCCTGGGCGTGCTGGTGACCTCGCTGTACCAAGTGGTGGGTAACGGCGGGCGCGGGAGCCTGCGGTGGTTGGGCTCCCTTGGGGATGCTGCCCCTTGCTTCGGTCGCCTTTAAGTAGCACCCAGCCCCCCAGGAAACTTTCTGTGCTCCGTTATTTCTTTTTTATAACCCCCACCAAATTATGATAATCCACCATAACTCCTGGTAAATTAGGAGACAAATTCCTGATCGTCCTTGCTGCTAAAAATTGGGGTGTCATCTTTAACGTGAGCGTTATTTTCAAGGGGCGAAGATTGCTTTAGCAGTAAAACTCCTTTTTTTCTAGAGGGAACAGATGTTCTGCTTGCTGAAGCAAGTGCCTTGTGATTGAGCTTTTTCCCTAGGAAGAATGTTTTCCAGTCCTTCAATCCCATGGTTTATCCTTGAGCTATTTACATTTTATCAGTATCCTTCTTCAGTCTCAACTGTATACATTCTAAGGTGTTTTTGTAGAGGATGGAGTAATACATAAATGCACAATACAACCTTCCTGGATGATTATGATTTTAAAAATCGATATGTCCAAGGACTGCCTCAGCCCTTTCTGCTCTAACATTGTACTAATAGCTCACCCGATTTGTTATTGACCATGACTATAAGAGCCTCCTAGATTAGAAACTCCTGTCATGTCAATGTGATAGATTTAAACGTGAATTTCTTTTAGGAGGTGTATTGTGCCAAAAAAAAGAAAGAAAAAGTGAGGGTCTTTGACCCGTAGTGTGTAAGATGATAAATAATAGTCCCTTGACCTGTTTTGGGGCAGGAGGAGGAAAGAGATGCTGCATAATGACATTAACTGATGATTTGTTTACTGGAGGAATAATGGTACTTGCATAAAATTATCTAAATTAAAAACTGTGAGCAAGTTCATATGCCAGGATCCATGTTACCAGTTAATGTGATTTAAGTAAGTATTAAATGTCAGTTTTCAGCACAAGAGAAAGATGTGTCCTTTTGGCTGTAACATCTGTCTTCATAGCCATAGATAAGTAATATTTCTGAAAGCATGCAACCTTAAAAATTGAAGTTCGAGTCAATTATAATCAACATTGAAATTAAATCCATTAAATCTGGAATAAACTGACAAAAGACAAATGTGTACTGGTTTTGTTAGCTTGTATATACAGGAAAATTAGAAGAAAGGAGCAGAATCCAGTACCTGCTTAGGAAAGGATACTCAGCTCGAACACAGGCAGGATCTGGAATTTATAAAATAAAGGGGAAAATAAAGGGGAGCTGCTGTTTTCTTCCCAGCTCCACAACCTATTTGTTCTTCCCCAAGTATGATAATTTACCCCCAGGCATAGCAAGAGGAAAGCTGAGGCAGTCTTTTCACTGCCCCTGCATACAATTTTCTCGTGCCTTTTTCACTGGAAGAGACAAACACATGGGGCCTCCACTGAGGCAAAGGTGAGGCTCAACAGCCTGTTTAAGTAGTATTATCCATGTGGGACTCCCTCTGTGTTAGCGGCCAATTTGGTTTTGCTCAGGTTTTTCAGTTTATGGGTGTTTTTTTCTCGTGTTTAACAGCTTTCTCTTTTGGTTTTAGTGGGTAGGTGCTAAGCAGCATGAGTTGCAGGTAAACTCTATGCAGCTGCTGTACTATCAGGCACCGATGTCCTCAGCTATGTTGTTGTTCATCATACCCTTCTTTGAGCCAGTCTTTGGAGAGGGGGGAATATTTGGGCCCTGGACACTTTCTGCTGTGGTAAGGCTTTTGTTGACTTTATTTAAGTAATTATCACTGATGTAGTTAAATTTGATGGTAAAATCTGTTTCTTCGTGGAACAGATTTTTGTACAGCTGTTGTCTATGGTGAGATGAGAGGGACATGGGCAGGACAAAAAGCCCCTTGCTGAGTCTGCCCTGCTTCCTTTGAGAGGAGCGAGTCTGTCAATTGATTTATCTCCTTATTCTTGTTTCTATTTAGAGGGCATCTGAACAACAGGAAAATCTATCAAAATCCAGAAACTTCCCCTAGTGTATGAAGTGCTCTATTTCTAGCTCTGACTGTCCACTCAGAGAAGGACACTCTCAACTTTTCTTCTGTGGAAGGATGCCAGCATTGATTGCTCTCTAGAATTAGTGGTTTATTTTCACCAAGGAGACTATAGTTTCTCTCAATATCCTTCTGTCCAAAAAAGAACCAGTGGCATATTCTTACTACTGTTGATTGTGCCCCTCAGTGATGGGTCATTTCTTGTAGCATTGTATTTTATGAATGCAATAGCAAGTATTCACAGTAACAAAATCAGATATTTTGCTAAAGTAGTTTTTGTTGTGACCATAAATTAGACTTTATCTCAAAGTTAAAGTATACAATCTCTATGTGCATGAGTATCCGGATTTTCCAAATCACTCTTAAATGTTCACCAAGAGTAAAGAAGAAAATGCCTGTGGCTCTGTCAGTGTATATTTATGGATGTCATACATATACATGTCACTGAGCTGCTTATACACCTCACCAGTGTCTGTACTGGTTTGAAACTGTTTCTATTTTTGTTTTCCATATGTTTTTCTTGACTGATATTTTTCATTTGAAAGTAAATGAAACTAAATAAATAACCTGGAATGTATCTACAAACTGCCAAAAGCAAGTCAGATTACTGACTGTGTCCATTAATCCACAGATAATGGTACTGCTGTCTGGAATAATAGCCTTTATGGTAAACTTGTCCATTTACTGGATCATTGGAAATACGTCACCTGTCACGTATCCTTTGTAACACTGGTGGTTTCTCTTGTTTCCAGATTAATTATGTTGGAATTCATTTGGGCTGATTAATGTGGGAAAATTGTTCAATAACCTTCCTGGTTTGGGATTTGTATAGGTAATGGCTGTTTATTTGCTGACCTTCATACCTGCAAGGAATATTAACTCACGCTTTGGCTGCCTTGAGGAAGTGTTGGCATGTCCATCAGACTGCAGTGAAAAGGGCTGAAAGGCTTTAGGTGGGGGTAAATACAGCCACAGAGATCTGTATGAGAAAACTGTATTGAGTTGAGTCAACACAGTGTACCATTGCATGCTTTGGGTGGAACTAATGAAGATTCCCAGTGTTTCTTTTCACAAAAAATAATATTGCTCTTGGCTATTATCCTTAACAGATGTTCTAGGTATAACATGTTTGGACATTTCAAGTTCTGCATCACCCTCCTGGGAGGATGCCTCTTATTTAAGGATCCATTGTCTGTTAACCAAGGCCTTGGGATTCTGTGCACACTGTTTGGCATTTTAGCCTACACCCACTTCAAGCTTAGTGAGCAGGAAAGCAATAAGAGTAAATTGGCCCAGCGTCCATAGAGCAAGAGTTTCTGAAGACTGTTGTGAAGGAAAACAAGGATTTAAATATGCATTGATTTTAGAATGCACAAAATTGCCTCATCCATTTAGATCTATGGTTTTAGTTTAAGTGCCGGGATTGTTATTCTGTAACTAAACCAAACAAACTGAAGGATGTAAAATTCTGGGGTTTTGCCATCTCAGTCTGTCCTATCGTTTTCATTAAATTAAAACACTAACTTGAAAGAGAAAAAGGCACACTTCAAATTGCTGTGGAAATTGTATTGAAGTAATTATATTTTTTGCATACCAAATGAGATCATGATGGCTACAGTTATAGTACCGAGAAAGAAAAAGAATCCTTTCTTTGTGATCAAGCCAGTATTGCCGTTGTGAAGAAATTTGGAGACACTTTTATGCAGATGTTCTGGTGTGTAGTGATGCTTCCTCATTTTTGTCCGATGAACAATGAAGAGGGAAACATACTTTGTCCAGTCATTTAAAAAAAAAGGCTTCAGACTCATTCCTATTTCTTGTATATGCTTTCTTATGTATGGCTTCAACACAGGGATAAATTTTTAGATGATGAAAGTAGATAAAATTACAGATGAAGAGAAAAGCAGAAAACTTGAAGCCACAGGCCAAGGTGTGGGAAAGTAGGAAATTGGATCTAAACAGTTCATCTTAATTTTTTCTTTTAATTTGTCAGGACATTCATGAAGTAATTGACATTTTGAGAATGTTGTTACTGCTTAATCATTTTCTCTGTGCCAAAACCAAGACTTTACACAAGATCATGTAAATACTACCTGTGAGCCTAATAAAATCTCTGGTTTTGTGGTAGTAACCAAATGTTTTGCAGCACTTGCACACAGACACCCGTGCTAAAAAATATTTTCGAGAAGGCTTTGGAAAGGTCACCGTCTTTAATGGGTGTGAAGGTTGCCCAGTTCTCTGTCTTGCCTTCAGCACCACCTCCCTTGCTCCCACGCCTTTCCCCAAGAGTTACCTTGAGTGGGATCTGCAGATTTGTCATCATTTGGGGGAGAGGCCCAGGGGCTGTCTGGACAGTGCTGAGTGTTAGGCAGCATTTCCTCAACAGACAGTCCTGGGAAATGTATCTGAATGACTGAAGAGTGCAAGGTGGGACCTGCTGCTCTAATTAAAAAATGCTTTGAAATTTTTTTTATGACAGTATCAGGCACTTATTTTGACAACGCGGATGGAAGAAGTTCAGTGCTGTTCTAGTTAAAAAAAGGAAAGAAAAAATAACTGCTTTCCGTAAATCTGGTGAGAACATATGTTCACTAGATTTGCAGGGTTAGAATTTAATTGCAGTATCTTAATCCTTACATGTTGGGGTTTGTTTTGAATTCATCTCCCTCTGTCAGATTTAAAGAGGGCAGTTGTGTGGACAAAACCAAGTATTTAAGTTGTGCAGCCACTGACAGAAATAATATTTAGTTCCTCTAAGTTTTTTACAATAGAGGCAAGAAGTCTTTGTGTTGGAAACAATGCAACCTTTCTCAAGCTTGTTTATTTATTCTGTTACAGAGTTCTTGATTTAAGAAAAAGTTATTCCTCTGTGTAACCTAAGTTTATACGGTAATACTCTATATCATTTCAGAGCTACAAATACCTGAAAAATTTTACATCTTTACCAACTGTTTCTTGGACATTGTACTGGTCCAAGAATAATTTTTTTAATACAGTTTTGTAGATCTGTCTAATTAGTTAAAAAATACAGCCTGGACTACTGAAAGATGTGTTCAGATGGTCAAGCTCTGGATGCATATCCTTCAGTATGTACACTGAGAAAGCCATTTCCATTAATTTGTGCTGTGCACAAGTTCTTTTGAGATGTAGATAGACTGCAAAGAAACAGCTAGGAATCACATGCCTGTATGACAAAAATATTTGAGATGAGATGGATGTAAATATATATATATGAAGTAGTAGAATGAACTAAACAACCATGCCTGGAAATACAAAGGACTCTGTAAGGAGAGGAGCATATCTGCAAGAGAAAGTTAAAAGCATCATTAAAAAAGTACATTATAAATATAATCTGGTGCTGAAAGGTGTGTGTGTGTGTATGAGTCACTTAAGTGATGTGATATTTTTTTCATGCATTCAAGAACTCTCTTTTGAGATTTACTTCTTGTATCTAATAAATAAAGTATCTTGAACTTTGTCATTTGTTTCAAAATATTAAATCCGGGATGCTTGTGTAATTGTGGGATAAATAGATCTTTGTATGTATTGTTTCTTTGGATACCATGTGTAGGGTGGGAATAAATTTTTAATCATTTGTCTGATTCCTGTTTATTGCAGAAGAGAGGAGTTGTTCTTGTCTTTTTTCATCTTCTGTTTGAATTACATAACTTTGGGGGTCTAGGTGTGTATAAGACAAAATGGTACCACATGGATTTCTGTCCATATGAATACAGCAGGGAGTCTGAACTTTTTGGATTCATGGTGCAAATGAGGGAAACCAAGTCCTGAGGTAAAACTGGAGTCTTACAAAAATTACTGATACTTGTTTATTCTGGTTTTCACTACATCACTTGAATGTGTTTTCCTGCTGACTATGTGTGTTTCAATCAGTTTTGGCTTTTCTGAAAGAGAAATCAGAGACTTGCCATCTTCAGCAATGTGTAGTCATCTCCCGTGTGAGCTGTTGCAATTGAGGCTGTGCCATACATGCCCTAGTGTTTGCTTTCTGCTTTTCATTTTACTTTATATTCATACTTTATATGACTACACTGTGGTAACAGGGTAGGGGTAGGCTTTGGTCCTTTTCTGCCATGCCATGCTTTGATGCTATACTAGCATTCTTTACTTTATAAAGCTACCATTGATGTAGTTCAAATGGAACTGAAGATACCAAGATGGCATTTAAAAATGAGAGCAGATGATTCTGGTTAAAATGTGAGTGACTGGTGGTAAGTTATCTAGTCTTGTCCCCAAAAACACTTTAGACCAACATCCACAAGGTTTCCCCATTTTCCCCAAAGCAGTAGGAAGTATGTCTTCATTTAAGAGATACTTAGTGTAAAGCTTTGTGTTGCCTTTAACTGTGGTAACTTGGCTCTTGTTTGACAGTTTTGCATCGGGTTTTGTACAACTGGCTAAGTTCTCTCAGGCTCTGGGGCAGAGTGCCAGAGGAGTTTTCCTCTAGATGGGTGAACAGCTACTCTCTCAGGCTTGAGGTTGAAGGAGTGTGGTTTGCTGCTGTTACATGTATGAAAAGGAGGTTTGTCTTGCAGGAAGTCTTACAGCGTTCAGGACAGAACTGCAATTCAGCAGGACTGTATCCTCTCTCTGTCTCATTTCATGAAATGAATGCCCAGCAATGGCCTGGAGCTAAAGCAACATTAAAACTTTGTTTAGGCTACCCTAAAAAAGATAGTTTTTTATTAAACTTTAAAAAAAATAATAGTAGTAGTCAATGCTCGATAAATATTAAGGTAAAATCTCATTTTTATAATGTCTTATTATATAAGAGTTTCCAAAGAGTGGTTTTTAACATTTTGGAGTTGAGCTAATGTCTAACCCATGTCTAGTTTGTCAGATTTGCAAAATCTGTCAAAAATGCTGGATTTGATAGCTGGCTGTATGTATCGGTAAAGCTGGCTGCTGAGGAGAGGCCTGCCCTTGAGCAGTACTGGACGCTGGCACTGTTCATGTGTTTAGCAGTGACTAAGAACATCTGGCCTGAAATTCACCAATGTACTTGGGAAAGGAAGAGGGCTCGCTGATTGGTGAGAGCTTTTTAATGTCTGCTTTCTATGTTCCTGCTTTTAACAACAGGCTTGCAGGTTAAGGTAATTCAGAGAGCAGGACTTACTCCCTCCTATCACCTTTCATACTAAGATTTTTCTTACAAGATGTCAGTTTTGCTTCCAGTTAAATAGTTATGTCTTACCTAGATTATGAAAGAAACAGAGTTTGGATTAAAAGACTTGCAAGTGTTTGTGTTATGGGTTTTTTTCCTCTTCACATTTTATTTTAGGCTTTCAAAACGCAAATTCCCTGTTTAACAAGAAAACAAAAAGGAAAATTATTTTAATAAATGAAAGGCTATTGTGTATATATAGTGGAAATATGTTTTGCAAAAGAATTTCACTCTTCTAATTTTGAAGATGCAACTCTTTGTTTTTCTGTTGTTACAATCAAGCAGCTGAAAAGAAGCATCGGCTTTTGTGCTTCGTACAAATTCAGTTTCTTCCTGCAGGTGCTCTTCCTCTGATCGCAGTGTCAGCCTTCCGTTTGACAGCTCACTTGTTGCAAAGATGATTGGGATGACAGCTGCAGAGAGTTAAGAATACAAAGGAAAAAACTATCAGCAGGAGCTGATATAATCTTGGGTGATGAGAAATCCTACTGTAAGACATAGAGACATCTCACCAAATAGGCCTGTGCTAAGGAGAGGTGTGGGTTCATCTCCAAGCAGGTATAGCAGAGAATGCAAGAGCTAAATTGTTTGCATTCTTACTGTGCTGTAGTAGTTGACAAATTTAGTATAAAGTTGTTCCTAATAATATAAAATTGAAAATATCAGTGCCATGCAAAAAAAAAAAAAAAAAAAAGTGGATTCAGACAGTATAAGATCTTTGCCAAGCTTATTCTACAGCAGTGATTAACCTTCCTTGAGAGAAGGGAGCTATTGTTGTTTCTCCCCTGCTCCAGTGATGCTGGGCTTGCTGAAGGAGGGTTTGTGTTCCTGAAGGCTGCTCTGCTTTTTTTTCAGCTGTATCAGCTGGTCCAATGAAAACATCTCACCTCTCCCTGTAGGGCTTGTCTCACTGAAGCTGCTGTTTCTGCTTACATCCAGCTGACGTGGATCGTTCTCCTGTCTTCCTTCTGTGTGTAAAACGACCTGAAAGGTCTAATGGACCTAATGATTCTGCTCTGTGATTCTGTGGCCCTGGGGAGTGGAACATACTCCACTGCCTTGTGTAGCTGCAGTGTAGTGCCTTGTGTAGTGCCCAGTCAGCAGCAGAGAATCCAGCCCAAAGGGTTATAGTTACAATCTACAGTACAGGGACTAAAGAAGGGAGAAATGTGATCCCTTTTCATTGTTTTAGTTGCCACACAGTTTCTAATATTTTCCAGTTTTAATCTTTGTCATTTCCCTTTAATAGGTGCATAATAATTAAGCTCCCTTTACTGTTCCAGTCTGTCCTTTCTGTATAGTTATGATACAGTTTATGGAATTCTGGAATTGAGACAGAAATTGTATCATTGCTGACATAAATACATTGACCTCCCCCACTGTTCTGATTTTTTTACACAGGGGCCCTTGTCTGCCTTCCAATCCAGAAAAGCTTATTTGCCTAAAATACAGGAGGAGTCAGGTTAACCTGAATTAAGAGGTAATTAGTCAGCTCAGGAGTTGCACGTGCCTTCCCAGCTGCACTTGCTCAGTATCAAATGGGCACAATGTGCTGCCTTTATAATGGATAGGCAGGAACAGACATAGGCAGATTAAACATAATGTAATTAAAGTAAATTACATATTTAGAAGCAAGAAGGGGGAACAATCCAAAGGCTGCTTGGAGGATTGGCATTGCAAAGATGTTTTCTGATCTGTGGCTTCACTGGAACATGAATACAAGCCATTCATTTGAAGGCATGTGGTTATATTCAAGGAGTTCCAAGAAGTCCAGCACAGTTGTGTGGGTAACACAGACATGCAGGCTAAGAAGTGTGTCTGTAGAAAAGAGCAGGATTATTTTTAGAACCATAGATGGCTATGTCTCATCCAGGAAGTGCAGGGAGGAGATCTCTGGTTGAAGCAGAGCATAAGAATGTAATTTTTAATTACCTTGGCACAAAAACGTGTTGTGTTTTACTTTCTTACTAAGCAAAGACTGAGAAGCAAACTCATTTAAAGGAGCTGTGTTCTGAAGTACATGGAATAATCATAGATACTGAGATCATAGAATAGAGGTGGTTGTGATTAAAGGGAAAAAAAGTGAGACAATGGATTAAGAAACAAGTGAGTAAACAGCACATACACATCTAAGCAGGTTTTTAAATATAAGGTCTAAGTTTAGATGCTTAACTCCACAATTAGGCAGCTCAATAACAGGGCCAGAGTTGCCAGTGTGAACTTCTTCCCTTTCAAGAGAACTTGATAGAGAATGGCATTCGCTCAGCACTTCCAGAAAGGAAGCTGCATAATTGCCAAGTTTGACATTTTTTTTTGTCTCCAACTAATTTGGTATCCTACTCAACCAAGAAACTAAGTCCTTGTTCTGTTTCCTTACTCTGCCCACAATGTTTTTAATCCTCCTTACTCTCTGGGGAGAAGAAACTGTTTGTGCACTTTATTTTCTAACTAGAGTGACCGAATGGGTCTTGTTTTACAATACCCCCAAGTTGTGTATTAAAACTTGGATTAAGATCTTCTTAATCAAGCTTCTGTCTTTGAGCTGAATGGAAAAAATCTCTCCAGCTCCTATTATGCAGCATCAACTGTTATGAAATACATGCTTCTCTCCAGAGAGTCCAAAGCAATATTAAGGTCTGGCATCCAAAGTGGTTTACTTGTTAAGTGCATTTCTTGTGGTGGTTAGTCAGAAATTCGTTTCCTATTTGTTAATCCAGTTGAGAGAAGAAACTGACAGTGGTGATCATACGCCCTCCAGGAAATTATGATACATTTCTGAAAACACACAGTCTTGCTTTTCTAACTGTTAAGGTGGTCCTTCTGATCAGGATTAACAATGTGCCAATGTTTTTCAGCTGGTATCATTCCCCAGAGATGCTGTAGATTTTTTTTTCTCAAACAAAGCCTAAGCAAAACTTTTCCACAAAGCATTTTCCTGTTCATTAATAACTTTTTCTCTATTGAGATAGACATGTAAACCTTCATTCTATACCCCTGAACCTACAGTCTCAAAGGGTTCCAGCTGACAGCAGTGTGAATGGACACATGGGAGGTTGGCACTGAGCTGGGGTTGCTGAGCACCTGCACCAAGTTAGTTTTACAGAAACAGATGCAAGTTTACAGAACCATACCATCCAGTATTTGGATGTCATTCAAACCTCATTTTGGATGCTGAAGACAGAAATGTAAATTCAGAAACTTTGAGAAATGAGCAGATGTAGTTGAAGACACGCTCCTAGCACACATTATATGAGATGGCAGCATCAGTGGAACATCATGTTCCTGCTTAAAGGCATGTGTCTCCTCTGGACCCAGCTTGGGCTTTTGCTTCTGCCCTTGATCTGTTTGAATTGGGAAGATTATGTGGCCCTCTGCTAGACAGAATAGCTACGACTGGCTGTAGAGCCTTCCTGCGCGGGCAGGCAGTTTCCGTGCCGGGAGAAGGGGGAAGGGTGACACCACATGGCTAGAAACAGGATCGAGGGAAGCGGGGCGAGATGCGCCTCGTTCCATAGTCCGGATGTAACGTCCAGACTCAGAAGACAGGTTTTGAAGGAGGAAGTGTTGCACACAAACGAAATGGTGAGAAAACACTCTTTTGCATGTACAGCTACCAGCTTCTCAGACGGAAGCCTTCAAAGAGGTTCTTAAGCACTCAACATATTTATGAGCCTTTAAGTGGTCTTGAAGTCTGGGAGACTGGCTCTGCTCTGAGCCTCAGTAGTTTGCTTCCAGGCTCTGCAGCCTCCTGTGGACTGGCAGTTCTCTATTCCCCTTGTCCCCCGTATAAAGGGAGGATCTTTGGAATGAAAATTGGGTGTTGATCCTGTTTTTCAGTGTGCTTTAGTTAGCTGAACCAATCTGTGCTACATCATCTATTTCTGCTTCTTTGATAGCCTATAGTAATTCACTGGGTGTTACACAAATCACAGATTACTGGGATCACAGATCACTTATAAAGGCTGATTAATTTTCTAATCCGTTACTTGCCCCTAAGCAAGCCAGGATTTAAATGCCTTCAAGTTAAGTATTCTTGGCATTTTCATTGAGTGTAAAAGTACAGCAAGCCAGTCCCCTCATCTTCGGAGCTTCCTTTTAAAAATTAACATAAGTCAAGTTATGCAAAGATGTCTGAGGAAATTATTTTATGACGTGATGTCCTTATTGTCTAATGAGATTTAAAATTGGGGTGCTAGGAAAGACTAAGATGAAGAAAAACTTACTTTGCTGCAAAAGTGGTTTGGCAGGATTGGATTGTAGTAGAAGCCAGAGACACTAGGATCTAAAGAGGGATTGTTTGCATTGGAAACTGGAACCAGAATCTAGTAAAAATGGAGAGCTGATATGCATATATAAAACATAGATAAAACCATACAGTTTTCTTAGTTTTAGCCCAGTCATCATTTTAGTGTTGCATAAAATAATTTTATGGCTGCATGAACCAAAAGGACTCAGTCTGTGTGCAAAAGTTGCCAGTGGTGTGTACACAGTACTGCTCCCAGGCTACTTCAGGCTTCTGTTTTTCCAGAGCCGATTGTCCTTTTCCTGTCTGTGTCAGCAAAGAGGAATGTGTGCCCATGCCGTGGTCTCCCTTGGATACAATCCTTGGGGTATCAGTTTAACATGCCAAAGTGAGAACTGAGATGTGTGTAGTGATCCTGTCACCGAGACTGCAGGAAAAGCAGAAACTCTCCAACATCTCTGCACTGTTAGAGAATCAAGGCAGTACTTTATTCTGGCCAGGATGTCATTTCAGCCAGGATGTGCAATAGAAATTATTTCATCCCACATACTTGGGTTATGCAGTGAAAATCATTCCATCACAAATGGTTTTTCACCACACATTTCACATATTTATACAGACTAATCCCAAAGAAATTCATGTTCATTGGTCTTAAATTACACAAGTTTTAGTACTCTGTTTCCTGTTACTTATTAATCCTTTTGCCTTCGATTCTAATTTGGTCCTCATTCTTCTTAGCGATCTTTTCCCTGACCAGGTGTCTCCTATCTCCGCACCGGGCCGGGCCATGTTCGTTAATGTTCACTTGTCTCCCGTGTATCTTCTGGCTACTCCCAGTCTGTAGATGTTAAACTCATCAGACCCACCCGGTGAACAGCGTCTCTTGAAGAGAAACTCCAACTCCCCTCCCCCTGGGCAAAGGCGAACTGACTGAAGTTACATTAAAAATGTTAAAGTTGTATCATTTCCAACAATCTCTCTAACATAAATTGTGTTGCTAAGGCAGTAACTTTTGCCACAAAGTCCCAACAACAGCAGAAGGGACGTCTTGTATTTTTACATCACCTTTCACAGAAAAGAACACTTTCAGTTTGAAGTACAGAGCAAATGAGTTATAAAACACAACGGCCGGCAAATTACCATCAGAAGTGCCTTCTTTGGTAGTATCAGCACAACTCACCTTGCAAATGTTTCGGCTCCTTTGCAACACAGGAAAAGCTGGCTTTGGGGAGCTAAAGTAATTATCAGTGATATAACATGTGCTCTTTGCTTCTCCCTCAGTAACACCTGAGGGAAACTTCTGGGAATATGGTCACAGTTCTAACTGGTTTATCAACCCAGGTGACTGATACAGGAGATAACATTCAAGGTATGGTTAGATGATAAGCAAAAGACCACTGAGGCTCCCTGCCTTCAGAGGGAGTTATTTCCCATTTCCATCTCCATTTCTCTGCTTCCAGCTGTGTGTCCCTGCTGCTTTCTTTATGTCTTATGTGTTCTTGTTAAAGCAAGCTGACATACTAGCAGCAAATACAAGTAAATATCCTGCTGTTGAATCAGATAAATCTGTGGTCAAAGGAGCCAAATCCAGTTCAAAGAAATACTTGGCTAGGAATGCACAGCTCCTGGCAAGGCCATTGTTTCAACGGGGCATTAGATGAGCTTGGGGCATTCTTTCGGTGAGGTATTTGATGGGCTCAGCTGCATCACCAAACAGTACAAGGAGGCTGAGGCAATCCAATACCACGCTTCTTCCATCAGTTCTCCCCATCAGTTTGCAGCCTTGAGTGAGGAGACAAGGAGGAGAATGGAACACCTCTGGCAGTGGTGTGCCCTGAAATCAGCCAAGCATAATGTAATCTTCCTCCTCCTAGTAATGCTGATAATATAGCTGAAGCAGATCCCACCTATTCCCTGCCTACCTGTCTGCTGCCATTCCAGTGATGTCCTGGGCCAGATGCTGTGTAGCTGCTTGGGACTGCCTCAGGGCACTTATCTGCAGAAAAAAAAATTGCATTATTTATCAGGTGTGCTAGGTCACTTTATCCACTTTATGCCACAGGTGCACAAATAACAGAATGGGCAGCAAGAGGATGGAAGAAATGGCTGGGAACAGATGTCTCTGAAGTAGCAGGCCACCAACCCCTTTACAAAGGGATGCATGCTGAGTCTTCATCATCTTGCCATTAAACACAACCATTTCAGTGCGGCTGTGCAGCTAAGTAAGCCCCACAACTGCTGTATTTCTTGAGCAGAGCAGATTATGTGGCTGATTAAGGATCAGAGAGATGGTAAGACAGGCCCAAGTCAAAGATTCCCTGCAGCTCTACATATACACCATCCAATAAGAAAGAGGAAATTAGATATTGTGATATCCTCTGCATTGAATGAGTTAAAGATCAGGATTGGCAATTACCTGCCAAAAAGGGTAGTCTGTATTCCAACAGACTCTCTTCAAAAGATATGGGGGAAAGTAAGTGTTTTTGAAATATTTTGAAAATTGAGAAAAAATATTTTGAAAAGTTGAGAGTCTTTTTGAAACTGTATTTTGGCATGAAAACCAGATCTGTGCTCTCAGATGTCTCACTGCAGTGCATTGCAGGGTATGTTTGTGTGAGGCTTGTTTTGCTTATGTGAGCAAACTGTAGCCTGTCCTCTGACAGCAAAGGCATGAGGCAGTAATACCTTTCAGTCCCACAACAGTGGATTTGGGATTTTCCCTTGTGAGTAGCACTACATGGTATGTTTCTCTCTAGGTGTCCTACCCTTTGGCCTTGGCTCATAGGTGAACAACATGTGGTTAAGATAAATAAGGTAGATCAGAAGTCAAAGCCCAGTGCCTGCATATCTCTCCCAGTACACAAACAAATGCAGAAGAAATTGCCAAATTATTTTTAAACTACAAAGGTGATTTAAACTAAGATACTAGATAGATATTGTAAAACCAGCTGAATGAAGGCATTCCAAAAAGTCCTTGCACTTGCTTTTTGTGGAGACAAGAGATAACCAAGGTATTAATGCTTCAATGGAACCAAACAAAGTACAGAATAGTATTTTGCATGGCTTCATCACGTGCAGTCAGAGCTTAGTTTGTGTCCTACTTTTCCAGTGGCATCAATGGGTTTGTGCAACTTTTATGCATTAATTCCAAGACCCTTTTTTGGGTGCTGTAGATGGAAAAAAAACTTTTCTGCACCAGGTGGCGCAACCACCAGCGGAACTCCCCTAACAAAGCTCCTGCCGAGGCCAGCGGGGCGGGGGCTCTGAGTCCCAAGGCTCCGAAACTGCAGTGATGGCTGTCAGACCAGCTAATGGAATCAGGACAGGTAGCAGAAAAACGAGTTTAGTGGCACACACAGCCTTCAAAAATTCATGTACCATTTGGCTTAATACTTCCTTTCTTCGAATATTGCCTTCCTGATAAAGACTGGATGTTATCCTGATCTGTACTGCCCACTGGTACTTAGAAAGAGATTTCAACTGGAAAGGCAGCTGGGGTGGGGGATTTCCCTTAACTTTGCTTTTTCATATTTATTTTAAAAACAATTCTGGTAAAAAACCCAAGTCATGGATTTGGACAAGAACTACCTGTTACTTATTCAAATGTCCCTAGTGCAGGTGGCCCCATCAGAGTCCTTCTTAGGCTAATGCATACCACAGATTAGAAACTGCCACCAGCTGGCTTTCAGGTGGAAGTTATGAGAAATTAAAATTCTACAATGAAAGAAGAAAAGCAGAGTGTGAAATATATGGATATTAAAACACTTTTTAAAAGGAGCAAACCCTCTTGCTATATGTTTCTTTATTGATCCAATCCTACAAACATTTTCACATATAACTACCAAAAATCAGGACACATAAGAGTAATTGCAGAATAGTTTGTGAGCTTTTTGTATGAAACTACTTTTTATATCTCTAGAGTGTGTATGTATGTATATACATATAAAATATACTGCGGAAATATTAACAAAATCTGAGAAGCAGAAATGACATGGAGGAGAAAATCAGAGGAAAACATGAAAAAAAAAGCTGAAGACAGTGCAGGTCATCCTAACCAGTGTCTGGCACCTGAACTGCAGGATGCCAAAGTTCCCCTCCCTCAGTGTTTCTTACTGCAAATGTGGGAATGTAAAACACGTGTTAGAGCTTTTTCTTTGACCCAGGGGAAAAACATGACATTTTCCCTTGATTTCTGTGACTATCATGTTCCAGGGCCTTGGAATCCAGCTCAGAACAAGCAGGTAAACCATTATTTCTGTTGCAGTGGAACTGTGCTGCATCTCTGTGGGTCACAAAACTCCTCCCAGGGACACCCAGTTCTACACCAGTTCTCTGCTGAGTGCTGTGCTAAGGTTACTATTCTCTTGCTCTACAGACAAATGTTTCTGTTTCTGTTTCAGTGTCATGATGTGCTCCTTGCTTACATGCTGTTGTTTCATGTTTGTGTTTAAACAGGTACTAACTCACAGGCAGGCAACTGGGCACTGTAAAACACTTCTCTCACTTGGCAACAAGTTATTGCATGCCAGTTCCTGAGGTGCTGAGGTGACTTGTGATCAGGATCCACCTGAATCAAGAGAGGGCATATAGGCAAAAAAAAAAGATTAAGTAAACAATGTGGTTTCTCAGAAGGATGACTTAGCAAGATAAATCAGTTTATTTCAGGAAGTACATGCATCTATACCTCATTTGGGGGAATACTTAATCTCAAGGAAACTCTTCACAGCAAATCTACTTTCACAGCAGGCTTTGGAATATACACCCAAGGTTGATAACTTAGCCCTGTTTGTGAGGGCAACAAACTAGTGGAGGGAAACTACTCAAATTAGCATTGAGGGTTTCAGGTCAGGCTGTACCCGATACTAATGCCTCTAGTAAATGCTCCAAACTACTTGTCCAGCTACTTGCACTGGTTTTTACCTGCATGTGCTACAACTGTATGCTAAAAGTGGTACTGAAGAAGCTGTGCTCTCAAACATAGAGAGCCAGCAGAAAGGTGACTTTGTAATTCATCAGTAAATCAACTATATTAGGAAAGGAAAAGGGCTGAGGTTTTGTCAGGAATGGATGGTTCATCCTGTGTCAAGTATAATCATACACCAGGCAGTAAGACTGCGTCAACCAAACATTAAATTGTGGAGCAGACCACAAGAAGATCTGCAAGGAAGGTTGTTATAGATCCTGTGATCCAAAGCAAAGCATATATTGTTTGTATAACAGGCAGCTAGAAAGCAAGAATGGAGCATGCAGAAGAGATGTGGGCAGGTGGGTCAGCAAGACTGGGACAATTCTGGGAGATAAATGATCAGGTACATAGAATGGGTCTCAGTTAACAAGCTAGTTGTGTAAAAAATCCCTTCTGGGTTTTGTTGTTAGAAACAAACAGTTCAACTAACAGCCAGACATTTAAAATAATTTTTTGTCTTTTCTTCCTCTAACCTCTAGACTGCAGCCTGACCTGAATAGTACTTCAGGCCTGACCTCATCATCACCTGTAGTTCTCTCCAGGCATAGCATTCCAAACAGACTGGATTTAGATTGCATGCTGTGTTTGCTCTCAGCTTCTCCTGGATCTAGATTGTCCCTGAATACATTTCAGTTTCAGAATGAAAGATACCTCAGTGTTTCACATGAGTTCTATTAGCCTGTGCACACCCCACACACCCTTCTGGGCCACTCCCTTGAACAGAAATGTTTTTTTGTGCTGGACTGAACAGCACATTTGAATGACAAATGAACACTGAATTAAAAGAAAAAATCTAAACTGAATTGGCATCATCCTAGTTTGATTACATAAGGCAGATGAGCATGATTATACTGGGGGTTTTCTGATCTAATTACATACAATCAAGTATTTCTAGGAAAGGAGAGATCACTGGATTAATTTTCACAGTTTAGCAAAGCAGGATTTGGACACAACCCAGTCACATACTTCACCCCTGTTTAAGAAGAAAAGCCTGTTTCTTCACTCATTGATGTGCTTAACAAAAACTATTTGACAGTAAAAGGAGTCTTTTCCTGAAATTTCTCGCTTTTAGTTCTTTAGAATTGTTCCATGAGCTTCTTTCAAAAGTGAAGACTAAACAGAAAACTTGAGTGGGAAAAAACACCCAACCCCCTCATATTGAGCAGAAGTTCAAAATAATTGGTTTGTATTTTGGCCAGCTGGCTTCCCTTCAGAAGGCATACGCTATTGTTTTGTTTAATTGTGCTTGTGGCTGACTGTGCTGCTACTAAATAGGAATCAGACTTGGGCAGACAGATTACCAAGGTCTCCCAGACAGATGAAGGAATAAATACACCAATTATACAAAAGTAGAAGAGCTGCTGTTTTCTGATGTGGGATTATTCCACGTCCAGGTGGTTTTGAAGCAGCTGTAGTTAACGTGCTGGAGAGCAGACACACCTGAAATGAGTGCCTGTGGGAGGGAGGTGAGAGCTCATGAACAGCTGCCAGAAAAATTTTTTTTTGAGACCCTCTTTTCCAGTACACCTGAAGGAATTTTACATTTTTCAAAATAGACATCTGAAGTTATGGAAATGTAGGAAACTGATGATCACCCACGTGGCACATGGTGTGATTCTCAGAGGTGTCCTGTGCAGGGCCAGGAGCTGGACTTTGATAATCCTTTTGGGTTCCCTTCCAAGTCAGAATATCCTGTGATTCTGTCATAAGGCACCGCAGCCCAGGGTGTGCCCCCAGGTGAAGGTGTAGAATGCCTGCCATGCCACCCAGCCTGCAGAGTAACTGGGGTTGTTGGGAAGGGCAGTGCAGCCCAGGGAAACTCAAACATGGTTCCAGCACACCAGGAAAACACAAACTGGACAGCAAGGAGAGTTTAGTGTTCCTTGTTAAACCCCTGCAACAGCAGTGTGTGTGGTTTTTGGGTTCCCACTGCTGCTTAGCCATGCTCTTGAGTCCTGCCTGTCTGTCCAAACCTGCTCCCAGGAAGGCTGCATCTGCTTTTCACTTAGTAGAACCTGAGTGTCATTTCTAGTATGAATTTCTGGTGGAGGTGCTGACAGACCTCTCCATTAGGATAGGTGTTAGATTGTGAAATATAATTTCTCTGAATCAAATACGCTATTACTGGCATGAGGATTTCTTATCACTGTGCTTTTTCTTACACAACAACCCTTTCAAGAAAGAAACAAAGTTCTTTCTTTTGTATTTGTACAGAATTGTACCGACCCACTGTCTGGCATGAGGGGTCACAGCTGCAGCAGGCAGCCCTGGCAGAAAGCCACATTAAGCAACACATGCTCCAGCTGCATTTCAACATCTTTCTTCCTTCGTCCCTTTATACCTTGAAGTGCCTGACAATGGCAGCACACAACGGATCCCAGCTTTATGTCACAGTCATAGAGATGCAGCCTAAGGCTTCAGAAAGGATACATCAGCACAGTGCAAAGCCCTGGAGGGTTGCTCTGAATTTATTTATTTTTTGTCTGGGGGCAGTTAATAGACAGTATGAGATTATTCTATCTGATTAGGAGCAAATGGCTTGGAGATGAGTCCTGACAAACCCTGGTCACCGATCAGCATCTGGCAAGGACCATATTGTGTATGTGCTGGATGCTGAACAGGCAGCTGCCAGGAAAGGGTAAGTAGGGCATGCTGGGGAGAAAAAAATTACAGTGAGGAACAAAAATCAGAAATTGAAGTGTTTTAATGGTCCATCCATTCACTTGAGTTGGACACTCCTGCAGCACTGGGGCCTGCCTTTCCTCTGGCACATGTGCCTATAGGTAGACCAGATCCATCTCAGTAAGTAATTAAGCTTGTAAGCATTAAACAGTAAAATGTCTACAGTTAGAATCTGATTTTTTATTAAAAAGGGTTTCATACAATGTTAGCTAACCACAATGTAAAGTGAGTACCTCCAGTTAAGGCAGCTGGGCCTTAACTACTCCAGATATTTTCTGTACCATCATAAGTAAAGTACATAGGCGTAGTGACATCTCCTTTTCTTTTTACAACCCTCAAATAGTGGAGAAGTCAGGTCTTGTAACTACAGAAGCTTATTACTCATCCTTCAAGTAAAACTTTTAAAGTATACTTGTCCTGAATAATCAAGCACAAGAAAATAATTATGTATGTTGATCACATAGCAGCATAACTGTATTAGTGACAAAGTGTTGCAGCACTGCATATCAGTAAATATCCCCCTCTTTCCCTATCCTAGCACACACAGCATATTTTACCTACTTGCAATCTCCCTTAATTCAAGATTAGTCTGTTGGAGGAAAGAGATAAGATTGTCCTTGAAGGCTGATAAAAAATCTAGACAGAAACTGTTAGGTTTTTTTTATCCTTAGCAGTTAATGAATCAGCAAGGGAAGTTATTACTTAAATAATCTCAGACTCAAAGTCATTGGTCACAAGATGCTTATTGGTAGAGAAGTGGAAAAAGAAAGTCACAGTTATGAGTCTGGCAAGTCTTGGACTACAGAAAATTTATTGCTAATTTTAAAAAGCTCTTTAATTTCCACAAAGCCACAGCAAAATGATACTGTGCTTAAGATAAGGATCAATAATGCGATAGCTTGGGGAGAACTACATAAACTGTTTTGTTTGGTTCAGTTTCTGTTCAGTAAAATACATTTTGCATTGGAATTAAATAGTTTTTGCGTAGTCTGCATGAGGACAAGATTGAGCATTAGTAGTTGAGCTATTTAGTAGCCATTCACTTCCTTCCTCTTGCATTTTTGTGTAAATGTAGTTTTCTCCTAAGAATCAAATTAGCTAGCTAAGGATCTCAGGAACTGGGGTGCTGGGTGGAAAAGAGCAGATATCTGACTTTGCCTGCTGCAGGACATTCTTGACTCCACTAAAAACAGATTTCTGTTTGTCCTGAAATCCCAGCACTAAAAGGAGGTGAGCAGGCTTTGCAAAATTCTGGGAGGTTCTCAGTTGTCCCTCACTAGACCTTGAGCTTTATGCTCTACAGAGATAACAGGGTCATCTTGAAAATCCATCCTCACTCAAATATCTAGATTTAAACTGTTGTTGGAATTTTTACAAGGTGCCATGGTTGCCGAGAAGCTTGGACAAGTCCAGGCAGTTATCCACTGCTTGTTTGGACAAGTTAGTTGTCATGGAAAAGTAGCATTACACTCCCTCTGCTCTAGCCTATCTTTAAACACTGTCGGCAGCACTCATGCTCTCTGAAAAAGCTTTTCATTATTCAAAAATAATTTCAAAATGCCATGGGCAAAGAAGAAACCTGAGAATTAGAAAAGGCAGTCAGACTAAAAACTAACCAGTTGAAGTGTAGCAAGTAAAAAGTACCTGTGAAAGTAACATACTTCCAAACGCCCTACATTTAAAAGATTCAGAAAGTTGTAGAATGGGAGATGACAAGAGCATAGGACGACAACGTCAAATTATCTTCGGATGCAGAGTTTTCTCCTAGTTCCATTTCTTAACTAGGAAAAAAAAAAAAACCACCAACTTAGAAGGCATGAGCGGCCGCTGGCAGTGGAGCTGGTGCCCAGCGGCGCTGCTCGGGCTGAGGCGGGCGGCCCAGCACCCCGGCCCGGCCTGTGTCGCTGCCGGTGCGCGGCGGGCGGGGGGCGCCTTTCCCTCCCGGGGCCGCTTCCCGCGGCCAGCGGGCCCAGGGGGCGCTGCGGGCACCAACATGGCGGCGGGCGGCGTGCGCGGCGCGCCGGGGCCGCGCTAGAGGGTCAGGCCGGGGCCCGGCGCTCCGTCCGCCGCGGGCCGGGCAGCGGAGCGGGCGTGGCTGGCGGTGCGTGGGGGATCGATCGCGGCTCGCTCGGGGGCCGAGGGGGCGCCGGGGGTCTCGCCGGTGGCTCGTGCGGCCCTCGGTGCTGGGGGGAGGGGTCCCGCCGGGGAAACGGGGCTAGGCCAGGCCAGGCCAGGCCGCGCCGGGCGGGCGGGTGGGTGCGGAGCGCGGGATCGCCGCTGTTCCTCCACGCCGCCGGACCCCCCCGCGCTGGGCGGCCGCGGTGAGTCAGCGCTGGGCCGGTGGCGGCCTCCCGCCCGCCCGCCCCCACCCCTTGGTGAGTCGGCGGCGGCGCTGCGGGTCATGCTCAGGCATGTCGGGCCGGGCCGGGCCGCGGCGGAGCTAAGCCCTGACTTGCCTCCTCTTGGCAGCGCTATATAAGGCCCGGCCCGGCCCGGCTCGGTACAGACGCCGCCGCCGGAGTCCAGCGTGCGGGCTGGAGCAGGCACCGAGGTGAGTGGGCCCCGCCGGCCTGGCGGCTGCCGCCCACCCGGGTTGTGTCGCTGCGTGCCGCGATCTGAGCTTGTTCTCCCTTCACTGCAGGCAAATGTGCAATACCAAGATGTCCTCCCTTACGGATCCCTCTGTCACCGCTTCGGAGCAAGAGGCGCTGGTTAGTAGCTGGTGGGCGCGTGGTTATTGTGCATGCTTTTTGCAGTTTTTAGTGGCTAATTAAGAAGAATCACTGTGCTTAGCGAGGGATGGTTGGAGGAAAGCCAGGAAGTCCAGCCAGTGGAGGTGGTTGGTTCTCTTTGGTTCTGTAGGAGGCAAATCTTCAGTGTGATTGAGAGTACAGGGTGATGGTATAGGTCTAGAATGTTTCCTGGAGACGTTTGATGTTTTTTGCTTTCTTTTAATAAAAAGGATCCTATGATCCGATTTGATAGTTGTAAGTATTTCGGGTGGTAATTGTTAAAGATCCTATAGCTGAAGAGTTTTGGAAAATCTCCATTGTAAAAAACATACTGTTGGTGAAGTAATCTGAAGATTTTCGACTTTCTCCTCTATTGGAATTCGTAAAAAGAGTCTTCACTTGTGTTTATGGCTTTGCATTTCCAGGCTTTCCATAATACAGTGACAGTTCTGCTGTTTTGTCCTTAGTTTTCAGCAGGATCGAAGCCTTTTACACCTGAAATGCAAGTTATAAAACTGCATACGTACAATGATGGTTGAACTGAATTATCTTGTGTAGAAGGGTTAAGCTTAAAAGTGTGGACTTGACAGTAGAACTTCAAAAAAGTGAAATTGCAGAACAGCAGACTGTTCAAAATTGATTTTTTTAATTTGTGTCTTCCTTTTTTTAATATCATCATATTGTGATATTACTGTCTGCTGTCAGACCTGCAAGGCTGCAGAACTTGGAGGAGACAGGAGGAGAGGGCTGGGGAGTAAAAGTGGGCTTAGGTGTGGATTCAGTTTTGAAACTGTGCCTTGCTATGCTTAACTGTCAGTAGTACTTGAATAAGTTATTTTTTGCTTCCTTTATGAAACTAATTTATATGACACATGTTCTAAATAATTCGGTTCTTAGGAGGGGGTGAATGGACAGCTCATGTTGTCCACGAGCTTAGTTGTTTTTTTTCATTATAGGTAATTCTTGCAGCTAATATCTTGTTAACTCACTGAAACTTAATGTTGGTTTTAGCGGATCTTTGGAATGGAATGAAGGGTAGTTCCCCTCCTCCACCCTTCCTCAAACGTTAATTCCTTGTCTCATGATATTTTATTCACACTTCCCTGTTTTGTTTTGGTTTTTGGTTTTTTTAACTTTGTGTGTTATTTTTTACATTTTATTTTATGTAATATATCAGGATAGCTAAATATTAGCCTGGTTTTAGAATGGCTGCACTATTGTTAAAGAGGTGACTCTGGAATATACTGTTCTGGGACCATCAGTGGCTCCATGGGCTTTGCTGTCCTGGCAGCCCCTGCAGATTGTTCTCATCTGCTGCACTGCTCAGCTGTGTGGGATGGTGCTGTTTGTATGTATTTATGGGGGAAGTGATTTTTCTTGTTTAACTTTTCCTTCCTCTGCCTTGGAAATTGCCATAGACTGACTGCAGATTAAACTGCTGGCACAGTGACTGGGTGGGAGGCCGTTGCAGAGGTAGGAATGAGTGAAGTACAATGGAAGGGACAGGATCTGCTTGTCCCAGCTAAGAAAAGTCTTCAGAGGTAAAGCAGCCCAGCTGGCAAATGCAAAAGCAAAACCTCAGAAACTGTCACAGAAAGAGACTAAGAAAGTGATGGACCAGTGTTTTATGACTTCCACTGTGGACCTAGCAATCACAGAGTTCTGTTTCCATCTTCCCTCCCCTTTGGGAGTTGCGGTAATGGTTAAAGGAGTGAAGCTGAGTTCCCCAGGACCCAGCCCTGGACTTGGAACCAATAAACAAATTCTGTAGCTCCAATTAAGGAGTTTGTATTTACCAGTGTGTTGACGTTTAACCCCCTGGCCAACTCCCCTGTTCATAGCACTAGGCCTGGCATTCTATGGTACGGAATATCCCCTTAGCCAATTCAGGTCAGCTGTGCTGGCCATGTTCCCTCATGGCTTGTTGTGCACGTCCTCACTGGCAGAGCGTGGGACACTGAAAAGTCCTTGATTTAGTGTAGCTACTTAGCAACAACAAAAACTTCAGTGTGCTGGGAACGTTATTGTCCCTCTAAATCAGAAACACAGCACTGTAGCAGCTACTAGGAAGAAAATTAACTATCCCAGCTGAAACCAGAGGACAGTGAAAAAGTGAGGTTTGAGCTAAGATGTACAGTGTATGAGAAGTTTAATATGATTTGGTTCATATTATTTGCTTTTAAGTTTGAACTTTGCAAAGTGAAAAACTTGAATAAAGACACGTTTTAATGCAGTTGTATGTTTGCGTATCAGATTAATACAGAAGGAGGAAGACAGCTGGTATAAATAAATGGGTTTTTTTGGTGAATAATTAGTGTATTTTTTCTCCTTTCATACACAGGTTAAACCAAAGCCACTGTTGTTAAAATTGTTAAAGTTAGCTGGTGCTGAAAAGGACACTTTTACTATGAAGGAGGTAAGAACTTTTAACCACTAAAGGTAGACTACAGTGAGTACAGATAGATTGTTTTGGGTTGGGTAAGTGGGAGGGGCAGTGTTTTTCATAGCTTGTCTAGAAATTGAGATTAAGACAGTGTTTATTCTCCTGCTGAATTGTAGTCGGGTATTTAGCAAGTTTCTCAAAAATCTGAACAAAAGTTTTTGGTGGTCAGAAGAATAGTAGTGGTCTTCTGGAATGATGGATGAAAATCTGTCAGCTCAAAGAGTTTTAGGCAGAGTTTGAAGAGTAAATTTCAATGTATTTAATATGCTTTGTCTCTTACACTTTAAGAATCAACTAACATCTGTATTTAATTTATTTCACAGGTAATATTCTATATTGGACAATATATTATGTCTAAGCAATTATATGATGAAAAACAGCAGCATATTGTACACTGTGCAAATGATCTCCTGGGGGAGTTATTTGGAGTAACAAGCTTTTCAGTAAAAGAACACAGGTAAAAAATGGGATTCTTTTCTGAGAGTCTGGTTGGGAAATAATGAAGACCATCATGCATATGTCCCTTTTTTAACTCTTCTTCGCATCTTCAAAGATGGTAAGCTCTCTTTTATGGTTACATGTAGCTAACTTGTATAATCTCTTTCTTTATCCCTATTTAAGGAGACTATATTCAATGATTTCCAGAAATCTGATAGCAATCAATCAACAAGGTAAGCTAGCTTAGGAGGGTGATTTGTTTGGGAAACAGCAGTAGGGAAAATAGAATTTACATAATGAATTTTGCAGGCAGTGATCAGATAACAGTGAGCTCTCCATTATTAGCTATTTGGCTTTGCTCACTATAGTCCAGAGCAATCACAAGTGGTGAATCAAAGCAAACACTTGTTTCTTCAGTAGGAGAAAAAAAATGGGTAATTTTATTGGGCTAGAACCAGAAAAAACACAGAGCTGAACAAAAAGGCTACTAAATTACAAACTTAAGTAATTTGCTTGTATTTGTTATTCATAAAGCCCTCAACAGCATACAAAGTTTTAATATGAAAAATAAGCTTCTTAAACTTATGCCAACAATGAAATTAGGGCAAGGCTCTTTTTTTTGTGTTAAACTTCTGTTTGAATTTTCACAACTGAATGTGAAGTACATTTAGAACTGGTCATTTTGAGCTATACTCAGCTCTGTTTTAAATGGGCTGTATACTTTTAAAAAGTAACTTTGTGGTGATGCTGTGGATAGCCACTCCTTGAATGCAGAGTGGTTATACACAGTCCTGCAGTATAAAAAATGCTCAATATAGCTGTAATTTTTGCCTAATATGGGGTCTGAAACAGAAGTTAAACAATGGAAACCATTTTGTAAATTGGCCTCTAAATCTCTATAAAGACACCCTTTGTTTCTGATTTTTCCTAAAGGCAAGCGTTCAGCTGCTGAAGATGGGAAACTTGCTCTCTTCGTCATCCCCATTGTTAAGCTTGTAAACTTAAATTTATCTTTCAATTATATTTTCAGAAAATACTCTTTTATTAATTCAGGATCTGTCTGTTAGTAAGCATATATCTTTAACAACAGCTAATTTTTCGTCTATTGTATGTCTTTTTAACTCAGGGTTCCCATAAGATAAGTAGTAAAAAGCGCTTTGGAGAGGAGCAAGTAATTACATTTCCTGCCTATATTCTTTCATATCTGCAGAATCACAGTTTATGCACAGACTTCATTTGAAGCCATTTGTAACAGAATTCTGAGCTGCTTTCAGTTGGCATTTCTTCTTTCTCCCCACATTTCCATTTCAGTAATGTTACAGGGAAGGTGCTGCACACATCTGAAAAACAAAGGAGCAGTGTATTTTTTCCATTGTTGCAAAATGTCTGGATTTTAAGTTTTACTTAGAATTTACTTTTTCAGCCTGAAATTGGGGTTTTTTGCTATATTGTATTATGGGTTTTATTTTGGTTTGTTTTCAGACTCTACCCTTGGCGACGCACCTGAGGATGATGCCACATCTCAGCTTGAAGAAGAAAATGTTGTTAAGGTGCTATTTTTATTTTTTTTCAATAAATTTTCTGAGTTGTACATTCTATTCAGTTTTGCATGATAGTGTCAGTGGTTTAATTTAGTAAGTTGATTCTTGAATTTTACCTCATATTTATGCTCAGGCTTACTCAGTATTTCTGTTTTCAGGAACCTAGGCAAGAGTTAGAAGAGAGCCAGACTTCATCAAGTGTGACTTCCCGACCAACTACATCTTCTAGGAGGAGGACACACAGTGAATCTGGTATCTGCAGATTTATGATGCAGAGCTTTCCAGTATTATGGCCACTTAGAGGGAAAAGCTACATTCTCTTGCCTTGCTGACTTGAAAGATGCTGGCAAATACTACTCATGTTTCTCTGCTTATCTAAAACAAAATGTTCAGTCTAAAAGAAAAACACAATGTCTTACATTGCTCCAGTGTCATGTTACACTTTGGATGTCTAGAATTGTTAGTAAGATGATGGAATAACTTACTCCACGGCTCTGTTAAACTTTTTCACATCAGCAGAACTTTATCAGTTGTGTTATCTTCGTTATGAGAACACTTTTGTTTTAATCTACTGATACCATCAAATTAATTTCAATTTCCTCTGTAGACAGCCATGAAATTTGAAATTTTGTTCACTAAAGTCAGTTCTTTGGATTTCAACTGGTGGGGAGGCATCAAAGGTGTGGTAGTAACACAGAATGATTTTGGATATATTCAGTTACCTCACCATTAATTAAGCACTTGTTAAAACATCTGGTGACCTAAGCATCATATTTGCCTCCCCTTTGTCTTTACTGTGGTTATTCAATAATCACTGGCAAATACATTTTCAAAACACAAAATGTTTCTTCTGATCAGTAGCAATAACAATCTGGTCATTGTAAACCTGGTTTAGTTTCTCAATTGAAGTGTTCTCTACAGTTCTATGTAAATATTCTTCTGTGGAATTTCTTACATTAGTCTGTTCCATCACTTACTGTCTTGCCTCATGACTAGGTGATTGCACTTACCTGGGCAGTGATAACCTTCTGTCACTGCATAGAACTTCCTTTTCTTCACTTGCTCAGGAGCATTTTTCAGTTCCTCAGCTTTCAAGTAGCATTTTTTGTGTCCCTCATAGGCCACTGTTATGTTAAGTCAGTCCCAAACCAGTGCTGCGTTGCTGAGCGGTTTGCACTAAATTAAAAGAACATTTTAATGTTGTAACTAAAACTGATGAAAGGATGGAAAGTCTTGGTTAAACATCACAACCTGTAATATTTAGGCATGGCACAGAGCACATAAGGTCCTGGGTTGTGCTTACTTATTATAGGTTTGATTATTAACTCTTGCCTTGCATCCATTTATTAGTTTGTTACAACCTTAAGAGTTCTTTTAATATAGTGTTTTTATATACACTTTTTTTCTAATTTATAGGAAATCTTCCTTTTAAACCACTATTCTTGTTAAATTGGGATAGTAGTGGCTCCTTTGGAGCCCCTTAAATAGAGTATAGAGACCTTGTGGTGATACAGTATCAGTACAGCATGGAGCCATGACAACTAAATGAGGACAACGATGGACAGGAGCACCCTTTGGGCCTGGGGGCACCAAGTTTGGTGGGGCTCTCAGGGCGGAAAAAAGAAAAGAAAAGAAAGGGGCTGAGCCAAGAAGCACCAAGGGAGAGTAAGAGAAGTCTCAAAGTATGTACAAGTGTTTTGTTCTCCTTTTTTTTCCTTTTTGTTTTTTAACAATGAAAGATTCAAGACTTGAAGACTTGTGGATTGTCACAGTGTGCTTTGCAAGGCGAGGGAGACCGTGGGCAACAGGGGGTGGGTGCAAAAGGCACCTGTAGGGGAGTCAGCAGGCTCATACTGAGGCCTGTTGAACCAAAAGTTGTTGACATCTTGGGAGGTTTTCACTCCACTGCACTGACATGCTGAATTTGCAACACATTTTTATATAAAATTATTTTTTACCAAATGCTCTAGAAGTCATTGGAGCTGAATTTTGACTTATCTACCCCTAAAATGGTGTGCCCTTAGTCCTCATGGTGCTGTAGGTGATTGTTCCAAAACATGATGTATTTACAAAGCATTGCCTTTTTGCCTTCAAACCAAGCATGCTTAGTAAGCAGAGCTTAAAGCAATGCTTTCAGAGTTCAGCTTTTGCATAGTATGTCTTGAAGATTTTCCTGCTACAGTGCTATGAAAGTTCTAATAGTTTGTTACAAAAATATTGTTGGGTAAATGCAATTACATATAGTGCAACTATTCACTGATAAATATGTTGAGGTGTCTGAAACTTGAACCTGAACTTACCTTGCTTAGCACAAGGTGTTCTGTATGCATGTGAACTGGGAGCTAATTGCTTTATCTCCCCACAAATTCTGGGGTGGACTCAGAAGCCCTCTGAAAGTGCCTTTCTGTCTGTTGCCTGTAGAGGGAGTGAGGACAAGTAAGATTTTAACTGTATTTCTTAAAATTAGGAAGGGTTTAACGTGTTGTGTGTGGAGTAAAAATTCTTTCAAATTTGCGGTTGTCTTCTATGTGGAGACTGCCATTTATAAGTGGGGAATAATGATGAGACAAGTGGGGAAAACCAGCCCCTGAAATACTGGTTTCAGAAATCCACTGTATGGATATAAGAATTATTGTGTCTTTTTAAATAAGTCTTAGTGCCTTTTTACCCTATTAAAAAAATAATATTTTACTTTTAGATTTCTTTGTAGTAAATTGTATTTTAAGCTTCTGTTTAGAAAATTCAAAACTGCACATTGCATAGATGTTTTTGAGTAATAAAACGATGCTTGACTATGCCCAGAAAAAAGTTCTCCAGATGACCTGCACAGTGACAGAAGAAAGCGACACAAGTCAGAGAACATTTCGGTGACGTTTGATGAAAGTCTCTCTTGGTGTGTAGTCAGTGGTCTGTGCCGTGAAAGAAGCAATAGCAGTGATTCAACAGATTCTCTTTCCATCCCTGTAAGTCAAAATAGAAGAGTATTTTTGTGGTACAGATTTTGCAGATGCCACAAGTGCAAACATGCATCTGAAAACACAATGTTCTTAATTAAAAGCAGCAGTGCCTTCAGTGATGTTTGAGGAAAGAAAAGAGTTTGAAGGAAAAGTAGATGTGTGGGTGGAGTGGGGTTTTTCATAAGTCTGCTGGCAAAGCTGAAGTGAAATTTTTTAAAATAATAATGTTGAATATTCTTTAAAAACCAAGATCCTTGCTATTTGGCACAGTATGGAAAAAATGTCAGACGTATTTTGTGTTTTAAAATATTTCTTAGAATGCTAGGAGACAAAAAGAGTCATAGACATTGCATAATTCAGAGTTAGGTGTTAGTTCTGGTACAGCTTTGGTAACTGTACCCAGTGGAATGGGTGCTTGATGGTGCATTGTATTAATCTGCCATGCCACTGCTTGGAAGTTTTGTATTGTTTTTAGCAAACACCAGAGCAAATCTGTGGTTCAATTAAGTCATGAAGAGCTGAGCTAACAGTATTCCTAGTCACATACTGTGTTATAAATTGACAGAACTTATACTGTATTTTTAGTCTTCATGTTTTGTAGTTGTTAAGCCATGATCTCAGATTAAACAAGGTTTATGAGAATATGGAATTTAATACATGCAGCCAAAAGATACCATCTTCTTGGATCTGTTCTTTCACTTTTTAGGAGGGACTCTCTGAAATAATGACTGCAGCCTTTCAGCTGCCTGTAGGCTGAGTGCAGTTTCTTATTACAGATCCAGCAAAAGGCTTCCAGACCTAGCTTCATTTTTACCCACCCATAATTTGTTTATCTCATAAAAAGTACTGTGTCTCACAGCAGCTGGTCCTTTTTCTTCCATAACTAATTATATTGAGTAGTACAGTTTTATCCTGAGAGTTGTTTTATCAGTAATGTTATGTATATGGACTGGTGAGGTTGAATGTGTGCTTTCTTTTTTTGTTTTCCTCAGGATCTTGATGCTAGTTCATTAAGCGAAAACTCAGATTGGTTTGACCATGGTTCTGTATCAGACCAGTTCAGTGTGGAGTTTGAAGTTGAGTCTGTTTATTCAGAAGATTATAGCCATAATGAAGAAGGGCAGGAGCTCACTGATGAAGATGATGAGGTACTAGCTGCTTTCCTTGTTTGACCTTGGGGGGAGGGGATGAGAAGGAAAAGGAATTTCAACATGAAAAATTCCTGTAAGTTTCCAAGGAGAACTCTTCAGGTATATTTGCAAACTACATGTACTGGTGTCACAACTGCACCCAGTTGTTCATGAAATCAAATTACATGTCAGTGCAATTGGGTCACCTTTATACGACTTACCAGCCAATGACTGAAGCGGTGCTGAGGCTTTCTGCAGGCTCTGAAATGGGCTGGATAGGAAAGTCTGGGTGCTTAACTGCTCTCACCAGCTGTTGAAATCTGTGGCAGCATGTGTACTATAGCCTGCCTAGCATTTTTAATTCTAGAAGTACATGTTGAGCTTTGACAACACTTGATATCAAAGGAAACCTTTCTGAGTAACTCTTTCCAAAGGGATATGTCCAAGTTTTTTGCCTCTATGAATGTAAATGTTTCGTAGAGGTGCTGAATCAAAGTTTTAGGAATCTTTATTAGTAGGCAAGAAAAATTGTGATTACTGTAATTTTCAAGAGATTTCTAGAATGTCGGGAATGAAGTGAGAATGTATGTGGGGTTTCCTTTCTGTTACTTTTAGAGAGGTTAATCTGCTCATGGCAAGATTAGGTGAGTACCAGAGGCAGAATTCACCAGGGACGTAGAGAACTGTGGTAGCCGAGAGGCTGAATGGGACTGACTGTACTGATGTACACCCAATTGTAGTGTATAGCAGAGCTGCACCCTGACAGAGGATGGTAACTTGGAGGAGGAAGGCCCCTGTTCCAGACAGTAGTTTTGGGAACTGCAGGATGGCTGGTATTCAAAGGGGCCTCTGGAGGTTGTCTTACCCACCTGTCCTGGCTCAGGCAGAGCTGATTGCCCAGGTCCATGCCCAGATGTCTTGAATATCTCCAGGGATGGAAGCTTCGTAGGTGGTCAGGGCAAGCCATGCCAGTGCTCCTTCATCCTCACAGTAAAAGGTGTCTTGTGATACTCAGAGGGAACCTCCTGTGTTTAACTTGTGCTAGTTGCCCCTTGTCCTGCCACTGGACACCACTGAAAAGAGAGTGACTCTGTGTTCTTGATGCCATCCTTTCAGCAGTTTACCTCCTGCCCTGAGCTTCTCCAGGCTGAACATTCCCAGCTCTTTCAGCCTTTCCTCACGTGAGAGCTCCTCTAATCCATTAATAATCTTAATAGTCCATCCCTGGAGACTCTCCAGTAGCTTGCTATCTGAAAATCTTACCAGATTAAAAATATTTGCATTTTAAATTAAATGCCAAAAGCCTGTTATATATACGTATATATATTTTTTTAATTTAAACCAGGTTTATCAGCTGACTATTTACCAGGATGAAGATAGTGATGCTGATTCATTTGATGAAGATCCAGAGATTTCTCTAGCTGTGAGTAAAAACTTGTCCGGTGAAGCATTGTAAGTTGGGTAAACTGACATAGAATAGATCAAGAAGTATAGACTAGTTCTATTGCTACCAGTGATTGTTTTGAGAATTAAATTGACTGTGTCTATATGTGAAGGTTCCAATACAGTATTTTAATTACTGTGATTATTAAGGAACATTTTTAAGGAAACCTTGGGGGTTTTTTTAAATGGTTAATAAACTTCCTAATCCATTAAAAAAACCCAATCCTATACTAATTTACTATTTCATTGACTTAATGGAAGGAAATTATTTGGAGCCTAAATCTGACTTTCTGCACAAAATGGAAAAAAAATCTTAGTCATGTGCATTTAAAAACCTCTTCCTGTAAGTCAGAATGCCTAGTTTTATTGTCCAGCTTGAAGGAAGGTATCTCTAACATAGAGATGGGCAGGCAAGCCTTTTTTCAGAGCAGTACTGTAAAAGAGGGCTTTACTACATTCTGTGAGACCGTTCTTGAGGAGTGGGAAGAAATTGACAGTCTTGAGGCAAAGTATGGAGATGTTTGTGAAAAAACATTGCATTTTAATTCTAGTGTGTGCTATCTCCTTATTTACCTTTGCTTTTCACATTTGACGCTTGAATTAGAGCTGTTTTGTGGAACTGTGAAGTGTTCTAGTCCCACAGTAGTCTGTAGGACTGAGGGACTTGGCATGTTAAAGAGAGGGCTGGCCACTTTCTGAAACATAGCAGTGTTTATGTGTGGAAAACAGGGATTTGTACATTATTTTTAGGATTTAAAATTGGTCTAAGAAGCTTTTGATGCTACTGATGTTATTCAGGACTTGCCTAAGTTTTGCTTTTTTTTTTTGTTTTGATTTCCCCTACAGCTTCCGTTATTTTTAAAAAGGGTCTCTGTCTTTAAAAGCAGAATCTATTTTTAACGAAATAGTGGTTTATTTTCATTGTCGTCCATGGAGTAACCTCTGAGAGGCTGATGCACCACTTTGGTTTTGCCCTTTTATTTTTTTCCCTTTCCCCCCTTGCCGTGGGTTTTTGCCTTGGCCGAGGTTTCTGTGCTGCGGCTGTGTCGGAGCGCCCTCTCCCGGCCGCTGTGTGCACCAACAGCGCAGCCAGCCGCCGGGACACGGTCCCTCCGTCTGGAATAGCTCCCGTTGCGGGAGTCCATAGACGAAAAGAAGGGAAATTATGACCTTTTAAACGAGTTTTTCATGAGGGCCGCTGAAGAACTTTGTGGTCTTGTTTCTGCAGTTCTGCGTATGAAATAATGAATTGTTCTATTCATAAACCTATTGCAAAACGAAGGAAAGCCAGAGTCCTTTTAAAATAAGAACCAATTTAATCTAGAATTGTAAAATGGGGCCAAAACCACTGAATGGAATTTTAAAATTGTAAACAAGTTGATAGCTCAACATAATAATTATTTTGGCAGTAATAAATTGTTTATAATGTCTGAATACTTCAGTTGTAAGTGTTCTAAGTAGCTTAAGTGTTCCAACCTTTGATTCACTAAAGGATTATTGGAAGTGTCCCGAATGCAGTGAAATGAATCCTCCGCTTCCACGACATTGCCACAGATGCTGGGCCCTTCGTGAGGATTGGCTTCCCGATGAAAAGAGTGAGAAATTGGAAAAGAGCAAATTAGAAACCTCCTTTCCTGCAGAGTCTGGAGAAGGTTTTGATGTTCCTGACTGCAAGAAAACAAAAATGACTGAAGATAAAGAACCAGCTGTGGATGAGAATGAGGATAAAGCAGTACAGCTTTCTGAGTCCCAGGAAAGTGAAGGTTATTCCCAGCCATCAACATCAAGCAGCATGTTCTGTAGCAGTCAGGAGGACTTCAAGGAACCTGAGAAGAGAGAAATGCAAGACAAAGAGGAAAGCATGGAATCCAGTCTGCCTGTTACCAGCATAGAGCCGTGTGTCATATGTCAGAGCAGACCTAAAAATGGCTGCATAGTACACGGCAAAACGGGACACCTCATGTCATGCTTTACCTGTGCAAAAAAGCTCAAGAAGAGGAACAAGCCCTGCCCAGTGTGCAGGCAGCCCATACAAATGATTGTACTAACTTATTTTAGTTAGACATGTGTTGACTGGAAAGTAGCAAAAGAAACTTCAGAAACTGGTTAAGAGAGTAAGAAATTATTTTTGTATGCTTATTGGAAAATTAATATTTTGTGTCTCTTCGCGTTCTCTGTGAAAAATACTTGCTGACATAACTGTACTGGAGTTATTAAAAGGTTTGCCTAATGCTCAGAAGTCAACTTGGAGATTTTAAATCCCTCTCAGTAGAGGTAACCAGGTTCTCTAAACCACCTGCCTCTCCAAGTGTTTTAATGTTCCATGCAAGTTAGTGACATTTGTTTTATTGAGTTAAATATGTGCATTAAAACCCCAAATTCAATAATTGTTGGAGGAGAGACATGTTGAAGTGTGTATTTCTGCAAATTCCTCATTTAAGAAAATATATGATTATCCAGGTTCCAGTTTTTGTTGCTTGGTGAAAACATAAGGCTCAATCAGACCCCTCTAAGTGCAGCGTGAAACAAGTCTTGACAGACAAGATAAATGAAGGATATGCAATGAGCTGTCATGGCAGGTAGTAGTAGGGCATAGTTGTTTTCTTCTTCTGCACTTGTTTCTGACTTAGCAGAATACATTCAGCTGCATTGCTACATTCACTGTAATAAAAATAGAAAAGAAATTCCCCTTCACCTGCAGAAACAATTAAGCTGTGCAGTTCCAGTTCACATTCTTTAAATGCAGTAGTCTTTCCAGCTCACTCATCTGTGAGAATTCTGAAAATCTTTAGCAAGGTGCTTGGCCCATTCAAAGTTGGTCTGTTAGACCTGTCCTTTACTGCTTTTAGCTCTTGTCTCCTCACTGTACTTTGTCAAAAACTTGGTGAAACTTACCAGTTCTGTGCCCAGGGAGTTTGCTGCCTGCCTCAGTTCTGGGGGCCTTCAGGCAAGGTAGAGTGTGGGAGCCAGGATGCACTAAAGATCACTCAGCTGCCTTTTACATGGAGGTTCTGTACCCCGTGAGTGATACTTACTCCTTTGGAAAACTATGTTACAGGAGGACTTGTATATTTTTAGTACCTTTTATTTTTACATGTGGTTGCTGATTGTCTGACCAATAGGGAATGGCAGATAAACAGGGGAGTACCAAGAGTGGAGATGTAGTCCAAGTGCAGGGATTGTGCAGTGTTACCATCTTACAGGCCAAGGCTCAACTGCTTCCCTAACACCAGCAGTATAAAATTGCTAATGCCTGTGAGCTGGCACAGAGACTCCTCCTGCTCTCCTTAACTGCAGGGCTGCAAATGCCTGGAAGTACTCAGGAAAAGGACATAAAGAGATAAAGGAAAGACTTCATAATTTTGTTCATACATTTGAGCTATTTTGTTGCTAGTAAAAGATAGTTGTGTACCGAAGTTCTAACATAGTTCATTTTAAGTAAACAAAATATAAACTCCAGTTGTATTCATTCACATTCTTACTTGCACATTTCTTGCCTCCTGCAATTTGTAAAGGGACATCAGGTAGCTGGAAGTTATTGGAAGTTTTTTGATCAGCAGAAACCTTTCATGGGTTTTATAGGATTTGATAATCCTTCAGCCTCATACAGAGAAGGCCTTCGGGCAGATAGCTAATTTTTTCAAAGAGAGATACTATTTCGGAGCTACTTGCCCTACTTTGCACTTCCTATTAATGTTTTTTTTAATTTTTGATTTGATAAACTTAGGTGCTGTGAGGCTTGCAGAGGCTCTTCATTGCACCTGCAGGTGAGAGAGAATTATAGATGTGTATATGCAGAAGCATCAATAACATGGGGACTGTACCTAAAAAGTTTCATCTTATTCTTATGAAGCTTTGTCCGCTGCATTGTCTCCCATGTCTTCCCCTCTCAGCAGGATGCCTTCTCTGCAGTGGCTGCCCTGGCTACACGTGTAACTGCATGCTGGGGGAGCAGCTGTCCTTATCTGGTTCCTGTTGGGACAAATTGTATCATCCCTCTCGGCATTCCTTTCCAGTCACATGCCTTCTGTTGCAGAGAATAGCCCTGGAAATACCTTCCACTCCCTACAATGGGGAGGAAACGGGCCATTTTCATTTCTGCATCTGCAAATCACTGTGTCGAGTATTTTGGTTTGAGTTACATTCTATGGCTTAATATTATTCTTAATGACTTCAAGTGCAACTTTAATTTGTTTGGTGTGGGTGCATGCCTTCCAAATAGAAGATGAGAATTGATGCCTGTTCCTGCTGGGGACAGTGGCAGGCCAGTGCACGTGCGGGGCTGTTGCCCGGGGCTGTGTCACAGTGGGTCCCGTGGTGGCTCCTGGCTGTGGCCCGGAGCCTTTGGCTCTGCCTCCAGCCTGTCTCCCGGCCTGGCCGTGCTCTGTGTGGGCATGAGCAGTGAGTAGTGAGCACCCTGATTGTTGTGGCCCTTAAACACTTTGGTACAAAACTTCAGAGATCCTTATGTAATATCACACATGTTTTAGTCTTTAATTTATTGCTGTTTGTAAATATACTTGTGCTCACAGTTGATGTTTTGAGCTCTAATTTATTGAATTAGTCTACTGCTACATGTGTAGTTATATAAATATGCTTATTTAGTAAATCACAGGCACAAGAGGACTATTTTAAGAAATGTAGCATTAAAATTCAGAGAAATATTCATATTATATTGAGAGGGGAGATTTATGGCTATGGGTTTTTTTTTCCTTCCCTTAAAACAACTTCTTCATTGAACCTCGACAAGATTTATTGAATAGAGAAGGTGCTGGTCCAACCTCAGCATAGTGAAAATATTTTGGTGGTGTTTTGCTTTCCTTTGGAATGTTTTTGCATCCCTCAGTACAGGCAAGGAGCTTGACTGACTTCTTCTGGGTGCTGGTAACATTGGGGTGATGGTCCAGGAGATGCAAGACAGTGATGAGAAGCTTTAAGGTTAATTTGCAAAGGTGGAAATGGCTTTTGCCTTTGGACACGTGACCATGAAGGTGGCAGGAGAGGCCAGATGCCCACAGGATGTGTCTGTATGCGATTTTCAGTAATTTTCTTAGTCTCTTCCTTCTTGCACATCAGGTAGACAATAGTTATGTACAAATGGTGCAAGAACTTGCATTTATTTTTTTTAGAAAGTACAATAAACCTACTTGTTGTTTAAATACAAGTCTTTAACTATTTACCTAATTGTTAGTATTGCCATTATATTAGTATTGAAATCCACCTCACACCAGCATGGTTGTGGCTGTGCCATCCTGTGCCTCTCCCCTTAGCAGATGATTTAGAAAGGGTAAAAGTGCTTCAAAATGCTCACTGATGAAAAGCTTACATTCCTTTTAAGAGTGTGGTACGATTTTATCAAGAGTTCTGTTTGCTGTACATTTGTTCAAATGTTGCTGTCTCTGAAGTGTCTGTGGGTATGAAGATTTTTTTCAGATTTTTTTTCTCTTTTATGACTAATATGAGGAAGAGAAAATTCCTCGTTCTCACAGAGAGTGTCAACAAGAAGAATTGTTTCAGAAAAATATATCTTATAAAAGAGAGATTAGAAAATTATTAAGACCCTAATGAAGCTGAATAGATAGGATGGAAATAGGGGTGAAGATTTTTTTCTTCCCCATCTTAATCTAAGGCTGCTGTTGTGTTGGGGCGTAACTTTAGGTAGAGTTTATAATTTTAAAGCAGGTAATTTATTCATCATATTAACTTGCCACACACATGGTGGGGCAGGAGTTATCCCTTATCCCAGGAAGGTACAGCATTTTGTTGTGCAACATTTAGCCTGAAAAGGGGCATTTGCTGTTGTGAGGCTTCCCTGTGGGGAGGATTATATTGGACAGTTGATGGGACTTGAGGAGAGGCAGCGTTGTCATGGAGGGGCTGAAGGGCAGCCTTGGTCCTGCAGCACAGCAGAGCCTTGCTGGAGCATCAGCCCTCTCCTTTCCAGGGGTTTACCTGCCCTGCCCTGCCTTTCCAGCTCCTCCATACCGGAGTCCAAGGCACATCTTGTTCTTTAAAGGTTGCACAAGCAAAGCACAAAACCCAGCTTAAGGTTTTAATAGCGGATTGCACTTACTGAACATGAAAAATTGTTGCTTTTAACTACAGTGTGGGGGTTTTGTTAGCTTTTTTTTTAGCACAGATGCACTGAAAGCTTCAAGTGAATGGTTCTTTGGTGTATCTAGAGCTATATTATACATGTGAAATTTGTCAGTGATACTTAAAAAGGTGGTGGCTCCCCTTTTGAGTAGATGTTTTAGCTTAACAGCCTGCTTTTAAAGGATGGTTCTTGGTCTTGAGCCACAGTAGTGGCTGTCAGGATGATGATTACTTTACACCTAAAATACCAATAGCTTTTCTAAAACCAGAGTCTTTGTTGTCTGACTACACATAGCTGGGATGACTGTTGAATAGAGTAGCTCATAGTGAATTTAAATAACTATGCAACATGCTTTCAAGAGCTTGACCTGGTGCATTACTTTCCAGCTACCCAGTCCATGTATGACCACAGTCAGTAACCATTAAAATGCAAGTATCCACTCCAATTGCACACAGTGTAGACCCATTTATGAGGAGTTTCATGTGTGTTGTGTTTATCTTTCAGTTTTTCCTTTTCTGATGAAAATTGAGTACTGTGTTCCATTTAAAAGCTTTAAATAAAGATTTGTTTATATACTCCATGGTGCTCTTTTTTTTCATGTCAATTACTTGATTGTTAGAAGTTCTGGTACTTTGTTTTCACACAGATTCTTACTTTTGTGAGCCAGCACACAGGCTCTTTCTGCCCCCACTCAGCTGCTGGACTGCTGACTTCTGTCAGATTTCTTTGGTTTGGGAGATTTTAACTCAAAGAATCTCTCGTTCTTCCTGCTACAAGTGGCAGGAGCAGTGATGGGATTTAGTGGATAATTACTTCTCTGTGTGGTAAACAACCCACAGCAGATGAGAGGGTGAGGAAAGGTAGAAAATGCAAATGGATATAAGGAAAACATTGAAAAACCAGTCTCTTGCACACACAGCCCTCATTACTATTGGCATTGCTGTTTCAAGTTGTGAAGTAGATTTGCACAGTGAATGTGGCTGTCTGGCAGACAAGTGGCTGATGCCCAAGATCCACAGCCCAGCTGGAAGGGCTTGGTGTGACAGGCAGCAATGCCTCAGGAGAGATTTTAAAAGGCATTAAAGGATTAACTGAATTCCTGCATTTCTTATTTACTGTATACAGGAAAAGATTGATGTTTCCAAAGATAATCTTTGCTGGTTTACTTTTGAAATTGGTCAAGAAAATTACTGGCAGATAAAGCTTTAAAATAAACACAGGAGATGGTACTAAATGGCTTTTCTTGAAAAATTTTCTGTTAATTGGGCAGCTTCAAAGGGCTCTGAAAATTACTCGCAACTGGCCAGGCAAAAGGAATCTGCTAATCCTGCCTGCAGTACAGCCTAGCCAGGGGAACACTGAAAGCACCCTCTGTAACTAGAGCTGGCTGGTGCCTTGCTGATGTGCCTGCCAGCTCCTGGCATGGCTGTTCAACAGTCCCAACAGTGGAGTAGCAAGGCTGTGAAGCTGTTGAAACAGTATAAAGCCATTGCTAAAACTATTCAAAGAATTCTGAATTGTATGTGGTTCTGTGCCACAACAAATTCAGTTAAAAATGGACACAGTATAAAGCTGTCTGTGACTCTTTCCACATTGCTTTCAGCAGCTCTGCTGTAGGAGAACATGGTTTTCAGAGCCACAAATTCCTCCCTTTTCCCTGTTGGTGTGGATTATCATCCAGCTTCCACACCACGGCCCTTTGGTAGATACATTTCATTTTCATCTTCTTGTCTTAAAACATGTCTGTGTCACTGGCCTTTACCTCATTTGAGCCCTGAGCCATCTCATCTGTCCAGGTAAGAAAGAGCATATATAGAAATGCCATTCTTCATTTATAGCAGTGGCTTTATTATGAGAAAATTAGTATTGAGCTGATGACTTACAGTCATGTGGCACCTGAGCTGTTGGCTCAGTGAGGAACCTGAGCTTGCATGAAACATTGCAGTACAATTCTCAATGTTTTGGAATTTGGGAAAAATCTTCAAAATGTATTTGTATTTTCTGCATCAGAATTCTACAGTTATCAGCATAGAGTGTATGAAATTTCTTCAGAGTAAAATATTTACATAGAAAAATATGATAGTCTGTTACAATTAAAAATATGTCTACTATAAGTAAAGTAAAACATTCAATTGTCAAACCAGTATTTTACAAAATACAGTAAACATGATTGTGAATCTGAGAATCTGGTTTATAAAAACATACTTTCGTTTGCATATACAATTCCTTCTCTGAAAAGCCACATTTGTGCAGGAAGATTTTGCCTTTGCCTTTGTCATTCCTGACTTTATTTGAAAATTGCAAGCACAACGGTCATTAAAACCAAGAGATGTACGGTTGGTTTTACTGCAGCTGAAGCCCGTGTGAGCTCTTGGTAGAGGGGAGTTTTGGGACATGAAGCAATTTTTGAGCTGATCTTATCTGAGACCTCTGGGAAAGAGAAATCCTGTTTCACAGCACTGAAGTTTCCAGTGTTGTCAGGTATTTCCACTGTCTTCAGCATGGATTTAAATCCTGGTACTGTAGCCTAGGAGCAAACACAAGAGTTCTTCCTTGGTTTGAAACATTGAGTTCAAGTGTGAAACAATATTTACACTTTAAATGTACAGGGCAAAATGTTCTAAAGATACATTTGAGAACATGGACTGGGAAAAGAGTGAAGTTTTCATGTTATAGCAATAAGACTCTTGCTGTACAAGAGTCAGAATCCTGCAGTGATGCTTAAGCATAAGCCTTTGGCAGCAGGCAGAGCCTACAGGGCACGGACGTTTGGACTCCCACAGAGAAAGCATTTTGACACAAGGAAGTGACAGTCACCCATGGTGGTGTCAGCCCCTGCTGCAGATCCCAGGCTCCACCCTCTCACCCTGCAAGAGCTCCGTGGTTTGTTTCAAACACCTCAAGCTCCTGTTGCTGAGCTCCAGACTCATCCCAGCTGGCTGCACCTTCAAGGTCCAAGGAGTGCTTATCTCTGGACACTGAGGACTGTATCAAACAATTCCCTTTCTGCTGACTAATATTTAAATACATATTTTTTAAAAGTCTGCTAAAGAGTCTTTACACCTCCTACCTATGACATGAGCATCTCAGCTCACCCACCTCTAAGGCTTCAGCCTCACTGTGCTCAGGACCTCAATGCAATTGGAACCAATACTTCAGTAAGGCTGCATACTCACATTGATCACATACGTCCCAGGCAAAAGGAGAAGGAAGTACTCCCCTTGTTGATTTGTTCTGTAGGGGCAGACATGTGGCCTTCCTTTGGCTTCCACGATGGCATTGGGAATAGGATTCCCATTCTTATCAGTAACTTGCCCTTTGACACCTATGAAAAAGGGAGAGGAGGAAAAGATCATGAACTGTAACTGGTGAGCCCCCTTCTCTGAGAAAGGCAGACTGTTGTGTTGCTGGATGCCCTCAAAGGCTATTTCACCACTTTTCAGCACATCTAGTATTATCACTAGTCACTTCGGCCTTGCTCAAGGGAATAAAACCAGAAAATCCTTGGCTGTTGTTGTTAATAGTTTACCCTCGTTTTAAGTTAGAAAGCAGCATTGTAATCTCCTAATACTCCAAATCTCATTTGCTGAAGGTATCATACACACTTACTGTATGTCCTTTACTGAAGGGCTTCAATCTTCGCTACAGGTTTGGCAATTTTTGCACACAAACACAAACACACACACACCCCCCCCTTCTTTTTTGTGACTTAAAATATGTCAGCCTCTTGTCTAGTATTTCCCAAAGGCAGAATACCAACAATGTCTGCTTATGAAGTAGTTTCCCTTAATTCTCACACACCATCTTCAAGGCAGCACAGGCAGAGATAAAACAGCAGTCAGATATTTAGGGCAACAAAATGCAAGATAAGCAACAGGTTTGTGCAAACTCTTCAACCCATTGTAAAGCACCACAGCTTCACTAAGCAGCAGTTCCCTTCTAAATGTGAAGTTGGATCACACCTAGAGAAGTCTTTCAAGTTTACAAAATCCAAGCAGCAAAGACCCATGACACTAGTGCTGAGGCATACATACACTTAGAGACCTTTGAAATTATTATACTCCCAAGGCTGCTCAGGAAAACAAGGGGAGGGGGGGAGTGCATGGTCAGACAGCCCCAGGGCCAGCCCGTTGCTCCTGCCCCAGCACATTTTAAGCCCCTTGCACACCTGTAGCAGCCCATGGCCTGACACACTTTTAAGTTCTCCTGCCTTACCCTCCCTGGCTTTGTAGCACTTCCTGTTCAGAAGCTCCCAAGGGGCTGACCCAGCTGCTGAGGAGTTGCCTCTAAGCTGGCCCCAGTTTTCTCTCTGCCCCCACTCCCATACCCACCTAGATGTACTTGCTTGATATATTCGATCAGAGCAACTTTGTTGTCTCTCCAGAACTTTCCCAGCTGGTCTTCTGGAGGATATTTACAGCATGACAGCTCCAGTGTAATTTCAAAACACTGTCCCCAGACGTAGTTGTAATCTTGCATTCCACCTTAAAAGTGAAATAAAAGTGTTCAGCTGCAAAGAAACACTAAGGTCAAATTAAAGACAAATAGGAGAGTTAAAATGTTGGTACTTGCATCATACCTGTAAGAAAAGTAATTCAGATAAATTATTCCTCAATGCCACACTTGTATTTACTGCCTCCTGTGAAAAACCAACTTAATTATTAACTCTAGTTACTCATAGAGTGTTGTTTTCTAAAACATACTTCATTTTGGAAATGATGATGATTGTGGCTGAGAAAGGATGGGTCTTTGACTTCATTCAAGCTTTTCCAACTAAAAAGGGACAGATAGGCTGGCATAGGATTTGTCACTGCCAAAGCCATTCCAAGACACTTTTAAGTCTTTCAATACAATGAAAACAACATACACAGTGCACAAGCCCCATATTCTATTTGGCTGTGCATAAACAACAAAGAAAACTTTTATTTCCGTAATTAAACATTAAAAATGGATGACATATGAATAGAAGATTGGTTTTCTTTCTGAAAGAAGATCTTGATGCCAAGCAGTGTGCGCACGTGTATGTAATGTATACAGCTACTGCAGGCCTTAAGCAAGGGCACAGAAGCAGGCAAACAGCAGTGCCTGCCTCATTCACTTGTGGAATTGCTGGCTGGTGGAGATTGAAAACATCCAGGTCCTGCTCACAGAATCTGCATGAATGAGTTGACTTGCTTCCCTCATCAGCCCTCTACTCTGACTAAAATCACTGCCCTTTCATCATCAGAGATGGCTGGAGAAAGTGAGAAAACATCTTACCAGGAGCAGCTGAATGAAATATCAATGACATTCTTACCTTCCAGCTGGTACCAAGAGTACCCGTTGGTAATGCCTTCTTGGAAGGTTTGCCTGTTGTCACATCCCTTCCCTTTGTACATGCTGGCATGGTTGGAAGAATAGGTTTTTGCCAGGTGAATAAAGACATCATCATCTGGAGATCTGCTATAACCTCTCAAAGAGCCAGTAACTGCAGAGTGAAGATAGTCATTGTGCAACTCTCATTACTGTAAAACACACAGTGTTGGCTTACATGCAGGATAAACATCTCCCAAAAGGCCATATTAGGCACTGAATTGGAGTTTATCAAATTCTGCCCATCCCAGCTCAAAAGCTAGAAGAATTTTGCAGGAATTCTTATAAATTTTGCTTTGGTACAGCCAACGTTTCTCAACCCAGTCAGTTGTGGGAGAACAGAGTTTGTCAGCAGCTTACCTGGGTTACCATTATCAAAGGTGTAACTGGCAACCAGGGCACCTCCATGCAGGTTTGCTGAGAGAACAAACGTTTCATTTTTGATCCAGTCCATTACTGCTTGAGTCTCTGGCTGAATGCTGGCCCTGTTGTCTTCAAAGGCATCGGGAAAATTTCTGTTCAGATCTTTGCCATTCGCATTGTACCTTAGAAAGAGAGAAGAAATTCCCATTACTGTTTTGCCTGTGGATGCTTCCATATCACCAGCCTCCCACTTCTCCAGATCTGTGGTGTGCTAGTATCTTCAGAGAATAGGGAAGATGACCATTTTTTATTTCTCAAGCGTTACAGTGATGGAGTTCAGTTTGCTTTCTGGCAGCACTGGAATTTTCATAGGCCACAATAAAACATTTCTAAGTGGAAACAGAGAATATCTAACTTGCACATAGAATGCACACCTACTCATAACCGAATTAGAAAAACCAGAGCCAGATCAGAAGGACTTTGTCCTCTTCCTGTATGTGTTTTTCCTGCTTGTATAGAAGACCAAGGTAACTATTGAATGGCTGTATCCTTTGGGCTATTCTCACTCTCAACAGACAGAAAAAAAATTGAGTCAAACACAGGATGCATTTATAGGATGCATTTATTATTCTCCCTGAATCTTAACGCCCAGCCTGCTCAAACACTCTCTTGCTTTTTCTCTCAGATAGGTCAGCACAGGAATGAAGAGGGTATTCACTGTTGACTGTGTTAATTTTTGAGCTCAGCAAGTTAAACTCTGTCTATTTGACAGCGAGGGGATAAAAAATACCCACCTCCATACAAGTCCCATCTATTTGCTGAGGAATACATTTTTTTTTAATAAAAAGGAGGGCCTACACTGGTCACCTAAAGAAGAACTAAGCTACCTAGACTTTCTTTTCACTTGTTTCTGATGTTGCCAAGGCCAGTGATCCAAGAGAACTTCTAGCTCATGGGTTTGCTTTTTCTGCACGTTCCAAATCTGTCCTTTGGGCATTTATTCCCATTCTCTCACTGTCTCTTTCCCTCTTCTAGTTTGTCAAGCTTTTCATCCCCTTTTTGGTCTCTGTAATAGTCACAATAAAGAATGCAAAAGCACAGGATGCAATGCCAAGTTATATTTTCTTCTGTGTAGACTTTTTTCCCTACCACCACTATTAGCAAAGAACCTATTATAGCCAGCTCTGCTTGTGTAACTCCTCCTTACTAAATCCACATTCAACATGATTTTTAAACACATGGCTGAAGTCCATTCAACAAGGTTAGACACACCTTTTCTCATTAAGAAGGGTTACAGAATTCTCCAATTGAAATAGATCCCTGTGGGTGGAATTTTCCTTCTTTTCCTGTAGCACTCTAAAGGTGCTACAGAATAGGGAATTGTGCTTGTATTCACAATCTGGGTCTCCTGCCTAAAAGGTGAAGTCATGACACCATTCTGACCAATTTTTACTGGCTCCACCACATATAAACACCAGTCTGACTCAATCTTCCAGAAACTCTAAGCTATAACAATGCGTCTTCAGAAGGGCACAGGCAAAAATTAGCCCTAGCACATCCTGCAGACTCTGCTCTCCACCAAGTGTGATTCAGTCTTCTGGCTAGCTGCGATTATTACTCCCCACCCATTTATTTTACCTCTCCCACCCTCCTAAGCCACCCTTACCTTCCTGGTGTGTAATAACAATCAGGCACTTTTGTAGCTTCAAATCCATCAGGATTCATGGTTGGCATGATATGAATCCGGGTATTATTGAGCAGCCGGGTAATAACTGGGTCACGTCCATAGCTGGTCACCAGGAAGTCTATCAAATGGAGCAAGATTTCTCTCCCAACAGTCTGTGTAAAGAAGCACAAAATTTACTTTAAGTCTGATATGGAAGAAGAAAATAAATAAATAAATATCCACTGCCTTGAACTTCCAGGTTTTTCTTATGGACTACACAGACATACAAGGCATATGAGAGCACACTGATCCACATTACTTTGTTTTATGCTCTCCTCTAAATATATTTAAAGCAACTGAATAGATTAAAGGAATCACTGGAGGGTTTTCACAGGGATTTTAAACCCAGAACAACCAGACCTTTTTGTATAATGGGAAGCTGACTGTGTCAGATGCACTGCTTAAATCTTGCATGGATAAGGAACAGCTATAACAGAAACTAAAGTTGGCTGATAAACATCATGTGGGCTTGGGAACACTCCTCTGCATTTTCTCAGTCCCACTGCAGGGTCCCAGCTCTGAGCTGTGACCCCACACACGAGTGCCAGCACTGTGTGGCACCACTTGGCAGCGGATCTTCAAAAGGAAGGGAGGACAAGTCTGCCACGTTTTCCAGGATGCCACAGAGCAGGATTTTTTCTGGTTGATCCTCTTTTATGGGAAGTTAATATTAATACAAGATCAAAGAGGCCACATAGATACTTCTGTTACATTGCTTTATTTTAATGACATGAGCATGTGCATTGGGGTAATAAAAAAAATCCTTAGAAAAGGACAAGGAAAGACATTTGGATACAGACTTTCGATCAAGGAGAGGCAGTGACAGAGAAACAGCTAAACACATATTCCTGTTCATATAAGTCTGTGTAAGTCATGAAAGCTGACATGCCCCTTTAGTCTATCAGATTTTAGGCAAAATAGTGTCAAGAGTTAAGGACAATTCTATTCTACCCCAGAAACCACTGCTAGTGTTCATTGAACCTTACTTTCCAGGGGCACTTTCCACAGCACTGTGACCAATGCCTCAAGGGTGCTTTAGGGTTCCTAAACTCTGTCTGGAAAGGGAACAAACCAAGACTTGCAAGTAGATGAGTTCCAGCGATAATTTATCTCTACTTTATCTCCAAGAACAAAGCCTGGTATATCAGAACAGGATCTAAACCAGTACCTGAGTATGTGAAAACAGACTGCTCTGCAGGTTTGATAAATATACTCTGTGAAATCCAAGAAGGGATGCAACCGAACCTGTCTTTTACAGGCAGCTCTTGAAAAGGGTGATAGACATCTTGGGAACATTATAAGGGTGGGGGAAGAAAGGAGAGGAGAGGACAGGATAGGAGAGAAATCAGCCAACTCATGGCCCTGGGCATGAGAGATGAAATTACCAGACTCAGAATCAGCAAGAATAGCTCTACCACAGAGACAAGACTGGACTGCTGCCTGGGAACCTGGCAAAGTGCTCTTCTCCTACAGTACTGCTCTTCAGTGCCTGACCAAAATAAGGCCCCAAAAGAAAGGGTAGAGAAGCAGGAGCAGAAAGCGGGAAAAAATAAAAGTAACAAAAGAATGTGGTGGAAAAGAACAATGTTTACAAAGAATGAAAGACTACCAGATTTTCAGATTATATTATTTGCAATTAAAAGTTAATCCCAGATTTACTTATACATACAGTGTTTTACAAACTCTTTTATAGGATTCCTGGTATAGCTGTTGTTGTACTCAGGACATCAGGCAGTTCAGATTATCATTAGAGTGTTGGCACTGTGAGAGAAGAATATACTTATCGCCACTGTTTTGGTGTGGTAACACAGGGATGGTTTTGTTTAGGTCCAGAGCACCCTGCATTGCTTGGGAAAGCACATCTGGAAGTCTCTGAGGGAAAATTTTTGTTTCTGGGAAAGTTCAAGGTCAAGTTTTGATCAAGCCCTTGGAAAGCATCTGCTGCTCAGTCAAGCTTTACCCAGTTACTAAAGAGGTCAGGAGTGTCTCTGGATAAGAGTTATGAGTCACTTAGTTTTATTTTAGAGCTTCAAATAAAGGATCTAGACACACTGAAGGTAGCTGCTGACAGTAAATTCAAGGACAGACACCTTCACCAGCCTCAGGTTTAATATGAAGATAGAGAGAAGAGCAGGGGACAGCATGTATGTATTCTGGGGCTTTGAGAGGACACGAACATTTAGCTTTCATTGCAGTATCCGAAGGGAGATGAGAAGCCAAAGAAGATTGTGCCACTGTATTTCCCAGGAAGGGTGAGAGAAAAGCAAAGGAAATCCCTTTCTCCCACCTCAGGGATACAATTAGACATTAAGTTTCTCTGTGCACTTTCAGATGTCAGCTTCCTACTGTGCCCCAAAGGGAGAAAGTCAGCAGGAAAGGCTTCCAGTGATCCTCAGGGGAAGCCTTGAATGGAGAAGTCTGCATGTGTCAGGACATGGGTCAATGCTGTAGAAAAGGAGCAACTGCTGCTCCTGAACACAAATCCTTTAACCTTCCTGACTCTGCCTGCTGGCAGGGCTGTGTCAGCACCCTGCTCAGCTGCCACAGGCATTACTCAGGAAGCCTGAGCAGCAGCCAGTCAGGAGATTAAGGTTAGGCCCAATTGCACCTGTGCTGTAACACTTTTCTGCACCAGCCCTGGGTTTAGAGCAGTGCTGTTACCACATGATAGAGACCTAATACCAGGGGACTACGGGTGGATGGACTCTGCCCATTTTTATTATTAAAATGCTTTCCTTAAACATGGCCTGGTTTTTAAGCTGAATGATGTTGAAAGAAAGATCCAAACCATCAGGTAGGACCTGTTCCAGGGCAGCACAGCCTTGCCTGGCTCCCTGCTCCAGCCCTGGCTGCTCCACAGGCCAGGCTCAGCATACCAGGCACAACCCCACCTAAGGAAGCACAGAGTGAGCAGCAGGCCAGCCTGGTTTCCCACTGAAATGCCACACTTGCAGGATGTTATTTTTAACACTTGTGCTGCACTAATTATCATGCACTGCTGGGACACACCCCACTGGGGCTGCCCCTCTTGGCTAAAACACACCAGTGCTGAACTGCCTGCTTTGCCAAGTTTGGCACACATCCCTTCATTTCTGCAGCAGCAATCTCTATGGCCATCTGAGAAATACCACATGTATGACAGGGAAGTGCAGCTCTCTGGTTTATCACTGAAGGAAATGCTTCTGAACCAGTAACTGCCACAAGTTGTTATCACCTGGTCAAACTCCACCAGCTTCAGGATTTACCTGGCTGAGACATGGGCAGCTTTTTCTTTTCCCACTCAGAAGAGTGTGAAGAAAGATAAGAAAAAAAGTAACTGCAGCAAGGCAGTGTTAAAATGTGCTGAAATAGACCTCAGCAACATCCAGCTTTTTCCAAAGTCTGTTGTTAGCATTGAGATTTGATTGTTTGGAATTTTGAAATCTCTGGTGCTTCTCTCCTTTTTCACATCACATCACCTAACACTGAAGCTAGGTGGAAAATAGTTCACTATACAATAAATGTTTTTTATAAATAGTGGGGTTTTTCCTAGAGCAAATGCTGTTTCCCTGCAAATCACTTCCATAACATATCACACAGGACTGGGACACGGGGATATGGACTTAGGATTCCTTATAGGAGTATATGCAAGTCTTCTATAAGTTGTGCAGTACATGCAGTATTCTTTTTGTGCAATTGGATGATAAAAGAACAGCCTTTTTTCAAGAGTGGTATTCTGATAGTGTAAATGCAGCTTCCATTAATTTTTTAGAAATAAGTGTAAGAAATTCTGTAGAAGCTTCATTAGCTTATTGTTTGGTGGTTTTTTAAGACTCCATTATATTGATCCCAAATAAATCTACTCCAGCCCTTAATCACTTAAGCTCTGATATTTCAGGAAACCCTACTGTGGATATGACTATGTCTATGATGACATGAAAAATAGGGTAGAGTTACTTTAACTTATTTCACAACATAAGGCAGCAGATAAACACATTCTTTCACACTGGCTAGTCCAGACCTATCACTATAGGCTCAGTTTCACACAGTGAAAGAGGAAAACTACTATTTTCAATAATATTTTACTACTCTATTATTAATATTATTATGTTATTTATAATAAATTGTTGTTTATTATAAATAAACAATCATATTATTTAATATTATTTGCATTGTTGCTATTTTATATACTGAGAAAATAAAGTGATCAGAAGTGGACACTTTAAAAGAAAAGGACTGATATCAGCACTCAATCCTGAAAGAGTTATCTTGTGGTGGCCCAGTTACACTACAGCTGCAGAAAGTTAAAGCCATACACTCGACACATGAAAGGGGAAGAGCAGAAACACACAGGAAGTTTCCAGCTTGTTCAGATGTGCTTTTCCTTAAGGGGTTTCCCTGCAGTGATACACATGGCTCAGGAACAGCTTTCCAATTAGATCTTGTTTGTTCAGTTGCATAGAATGCACTCCAGTCACTGGCACAGAGGGTCCAGATGGTTTTGCTCCATTTATGACTTAGGAGTTTTTGGGGGTTTGGTTGTGGTTGATGTTAAGCAGGGGAGTTCTTCCCCAGGGAGGAGTGTCTGACTTAGAAAGAGAAGGTCTTTCAAGAGCACAGGACTGGGACAAGAGAGGCTGCTGTCTAATTCAGAATGGGAGCTGCCCCAGAAGATCAGGCAACCTCTCCCTCACCCTCCCCCTGCAGACTTTAACAACATTTCACAGGCTTATGCATTATGTGCAGTCAGTTACCACCATCTTGATTAAAGTTAGCTTAAATCAGTTTTCATTTGGCTCAGGTTAAATAAAAAGTAGTGCTAAAAATGGTGTCCAGCTTCATACAGGCAAAATAAAGAATGGGAGAAGTTTTTTGTTGCCTCTCAGTGGATCTGGGGCAAAAGTTCACTCTATCTGGCAACAGTGAACACAAATGACAATCTTTTAAATCTTGGCTGGTTATGTCCTAAGAGTATCAAGAAAAATAAACTTAAAAAAATCTTTTCAGTTCTTAAAAAAGTACTCCTCTCATGGTATTGCATACTCAGATTACTTTATTAGAACTTCCCTATTGGGCAGCTTTCCAAATAACCTAGATTTTCTTCCAGCAGCACGTGTGAACAGCCCACACACATGTAATGCAGGTTCCACCCCAACTTTTATGATTTTGGAGCAGTGGGCCAGCTGAGTCAAAGTTAAGTGTCATATGCGTGATCATAGCAGGCTGGAAGGGCGGCTTCACCAAACAACACTTGAGAACAGAACTTCTCATTTTTTATCTTCTGTGGAAAATGTCACTGAAGCACAAAAGGCCTGACTGGATCAACGAAGCCATAATCCCACAAGTTCAATTTATGAAAGACTCTGGTACACAAGTTGAAGCTTGTTGTGTAATTAGTGCAAAGCTTATCTGCTTAATATATTGTAGGGGTAGTTGAATCTATCCCCAGTCACTAGTCCAGCAGAATCTTAGATTATGGGGAAAAAATATTCAAGTTCTCCAATGCTTCTCTATATGAGGAATTCATTTCCTGCCATCTGAAATACATTTATGATCAGATTTTAAAAAGCCACAAACACCAACTGTTTGTATGTTTAATTGTTTCACCTGTATGTACCCAAAAACCACATATAGCAAAAATCATCATGAGGCTCTGAAAAGGAGGAATAGCTCTATTTCTGGAATGTTCCCTAGGTGTGAGCTTGGTCTGACAAACAACTGGAATGTTGGATGCCTTAGCCAGGCAGTGCAAGGATCAACCCTGCTCACACCATCTGGCACTGTGTCTGACTTTAAAAGAAAATCCAGCCTCATTTCCTCATGAAGTCAATAAAAAACTCAGATCCTAGGCAGTGATCTGAGTTGCCAATTCCCAGCAATTCCCAGCCCTGTGGATGTGCAAACAATGTGTGTTTCTATGGTCAAAGCTCCTTATGTGTGTCCCGTTGGGCAGTGATAATGACAGGGGTGCTTCCTTGTGGAGCCCTCAGTACGTGTGGCCTTTTGCAGTCCAGCAATATTGGATTTGCAAGCCAGCCCATCCTGGATGAGATCATATCCTGCCCTCCACCTCCTCCCCACCAAAGCTGGGTGATTTAGAGTCAGAGGTTTGCAATCCCCTCCAGCAGCCCGCAGGGACTGTGGGATGGAGCCTCAGCTCCTGGATACCTTGGTGACACACACCAGGTGTGCTCCAGGAGCTGCAAACCCTGTCTTGGGCACCCAGTAACAAATGTACCCACCTGACACCATGAACCAGCTTCCTCCCACACAGAGGTAAATTCCCAAGCAGTCAAACTCCCAGCAGCACTTTGAGCAAGGCCAGTGTTGAACAAGGTGAAACTAGTCTAACTTGGGGAAAAATTCTTGGCACATAATGTCACAAGTGCCTGTAGGCGTGCAAGTGCTCACACACAGCAATAACTCCTGACACGTTACCCTTTGCACAGGATACACTTTCTACTACACCCATCTTTCTTAGTTTTGGGAATTCGCAGTCTAGCACATATATATATATATACACCTTGCTACTCCTGTTACATTATTTAACCTTCACACAAAAGACTGCATAAAAACATATTGTGCAGTTTAAACTTATCCTGCTGATGACTAATATAATCAGATAAAGGCAAAGAATAAAAGAAATAGAAAGCAAAAAAGTACTATAGAGAACAGTAAAGCTTTGATTCTTTCTGATTCAGATTCAAGCAGTGCACCAGGTAGGCTCATAATCATAATTTCTCCTTGATCATTAATAAGTGGGCATTCGTCCCAGAGCAAGTCTATTGTTCTGGCATTGCTTTTTCTTTTGTACTCTTTGTTATCTCAGGTGAATCTAGCTGTTCCTAGCTTAAGGTTCCCAAGATAAAATTTCTTCCTACAATAAATAATTTGATGCTTCACAGCAATTATTATTTAATCTTAGGAAGTATTTGAAGAGTTCTATCAGTCATATTTCATGCCTAGGCAATAACAATGTACAAGTAAACTACTGCATCTGACTCATTGCTGGGAAACTTAAAGCCTCTGGGTTTACTCACGGGGAGAAGACAAAGCTCTCTACTTAAGAGAGGTCGTGAGTGTAGGATTGTTGGACTCTTCACCATGATGTAAGGTCTCCTAAGGCCCTTCCACCAAAACAAGGGAACTTTATTCTGAAAATTCCTCAATAAATACACACATATTTTGTCTTCCTTGAGTTATGACATACCTCAATAATAAAAAGAACATGCCTGAGAGAAGCTCACTCCAAACCTCTGGTAAGTGTATTTGGTATAAATGACATTGCAAAAATGGAAACGTACCTCATCCCCATGCATATTAGCAACATACTTGAACTCTGGAATGCCAATCTTATGATGGGTTGGAAACCTTCCCAGAACAAGAACCCACAGGTCTCTACCTTTAAGAGGGGAAGGGGAAAAGAAAATTTTTAAAACAAGTGTAAAATCATACAAGCCTTAGAAGAATAAAAAGAGCCATTGTACAAATCCTTGTATTTCATTGGTGCCCACTCAGTCCTTTATATAACATATCAAAGTAGACTGTGGGGTTCTTTTATTCTATGAATATTTGCAATATTAGTTATAGGAATAAATATGCTTTGCCTTCTGCCCAAGTACATAATAAACCCTGCGATCTCTAAAGCATTTAACCAGAACTAGAAAAGAAGGCTCTTTTTTTTTTTTGTAATAAACACTTTTCAAATTAAATTTAGCAAATAAGACCATTCTTCCCCCCGCCAAATTTTAAATCATAAGGCTTTTCTGAAATTTATACAGAAATTTTCATTATCACAAAGAAAGTACATCTGGTTTCGTACTAAAGGAAACACAAAAAAGCTAAACATATTCATGCATTACTACTCAGAAAACAGGAGGTACCAGAAAGAGCTGTATCAGAGACATATTTCAAATATATCAGCAGGGAAAGAATTAATAGCTACAGAGAGAGTATTAGTTAGGACCACTCAAGCTGCACGAGAAGCTGAACTTTAAGTACCAAAATAAACATACATTTTGGAAGTCCACATTTAAACAGCGGGGAGAGGAGAGGAGATTTTTTGTTATTATTTTTAGTGATACTGTGGCATTTCAGACCTCATCTGCAAATCTGTGCTTCCCACTAGTCTGCTCAGTGAGCTGGAAAACTCAAGTTTCAGTAGATGGCAGCAATGGAACTGGACCAGTTACTTGATAATAGCAGTGACAGGCTAAAGATTGCCAATGCCCAGACCCTGCAGTGTGGTAGCTGCCCCCAGCTCCACACAGGTCTTGTTGGGACCCACAACCTGCCTGAGAGGAGCCCAGCCACCACTGCTGCTTGCAGGACAGACAGAACATAGGAACTGCTACATGCAGTGCTATAAAAAGCCCTATTTCCTAAATCTTTGTGGGTCATCAAATCTTCACTAAACAAACTCTGGAATGTATCAGCTTCCCATTCCCAAAGGCACGACCACTGTAGTCATGCACATGCCACAGCACTTTTGTTTTCTTTTCCAGCTGTGCAACTGGCTCACAGCAGCTCTACCACAAGGGTCATGGCTTCGGGAATGGGAGAAAAACTTGAAGTGGACGAAGAAACACCGGATGATGCACTGAAACAGTTGTAAGAGAGGTAAAACTGAAGACAGTGGTTGCCAAACTAAATTCTCAGTTAACAGAATCAGAATCTTAGGACCAAGAAGCAGCAAGACAGTGCTGAGAGCTGAGAGATTCAACCAAGAGTGATCTCAGTATCCCCTGGCTTCACAGCTGCTCTTGAAGACATTGGTGTTCAATTCCTGTAACCATGCCATGCACAAAGTTATAAGATGATGCTACTGACTCTTTCATTAAAGGACAATGTGAGCAAGCAATCCATACTTTTAAAAATAATTTTGTGGCAACTGATTTGGTAAGATAGAAAGCTAGTTATTTGGCCTTGTTGAATGTAGAGCCCCTGTCTCATAAAAAAAGAAAAAGTTTAATTTCTGTAAGCCTAGACAAGATGCAGAGTGGAGAACTCAAAGACACTAGCTTTTAATCACATTATTCTTCAAAAAGGAAAGAGAACACACAAATCATCTCACCCTAGCCCTTCTCCCTTCCAAAACCTCCAGAGCCCCTCTAATCTCAACCATCCTGCAGCTCTGTGAAAATAGATGACAAGTCTTGCTGCAGTAGCATATGTTTGGAACTGAAAACAATCCTGGTAGTGAAAAAACTGTTATTCATAACCAAGTGTGGACAACAACCTCAACTTACTTTCCAACCCTGCAATGTGTCATTCTCTCTACAGCTGTATCCTGGGGCAACTTGCAATGAATTACCAAGGAATCCTTCCAGAATGCTCCAGTGATTCTTTGTCCTTATGCCCTCTAAGGCCTGCTTCCCAGCTCTCATTCCCTCTATTGGAAGGCAAGTTCAGACATCCCTCCTTGGTGTCAGCTGCCACGTGGGCTTCTGCACCAGGAGGAACACACCTGCTTACAGCAGTGACTGCAGCCTTTCTGCCACAGCGCAAACACAAAGGTGGCTACTGCAAACCTACAACATGCAGCTCATCATAAACACTCAAGCAAAGAGATAAAGTGCTCTAGATGTTTCCATCATTTAAGATTTTCTACAAATAATAGTGTATTCTGATACAGAATAAAAAAAAAATACTTCCAGTGTCTTGCCATCAGCAGTACTCGTTCCTGCTGCTCTCACTGTAGATTGCACTCATGGGAAACGCAAGAAGAGCTTAGACTGATATTAAGTGCTGATGTAAATTGGTCTTTCCTGCATTAGTGTTCAGACTGTTTAGAGTTTGTGTGAGGGCCATCTACACAATAAACACTCTCATGAACTGAGATACCAATTATCTCCTGGCATTTCCAGCTTGTAAGAAGTACTAAACCTTCCATTAACAATTCAAATACATTCCTGGGTCTGCTCAGCCTGCAGTACTGGATAGTGTATCTGGGAGGGATGATGTAAGATTTCTTTCCATACAGCTGTAATTAACTGCATGTAAAAAGATTCAGCATATGGATGGTTTCCTTTAATCAGCAAAGCCTAGATAACTCTGGTTTGGTACCTGAAGGGAACAGCTAAGCTTCCTCTCATGCTTTGAAAAGCCATTTCTCACTGCCAAATTGCCAAACCAAAACTGACGTCAACTAATTAGTGAACTATATTTCAAGTGATGAAGACAAACGTGTGTTTCTAACTGTGTGTCTCAGGACAAGTAACAAGACTTGTATTGGAGCAGAGCCAGACCACACAGCTTCTAGTAGAATGAGAAGTCTTTTTAACTTTTTAAAAAGTTTTCTAGCATTGCCACCAGTTCACAACATAGTGTCATATTCTAAAAACTGATAATTAAAATGAAGAATTGAAACTGATCTCCAGATCTACTGGGAAAGAAATCAAATCAATTTGTAGATGTTAGAATCTGGATTGTGCTCCCTGGTTTTGTTCTGAATTTTATTTCTGCTTTTCTTCACTTTGTTCTTTACAGCTTCATTTATGAAGAACTCATAATTTCAAAGAAAGTTGGCTACGAAACGAAGTGAAATGACTGGGGAATGGCTCAGACCCACTGTCAGTAGCAGTCAGGCTAGAGTACTGATTCAAGAGTTTGCAGGGAGGACCACTCTGACCAAGAAATAGCAATAGGCTGACTACAGTCCTCCTGGGTTGGCCACGAGTTGCACACTGGTTTCATGGGTAGGAATTGCAGTAATGCTGATCTGTGTTGAGGCAGCCCCCACCTAGAAAGGTGCAGGACAGAGAGGAGGAGAAGAGAGATTAACTCTCATTAGAATGCAAGGTCCCAGAGCAACTAAATCATAGAACCAATCTCAGAATCATTTAACAGCCCAGGTTAGAAGGAAGAGATCATCTGGGCCAACCCTACACGGGAAAGGAAACCTAGATAAGATTATTTAGCATTTTGTTCAATTGCATCTTTAAAACCCCCAGTGGGGAGGACTCTACCTCCTTTCTGGGGAAGTAATTCTAGTGAATGATTCTCACTGAATAAAATTTTCTTCTTTTGAGATGAAACCTCTCATAGCACAACTTGTACCCATTGCCCTTTGCTTTTTTCCATGTGGCTCCTTGAGAAGAGAGAGGATCCATCCTCTTTATAGTCACTCTTCAAGTACTTGAATTCTGTGACAAGATTCCACCCTAAGCATTCTCTTCTCCAGACAGATGAGCCTCCTCAACATTGTCTTCCAGCAAAACACTACCACAGTTAATGAAGGACTTCAAGAGTAATTCCTTTTGCTAAACTACCATCAGCAGCACCCTTGCCCTGAGGTACTCTGATTTGTCATTACCAATTCAAGCTGGAAAATCTAATGCCATTTTGGAACTTTTCTTCTGCAAGGGGACTGCCCAAAACCACACATGGCTTGATTCACATTCCAAGAGAATGTACTGAAGTACCAGTACATTATTTGTATAACCAGAAATGGTTAATCAGAATGACTGATGTAGCAGTATTGCCTTACAAACATGAACAAATATGTGATTTTAATCTATCCAGACTGAGTAAAACACTGCCAAAATAAGCTACAAACCTGAAGCTGAAATCAGACAAACATCTGTAAGAACAACTGCACATCAAATTCTTTTGTGAGCATTTTTCCTTACTTTCAGGTATACTGAGACAGAATGGATTAGCTAAAGACTTGGCCTATAGTAGCACTGGCATTAGTAATGAACAAAGTTGATTTGCCAAGAAGAGCTAGAACACTTTAAATATAAGAAAGTCTTCAGGGTATTTTAAAGAATAAAGAGATACAGATCAAACACATACATCAACCAGGTATGTTTGGCAGTATTCAGCATGGTGTTTAGGTAAGCAGAAAAAAAGCCAAAAGCACCCAAGGTAACATTTGGCTACAGGTTTATTATTTGTCACTGGCTACAGCCACTGACAGCCACTGAGTCACTACGTGGGGGCCACTGCTAAATTTAATACTTCTGGCCTCTTCCACAGATCCCTTATTACAGACTTAAGGCACTCTCTCTCACCAAAAAGTAAATAGAAATATCAATTTCCCACTATAATCAGCTCCTATCTACTCCAAGAGATTACACCAGTCACTCTAAACTGGAGTCAGCACCATATAAACAGAACTGAAGGAATAAAAGATGACTCTAAAAAACATTAGATACTGTTTATTTGTATCCAAAGCACTTGAGAAGGGAAGGGAGTCAAAATAATTAATGGTTCACATGCTTGATTATCTTCCTAAACGTTTAACTAAGTCTTTGGTTGATTGGGATCCATAGCTGCTTTGGACACTTGGATCTTATGAGAACAGCAACCCTTTCTTTCCTATGTACATGTGAGTCATCACTGTACCATTTCCAGTTCACACAATCAAGTTGAACACACTCTTTATACAAAAAACCCATGAAAAATTGCCAATGCAGAGCACAGTCTCTACAATAGTAGCTTACAGGTTATTTGAACAAAAATCAAGAAATAAAAATAAATTTGTAAAAGCCAAAGAAAAACAACCCAGAGGGAATACTGGTTTTAAATTAAGATATACTAACCTTATTCAGTGTTGCTCACTAAGAAGATGAGAACACCACAGACACATAGAAATAGTCTGAGCAGGCTTTTTCTACTATTTACAGTAACTGGTTTCATATTTACACCCAGAAACCAAATAGATTATTTTTCCCTTTTCACCAACTCTTGTTTCTATCACCACGGGGTTTTTAAACCTAGTTCTAAAAAGGTGTACTTTATTTTCTGAGAAAGCTGTGAAACTGGTATGCATCTAATAATTTTCAGAAAAGCTACTGTATGCGTGAAAGTAATAAATGTTACCAATAGTACCATTGGATAATCATGAATAAAGTGATTGCTTGTAACACAAGCTGGCCATAAGGAAGAGGGGCCATTTGTTTTAAAGTGCAATTTATCCAGATTCAATAGTTTTGTTTAGCCTACATTTTGACCACCAGAAGCAGAGGATGTAGAACTATTTCTGCCACTTGAAGGTAACAGAAGGAGCACTCTATGTGTTGTGGTGCATACGTGGCAGAGAAGTTATTGGTGCACTGTGAGGATTTGAGTTCCTGAAGTACCTCACCAAGAGACTTGCTACGCATATCCCGTAAAAATCCCTGTCAGATCTCAGACATTATGCTTGCCTCAAGAATAGGAAGCTCAAAACCATACACATCTCAACACTGACAAGCAGACTCCTACAAATCCAGACACTGAGTAGCCCCCCCACCCCTTTAACTCAATAAAGGGGGAAAAATGGAGACTAGATAAATTAAAAAAAAAAATCCAGTCTCTGCCATGATCATCTGTTTCTGGTTTAGTTAACAAGCTACATTAGTCCAACAGGTGTTTCCAGATTCTGTCCTAAACCAGGTGACAAAATGTCTCTAGAAACACTAGCAAGCGGCTTTCAGGAAAGGTAACCAAGACACAAGGTAGCAACCAAGGATCAGGCTGTGTTACCATCTATAAGTGGAGTAATTTGGTCCTTAGTCTCTTGAACAAACACATTATGATGGCCTTTGTTTATTCTTGGGATTTTGAGATCAGCCTAATGCAATTGTGTATCAAAGCAAGTTTTGTACTCTAGGCACACCACAATCAGGAAAAATGCTTCATCAGAACCATCCTGGCTGCACCCTGCTTGAAGTGCATAGCAGGGAAGGCATCCGTGCCTACCTTATTCCCCTAATTTTCTCCAGCTCTTTGGAAAACAGAATAATGGATACAGTAGGACTACACTTCTTATTGAGAACAGAATTTGCTTTTATTTTAAATTTAGGATAAATGTTACTTTTTCAGATGTGCTCAAGCTCTGTTTAAATGCCCCAGGTAACTGCAAGACCATGGATGCAGAACACGCTGGCAAGGCACAAACAGGAAATGTAACTCAACTGCCCTAAATCCACTGTGAGCTCAGCATGTTACGTAGCAGCTACAGTAATTTAATTAAGTGACTCTGACTGCCATGGTCTGACCTTTCCCATAACAACAAGTCAATCCTAGATATCAAACTGCAGAATCATCTGCTTAGAAACATCCTCTACCCTCTTTCTCACATTTGAGCCACTGCACAGCTTATGAGAGTGAACAGTTTTACAAGGAGAGTATTCTCTTAGCTGTGAAGGAGAGATCTACAGCCAGTCCTGTGCATTATCTTTTTCTATGTCCTCTTCTTAAAATTAATCTTCTAATTAATAAAGAGTTCCAAAAGCAGAACTTTCCAAAAGTTTAGAAATCACACACACATTCAGATTTAATTTTTAAAAAATCCCAGCCCTAAAAACTATCTAGATCTCTCTTCTACACAAAAACCACGTGCAGAACAACTGTTTAATGAACAAATGTTTCACTGTAAGAAGTCCTGCAAACATTTAATTAATGTATTATAAGTAGGTCTCCATGTACTTATGTGAACACAATATGACATAGCTACACACAGCAAACCTTTAATTAGGCAGCCCTGAAAATAAGCAAGACTGGTTCCTTCAAGGATCTACAGCCAGAGGTCCTAGGCAGAAAGGCTGGGCAGAAGGGATGCAGGACACACTGCTCTTCTTCTTTTGTGGGAAGTGAATGGAAAGCCACCAGAAACACTTTTCTACTAAAAAGTCTCATTGTCTGAAGTGGGGTAGGTGGGATGTGTTACTAAGTTCTTCTCAAGCTAAAATGAGAATGCAGACAAATTGACCATCTGGGTAAAACTCAGACACAAGATGAGAGTTTTATTTCTTTAAGTAAGCTTGTGATTAGGATCACATTTCATTTACAGGGGTAAAAATGTATACACAATGCTCCAGAATGCAGAATCCTACAACAAGTGAGGGGGAAAAACATTCATTTATGTCCATCATGCACTATTGTTAGTACCCTGAGCTCTATATTTTAGTTAGTTTTAAAACAAACAAAACCCCCAAACATAAAATCTCTTACATATTTACTTCCTCAACACCAGGGCTATGGATACTGCATCCACCAGCTGCAATTCCTGATTCTGTGTTACACAAGCTCCAGAGCATTGCAAACTTCACTGGTGTGAGTTACAATATCCAGTAGTCAATTCTGCCTGTTTCTAAACAAACACAGAAAGCTGCAAAGTCTTGCTGATGGGAAACAGGATGGCTGCAGCCCTAAGACTTTTATTGCTCTGAAAAAAAGGTTGGCAAATACATGCTGTAACCAGACAACTGCAAAGCTAAAGGTAGAGAGGAAGCAGGAGAACAGAGATTTTTCTCATAAGGCTGATTCTAAATAAATGCTACTCATGTGAACAGTGTACTATTTCTAAACAGATCAGATCTTTCCATTTTGAAGTTACAACATTAAACCTTCAGTACTAGATAACAGTTTATATACGAGAAATGTTTGATCTATGTTGCTAGGATAGGTTCCCCTCACACTTTATTTATTTCTTTAAGCTGGCACAGAAATCTCTGATGCAGCATGTTCCACAGGAAAAAAACAAATGAACAAACTTTCCTCCAACATTTTCTGAAAGTGTATTTAAGTAGGAGAGATCATAGAAGGCAGGACAAAAATGATTGACCAGTTCACAGCAAGTGTAAAGAAGAGAAAACTTAAGCAAATAATTTTACTTTTACTGCAAGACAATAGGAATGCAGAGTCAGTGACTGCATCTGCAAGAGTAATGTCTAAGCTTATCAATCTTTTAAACATCTGACACTGACCAAACAACATGCTTTTAATAAATGACCCATGTAAAAAGCATAGTTGTACTGACAGGAAAGATAAGTCCTGTTATCATCAGATAAAATCTTAGTACTTGGCTACTGGAGGACTGATTGCACACAAACTACTTGTGTCTCATCACAGCAGTCAAACTGCTAGAGAATGCAGTCAGATAATATTTGAATCTATATTTCAGCATTAAAGAATTTTTAGCTTCAGTTAGGACAAATAAAATCTAAAGCTAATATAGTAATGGTGATTTCTATTTAAACATGTGATTTAGAGCAAAGCTCAGTTGGGAGCTGAAGAACTTAAGAATACAAGTTAATACTTCTTGTTTTTAAAGTCATGATTTAGTTTTCACTAGATAAACCATGAAGGAGCCAGTACTCCTTCTCTGTTTTATTTCCCCTTCCCATCACAGTGAGGGACATTATGTGCTGCAAATAGAGTTTCCAAGGTTAGTAATATCAAGCCCATCTATGAACCCAAACACTTTTTCAATAGTAAAATGAACATGTAAACTTACTTAGAATCTTATTAACATACATTTATATGCTGCATATACTGTCAAAGGCAAGAACAAAGATGGTTATGAGGAGAGACATGAAAGAACAAGTGACCCATAACAGGCAAAAAAATTCAGAAGTGAGCAAGCATGGATAAGAATTTAACCATCACAATAAGTTTTAGAATGCCCATTTTTACATGGAATTCTGGATGGGAGCAAAGCAACTTTAGTATTATTTGCATCATGGGGCCCCCAGAGTGGAAAATGTCTCATTCATTCTTGTTTCCAAAAACAAACTTTGAAAAACCTCAATGTTTATATCATCTATACACACCATGCTTGCATGACAAGCCTGTAAGGAAATTTGTGGCGTGGGGATAAGGAGGAGGGAAGGGAAGAAGAGAAATTATCAAGGACTGGAGACAGGAGGAAAGTCATCTGCAGCAATCAAATGGACCAAACCTAAGGTAACAATCCTCTACATAAATATACCTCGCATAATGTAACCACAGAAAAAATAACTGCAATATAGTCTTTATAGACAACACACTTGCTATGGATTTTTCATCTAGGTAATTTGTTTATTTTTAAGACAAAAAGAATTGTCTCTGTTACCTTTTATTTTTCTTCCTACTTTTAAAAACACTGGCACTAGCTTTTAATAATGGGTAACACCAATAAATTCACCTGGAAGTAGTGGGCTGTATAAAACCTTCTCATTCTGCTTTTGTGCAATGCCAGAACTCCTGAGCCAACCCAATAATAAGTCCCAATAAAACAAACATTTTATGGGTAACATATTTCAACTTTGTTTTCTCCAGCAGTAAAACTTGTTTTCTACTACTTTAAACAAAGTAAAAACATCCAGAATATAAAAGTCTGTAATGTAAATTCAATAAAATTTGAAATGCACTTTACTATTGATGGCAGTAACTCAGGCTTCTTCCATACTGTGTCACAATAAATAATTTTAAATTAGTTCCCAGCTACATACACACACTATTTATGTGTAGATGAGACAAATACAATACCTGGCCTTTTATTATTAAATATTTTCACTGAAGCGCAGTGAACCTTAAATCAGTACTCCCCTGTTCACCATAAATGCCTAAAGGTATCAGCCACCCATAAATGCCTGAGGGTATCAACACCACAGTGTCAGAAGGGTCAGGAGGTCTAAGCTGACCTCTGGCACACCTTGGGCACACATTCCACTGATGCTGGTGAGCAATGATGGGCAGGTTAATTGTCTAGGTTTCCTATTGACTCTATTATCAGGCACATGTTGCATACAGCACTACCTGAGTCCCAATCCCTAGCACGCCCTACTGCCAAAGTCACAGCTGCTTATCAGATGGAAAGCTGGGCATGCTCATTCCCTCCTGTTTTCCAAGGAGAAAAAAACATGAATGCAGGCAGGAAGGGGACAAAGTGCTCCAACAGGCCCCTTATCACTGGGAAACCTGGCGTGCTGGGAGCCCCGCTGAGCACACCTTCCCTGTAGTCCGCAGCACAACCCATGCACACAGCCACAGGCGAGTCCTGCACTCCTGAGCTATAAAACCCACAGCAACCATACACACACCCCCTGCACATTTCAGCCTCTCCTGTTCACAGAGCAGGGCTGGCAAAATGCTAATAAGCAAGACTCACTACTTAAAAACAAAACCAAAACATTTCCCCCAAAGTTAGCAAAGTGTTTACGATTAATGGATAGAATGTGTGCGTCCAAGGGCAACAGAGAGAGCAGCTGAATACTGGCGTTCACTAAGCATCAGATTTGGATGACTAAGCCACGTAGTTCTCGACCAAAGAAGCTTTCAAGACAGGTCTTTTGCAAGGTATTTCTGAGAATTTCTAGTGGAACCAGAACAAAATCTGGCCAGTTTCTTTTAGTTTTTGTCTCTCCAGTGATAAAATCTGCCAAAAGGATATTCATATATAAAGTTAACTTTGAAACTTTAAGTAAAGACAGGGGTACTTTAACCATACACAACCTTTCCCTCAGTGAGCAGAATCTGGCCTGAGGATGTTTACAACTGTCCCAAAGTTGACTGGAATTCTAAAAATGCACACTGGCCTCCAGAAAACCTAGATCTAAACCAAGCTGTAATTAGCATGCTATCACTTTATCTCAATCCAGAGTGCATCTGAAAAGGCCTTTTAGAGTGTGGATCTACTACAGAAGTTACTCCATTCTTCCAATACCTGGCTGGTTTTGTCCTCCTAAGGAGGTCATCAGTTCAGTTAGAATCCTTAAGTCAGCTTCCCACCACCCTCATTTTCTTTTCAAAGAATAACAACAGAACTGTAGCTTGAACAATGAAAAGCCACAGATCATACACGTACATTGACTATTTTCCTTTTGGTAATGCACTCTTAAGATTTGCTTGCTGAAGAGTCAGTCTGTTTCTCACTGGGGTGGCATTAGGCAGGATGGGTTAATCTGATTACACGAGATCCCATTCTCCCATCCCAGACTGATGCAGCCCTGCAGGTTCCTCTGTTATTACAGACTGCACACTCTGTTCTGAGGTTGGATATTGGATATATCAGAAAACTGAACTCCTGACAAAAAGCTTTTATAACTTTATTCAACAACACACCTGAAACAATATAAAAGAATTAAGGTGTTTTCTGGGCCATCACACATCTCTGCCTACCTGCTGCCAAGACTCTATCAGTTTCTCACAGACCAAACTACCTACAAATCTTGAGGGATGTGAGGATACCTACTAAATTAGACCAAAAGGTAACACTCAGTTTTGTCAGCCAATGAGCTACATCTTTTAAGCTCCTTTCTCTCCTCATTTAAGGATAATAGCTTAGCAGATGAGATACATAACTAAATATCATAGCTTCCAAATCAGATCTGGAGACTGAACAGGCCTTTGCCAGTCTAGAACATATTGTCCTCAGTAATTTGGCAGAGGTGCTCCTAGTAATCTGGCAGGGGGGAATTTCTATATAGAGATATAAACCACCACAAAACAAACTGGGAGTCTTTCCATTTGTTTTCCATTGAGGATCTTGGTACAGATTCTGCTGTGCACACTGCTATTACAGTCTACATGCATAAAATAAACACACTATGTAAATCTCACCTCAGATTTATCCCTAACAAATCACGCTTGACTGTTTGGGTTTTATACAGAAATGACTGACTTAGCGAGAGGGAGCAAAGCACCCTATTTCTTTAGTCTTGACCTTAGCAAGGCCTTCAACAGAATCACTGATTCAGGAATTGCATGGGACCTCTGGAGGTCACCTGGTCCCACTCCTCTCCTCAAGCAGGGCCACCTACAGCCAGCTGCCCAGGACTGAGTTCAGACAGATGTCGAATATCTCTAAGGATGCATCCGGAGCAACCTGTTCCAGTGTCCAGTCAACCTCATGATGTCTTTGTAAACAAACTGGGATTATGGATATGGGATTATGGATTAGAGGAATAGATTACAGTAAAGTCAGAAGCTGACTGGACTGAACAACTGGTGGTTCAAGAGGCAGCAGATTATTAGCAGCATTCCTCAAGGGTCAGTACTGGGGCTGATGCTGTTTAATACCTTCATCAGGGCCAGAGCTGCCATTCAGAGGGCCCCTGGGAATCTGAAGGAATTTCTTGACAGCAAACTCATGAAATTTGACTAAGATAAATGCAACATCCTGCACGTGGAACAAAAGAACCCCACGTATGGATTATCAACTCAAGAAAATAATCCCATGCAGGTACAGACTGCAGGCTGGCTGGGTTGCAGCTGTGCAGCTGAAGGGCTGCAAGGTGGCTCAGGTACCTAGAGACTCACCTAGAGACTCTGCAGAACCTCCACCCTTGCAGATATTCAGAAGTAGAGCGGAGAGCGCCCTGAGCATCATAATCAACTTTCAAGTGAGCATGGCTTTGAACAGGAGCTCAGACTAGATAGCCTCCAGACCTAAATTACTTTATGATCTGCCTGAAGCAGGTGAGGCCTCTGACATGAAGAGTGTTTAGATACTTCTCTTAAAGAACTACAGACGATTGCTTTCTGAAGTGGTAATACACAGGTCCCTATCACCCTCCACAACTTCTAAGAGCTGGATTTTTATATCCTTGCAGAGCTCTGAATCTACACACACTAACCAAAAGCCAAGCCTTTACTCCACACTCTTCATAATCCAAGTCTAGATGGCAGTATAAAATACTAGATTATTAGATAAAATTGGACATAGATTAACAAATAATGTGGGAACAATAGCCATTCATGATAATAGTAAAATAATGTCTGTTGGCTTTATAGGTGTTACTTTGATCCATGGGATATTGTGTATCATCAAGAATTTTCATATCAGGAATATCAACTTACTACATCACATTGATCTCAGTTTTATAGTACTTAAACTAATTTTTGTTTCTTATCACCAAGAAGTACATTTTGCTACCATGGTTTAGCTAATTGGCAGGAGGACAACACTAGTAAACCCATACAGGCGTGTGCACACACAGACAGTCTTGCTTGCAGCTGCTTTACTGAGAATAGAGGAACAGAACTTCAACCCATGGACCAAAATTGAAACTTCATTTTCGCCAAAATTCTATAACCACTGTTATCATAAAACTTTCTTTTAGCATGAGCAAAAAAACCCCCCAAATTAGACCCTAATTCAGTACCGTCCCCTGCCATATTGCAGGTGACTCTGAAGGCTCATTTCTCAACAAAGGTAGAAATCTCTTAACTTTTAGAGAAAACTGAGAGAATAGAGGAGCACTACACATTTTTCACTGCCATTCTGCTTTATGTGGCACTGAGAATAATAACGAGGAGAGCCCACACAATTCTTAGAGTTTGGCAAAGCAGAAGGCAATATATCAAAATCTGAATGATGTTTCAGTGCATTGCTCAATCACAACCAAGAGATGATGATTTTCCAGTTTTTATGCTGGTGGATCTCAGACAAGTTGAACACCTCATGTTATCAGCTTTCAGGTATCTAGATACATAAAAGCCAAAGTTCCAATCTCTCAGGTCGGATGAAAGGTTTTTGCCTACCTGCACAAAGATAAGCCAGCTGAGTTTCTGGCAGAAAAGGCATAATCTCTTCCTATCATCACAATGTTAGCTAAGTTCTCTAAAGGTATGAAAATGAGGATGTGAATAATTGCTAGTTTGCACTGGAGGGAACTGTACTTACAGGAACTAACCTCTTGCATGGATGAATAACATAATCCAATCTAATTCTGCCTTTGATGAAACTAAAACCAACACAGTTGAAATAACTTTAAGATTCCTTTTCTACTTTGAGATACATGGTAAAACAAGTGAGAAGCCATGAAAATGTCTTCATGATCATCTATCAAGAAGAATACACATTTTTATTTTTTAATCACAAGCGTGGATTTGATAACAGACGCTACAAACGTCTCCTTCCAGTGGTACAAAATGGGATTAGAGAAACAGATGATGTTTCTAAAGAATGGATTTTCTATCTAGTTTTATAATTCTTATCAGAGTGATTTAGTTTCTTGAACTGAAATCTAGTAAAGCAGTTTGGGTTTGTTTGGGTTTTGTTTGTTTGTTTGTTTGTTTTCTTAGAATTAAACAGATGTACATTAGTGTTTATTTGCATATGGACTTTAATATTTTAAATGTCTTTTGAAAAATTAGCCACTTCTCCCCAAATATATGGTAAGAAAGTACCAATCATAGGGAGATAAATTAAAATATCAATATAAGGTCAGAAAGGTGATTACTGATTTCAGCACATTTTCCTGTAACATTTGAGACTGAAATCCTCTTCTTCATCTACAGCACAGGACCTTGTATCAGGAGGTATTTTTAACACAATCACAAGTTAGGAAACACACTTCTTTAATTATAGTCCTTCCCAGAACGGGCACTTGGCAAAGGGATCCCACACATTCTACGCTCCATAAAGACGGCCCTCCTTCTGAAATTGCCACTCAGGACATTTCCAATTCTCAGAAACGTAAGTGTTGGGAGAACTTTTACCCTGATGACACGTACGATGCTTCAGCCAGAGTGTGTTATTCACGCTTAAGCAAGAGGCACACGAAACTTCACAGAGGTTGGTTAGAGCAGCCCCGCCGCCAGCAAGCAGCCACGAAACGCCACCTTTACCCGCACCTGCCCCGATTTAGTTAGAACAAAAAGTGTCTCTCCTCTCGTCCCACCGCGCTTACCTTCCACCGACCGGCCGATGCTGTGCAGGTGGGTGAGGGAGGGGTACGCGGCGTGCACCCCCCTCAGGAACTCCTCCAGCTCCTTGGTGTGGTGGTACTTAAAGTCCAGCGCGGCCGCCGCAGAAGCCAGGCAGAGGATGAGGATGCCCACCGCGTCCTAGGAACAGACAGATGAAGCTCTCTCCGCGGCCAGCCCGCGGAGAGCCCTCCCTCTCTCCCTCCTTCCCTGTCCCTGTCTCTCCCCCGCCCTGCCGTGCCGAGCCGTGCCGTGCCGAGCAGGTGGTGCCCGCCGTACCGCGGCCGCCGCCCGCATGCTGCCGCTGCCGCCGGGGCTCTGCCGCGCCGCGCCGGGCGGGGGCCGCCATCCCCGGCCTCGCCCTGCCCTGAGTGACGCGCCCTCCATCCACTCAGCTCCCCCGGCCCGCCCAGGGCTCGGGGCCCGGCGCGGGCACGGACTGACATCCCTCCCCTTGTCCCTTGTCCCCTCCCTCGCTCCCGCCTCGCCGGAGTTCCCACCTGCGCGGGGCTCGGCTCCCGTGCGGCGCGGGCCTCCTTTCATCAGCCCCGGCTGCTTTTTCCTCGTTTTTTTACCGGAGGGGGTGAGCGGTGTCTGTAGGGATTAAAAAACCCCAAACAACGACCCGGGGAGGGGTGCGAACGTTCACGTTTTGACTTTTGGTGTTGTTCTGATTCACAATAAAATCCAAGCTCCTCCTCAGCACCTGTGTGGTCGTGGCGTGTGATCAGGACGGCAGCGCCTGGGGGGCCCAGAGACAAAGCCTGCTGCGTGAGCCGTGAGAGAATTTACCTGCAAATCCAACTAAATTTCCACCTAGCGCTATTTTTGCTTTGGGTTTTTTTGTTTAAAGATGAGTTTTTAATAGGCTTGTATTTGCTTTCTAAAAGGACTGGATTCTATCTACAGAATTAAGTGCTTTTCTTGGTTCTGCACTAACCACATTGCCTTGGGGATATCTTGGTTTTGGGATTCACCACAAAGGCTCTTTCATCACCTTTTGTTGTCTTGAAGATTGAAAAGAACTGAGAGAAAGAAAGTTAAGCTGGCTTCCAGCAACAAAAATTAGGATACTGTTTGCATTTATTTTAAAAGATGAACGTGGTTATAGCTGAGTATTAGAATGCAGCTACTTGTATATTCTGTATAATTTTACTGAGAAAAAAGTTATAGCCACTAGTGGGATTTAATCTGCTTTCTTCTGAAATTTACTATGCTGGTTAATGTCAGAAAAGGATGTTAAAGGAAATGAACCTATGAGCCAATCTCAAATAGCAAGTCCTGTATTCCAAATAGAAGACACTATATTTAACAACAAAAGTTATTGTTAAACAAAAAGTTGCTGTTAAATTTAAAAGTACCTTTTTTCTTTTACCATGAAGTTTTAAGAAAAAAAGTTTGAAACTATATTTTAATGCAACTATCTGTAGTATTCCAATGTACCAGAGGCACATATAACTAAAAATGCAGGATGTCCACATCCAGACCTCTCTTAGTTCATGGGAAGGACTTCCAAATCATATATGACATACAGCAAGGGATGTATGCAAATTATGAGGCTTGATTAAAAGAGATGTGTAATATTATATTTCTGTTGGATTGGGGTCCTTGCAGTATGATATTCTGAGGGAGGGGACAGACCCAGAGCTTTTCTCCCATACACTGACTCCACCTTATTTTAACTCTTATAACTTGACAAGACCTTCTCTCTCTTATTCACAAAACAGAATTCTTGAGAGGCTTAAATATGGATGTCTTTTACATTCTGTAAAAAAAATAAAGTTAATAGTTGATTTTAGTTATAGTTACCTACTATGTGAAATGGGAGAGAAACTGTGGGGTTGTACTGTAAACACGTCTCCAGAGAGGCAGGAGGAAGAAGTTGAGTATGTGAGCTTCATATTTGGATTTATTTGGCTACAATATACATATTTATAGGCTCCTTGAGCGATGATCTGGACACACCACTTGAGTAAGCAGGGAAGAAAATACACTCAGGTGGTAATCCCACATAAACATACCTGGAAACCTTCCCAAGACAATCACATGAAATCAGAGAACTCTGAGACAGAGTAGGGTGTTGGCAAGGCAGTAAAAATCACAAGGGGTGTAAAAACCTCAGTGGAATAACTAAAGTCACCTTTGATGCTGGGTAATCATGCAGTGTTATCTCATTTGGAAATTACACCACCCTCCAATGTAGCCAGCACAGTCACGGTTAAATGAGAGCATTACTGCATATAGGAGTGTTCAAAATGATAGATTGTTTCTGTGCCAGGTGCTTGCAAGTTAAGACAAGCCAGCCTCTTTGGCAATATTTGAGTTACATGTGACAGAATCAAAAACTGCACAAAATTCAAAGATAAACTTGAATCACTTTTCGCAAGGTCGGTTTAAGCCAGTCTGGGCTAGTAATATTCTGGTAAACACAGTTGTGGGTAAAAGTCAGTACCAAAGATCAAATCCTGCTTTTAGTGAAACTAAACCAGCAGTAAATCTCCCATTTGCATCAGTAGCTCAAAGTCAGGGACTACGTGTCCAAAAATGACTGCAGCTGTTCTCAGCAGCGGGCAGTGACCCTCGTGAGGAAGTGACACACGCAGAGAAGCCAACTCCTCGTGCTTTCGGAAGCATCATTCTCCTCTCAGCGTCTTTCCAGACCGTCCATCCAGAAGTATTTAACTGGTAATTATTTAGGTTAGCGCCTGAGCATGGGATTTGCGGAGAAAAACCCGCAGGTTTTTGTGCGAGGTTCGCATCCGCGGCGTCCGCAGGGCCGGGGCTCCCCGGTGCGGTGCTGGGAGCGGCTGCGTTGCCCTCTAGTGACGGGCACAGAAATTCCTGCCCGAGCTGCAGGTACGAGCAGCTCCTCTCTGAGCAGAGTTAGGCACCACCCCAGGGCTGACGCTTCACAGGCGCCGTTGAGATAGGTAACGGCAGCAAAAGGACCTTCTGGAAAATTCTGGGGCTTTGGACAGCCATTCACAGACGAGGCCTTGGAATGTGAAATCTTAATCAGTGTTTTGCCATCTTTCATGCAGGATTCCTGCACTTTCCAAAGATCAGAAAGAAAAAATAGGTGATCACATTATAACTGAAGTGTCAAAATATTTTTTGCTAGAAATTCAAAAAGATGTCACTAACAAAGATTAAGTTTTTAAGAATCACCACTGCTATTGAAACTCTCATCTGAAATCATGTTCTAGGAATACAGACTACAGTTACATGTTCTCTACATTGATGTAACATTAAGGACCTGACAATCAGATTTCTCTGGGGGGAAATCACAAGATAAGGGGTTTCTCAAGTGAGATGGACCAGACAAGTGATGACACAGACATATGAACTTGATAAGACAGCACAGCCCTGGATTAGCATAAACCCAGATACAAATCACCTGAATAAACATCCATGAAGCCATTCTGATGTATAATATCTGCACTGGTGAATTAACAGGCTGATATTAGTATGATGAAAGATAGTAAGGAAGAGCACTAAAATATCAGAAATCTCTCAAACATTCACCAACTGATTAGTTGTCTCTACCACACTGACAGTTCTCAGCATATTTGGTTCATAAATCTCCTCCCCCTCCATCCCAGCATAAGAATTACCCCTGGAGAAGAAAGGGATACCCTGCTGTGTCTCGTAATCTGCAATTAGGAAATGATCCCAAGGGGAACTATTAGCAGCTGGTACTGTTTAGAGCTGTCCAGACAAGCACTGATTCAGCTGGAGAATCTGGAACCACAACCAGCTGCCTGACAGTCCTCTCACTCATCCCATCTTGCAAACAGCACAATCTGCATACAGCAGAGATTTTGAGCTACTGTATGACAACGTGCTGTCATGTGCTATGGTAGAACAGGTCTGTTCTGCTCCACAGGGGCTTGGAAAGTGGAAGACAAAGTCTTGAGTGTTGTGTCTTGGGTATTGTAATACAATTGTAGCACTTTTCAGCTTTATCTTCCTCCTCTTAAATTGGTGTATACTTGTCCTTTCAACAGTCCACACAGAATTAATGTAATTTGAAAATAAATAATCCTTGGAATGGCAGAACCTAGTTTTGCACCTGAGGCATGACGTGTCCCTGAGTAGGCAAGAGCATGGTACGAAGAATAGAGAAAGCCAGAAAAGTTGAGTGGCACAGATGCGTCTCAGGGAACTAAAAAGAAAGGTGAGGAATGTCCATAGAGGTGAGAGTGGCCTGGAAGGTGGAAGCGTTGCAGATAGTGTGGTTGAGAAAAGGCAATTGAGGCAATTTGGCAGGTGAGTTCATATGGAAAAGGACTGAGAGTAGTCTTTCTGCTCACTAATATCTTGCTAATCTGACCTCAGGGTTACAAAATTTGAGGGATTTAAGATGTTGACATAGTATCTTGTCAGGTCTGCTAATTTGTATATGAAATGCATTGCAGTTAATACCATGGAATTTAGAGAGATTCTTCATAGCTGATTTCTTGTTGATATTAAGTAATACTTTTGAGCAATCTGAAAATTATCCCAAGAGCTGGACTCATTTGAGCCTTAGCTATTTGGAAAATTTGTCAAGCTTTGAAATAGCATTTTGCCATTTTTGCTAATTACCTTCAAATCAAAATATGTTTTAATTGCTATTGTCATGAACAATGCAACACTCTTACTCATAATGATAGCAAGTCTGTCTCCTAAAATCAAAATTCCTCCAGGCCATTTAAACATATCTGTTTCAAGTAAACGATGGTGCCACTTCTTGAACAGGAAATTGAGATCCTTTTTTGAAAATTTCATTGTGTAATAAAACAATCCTTTATTTCTCTGCACTGATTTATGCATAATGAGCCTCTACACAGACAACTGAGTAAACAGTGTGCACTGAAATCTCCTATCAGTGAAAAGTACATGTTATGATGTTTTGCATTAGCCTCTTTCTTTTGGGAAAGAAATGAAAAGAGAGCTTTCCAGATATAGAATAACTATAGCAATAGTTTGCTGATTGGCAGTTTAAAAATAAATGTTTAGGGGTGCAATAAACAAAGATGCCACTTGTTTGACCACAGAGAAAGCAGATGGCAAGTCTTCTTGGGTTAATCTGTACTGGCTGAGCACTGGTTAGACTGTCATTTATGAAGCCATGTGGCTCTGTGTAGGCTCCATTTCTCTGAAGATATGGGTATGGCTTTGTAACCAGCTTAAAGTAACCTAAAACAGAGCTGTGTCTGAGAGAGGCTGCCCTGCTGCCTACCTTTTGCCAGTGCTTGCACTGGAGCAGCTGTGTGCTCAGTGGGATTGGGGAATTGGTGCATCTGGAAGCTAACCCAAACACACACACACACCGCTGAAAGAATCCCTGTTTTCACCTGGCTCAGCTGCCCAATCCATGCAGGCACTGGCCTTTGCTGGGGGAGCAGAAGAGCCAGACGGCTCCTGGAGAGGGAGAGTGAACTGAGACTGCGCTGCTGTCTAAGGGCAGGTACCTATGGGATGCCACACGTCAAAAGAGGGTCTCCCTGGAGGAATACGCTGAGCTTATAAGAGAGAGACTGTTGTGCTCTGCCTCTCTTCTGGCAATGGCTTGATCCCTAGAGGTACATGAAGCGCTGTTACTCTCCCTCCCCACTAATGACATGGGAATATTAATGCTGAATTTAGCTATAGATTAATTAGTGCTTGTCAAACAGTCTTGTAATGCCAATTAAACTGAAATTTGAGAAAAAGAACCTTCTAACAGATATGGAAACCTCTGTGACCCTTGGTCTGATACCATTGCTTGTTTGGTATAGAAAATGATGATTATATATGAATAGTTCCTCCAGCCACATGAGCCTTCCCAAATGACCGTCATGACATAAACCTTATTAATGTTATCTTGATACAGACAATATTTACAGACACAACAGCCTGCATGAAAGAGCACTGGAAATAATAACTTTGATTCACAAATGCTTGTAAGTGAAAGAAAAGCTGCTTCCATGGTGGCTGTGGAAGCTAGCTAAAGAGCAGCCCTTATCAAGACACAACCTGTACAGCAAGGATCTTTCAATACTCAGTATTAGAAGGTAGTTTATTTGAGGTCATGAATACCTTAATCAGAAAATCCAAAATCAGGACGAAGAAAGTTGTTTTCCTGACAGCAGAGAATTTTTTCCCGGCTAGCTCATCTTGTACAGAATTATTAGAAAACTATAAAAGTAGGCAAGGTTTGATATGAAGCAAGAAAGACCAGGTAAGCCTTAGTTTTGTCTTGGTTCACTGAATTTGTATACAATTAAACTTCCAATGTTATTTATTTGCAAATACTTTTAAGTGCTTTCTTGCTTTAGAATGCTTTGTACTTAAACTAGATAATGAAAAAGTAAATGTATTTTTATGAAAACTCTTCCCTAAAAGTAACCCCTCAGCAATCTTTCCTGTCAAATCCACATGCAGAGAAGATATATAGGATAAGGGACACTTTAGCATTCTTGGCACACCTTTGGTATGGATGTTTCAAAACAACATACATTACAGCAGGCTTGAGCAGAGTCATCAGGCACCAAACTGACATCTGAGCAATTCCAGGCTGGAACAATTTCCTGTACCAGATACAGGAGAAAAATCTTCAATGGGGTTCAATATCTTCATTTTTATTTTGCTAGTGTATGGCTGTGTAAATATAATATAAAATTCTCCACTGGAAATGAGGATTTCAAGTATTTAATAAAATGTAGCTTCATCTCATTTGCATTAGTAGTCCTTGTTGGGTCTCACACACAGGAAGCCTGAAAATACACAAGAAAAACATTAATCCCCCAGAGACCCTGAAGGAGATCTCTAAATTAAGATAACTTGAAAGATATCCTCATTTCAAGACATGTATTCAAATCCCCATAACAGATAGCAAAGCTTAATATTGCATGAACTGCATAGATTGACAAAACCTTTTTGGTAGTTGATTGTTGTTCATATAATTTTATAAATTTATTGTTCATCCTACAGGGTTTTTAATAGATATCTATGGAGCCTTGATCTGCTCTTTTCATTATACAGAGAGTAGCTTTTTTGAGCCTCTCCTTTGGATGACTGCTCCCATGCAAGCCTAGCTTCATGGGAGTCTGATATGATTGAACTGTTGAGAGAAGTATTTGTTATTTTAAACTATCTTGTTACTGGCTGATACTTCAAATTCCATTGTATACTACAAACATTTCCATAGACTGCCATGGATATAGATATTTAATCATTAAAAATTTACATTTCCCATATTTGCTGTCTTTGAACATTAATTATTTCACCTTGTCCTAATATTCATAGACCTGGGGTGCTTCAGAATTTGGCATTATTGCAAAGTAACTATCACAATTACAAATGTATTACAGTATAAGCCTAGTGTGATTGCTGGTTTACAGAGTCATAGTACAGATCTTAGATTCATGGTGGCAGACAGATGTTTTATAGGACTGGAATGTTAGCAGTTCTCATGTGAACTGAAGAGAGTTCTTGTTTTAACTATAATTTTAAAAGCTAGACTAAATGTAAAGGAGAATCTGAGTCAACAGAACTTGCATCTTCTCCTGATCCTATGATGTAAGTTATATTAACTTAAACCTTAAAATTTTTCTTGATTCCCTTAGATTCATAATTTTTGAGATTGGACCTTTAAATTTGGTCTTGTAGCCTAAATGTAACCAAAATACGTGATCACTTTATCCAGCTTCTGTCTTTGTCTTTAAACAAAGGATTATTTCTTTTCACTGCATGTGAAAACACAAAATATATTACCCCTTGAGTAAATTTATATCTAGGACATGATTCCTTATAAAGAACGAAAATTTATTTCTTCCTCTCCAACCAGCATTTTCCTAATTACTCTTGGTAATTCTAGTACTTTTGTCTAGATCTAGAATTACAAAAAAGATCTCTATCTTTATGTGTTGTCCAGCCTTTACCCAGCTGTACACAGAGAATCTGAGCCAGTAAATCACACAACCATATGTTCAACAACTTTAAACTTATGCCAAGGTTGTCTTGATTTCAATCACAGTTAAGATGACTTGTACTGTCTTGTAGGAGATGGAATAGGCTTGGGAGCTTTCATAGTTGGGACATATACTGTTCTGGAAATGTCTACCTTCTGTAGAGTTTGCATAGCTTTGTATTAAAACAGAGATGATCCATGAGAATTTGAGAATTAAAGAACTGGAAATTATTTTTCTTTTGCTCTATCCAAGATTCTAGACTCAGTTTTGCCCTGTCCTATGTTGTCATTTATGTATATAGAGTAATTGAAGAGTGTGCAAAAGTAATCATCATTTTTCATACATTTGGCAGTGATCTATTGGTTGGGCTGCAGAGAATATGTCTACTATCGTTTGGCATTCTGCAAAGACCATGCCTAAGTAGTAGCTGGTACAGTGCTGTGATGTGGATTTAGTATGAGAATATTGTTGATTCCACAATGATGTTCTAGTAGTTTCTGAGTAGTGCCTGCCTCAAGTCAAGGACTTTCCAGCTTTCCACACTCTGCCAGTGAGGAGGTGCACAAGAAGCCAGAGGGAGCATGGCCAGGACAGCTGACCTGAACTGGTCAAAGGGGTATTCCATACCACAGAGTGTCTTGTTCAGTATATAGGGTGGGGGGAATTTGGACAAGCAGGGCTGATCACTGCTGGGGGACTGGCTGGGCACTGGTCAGTGGCTGCTGAGAAACTGCTCTGTGCATCAGTTGTCTTTCTTGGGATTTATTCCTCTCTCACTTCTTATCTTCCTTTCCATCACTATCATCATCATCATCATCATCATCATCATCATCATCATCTTTTACTTCATTGCAATTACTAAGCTGCTCCCCCAATGCACAAGTCTTACCTTTATACCTATTCTCCTCTTCTTTCCACTGTGAGGGACATACTCCATGGGGGAGACACCTCCCTTCTCCTCCAGGCTAGTTACTACAGCTCTTGCAAATGTCAAATATCCTTGGGATGTTCAAACCAGCACAGTTTTATTGCTATGTCTTCTGACTGTGCTCCAGGTCTTGTTGAACACCTACTTAAGAAAACCACCCAGAGATCTGCACTGAGATTGGACAGCTCTGAGTGGATGGGTGTGTGGGTTAGTGCCTAGGACAGTGGGTATTCCAGCATTTTGGAACTTGCCCCTGAACAAGCGCAGGATCCAGGAAAAATAGGAAAACACTTGGAAAAAGGATGCCATCAGCCTGGCAGTTCCAGAGAGACAAATCACTGCAGCGTGCTGGGTCCTGGCCTACGAGCCCAGTTCAGCACTATTCAGGATCCTCAATGGAAAAGAATCTCCCTGGATTTGATAGCAGTGACAGGCACTGCAGCTGCTCCAAGCCTGGCCCCAGGCCCTGCAGCTGACCCAGAGCACCACCCCTGCTGCTATCAGTCCCCCCTCTCACCAGGAGAAATGGACAGAAGAGAGTTTGTTTAGCAAAGGAGAACAAAGCAGGGCCATCACAAGAGCAGGAGGAAGAGGTGGAACAAGAGGGAACCACTCGGTTCCTATCCCTGAGAGAGCTGTGGGATATGCAAAGAGATTTCAGCCATCACCCAGGTGAGCAGGTGATCACCTGACTGCTGGGATGCTGGGGAACAGGGCTTGTAGCTTGGAATCAGGGTAGGGAAACCAAGCAGCTGGGATCACTTCCTAAGGAAGGGGGGATTGACAAGGTGATTGACAAAGGGCCTCAGCCTTTGGGAGGTGACTCCTGTGGAGTGTGAAGGAAAAACCAGGAAAAAGCTGCAGGGACGCTTTAGCTTTCTATGATACTTTTTTAGTGAAGGGACTTTTAATCTAGTTTTTCCATGAAAAAAATCCAAAACAAGGAACAAGTGTTCTGTCCTGTGAAGTGTCACCCTCAAATGTCATGGTTCATGACTAATGACCTAAGCTCCTTGTTGTTACTTATTCCTTATTTGCAAAGAAAGCAGTTGGTCAAATTCAAGTTTCCATAAATGAAAGCAAGAGCCCTCAGGTTCCTGAGACATATATACACTTATGTAAGGCCTGAAGTAAATTGAAACAAATTAAGAATAGGTTTCATAAAGGAGATACTTGGAGTGAAAAGTATTTATATTAAATACTAGAATATAAAGAATGGCTGGATGTATGTGGAGAAATGACAATATCAGGACACTAAAGTAAAAATACTTAATTATTAATGAAGGAAAAATATTAGAATATTAAAACCCAAGGCAAATATACCAATTTTTTTTGTAAGTCATGGAATTCAGACCCTGAGACTAAATGCATTCTTGGAACTGGCTATCTTGACTCATTCTTTTTTCTGTAAAAAGGACAAACTCAATAAATCCTACTTAGACTAAAAAAATGGAACCTTAGATTCATCTCTATTTAAAACACTCAGGCTGTGCATGATGTAAATTGACAGATTTTACAAATAGCAATGGCAGAACAAAAGAGCCTTTCATTAAAATTTCCTATAACAAACTCTCCTATCATAGAATGATACTGTCACTTCATTACAGTTAGAAAAGTCTTTAAATTGAATCATCAAATAAACTGCTTATCCTGCTAGTGTAAGTCTGCTCCAGGGCACAGAACAGAGTTTGAAGCAGCCTTGTTTCACCTTTGGCTCTTTCAACCTGTAGATTTAACCAAAGATCAAAATTCCTCTGTTCACTTAAATTACATGTTTTATGAACATTTCAAAATGATCTTCCCAATGCTTTGGGAAAATGAGACACTAAATTCTAATACACAAGAAGCACATAGCGACTCTGTGGTTACATCCTACAAACAAACACAGAAAAAGATAGCATGTTTACTACAGCCCTTCATGGAGTGCGGAAAATGCTGCTTTTTGTCTAAACTGCTGTGTAGTTAATTTGGTCTTTTCTTACAGGCACTCTAAACTTTATTCTGTAATAAATGCTGTAGCTCTGCTGATGTTACTGTAGCTCCACAAATGGTAAGGTAAGGCAAAGAAAGAAAAATGCAGCCAGGGATTTAAAATGTGTGAACATATTATTCAGGAGGATTTATTAGCTTTAAAATATTGTTTCAATTGCCAAACAGCGTTGCTACAAGTGAGAAGACTATTTGCCAGTAGTACAGGATAAGGTCCTGGCACAAAAGGTTAAGGTGGCCCTTCAAATTTCCTGTGAAATCTGAAACGGGTTGTTGGATCCACTTTTATGTCATGCTGAGACTGCTGAAGATAGCTTGGGAACACCAGGCTCTTGCAAACTATGGTGCAAATGATTCTGAATAATGAACACATTGAGTGAAGAGTCACACGACAGCTGTCCCTCATCAAAAAATAATCATCTCTGTCTCTGGTGAGTTGTGAGCTGCCTCAAGCTGATCCTAGGTACTGTACATCTTTGTAATGGCAAGGACTCTCTAGACAGCCTTTTGAACAAATTTCCTGAGAAGACTGACACATCAGGCTCCCTTACCCTTCACTTTCCAAAATCACTCTGTTTTGCAGGGGGATTTATCTATGTTCTGAACGATTTAATATTGCCTGTAAGCCACTAACACAGCACCATTGCCTTCTGGTACGAGCTGTTACTGTGTTAGCCCTCTGTGCTCAGAGAAATAAGCTACAGTAAGGCTTTTGTCCCGTCTTTCTGGGATGCACATCACTCCAAGCCAATCTTGTCCTTTCACTGATGCTATCTGGACTGCTCTGAGGTCTGGGACACTGCAGTTTTGTTTCCATTTCTCTGACTATATGCTTTGTGATACTGTTCCCCACCATCACTGCCTTTCCATTCTGGTACACATGAATTTGGCCTTAGAATATTTTTTTTTCATGTGAAGGGAAATTTCTACAAAACCTGTCCTGTTGCATCACAAACTTTCTCAGAAAAGCAAGGAGGATCAGAGAAGTCTATGACTCCAAGAGAAAGCAGTGCAAGTAGAGCCCATGACACCTGGCTCCCCATCCCCTGTCTGATAGCAGGCAGTATTTCTAACATTACACACACAGTATTAGTGAGGGCAACCAAAGTTTCCACTTCAGAAAGGATATTGCAAACATCATTTCAGCTAAAAGCTTCTGATGAGGACTGAGCCGAGGATCTCCTGGGAGTTTCCTGCTGTTTCCTGCTCGGCACTGTCGGGCAGTGACAGCTGCTGACCTGCGGACGGCCCGTCGTGCCCAGCTCCGGTGTACCAAAATCCACTGCTCCTCTAGCCAAGCATTTCATTTCTATTGTCAAAACAACTTGCACAGTTAACAAAGTCATTGTTACAATTAAAATAAAAGAAAAAGCTCAGTTTGAAAATGCCTGCAGCCGTGGGAAGCCACCACTAGGAGAGATTCCAAGGATTCCCACCATGGCTGCAATATGAGTAATTTATGATTTCTGGAAAGCTGCCCAGCTGATGAATCCAATAAAGGTAGGATGTTTCAGCATGTACCTCAGTAGTTGAGCAGGTACCTAAAGGCATTAAAGTTAACACAAAACTGCCTTTACCTGATGGAGTTTGATGGTCATTTCTATGATTATTGTAATTGTAATCATGATCCTTCATGGAGATTATAGTACAAATACAGACATTTTGGTCACTTTTTGCGTTGCAAAGATTGACATACACTACTCATCCACTTCTAAACAATCTATAAAGCCACATATGATTAAATTAAAATACAAGCAATCATCTGGCAGCTGTAGGTACAGGACTTGAAAGATATCCTACACTGATTTGCAATTTAAGACAGCAATATCTGGATAGTAAAACCATCCAGAAAGTTTTCTCTTGCTCTAATTTATCTTAACAGATAAACAACAAGGTTAAAACAGTACATATTTTGGGTTACCACACCCTGAATGAGCAAGTCAGCTCTCAGTTGTATGACCCCAATGGCAACATACTTTTCTTCTAATATTGTTGTACACTTCTAACAACCATTAGGCTCTTTTAGCCAAGAAAAAAAAAAGATAAAGAGAGAAACCAAACAAGAAACCAAACCAACCAAATGACCAAAACCCAAAAAACTCTCCAAAACACACAGCCTCTGGCTTTAATCATATATTTCCTGTCCACCAGTTTCCTTCCATAAAGATTTTAAAATATCCCCAGTATTGCCCTGTACAAAGTGACATTCTTTTCTAACCTCAATGCTACAAAACTACACATGACGCTACACCAAGTACTTTTTACCATAATAAGCACTTCTATAACTAACTGATTCACCTTTTCTTTTTCATAGCGCTATCCCCACGGTTCTCTCAGCTCTTAACCACTTCAGAATCAACAGTGCTTATTTGGGTTCTCATTTTAAATGTCTCTCTTTCTTTCCACTGGCTATTGTGCAGCTGATGTACACACTTCTTTCAGATCTCATTTATGCATGTATTCACATATTTAATTGAAAACATATAAAAGATTTTCATAACACTACTGTCATTAAGTCTGAGCAATTTTTTTATTGTGATAGCTCTCAGATTTGCTTACTTTGAACCTCTCATTTTATTTGCCTAAAGTTGCTAACAACTTTTTTGCTCTCTTTTTCTTCCTAAAATTTTTGGAAGCCATGTTACAGGTTCCATGAGTGCAAAAAATAAATCAGCAAATGAAAATATTAAAAAAAAAAGAAAGACCCCAATAAAAGTAAATGGTTCTCTTTATTTCATCTACCTCTTTTTTTCCTCTTTTTTTTTTTTTAGATCAGAATAGATGTATTGTATCCAGATTTCTTCATCATGCTGCTGGATAAGTCAATATCTGGCAGCTAATAACAAAAAAGGTCCTAATATGCAGCAGCTTCCAGGAACTTCTTGTTCACTTTTCACCCCAAAATTCCACTAGAATGGTGAACACTTAACAGTGATTAAATTTTTACTGTGAATGCCTCAGGCAGACTCTTTGTATAAGAGTCTGTATAGATAATTTCTTTCTCTGGAGGTTTTCTTTTGCATGCTCATATTACTCCAGGCTGGTATAGCTTTCCATATTCCTGTTGGTAGTTTCTCACATGGTTTCTCTCTTTTGCCTTTTACTCCAAGAATAGAGAGTAGAAAATTTATTTACTTGTCCTGAAAGGTCTGTGTATTTATTGGAAGACACAGCAGCCTGGTCAGCTCAGGAGTAAGCCTGATCTCTCATATGAACTACTTGTACTGATCACTAGCTGATTGCTACCTAGCTGTTACCTGGGAACTCAAAGTTTCTAGTTTATTCCAGCAGCAGCAAGGGCATAAAAGGGAAACAGCTTTCTAAAACTCACAGTCTCCATAAATTATGAAAGACATATTTTTGATATATAATTGGAATGCTCAAGATCTTTTTATGTGTATATATATGTGTATACATATATATATATATATATATATGTAATGAGATGTGCTTTAATTTGACAAAAACCCCCAAACCCTTATGTTCTGACTGTTGAAGCTAATTCTATCCCCATCCAGTTAAGATATTTTTCTATTAGTCGTCTCCCTCTCAAACTTCCAAATACACATGCAACATTTGATACAATGCCTGGAATTTACTGGCTTGGTAAAGAACAGGGACTCACCCAGTTCAGAGCTAACAGCTTTCTCTACTCTCTGGACAGCATCTGGCAATCTTCTTCCAATAAATCCTTCTCTTCATCTTTTTGTCACAACACACACAGTTATGAGGAACATGCGATATCATTTTAGTTGATACATCTCCAGTTTGAAATGTTCTGACAGCAGGCATAACTGTGAAACTGTTCCCTGGAAATAAATTTCACAGCATGAAACAGTTCCCTGGAGATAAATTATAATTGATAAATTAATTAAGATTTCCAGTCTTACTGGTATGATGAACAGCATTCAGGAAAAAATAAAAAAGGGATTTGCAATCAGGTTTAAAAACCAAGAACAAAGTCAGGGCCTGTTGTTGCTCAGTGAACCATTCCAGGTCTGGATTATAGCAGTTCTACATGTTGATGCTGGAGTCATGAGAATGTTGCCCATGCAAGATTATCCATCCAGTCACGACTATAGGTTATTTATCCTTTTTAAATGAGATACAGATGAAATGCATTCTTAGAGAAACCAACTTGATGAAGAAGACATAAATAATTTAAACGCTCTAATGTGATGATTCTTCTGGTTTTATTTGGAAATATGCCATGAACTGTGCTTCTGTGATCACACATCTCTTTGGTTTCCAGAACTCTTCATTCCAAAGCCGCGGAGGTAAATCTGACACACAAAGACTGTGGGGGGTGTTTCTGCTCTGCCTTACCAGCAGTACCTGGGTGGGCTTGACTTGTATTGGTTTGTACAGGAGCTTTGCCAGGTGATCTCCCTGCAGTGCACATACAGAGCTCCTCCTAACACATGGCTGTGTTATGGATACAGTCATGGTAATCTAGCTGATGGGGCTTTTCCCTCTGTAATGCCTCACATGACCCTCGTGGTTCATCAGCAAAACTGAGGTCAAGAGAGCTTCCTCTAAATGATAATGCATAGGAAATTATACGATCACATAGGAAAACCTGCCTTTAGGCTGCTGCTACACTTGGCAGCCGAAGCAAAATAAAACCACCTTCTGTTCGATGCGCAGCTGGAGGGAATCCAGATGGGCTGTGTGGCCTTGAGAGATGGATTCTGCTAGGGTCAGATGTCTCTGGACACCCATTTACCTCCAGAGATTTCATCTAAAACCTCCAAACTAGAACAGCTGGTGTCTCAATACTTAAAAATACCATCAACAAGAAGAATGAGGAGTCATCATTTCAAACAAGATGGCTGCCAACAAGAGCAGCAAGGCCCAGCTGAAAAAAATTACTGTAGTCACTTTGGAAATTAAAATCACAGTGTCCAACAATGCTGTTAGATGTTACTTCAATTAGTTCTTCTTGGCAACGCTACCGGGACAGACGAATTAACCTCAAGGGGGATACTTGTGGTGGAAAATTAAGTACGAGAGATCCCTGCCCAGATCCAGAAAAGTCTTCAGACAGATATATCCTCTGAACTAGCCAAGTCCTTCAGCCCACAAGGAAAGACAAACCCTTGAAGCTTGTCTTCCTGTTCCTTACAAAGTGCTCAGATGCCTAGTAGATGGTGAATTTAAATCAGGAAAAGTTCTTGGTTCCAATTGCAAATACCATGTACTGATATTTACACATCTCAAATTATGAAGGCGAAAAAATAAAACTTAGTCAAAAGAATTCTTTTGGGGATGCCACATTAAAAATAATAGTTTCCTGCAATTTAGCAAAACACATTATGGGACTCTAATCACCTCTTTAAAAAGTAGGAAATCTGCCAGGTGGCAAGGACATAAACTTCTTAACGAAGTTTCCAGTTCAGCTCTACTTTCAGATCACTGAGAAGCTGCATCTCTTCCAAAAACTACTGGTTTCTAATCTTTAACTTTCAACAGCTCACCTTCTGGAAATAGGAGAGTTACTTCTATTTTCAGTAAGACATCATGAAAAAATGTTAAATGATAGCTCCAGCAGTCAATAGAGTGGAAGAAGGGATCAGCACATGATGATTCACACCATCTGTACAATCACCCACTAACCTATTTCTATTTTTCAATTGCCTGTATCTTCCTACCTCCCCTTTCTTCCTCCCTTCTTTCTTCCCACATGCTCTTCCCTCCCACGGTTTCCACCACCAAGCCCTCCCTTTGATTTAATCCCTTATGCTCTAAGCTCCTTTGCTCACTTTCATGCACCACATGAATCCAGACCTCCCATGCATGAACCTGGAGTGAAAATCTGTAATAAAGAATCAGTCACTGGACTTAATTGTCCATGCTTTTTCCTGCAAAAGTTTACAGTTTGTCCTAGAAGTTAGATTTTCCCCCTGATAGTTGAAGCTTTGCTTTGCATGGCAGAAGGAAAGAGGCTGTCTGCCTCCCACCCCACCAGCACATAACATCTCACTGAGAACACAAGGATGTTGATGAGGATATTCAGTCTGGAAAATGATAAATCACAGACAACATAATGGCCAGACACATCCTCAGTTAGGGAGCACTCCTGGAAAGCGTGTATATGTTTGCACAGCGTGCTCAGCACCCAGTAGTGCAGGAAACATCTAAGAGTAGCAAAAATGCCGGTGGAGAGAGGGAGTGCTGCCCAGGTGGGCATCCACCCCAGCTCCAGTAACTGCTCCCAGAAAGCTTTTTGTGGTTTAATCAGTGCCACAGCAAGTGGCTTTCACCAGTGCTGCCTTCTTAGACATGCAAGACTCTGAAATCCTTCCTCTCTAGCAAGCAGGTCCTGCCACACTGTTGTGTTTGTCACGAAGGATGGGGAGGAAGGTGGGCACACTCATACCTCTGATATGCTTTCTGTCTCCTTATAGCCCCTTCCAGTTGCCTCCAGCTGGTGCTGATGCCCACCCCCCACCCTCCCACACCCTCTCAGTGTTCTTCCCAGCTTTCTCCAGCTGTCCCACTGCTGCCAGTGGCAAGTCTCAGCCACTGTCTGGAAAAGAGCAGCTGGTGAGAACTGGTTTCTGTCCAGTGTCATAGGAGCTGCCTCTAGGGCAGGATCCCTTCCCATACTGGCCTTGTTATGGCTCCTGTGCTGCTCATGTACAGCCAACGGACAGACGAGTTGCATCCTGCCCACAAAGCCAGGCTCTGTCTGGGTATTCTCTCAGGCATCAGAAATGATTAATTCTTATATTCACAGGGACACAGACTCAACTGGAAGGTGGAGTAAGTCAGAGATTAGTGGTTAGGCAGTCTCTAAAAGAGATGTGAAATAGGAGTTTGTTAATGCTCCCAGGCAAAGGAGAGAACTGCAACTCTGGGGCAATCCTGTGAAAAAGGGGTGATGGTGTCACCATGATTTAAGTGGAAACAGTAGCCAAGACTGTGCCTACTGGTGCATGAGAGAGGGGGCTTTGAGAGCAGAGCACCAGACACAGCTCAGCCCAGAAACTCTTTTTTCTGAATTCTGGTGAGGCACAAGCAGTTCATGCACAAGACAGAAAACAAATTGCTGAGCCCTGTCAGAATTGAAGTGTTTCTGCAAATGTCCAGAGGCTGAACCTTCAGAACCTTTGAAAAGCCAAGGATTCAGAGGCCTCCCAGCTGAGATCATCTCTGAGCCCTGGTCTGAAGGGTAACAATTTTGGGTGAGGGTGTTCATGGTCCACTGTGAATATCAAAGTTCTTCACATGGTCTGGTGATCTTCCAGCCTTAGGAACAGATGTGATCTTCAATAGATGATGGTTCAGACGTGAAAAATCCAGGGCACAGTACAACACCACATTTGAATTCATCCCAATTATGATTGAAAGAATATGTTCCTGCCACAGAAGTTAGGTACAATTTGGGATATATTTTGACTTTGGTCCTGGGTTCTATCTTGAAACTCTGCTTCTGTGAAGAATAGCAGAATTGCTTAAGATTTTTTGGACACTCTTTGTAGTGTATAGTATTTAGCAACACACAGCTGAGTAAATTAAGAGGAAAACTTGAATTAGAGTTGCCTAGGTCTATAGTTAGGATTAATATTACTTACAAGTAAATGGGACTTTCTGATCTCTCACATACAGTCCTCACAAACACAGTGAATGTAGATGTGTAAGTGAAACACCACCACGTATTTGTAGTAAAATGATTTGTTTAAAATTGGAGTTTTTGGGTGTATTGAGACTCGGTGATGAGCATTTCCTACATCTATACAATTTTGGAGTTTACAAAATTAAACAGCAATGTTGAATTTATGGAGTTCTATTTTCAGCACAAGCTGCCAAAGTTGCCACAGTTTCCAAGGTTTAAATGCAGTACACATACCTCTGCAACCTCTCTAAGGGTCTACCAAAAGTCATTAGTCACCAAATAATTTCATTCAATTCTAAAAATCTACTCAGTAGATGAAGAGATATAGGAATGTCTTACTGCATGGAGGTTTGGTAAGGAATTGCAAGTTTAGGGGTGTGGAAATATGAACACTGTTTTCTACGGAGTAATGCAGTGCACTTGAAAATTGACGGGATTTTTCTTTTTTTTTTTTTCCTTGGCTCTCAGCTGCCCTTAGGAAGGCATTTAGGAAGGACTTTGCCTCCTGAACCCTTGAGACTGGCACCAACAGATGTGAACATTTAAGCATGGGTTTCTTGACTCTATTTTGCTCCCCTTTCACAAAGACAAATTAATTTGTAAGATCAAAACACAATCAAAATGTTGGTGTCAGTTGCTTTCTCTAAACAAAAATGCCAAGCAATATAGCTAAAAACTGTGCTGAACTTTTGCTCTGCTCAGAAAAAATAAGATGCATGGATGGATGGATGGATAGACAGATGCACTAAACATTTCACCCCATACTTGAAAGCTAATGAAAAACACATTTTGTGGCTTTGACAAATTAACAGAGCAGAGCAACATAGTTTTATATCTTATTTCCTGTTTTTCTAGTGCGTTTTGGCTTGGAAAGCAAACAGACTTGTGCACAGATGAATAATGTGTTTAGATTTAGATTTGGCCAGAAAAGGAAGTCACGGAAGACCTTTTTACTTGGATGGAAATAGTGTATGTTACTCTGATGTTACTCAGTGGGATTCAGCTCTGTTGCTGCTTTCACAGCTGATTGCAATGTGCTAATGTCCTGGTGCCAAATCTCAAATGGCTCAGTGAAGTCAGTGGGAGTTTCAACTAAGTCGAATCTAAATGACATCTGAAGAAGGATGTTAGGATTTGCTTTGTCACAAGATCTTCACTGGCACCCTAAAGCCTTTACACCCTGAAAAAAAAGCATTTCGGAAGACTCCTTAACACTCTGTAACTGAGATGGTTTCTGGAGCATGGACAGGCACTTAGGAAAACATCTGTAGGACCGTTTTTCAGTAACCCCATGAAACCACAGTGCAAAGGGCATTTCAAGGACAGACTAGAGTTGTAGCACACAGCATGGATTTCAGGCAAGCTCTCAGGGTGAGCAGGGTAGCATGCAGAAGACTGTCCATGTCAGACCCATCCATCTTCTCATGCTGGCCCTTTTACATGAATTAGGAAAGAGGGATGGTCTGTACAGCAGGATCGGGAATTCAGTGTTTCAAACAAAATCATCAGCTTTATTCTCAGCTGAGATTCCTGTTAATAAAAAGCAGAAACTCACGCCCTAGCTTTTGTGGGTTTAATTATCATCCTTCTGTAGAAGGTATTGATCTGGGTGGAATAAAACTCCTGAGGCTGACTTTTACCAGGGCCCTTTTACAGTGTCAAAACCCTCTTTGACAGTATAAAACCAAGTTCATAGTTTTATGGGATTATACAATGGCCTCAGCTGCTATTTATATGATTTTTAAGTAGTTGCATTTTTCAAAATGTTTCAGGCCTGTGTAGCCAGAAAATGTGAACTATATGTATCTAAACTAGCATACCAACAAAAATAACTTTTACTATTTTTAATTCCTCTATTTTTAAACTAGTCCCATGAATCATCATGTTCTGGGGTCTCTGGAGTTTTGAAGGGTTGTGATTCACATCACTTCCCAGCTCCAGAGGCTAAGAACTGTTCAGTGTTCTCCTCTCATTGAAATTTCCATTAAGTATAAAGATTAGCATTAGACTGCTATGACAGCTTTGTAATCAGAACTTCCTTTCACAAGAAGCTGGCTGGAGCCACAGATGTTTCTTGTATTACATATCATAAAATACTCACCTGAATGTACAGATTATAGTCTTTTTTAGACATTAATCTGATTTGGGTGTTGGCCAGCTGGACATTTTTGAGGCACTTTGTTTAATCAGCAGTCCTCTGCCTTCTCTTCGTCCTTCCACAAGTATGTATACTTATACACACACAGAACAGCTCAAAGACGTAATTCAGGAATCCTGGTATGAATATTTTGAAGTATCCACATGAAGCCTTGTACGCTTCAGACCTGTGTGTGTCACAGACATCTCTTTGTGAAAAATCTTCTCTTTAGGATTTTTTCCTTCTGAGAAGCTGTGGCCTCAGAAACAGACATAAACAATAGGTTATCTGCTGCTGTAGAATGCAACAGGTCCGTCTGGATTGGACCATCTTGGATGTTTAGAGTTAATGGCCAATCCAGGACGGAGCGGCTTTTGTTATCATTCTTTACTTTCTATTCTTAGCTTAGCAGCTTCTAGAAATCTTTCCTTCCTTTTCTTTTTAGTATAGTTATAATATATGTATATACCATAAAATAATAAATCAAGCCTTCTGAAATATGGAGTCAGATCTACGTCTCTTCCCTCATCCTGAAAACCCTTGTGACCACCGTCACATGTGTGTGTTGCTGAACACAGCACTGGCTCACTGGCATACCCCATGTGGTAGGCTGACCCTGGCTGGATGCCAGGTACCCACTGAAGCTGCTCCATCACTCCCCTCCCCAGGCTCGTGGGTAGAGATAAGGGAGAGATCCTTCACTCATTACTGTCACAGGCAAAACAGACTTGACTTTTCCAAATTTATTGAATTTACTAAAAATCAAACCAGAGTAGGATAATGAGAAGCAGGCTGCAGTTCTTTGTGAACTCCATGATCCCCACGGGTTCATAGCCTCCTTTGGGCATCCGCCTGCTCTGGTGTGGGGTCATCCACAGGCTGCAGGTGCATTTCTGTTCCACCATGGCCTTCCATGGGCTGCAGGGGCACAGCTGCATCACCATGGGCTGCACCACAGGCTGCAGGGGAACCTGCTTCTGTGCCTGGAGCACCTCCTCCCCCTCCATCTTCTCTGACCTTGATGTCTGCAGAGCAGTTTCTCTCATGCATTCAGGCTCCTCTGTGCTCTGACTGCAATTACTCCTGTGCAGTTACTCCTTTCCCCTCCTTAAACACATTATGTCAAAACTGCTGTCACTGATGGGCTCAGCCTTGGCCAGCAGTGAGTCCATCCTGAAGTGGGCTGACATTGACTCTGTTGGACATGGAGGGAGCTTCTGGCAGTTCCTTAAAGAAATCACCCCTGTAGCCCCCCTGCTACCAAAACATTGCCTCACAAACTCCACACACACCAGTATATGCACACACATTTTTCACACTGAGGGAAGTCAAACAACAGAACAGATTTTCCAGAGATGCTGGGCAGCCTCCATCTTTCAAAGTTTTCAAGACTCAGTGTAACAACCCTTGAGTAACCTCTTATGAACTCATGGCTCATGTTGCTTGGAGCAGCCTCTGGGCTGCAGACTTCCTGACATGTCTTCCAGTTTCAGTTATTGAGTAATCTTGGGATTCTAGGACTATGCAGTGGATAGTTAGAGAGATATAAAATATTTTTTTCAGTGGCTTTGGGGATAAATATTAAATAATTTATACACTGCTGCATTATAAATCCTGGTTGTGTAAACCAATGAAATCCATCCAATATCCTTGTTTTCCTTGAAGTTACAGTATTAATTTTAACTATTCCAACTAAGAATGCAGAGAGTTTAAATGTTTTTACAAAGTATCTTTGAAAATACACATTGAAGTTACCTTTCCTCCCCACCCACCCTGGAATGCATAGGGAAAACATTCCAGTCTCTCCAGTTATCATAATTGCAAGCTCCCAGTATGTGGGATTAAGAGTAGAGGTGTACCTGTTCGCACGCAGAAGGGTGGAAGTACAGGCTATGAACCAAAGGGAAATCCCAACAGACAAAAGAATGATGAATGCAAGAGAGGAGGAGAACAAACATCTGGTGATATCTTCCCTCACTCAGTACAATACTGTTTGTTGCTGTCCTGAGAGTCTCTGTTGCCAGCCATGCACAGACCATACAGCTCCCACCGATTCCCTTACAAAGCATTCCATGCCTCCTGTAACAGGTTTGCTCTATTACCTATTGGTCTCAGGTTAATAATCCATCCTTTTTCTGCCCTACAAGGACAGACTATTTCTAGCCCCTCAGTTTACAGCTCCTCAGAGTTCACACCCTTTTCATCCTGTCTCTCATGAGCTTTTGCAGTGCCCTTTCCAGAAAAAAATAAACTTTCAGATTGCACAGTGATTAGAGAGATTATCCACATTAAACATTCCCTTGTGAGCATGAACACAACAAAAGCTCAAGCTCATTTGAGAAACTCAAGCACTCTGCTCTAACTGGGAGAGGTATTGCCTATTTCCTGCAGAAGTGGCCTTTTTACTCCCCTGTTAGATTTAATCAACCATTTGTGTCCATCATCTTTTGCTTCCTGAGGTTTGCATGAATTTCGAAAGCTGCAGCTGAACCAGGATTATATTAGTTTCTAGGGGTTTTTTACACTCCCGATCTATTTATCTCATGCTTAGCCTATTCTGAGATCCAACTAACAATTAAAAGCTGACACCTATTTTTTATGTTGGTAAAGCATTACCTAAAATATCTGAAAGCAAACAGAAAGGTCTGCTGTTTCTTCAGGATATTGCTCCCTGATGTTCCTCCCACTTCATCCACACAGACACTAAAATGACACAATATAAGATAGAACCTGAAGAAATGTTCATTTACTTGGAGATTTTACTCCAGTGCAGAGAACTGTGGAAGTCATAAATCTTTTTTACATAATCACCCCCCTTTTCCAGCCAAGTTTCCTTTTGTCCCAACAAGTTATCTACAGGACACTGTTTGATCCAATATTTTGTTTCTAAGATAAATATTTTGATACTTTCTCTCCTTTCAGAAATTACAGGCAATGAGTTGTTTTCAATCAAGGATAAAGAGTTTGCTGAGGACTTGGGAGATGCTTTAGAAGTTGGGTAAAAAAACAGTTGAAAACTCTGATATCTTTGGCACAGCACCAAGCATTACAAAAGCAAAAACCCATGTGATTACCCATTACTGGCATCTCCAAATGAAAGTGTTACATTGAAGTCTTCCCTCCTACTTCCTTAAGCTTTTCTGTTAAGTGAATGTGCTTCATTTGGCATATGGCTGTTAAATTCATCATAGCAGGTGTAATATCAACATGCCCACAGGAAAACAGTAACTTACCGAGTACTTAAATGCTGAATTTCCCATAAAAATTAAAGAAAAATTAACAAAAACCACCAGTAAATCTCATGTCAGTCATGGTCAATATGGTCACATATCAAGTAATATGTGAAATCAAAGAATTATTTTAAAATTACTATTTGTGGTAAGGACACTAAACACAATATAAAACACCAAGAATTTCTCCTCCTTTACAAAAAAAAAAAAAAAAAAAAAAAAAAAAACACCCCAGGACAAAAAAGCCCTAGATTAAGAAACATCTTTGACTGTATATGAAAATGTGTTCCCCATAATAGGAAAGCAAACAAGTATCATTTTGATCTGTTGGCCACATTTCTTTGATCATACTGGTAAAAAATTTCACTGATTGTCAGATTATAACTGAGCCAGAGTGTACAGCAGCTCAGTACACAAATCTAGGTCTTAGAAAACATTTTAAAACACAAGGCTTCAATTTTATTCCAGTTTTGCATAGGTGTTCCATTCCCACAAAAGAAGTACAAAGGACAAATTTTTTCCAGCCTCAAATGAAGAGAAAGCTGATGATGTAAGAGCAGGGGTAGGCATTCTCTCCATTAATTTATTTTTTAAGAACTAAACTGTAATGCAAGTTTTGGGGGGCTAGAAAAGATACATGCAAATAGTGTGTTTAAAATGTGATAAAATCAATTTTAAATTAATTTTTGCATAAGCAGAATGTTAGTCTGAGTCACCCCAGAATCTTCAAGGGGTCAAAAGCAGAGAGTTACACTGCCTACCCATATGGAGTTGGTATTGAAGAATTCTTTTCCAAGTCTTTTCATAACCTCACAGGACTTGTGGAAGAAATAAAAAACTTAATATAAGCTCCGGCAGAGTAGAATCAAACAGAGATTCAGTACATACATGGCAAGCTTGTTTTAGTTTGTAAATCTGTTACGGTCAGATGAAAAGAATAATTCTGATTATAAAATTAATACAACCACTATTATAAAAATATATTTTCAAGATTATTCTTTCAATTATATATATTAATGGCTTAGAATAAACTACAAACATTTGGAGTTAAAGCAGTACCCTGGAGCTAAGGATTTTTATACTTTTGTTAAATCCTTGCAGTTTAGTGATGTAACTGTACCATCTGTAAACAAGTTACATATGTAATGTTTAAGTGAAATATATTTTAAAAATTATAGCAGCCCAAGAACATTCACATTGAATTAAAGCATCTGTTTCAGGACCCCCCTGGAAATGGAGTGAGTAAGCTTCCTCTGATGGTCAACTAACTTAATCTTGCTTGGAAGCCTATTACCAATAATAATACAAAGATTTTAAATATGAAGTATATGACACCTGTGAAACTACAGTGGACATATTTTCCTTCAAGATTTTCATTGCAGCTTTTTATTTTAAAATAGTCCTTGGCAACTGCTTTTTTTGGAACAAAATCCATGCCTGCAGTTTGCACTTATCTAGATTCACTCTTTTACTGTTTCAACTATTTATCTTATCCAGGCCCTGTTGTTTACTGTGTCAAATTATGTCTCAATTATGAATAGTTGCTCATCTGAGGTTTCCTTTGTAATTGTTTATGTGTCAAGGTAGAAAAAATAAATCAGTCTTCAGCAAAAAATACATTATGAGTAACGGTTCTGAGGATTTTCCTTCTCCTCATGGAAGCGTGCTCTCCGCTTTCATTCTGGCAATCTAGTGCACCCCAGTGCAAATGAATCACAGAAGATTCAGCTTTTGGAAAGGCTTTGTGAGTCTTTGCCAAATTAATAGTATTCCTAAGACAGCAATATCTTGTTCTCCTGACTTTCAGAATTAGCTGTTGTTGTCTTAAAATTCGTTTTGTTATACTAGAAAAAAACATGCCCTTGCATTATAGGAAATACTATCAGCAGCATAATTGTTTGATGAACACAGACATACAGACGCCAACTAAATATGGTAAAACATGCTGGAGTCCTTTCTGCATTTCATTTTGAACACTAGGAAAAAAACTTACACCTCAAGATCTGGTTTTATCTTGGCTGTGTATTAGTGAAGAAACAAAGGGCCATAGAAAACTAAAATTATCTTGAAGAAAGTGATGACCCTGATGGAATGCAGTAGCTGCCACAGCTGTATTTCTGTATGCACTGGACAATAAAATGATACATCGTGGGAAGATTTACATCTCTTATGCTTTCTTGTGGAATTCTTCCTCTGCCCCTTGGAGAGATTCAGCTTGTCTTTTAAATATATTATCAAACTAGAGAATTGATTTATTTACAGCTTTGTGATTTTTCTCAATTCACCAGAAAAAAAGATCAGTAACAAGAAAGAGGTTTAGTAACAGCTACAAATGCCTTATGTTGGTCTAACAATCTTTATTTTGGATATCGAACATAAAGGATTTTCCAAAGTATATATGACTTAACAGCAACCATCACTTCAGACCAAGCCTTTATTCTGTAAAACACCTGAATAACCTAAACAATAGAGGAAAGTGCACAGTTTTCTTCAAATAGGATATGCAGAACCAAAATATGCTCTAGGTGTATCTGAGACAAAGATACATTCCATATATAATGCAAGTCTCCTCTATAACACAGCCCCTGTGTGAATGAGGTGAAGTTATCTGGTCTCCTCTTCAATTTTCTATTTAGAAATAAGAATAACATTGCTATCCTACCTCCTGGGATATTATGAGAGCCCAAGCAGTAAAATATTTTGGGGTGCTCCAATATTAGGCATATAGAGTCAGATATATAATTCTAGATCAGATAAGTCCTATTAATGTGTAAATACCAAGTGCTTGCAGTATCTTTCCATTGTGATGTTATCCCCACAATTTCCAGCAAGACGTGACTGTTTCAGTTAGCAATAACAAGATAGCAAGTTTGGGTCATCATGTTGTATGTTGCTGGTAACAGCCCAAAACTGTAACAGAAGTTAATAAAGAAAACAAGATGCATGTGTTTTCAAACGAAATATTAAAAGTAACAAAAAAACTCTCTGAGTTGAAAAATGCAAGCAGATGGAAAAAACTATTATGGAAATGCATGATTCAGAGTTTTCCTAAGGAAACAATTTGACCTGAAAAATCTAAAAACATAATTCGGCCACAATACAGATGCATGCCAAAAGCCTGATCCTTACTCCTTGTTGGAGTGCTCTTTAAAGTTGCTTAAAGAATACTGTTTAGAGGCTTGTGAGATCCCCAGTCCACATGACTTACTCATTTGACTTAAGTTACAGTGCCATCTACTGTAGTAATAGACAGAGAGAGTCCAGATTTTTTCTAAAATTTCCCTCTCCTGAGTTTAGTTTTCATTTATATTCCACTGTAACTATAATCAAATCAATCTCTGAGTTTACAATCACTCAAAGTCATATCATATATGAATATAAATGGAAGGACATTCAGAGTTCAAACAGAAAAATTAGAATACAGTTTTAGGACAGATATATAAACTACAATGAAGATTTTTGAGGGTGTGTAAATCTTGCTTCAGAGTGCAGGATGGCCAAACAGAAGGCTTTTTTCTGTACTCCACTGGATGTACTTTCTTTTAATCTTAAATATCTCCCTAAAAAAAGAGACGCCACGGAGTCGAATTTTGTGCCCATCTGCCAGAGTAGGAATGGAAATTTGTAGATTTCCATACACAGGAATCCCAGTGCTCCATACAACAAGCATGCATGAAATATCCCAGTACATTAACATTGCAATCTCAAAGACAGAACTGGGCATGGAAACCTTGTCCTTTTGTAGATAACGGGAACATACTGAAAGGACAGATTAGGTAAAGACACTTCCTCTGATTCAAGCAAGATAAAGGCAGAGAGAGGGAAGTTTTCAGAGATCTTTCAGGCATGCTGGTATCATGACTGGGACATAAACAGCTCTTCAGACAGGTGCAGTACACACACAGCTCAGATTTTGCTGCCCATGTTCATTGTGCTGCTGTAGTCTGGACAGCCCTGCAGAGTAATCAATGGTATGCAATCATCTAATTTTTCTACATGTTTGTTAAATCAGAGGTAATTATGTTCCAGAGACTCTCATGTAAATGTGTAAATACATCACATACTAGAATGAAATAAAAGGTGCTAGCACTATTTCTGTATCAGGCTTTAGTTTTCTAGATGCAAAGAAAGAAACCATGACCCTGAAAAGTGAGGTTTTGTATGATAATCATAATTTTTATGATTTCTGTTCATACTCTAGGCCACATCTACTAATTTACTGAACCTGCAGCCAAATGGTGTTTCATATTTTCTCAACACCTTTGCTACCAAATAAAGTCAGGAGAATTCACATCCAAAATGCACCTGGTTGTATCACCAAACATCAAATTTAATACAAGATTATACTGCTTTGTGTTTTAGACTGATGGAGCTCCCTTCTTTTTGTTCTCTACTTCTTCAAACCAGCCTGCCCTTCCTGCTGATTCCTCAGAACTTTAGGCAGCTGACAGTTGCACTGCAAAGGCTGCAGAGATTTACAGCTGGTTAATTCCCTCTTTCCAGTGAACTGCATTGTGCACCCTGCTCCTTTTCACTTGTATTGTGAATGTAAATGTTGGAAGTTTTACTGAGCAATGGAAAACAGACCTTAATAAAAGACACGGTGCTGTAGTTCACAGAGAGGTCATCTCATATAAAGACTGATGCTAGTTGTGTCTCAGATGGGGCTTCCCCTAAGGATTTAAATCCATATCAGCTGGTTTGACACTGGGCTTTTTAGTAAGCTGATGTGATATGTGTTACTGCTTGAAGACACTCCTGTTTGAAAGTCCTCTGTTAAACGTGTTTGTAGCACATACACCTGAAGGAAAAAGAAAAATAATTTTTCACTGGCTATAGCACCAGAACTTCTGGGGGGGAAAAGCCCAACAAAACTTGAACAAAACAGACAAGATAAGGTGCTAAGCAAGGCCTTATTTTCGCTATTGTTTGGAACCACAAACCAGAATCACCACTGAGAAAAGTCACCCTGCCCTTTCCAGACCCTTGTGTGTGCAGCCCCCACCACTCTCACCTAGTTGCACAAAGGATCCTAAAGCCTCATGTCAGCTTTATTCTTTTCACCCTTTTGAGTCAGATCACTGCTGTGACCCAGTTCACCACGGTCTACACAAGTTAGGACTTTACTGCTAATTAAGAGAGTGCCGAGCAGTGCAGGGGGACTTGCAGCTACTTTCTTTACCGCTGGTCCCCTCCGGAGAATGTCTCCTTCCTCCCCACAAATCCCTGGCCCTTGAACAGTTCACACATAGTACCACTGTGGGCCCAAGTCATAACTGCTCTCTTGTCTACTTTTCCTCAGTTCAAAGAGTCTGAAAGAATGGGATGGCCATGTTGCAGCTTTCCAGGAGAGGTTTTCTATTGCATGAAACAGTGAGAATGTGTGGCACGCTCTGCGATACCACAGCCAGGGAGGGCATTGATAATAGGATAGAGGGATCCAGAATTAACAAACTCTTATCTGTCCCACCCAGTCAGGGGTGCTCAGGATCAAACTGTATCATGAGCCAGCCACTGCACACAAGGAAGATGCAGGCAGAGGAGGAGGGATTGCAGAAGGCCAGCTCCCTTTCCTCCAGGGGCAGTCTCCACTTGAGTGCTTGGAGCACTTCAGCTGCTCTTGGAAGGGTGCTGTGAATCCCCTAGCAATGATGTGTAATAAACTTATCTTACAGAAAGGGTATGTCATTCCAAGGAGTTAAAAACTGCTGAGTTGGCTTTGGGAAATGTAAAAGATGGGTGAGCACTGGTGAGCATCAGTTCAGAAAATAAATTGCTTAGTTTCAGTAAACCAGGGCTCTGTTTACTGCTCAGGGCAGAGCAATTGAGTCTCTACCATGGATGAAAGCCTGCCAACTAAAAGCTGTTGCAGTTCATCAGTACGAAATTATATGTTGGTGATACTGAATCTTTACAGGTTCAGCCTTGGGGCAGAGAACATTATTTGGGGTGTGTGGCAGTAGACAGCAACCTTACTGCCTCTGCTAAAAAAAAATACCAAGTTTATCTTCAGAGCCATTCATTTTTAGTTGCCATAGAAACCACCATTAGAGCCATTTTATATCTAGCTGACAAACCCCATATTTTCTGATATGTCTTGCTTTCTTTTTTTCTTTTTTTTATCTTTTAATGTCTGATTTTTAATTCAATGCAAAATGTCTGACAGAGACATAACTCCTACCTGAAACACAGATACAATTTCTTTTATTTTTGTCTGTGAATTTCTCCATTGCTCCTAATATATAAGTGCTCAATTCATAATAAAATTATATACTTCTACTTGAAAATAAAGAAAAGGAATAAAGACACATATATGAAACAAGATTACAATTATAGGAACTGTTTTTTTCTCTTGCAATAAAGTATCAGATTAATATTAGGATGAGATCTTTCTTCTATTAGATTCCCAACTGTTCTCCTAATTTGCTCCTCTTCAGTTATCCCAAATGGATTCCAGGCACAAACCAGGAGTATATATTTAGTTACTTGCATTTTAAATTAGTCAAATTACTTTTTTTTTTGGTGAATGTTTTCATTGATTGAGGTGTTCTTCCACTAATTCTGAAATTTTCTAGGTTTTTTTTTTCTTTAGTATTGATATCTTGTGACTTCACGCCTGCAGGAAGAGAAAAACAATATTTTTTAAAATATGCATTGATTTTGAGCAACTCAAGTATAAAAAGATGCTAAACTTCACCAGTGTTTCCTGACTACTGCTGGTACTGCAATGACTGACATTCTAGATGTCTGATTCTCACTAATTCAATAGGTACTTTTGGAAATTTGAGCTCAAATGTCTCCTTTTGATTAAAATAATTGTCATGGTACTCTTAACTAACTTACAGAGAGAGAGTTAATGAATAAATCATAGCACTTGTAAATTGTATAATTAGTTCAGATTTAAAGTGTTGGGAAAATGCTAAGTATTTATGAGTATTTTATGTATTTTCTGTAACTCAAAATGAATTTGGGCTAATTCAGAATGAGACCTTCTATGCCAGAAGTTAATTATTACATATGGAAATTTTTTATTCCTAAGATACCCCTAAAATTCCTAAAGAACTAACCTTGCTGAGAATAAGGAATACTTTTCTGCCACTAAGCTGTTAACAGCAAAAGGATGTTCTATTCAGACCCATGAAAACAATGCTGAAGCAGTCCTTGAGAATGGCCTGGGAAACCATAACTTTGCTGTATAACATACAAGTATTCTGACAGTAAACCTGGTGGAATCAGCCCAACAGTGCACATGGCTTTCATCAATTCATATTTTGCTTATTTTCTTCCCTTTGTGGTGTTTAAGTCTAAACCTCTGTCCTGTAACAACTGCAATCAATGCACACATAATTGTTTTATAGTGATGGCTCCTCCTCTGGGGTGAGTCCCTGATTTGTAGAGCAGAAAGAAGCTGCCATGGGACTTATAATAGTTATTTATTCTGCAGCATCCTCAAGACCAAATCCCTTGCTATCTGTGCAGCCTCATGTCCCTGGCACTCCCAGGGGTTGTTGGAAGGAAAACCTGACCCTCTGTTCCTCTCTTCTGTCTCTGCAGGCAGGATGGTCCCTGTGGAAGCTGCAGATGAGAGTGATCCCTGTTCCCTATAGCACTTCTGCAAAGGTACCTGGCACAGCCCATCCCATGGTACCTCCCTGCCATACCCCAGCACAGCCACTCCTGAAAATGTCAGTGGCACAAATGGGACAGCCTCTCTCAAAATCTTGGTGCCACAAATGAGACACTCAGCTTTTCTAGTGCTATCCCAGCAGTGGCATACGGGCTGGGACCTGCTGTCCTGTCTCTACAGCAGGAGCAGGAGCTCACAGAGGGCATAGGCAGGGGCATGTCCTCTGTGCCCCTTGCCAAGTGCTCATGTGAACATCACTCAGCAGAGCTGCAGGGACGTGGATCAGGACCAGAGCGAGAATGTTGGCCTGCTCTTTGAATAAGAGACATTGCTTTCCAGTTCCAGACTCATTCTGCTTATTTATAATACAGTAATGACAGATACTACCCCTCCTGAAATCTAGAAGTGTTCAAGTTTAAAAAAGACCAAACCTGAATATGATGGAGTAGCGTTCTCTTCTCTGAAACTCTATCTCTAAAAAGAACTCTATCTGAGCTTTGTCAAGCTCAGCTTGACAAAGAGGAAGCCTGGAGAACAGACTTGTGCCAGCTTCTGCTCAAAGCACTAAGGCATGCACAATGCATGAGTGAGCAGTGAAGATTTTATCCAAATTCAGAGTGACTCTTGGTATCAGAAGTAAACAGAAACTAATGTAACAAAGTTATCCTTGAGCTTAAATTATTTGAAATATCAAAGAACATCCTAAAGTGGTCTTCGTGGTGCTGTTCCTTTATTTGTATATGCATACAGCCAATACAGAGAGATAAAGATGTGTTTAATGCTGTTAACAAGTTTAGGGGGTTTCAATCAATTTAGAAGAGGAGTTGAACTGCAGAAGGGAAAAATAGATTAGTGACAGTCTTAAGGGTAAAAATGAAATTTTAGAGACAGGTTTTTAAACAAGGGAAATGGAAGTTATCATAAAATAGGATGTGATATTAAGCTGAAAATTCAATTTCATACTTTTTCTGAAGGTAACTGAGCCCTCTGATTAGCAGCTCATATGAAAGTGGATTCAAATGAGGCAATTGAATTTATTATCACCTTTTGCACTATACTTACCTTCTCTAATAAACTTTTCTGCCTTGAGGGTTAGAATATGCATACCATTTGCAAATCATATCCTGATTAACCATAATTTTCAACTTTTCTGGCTCTGAACCAGAGTGAACAGTTGAACCAAGAGAATCAGCAGACTGACAGGCACTTAGAGAGGGGACAAAAGATGGAGCACAATGCTCACATGTATGATTCCAAAACAATTGAATACCTATAAAAAGACAACTCTGAGCAAGCAATGAATAATGCCAGCTATTTTCCTACAATAGCTCTGTCAGTAGGAGTTCTTGTAGATGCCCTTTGGATGCAGTTTTATATTACACTTAATCCAATCTAACTGTGAGCTGCAACCAAAAGATGAGGTAATATTCCCTCTTTCCCAGCACAGCCTGGTGTTACCTTTGTTGGGAACACAATTGGCTCTTTTCATGTCAGCCTGCAGTTACACAAGAGTTAACAAAACCTGAAATTTTGGCCTCTGAAAGCAAATATGCAGATTTGTGCCTATTTGCCATCTCATTTAGGATATAATATTTTTTCCCACTTTTTGTCTGTGGAATAAACTAAGGCATTTCAGTGGAAAAAAACGATTTATTGTAGCTTAGAGTGTACAGACATTCACCTTTTGGATATTTTACTGTGAGAAAAACAATAAAATGGCCTGTAGAGTGGCTCCAAGAGGATTTGGAAAGATCAAAGCTTTCAGGACTACAAGTAAAGAAACAAAACATATTCATTGCAGTTGGACTGACATAGCTAGGACATAAGTTTATATAACAAAATATACATTACATTTCTCAACTAAGCTGAGGTCTCCTCTGATTTTGAGTACTATCCTGATTAACACAGTGCTTTTTTACAGCTTATCTTTTCATTTTGTTGCCTATAACATTACTGCATGAACAGTTTATGCTGACATTGAAATGAAAGTCCATTTGAAAATTCCTGCACCATTCTCAGTCTTGATTCCTTAGGCGAATTTATTCTACATAAATTTATTTTTCAAAATATAAATACAAATTTTTGCCATGCTGATATTGGCAAAAATAGGTTAATGTTTAAAAAGGACTATTATATTGAAACTGGTTCTGCCACTCTTAACTAAAGTAATATATGTAAATATTTTTGAGATAATCACATACAATACAAAGGGCTGGGAAAATAGCTCTCCTCCCCTTTGTCTTGCAGCAGGAACATCCTAATAGAAAATGGTCTGAAATGCTTTGAAGAGGAAGGTATGGAGAGTTCTGTTAGCTAACAAGATGTGTGTCACAAGATCCTCAGAGAACCAGCTGCTGCTTTTATGTTCAAAATGAGGATTATACCTGAATTTGCATCGTTAACAGCACAAGAGACCAAAGGAGCAATATACAAATAAATAGACTTCCGTGGATCCACGAGAAAGAGGGGCTTGTAGGCTACCTTCTTATGTAGAACGGCTACAGTCCCTTTCCCCCCTTCTTTTGCTATTAAGGGAGCTCCAGCTGTCATCATCAAATGACAGAACATCCCACGGTGTGAAAGAAGAACCGAAGGAAGACGCCAGTTCATCTGCTGCCCTTTGTTCCCGTGGTGGGCTGAGGCTTTGGAAGGTGTGCAATTACTTCATGAGTAGGGGCTCCTTCTGTCCCCAACAAAACTTATGAGGACACTTCTCCAAGACCATGTTGTACTGCCAAAAATTCTTTCTCTCATGATCACATTTCTGTTTCCAGCCCTCCTTCACCTCAGCCTCCTGAATTTTACTGTGTGAAGGACAGCAACATTCTGTCTAAATAATTTAAATGTATACAATACATAAAGCATTAATATTTTCACTGGAGTAGATCAACTCTGAAGTTGCTCCTTTGAGGTACAGTAATTCACAAAGAAGCTATTGATGACCACAAGAAAAGGAAGACATATTTAGTAAGTCTACTCATGGAAAAAATGAAAACACAACAGGAATTAAATAGAACAGCTTGCATAATATTTAGTCTTCTACACTGCCTACAGGATTTGCTTAGTAATGCGCATACAAGAATAAAAATTGTCATAATCTACTCTATAAATGATTGTGGACAATAAATCTAGCAAGTCAAACTATTAAAGAAGGCTCCAAAGTGGAAAAGCCCCCTGAGCATGAAACAGCATATGGGGGGTCCATGGGCTTCACTGATCATCCTTCATTATTGCAATGAGCACAGCAGAGGCTGATGTCTTTCCCTGCCTCTTCAGAGGCCCCAGATGAGATTGTTCAAATGCCAGTGGTAATCCCTGAGGTGGTTCTGAGGTGATGATGATGACTTTTTCATTCATATTTCATTTCCTCGCCCTTTTAAACTATCTATGGGTAATACTCAGGAGCATATAAAACATTCCATTGCACACGACCTACTATCTGCTGTTATTTTTTAATCTGGTCATTAGGATAGCAAGGCACTTCTTGAGTTCAGCAACTTTATTTAGCATGTCCAGAAGTGGTAACTGTCAGAGTGTTTCACTTTATTCTCTAGAAGACTAGTTTCTAAATCAGTCCACCATTAGGCAAGTATGTGAACCCAGTCAGATCTCAATACTTTAACAGTATCTGCATGGAATGTGAGAAATCCAGAAGAGTGGATTCTCCTTGCAAAACCAATCAATCATTTCATTCACCAGCAACTTGTGCATTCATAGATGTGAACATGTACTTTTAACCTGTGATCAAATGTAGTAGTATAAATCATAACTGCAACCAACAGTAGAAGTTCAATTAAGATGTCTTGATTTTTGTTCCTAACTACCACCTCTAAAATCTTTTTTTTTCAGATGACACTCAGAACATTACCAAAAGGCTCACAATCTGCTAGTTTGTTTAAACTAGAAACTTCAATAAAAAACCCTTAAATATAGTATTTCCATCTTCTGGAATTAACAGCAGGAATGACACAATATAGTATTTCCATCTTCTGGAATTAACAGCAGGAATGACACAAGATCTGCAGTTGATAAATTCATCATGTCACGAGTTGGATAAGAACACCAGGAATAACCCAAGCATCTCCATACCTGAAATATATCTAGACTGTCAGCAGGTGTGCTCCATAATACATCCTTTGTTTTGTATTCCTGATTTTTTAGCTATTTTGTGGTCTATTCATATTTCTTTTCCATGGGCACATAAGTGTGGGATTGCAAGATAGACAGAGATGATGTGCACACAGGCCCAGGACCCAAGATGAAGCCAGTACACTTTGGATGCTGATCAACACACTGTGAAGTACTCCCAGTCATGAAAAAAGAAACTTGAGTCAAGCTAAAAATAACATTTTTATTCATTGCAATGATGTTGTTACATTATTTTAATTCAGTCTGAGAAGCACAGGCTTATTGTCAGCTTGTGATAAAGTAAAAAAAGCAGGTTTATTTTTGGATGTGGAACATAATGTACAAAGCAGAACATAACCTATTATGAAGAGCATTATGTGCACTGTGCTTCATATACCAGGAGATGCTGTTTCTAAAAATCACCTGGAGCTGAAACATGGATCCGGGTAACAGAACATTCATTCAAAATTAATTTGAACCTGTCTTGCAACCCTAACAGTTCTGAATGCACAACAAAAACAAACCGAAAAAAGAACACCGCTTGATGTGACACTAATTATCTTCACTTTGTGATGTTGAAAAGAGAGCTCTGCAGCAGCACAGTATAGCTCTGGCTAAATGCAGTTCGGCGTGTGCCTGTTCTGTGTCTTTTCCGCGCATTTTACTGCGCTCCGGAGCGCAGCGCTGCGCAGCACGGTGCTCATGTTTCAGCCGAGAATTTCGGTCCCGGGCTGTTGAGCACCCAGCGCCCTGCGTGCGGCACACGAGCCCGTGCCCCGCAGCGCCGGCGCGGACCGCACTGCCCGGTTCGGCCCGGCCCCGCCCAGCTCTCTGCCGTACCGGGCCGGGCCGAGCCGAGCTGTGAGGCGGCCCCGGAGGGCGGGGAGCGCCCGGGGCGGGGCGGGAGGAGCGGCCCTATGCCCGCCGCCGGCGGAAGCCCCGTCGCGCCGCCGCGGAAGTGACGCCGCGCTCCGCCTCCCCGCTCCCTCCCCCTCCCGGCGGCGGCTCGGGAGCCGGGCGCGGCTGGCGGTGGCCCCGGGTGGGACCATGGCGGACGGCGTGGACCACATCGACATCTACGCCGATGTGGGCGAGGAGTTCAACCAGGTACGCGCGGCCGGCGGGCGCGGCCTCTCCGCCGCTCTCCCCGCCCTCGCCCGCCTTCGTAGCCGCGCCGCCTGCAGGGCCTCAGCGCGGCGGCCGCGCCGCCGCCATTGTTCGGGCGCTCCCGCCGCCGCCGAGCGCGGGGCTGCGCGGGGCCGGGGCGGGCGCGGCCTCACGCCCGGGCCGCGGGTGCCGGCGGCGGGCCCGACTGGGCGGAGAGCGCGTCTGGTGCTGAGAGGCGGCCGCTGCCGGCGGGCTAGTCGCGCCGGGGCCGAGCGCCTTCCTTCCTTCCTTCCCTCGCTTTTTCGGTTCTTACCAGCCTTCCGCCCTCTCGGCCTTCCCTTCTCAGGGGCCGCTCCAGAGGGCTCTCCCGTGCCGGCTGGGCGGACGGGACCCCCCCCGGATGCGGCGGGGAGAGCGGCCCCTTCCCGCCGGCGGCCGAGGGGAAGCGCTGCCATTGTTCGCAGATGAATCAAAAAGCCGCCGAGCGGTGGCTGCTTCTCGGCCGCGCTTTGCGGGGGAGGCGGAACTCGTGCGGCTTTATTCTGCATCGCTGGAGAAAGTATCCGGCTTTTTGTATTTTCTTTTTTGTTTGTTTTTCTTGCTTGTTATTATCTTTCATTTTAAAAAGTGGCGCAAGCCTTTTTTAGAGGACGAATTCATATTTGTGGAGGAAATATAGATGAAATAAACAACTTAACAGGATTATAAGTAGTTTCCTAGTTTTTACACTTTTCTAGTTTTTTCTTCTTTTTTCGCCACTCATCTTTACCAAATAGCCGTGTGCCAGCTTTCCTACCGAAACGCGGTGTTTGTATCAGTTTTGCATGCCATCTGTCCTGTTAGCGAGTGCTGCCCTTCTCCAGGTTGAGTTGCCCCAATCGCTTTGTTCCTGCCCCAGAGCACAAATAACCGGGAACAACTGCACTTTCACGCACTTACGGGGCCCAGCTGTATACCCTACAGTGAACTGGGAAATAAGTAATGGCTTTGGAATTCACAGGTGGTATGTAACTTTCTTAGCAAGTTGTAGCTTTCTCAGGAGACTATTTCTTCAGATATCGATTAATACAGTAATTCTGAGTATTAATAATCTCATAAAGGTGTACTATGAAAGACTGCCATACTAAAAGGAGATGATGAAAAACGCTGATTTGCTCTTATCTTGTCTGCATGTGAAGGTTTCTCCCTTAGAATTGAAGACCCACTGTATGAATTTAAAAAGGAATGAACCCTAGGACAGAGCATTCAGCAGAAGAGTACGTTTTTTGTGATTCTGTGATAACTTGAATTTGGTTTAGTCGATTCTAGATAAAGCTGATAACAAAGCAGATTTTTCAGGGAAAAAAACCCTCACTTGAATCTGGTATTGTTTGTGTAATTTCGTGTGTGCAGAAGCCCTCAGAGTAGAATAGTTATGTGCTGTAAGTATAGTGTAAAGAGATAGTGATGGGGGTGATCTGTTTCACTCACACGGGTCCTGGTCTACTCAGGTCATCATTACTGTTGATATTCTCTATAACCATGGTGGTATGAATGAAGAGAGTCTTGTGATAATTTAGTTTAGCTTAATCCAGCAGGCAGGGAAACCTTTTGCTTTTTTCACTGTATTCACCCCAGCTGATTCCCTCTTGGGTTTGCATTTCTGCAGTCTGTTGTTCCAGTTCATAAATCTTGCAAAATATAGGGCAGAAAGGTGAGAAGAGGCGCGTGCCCTTTTTCCATCAGCTTGAATTTGAGGGGTTTGTTTGTTTGTTTAGGGGTTTGCTTCTTTCTTGTTTGTTTGTTTTAGGGGGTTTTCTTCTGTGTTTTTTTCTGTGTCACACGCCCCCAAAAATAGCTGTTTGTTCTTTTCCAAATTTCATTTCTGTGACTTTCTATTTAAAGTATTATTGTTGAACTGAGCAAGTCTTGAGACAATACATAAGTTTTACTGTGCGAGATTGACGCCTCTGCACTCTCCTGTTTCCTTCTGTCATATATAAAAGAAGGCAAGTTGTATTAGTTGCTGCCTCTTAATTCTGACATCATTGAGCAAAGGTGCATAGAAACTTTTATTCATGAAGTGCTGTTCCTGATTTGAAGCTGACAGCTTAAATGGATAAGATGGAACATAATTCTGTGGATGTGTGAAGATGACAATTAAAAAATGCTTTAGGGAGAAAATGATTTGCGTTATTAATTTGGTTATGTAGAGAGCATTTTACAAACACTATATTTTTAAAATAAACTGTCTTTATCTGTTCAATGAATTTGGTTTTTGATTTTGTTGCTCTACAGTATTGTGACTTACTATTATTTTTTAAATTAGAGTATAGAAACCCTTTCCACTGGTTTTGGCGGTAACAGGGACTGAAAAATGTACTGTGGAGCTTGCTGTTCTTATGTATGCAGTACATAACTGTATTTATATCCAAGCTGGGACAAGACTTGTGTTTGGATCTGGAGTTAACCCTTCATTTAGGACTTGTGACTGGATAAACTTCCCTTGGTTGTTTTGTCGTGTTGTACATCTCAAGGTACTCATCCTTGAGGCTGTTCTGGGATTTTTAAATGTCTTTTTTCCAAGTACGTGGAGGATAAGGTTCTGCTTGATTAGTGCTAAATGAACCATAGTTTTTAAAGGTGAAATAAAGACCACAGAGCCATGGATTTACAAGCTGGCTAAGATGGATGACAGCTGTAAACTGTTTTGGGTTGTATTTAGTGTTGGTTGCAATGAGCTGACTAACTTGATATTGGATGTTTTGAGTGAAAATGCATCTTTGCTATTTCAGCTGAAGCTCATTGTCTGTCATTGTTGCCTCTTACTCTTTTATTAACTTATTGTTCATCAAAGTATTTTTTTTTTGTCCTTGGGCTAGCAGCTTTAGTCAATTTGGCTCTGACCAATTACATTTTTGCTTAAATTGTGGTTTCTTTTTTTTTTTTCTCTTTTTCTTGGAGAACTTGGTTGAGTAATTTTTCATTTTTTTCTTCTAAGCTGTCTTCCCTATCCAGCAGTCTTATCTATTTATTTAAAGTCTCATTTTGAGATGACAGCCTCATAAAAGTGGTACTTCCTGCATGCATTGCTTGTGCCCTGTTAGTAACAGGTATTGCATGGACTATTTTACCTTAAGCATCTCCCTACATGTTACACATCTTGCTCTTCAGGAGAGGGAGATCTGTGATGCTTGTTAGAACTGTTACCTGCATGCCAATAGCTGGAGATGGCATTCTCTCAAGGGCAGGAGACCCTCAGTAAGTTCGGGGTGCTTTAGGAAATATCAGGGTGTGGTTTTATACACAAAACCCTAGAATATTGCTGTGTGGTACAGAGATAATAAGGAGCTTGTGCAGGAGCCTTGAGGCTGCCTGCCGGTTTGGCCAACAAACCAGGTTGCTTTTTTATGGTCATGAAAATTTGACCATGCGTTATCAAGTTCCCTGATGCTCTGATCAGCTTTGCATTTTCCTGCTTGGCGGGTTTTTTCCGCATGTCCTTGTCCCTTCCTTGCATGTAGTTAAACAGTAAAAACTTTTATTGTACGCATGTAAAAATCTTTCTGATCAGAAAGAAGATGCAAAAGAATTTAAGCATATTGTATTTTAATGATGGGGAAAAGGTGCTTGCTTTGTTTATACTCTTAGTGAGTAAACTTGGGCAGTTGCATTGTGGATATGTCTAAACACGCCTGTAGTGTTCTGTTTTGATATTTAAATGCTAACAAATTAGGGATGAAAGACTTTTCATTTTGTATTTTGTAATTGGATAATAAAACTGATTTAGATGGAATAGCAGTTAAGAAGGTAATTATCTGAAAACTACAGTGTTTTAGGAATGTGTTAGTTACCGTCTTCAGATCTGTAGCACAAAGGAAATTTTTTTGTGTGTGATAATTAATAAAAGCTAGCATTTAGTGGCCAGTTAAAGCCAGTTATCAAGAACAACCTTTATATCAGAAAGACAGGTGTCTTATCATGAGAGGGGATGGACACCTTGTGGTATAATAAATTTCTGCTCGTAGGGCTGTTCTGGTCAGAAAAAACATAAGCTGGCAGACCTGTATGTGTTATAAAATATGTTCACAATGTGTGATGGCATATGCATTTTGTCAGTTCTGCTGAAAGGGGCCCTGGGAAGATGTAACTTCTGTATATTGGTAAATATCAAACGGCGGAAAAACTTCAGGCCTTCTTATCTGGCACCTCTTCACTTTGTTTTAACGTGAACAGTGATACTATGTATGTTTAGTTTGTGTTTTTGACTACTTGTGACTCTTTAGTTATTCTTTGTAACTCTGTGATTACTCTGTAATTTTTAGTTACAGGGGATCAGGTCGCTTAAATTTTAGTGCTGCGCCATTTGTCAGGCCAAGAGCATTTGGGCCTGTAGAGGAAATGTGAATCCTATGGTCTAACAAACTTGTCCACTTCTGCCATAGGCAGTTTGCTATCATAGAAGTAGCAAAGACCTCCTTTTTTGTTAATGTTCCAGTTTCTATGTTCAGACAGTTAATCAAAACTAGAAAGATTTTTGTTTGTGTGTTTAACTTGTTATTCTTCAGGACCTACAATTTTTTTTAAGTGAAGATACTAACATGTATTTAGAGTTTTTGACCACAAATATGGTAACATAAATGAAAAAAACAGTAAGGGGAAAACTGGATAGTTTAGTTGTTTGTTTGTTTGTTTTTTTCCCAGAAGCAACAGTAAATATTTTTCATGAAACTTTATTTGCATCGCTGATTTTCTAAATGTGTTTTTGGAGGCGTAAGTTGGTGTTTAATGCTTAAATTGGACAAAGTTCTGCAGAAAAGGCAAGTCTAACAGATGTATGGACAGCTTAAAGAAATTTTACATAACAACAAAAGCCATTTCCAAAACAGCGCTTGTAAAGGAAGTAAGTGGTTCTCTGCAGATCAGAGGAGCATGACCACTAAGTTCCAAATAAGAAATAACATGTTAAGTTTGTCCCTTCTGGACAGTGAAGTTCATTGTGTTCATGGCTTTCATATGGGAATGTTTCACCCAATTCCACCTATTAGCACAGAATGTGGAATTTCAGTCCTGATTTTATGATTAAGTATTTCAGACTGTGGTCTAGTTAAAACATAGGCTTTGGAAATGCATTGCTGTCTGATTTGGTTTTAGAGGGGGCCAGAACAGCAGTGCTCACTTTGTTTCTTAGCATGTTTATCTGCAAGATTGTGAGTTACAGTAATTGAGAAGAAATAATTTCTCTTCATGCTTGATGTTCTTGTATCTTAAAAAGTTGGAAGAGGTCAAAACTGGTTCCTGATACAGGCAGAGTATTTGTTTAAATAGCTGAGACTAGGGAAGTAACAATTCCTGTACTTTTTTCCCTCTTCTGCGTCTGGGAAGGAAGGGTGTGTTTAGGTAAGTTTCCACAGAACAGGTATGAAAGAGAAAGGGTTGTTGCATCTTGTGCAACATCCACCAGGACAGCTCTCTTCTGTTTACACTTGGAGTTGCTGGTTCAGATCATTCTTAATCATCAAAGCACACACCTTGCTGACAGATTGGTAACTGAATGAATTCCATGCTGGATGCAAAACCAGCACGATATGAGAAGAAAGTCTAGTGAACAACATCAGGTTTTCTCTTGTGTCCTTATTTAATTAAAGACCCTGGTGCTATTTGGCCTGCTCTGCCCCTCTCTCAATTACATGCAGACTCTGCTGCCTTAATAATTCTTTCCACTGATGGAGATCTGAAAGCCTGTGTGATACAAATGATCTGTTTCAGAGGAGTTTCTTGTTGCAGCAGAGCTGTGGACTGCTGCCCACTCTGGTGTCTTGGCAATGTTGACCTCAGAGAGATGGGTTAGTGTACATACATCTGCTGTAAGTTTGGTAATTGTGTTTTTGCATCTGTCTACCAAGACTAAATTCTACTTCCCTGAAGTAATCATTTGTATACATAGATGACTAGAGTTACTGCACATTTAGCAGAGGATTTCCTTAACTGCCCTGTGACATCAACCCAAATCTACCTGTAAGATGTCATGTTTGGGCATGTCTCAGGCAGTTCTGTGTACCTGATTTCATTAGCTATGATGGTAGGAGGAATCAAACTGAAAACTGGATAGACTAGGTGAAATATGAAACTCTTAATTTAATTGTGATAAGCTTACCTTTAGAAAGAGATTTTTCTGTTGAAGTTTATTGGGATGATGCAGTTTACTGAGGATTAAACACACTTGATTGACAATGCCAAAATTCAGTTCACCTGTTGGTTTTTTTTTTCTGAGTTATATTATTTGTTTTAGTTACACTTTCCCTGTATGAGCAGTAGTTGATAATATTTTTATATTTTTAAGATGGTGGATCTTCTTGGGTTTACAGCAAGCATTTCCACCTTTGTGGCCTGTGTTTTGTGGAGTCCAGTTTGGTTATCTCTTACTGCCATATATGGTACATTGAAGTGTTCTGTCTGGGATGCTTCTGTGAGTTTCTGGATACAAATTCATAGTGGGTGCTGAAATATCTCTGATACCAAAACCAGGCAGAGGCAGCTTCTGTTCTGCAGCAAGGTATGAGAGTACAGGGAGCTGAGGGAAGTTGGCTCAGAGGGGCAATTGCTGCTTGTGGGCGGACTGGGCATTGGTCAGCATGTGGGGAGCATCAGTGGTTGTGCATCACTTGACTGGCTTGTGCATTATTTCATCCCTTTTTGTTGTCTTCTTTTTGATCATCACCATTATTCTTTCTATATTTTACTTTATTTCAGTTATTAAACTGTTCTAGTCTCAACCCACGAGTTTTACCTTTTCACAGATTCTCTTCCCCTGTTCCACAGGATTTGGGGGATGGAGTGAGCAAATGCCTGTGTGGTACTTAGTTACCAGCTGGAGTTAAAGCACAATAGCCCTTTTTTGGTCACCCATCATGGGGCTTGACAGGTTGAGAAAACAACAAATCTGACCAGAACATGCTAGAACAAAATTGCTTTAAGCATTTGTTAATTAGTTTAATAGTCGTTGGACACAATGTTGATTTTATGCTCTCAACTCTCGAGCAGTTCTTCTCAGAGCTCCATTGTTTAACTTACTTCCATTGTATGCTTCCTGTTGTGTTGTTTTTCACCTGTGGGAACTGGTCTGATGTTGTTGTGTTGTGTTTTAACATGAGCAGTCTGGTCTGCTGGAAGATATTCCTGCCCACAGCAGGGGGTTTGTAACTAGATGATTTTTAAGGTTTCTTCTAACCCAAGGCATTTGATGATCTTGTGAGCACTAGCATAGGATACTACAGAATTGCTGGTTGTGAAAGTAATCTGTTACTTGTACTCAGCTCTGCTATCATCTTTGTACTTTGTGAGTGATCTATTGTAAACTATTAATGATTACACCTTTTACCTTTCATCCTCTGAGAATTAAACCGTGGAGGAGTCATGATGCTACATATTCCCCTTCTCTGCCAGACTAATGACAGTAGCTCTTGGAAAATTTTGAATATCCTTGGGATGTTGAAACGTGGCCCTATTGCCAGGAATCGTGATTGTGTGCCAGGTCTTGTTTAGGGTTAGACAACTCTTTGCAGCTACTCAAACCCTGTGACAGGCACTGTGGCTACTCAGGCCTCTGTGGCAGGTGCTCAGACCCTTGCAATGGGTGATGCAGCTGACCCAGAGCACCAGCCCCTGCTGGTATCAGTCCCGCCTCTCACCAGGAGAAATGGACAGAAGAGAGTTTGTTTAGCAAAGGGGAACAAAGCAGGGCCATCACAAGAGCAGGAGGAAGAGGTGGAACAAGAGGGAACCACTCGGTTCCTATCCCTGAGAGAGCTGTGGGATATGCAAAGAGATTTCAGCCATCACCCAGGTGAGCAGGTGATCACCTGACTGCTGGGATGCTGGGGAACAGGGCTGAGCCTGGAATTAGAGGAAAGGGAAACCAAGCAGCTGGGATCACTTTGTAAGGAAGGGGGCATTGACAAGGTGATTGGCAAAGGGCCTCAGCCTTTGGGAGGTGACTCCTGTGCAGTGTGAAGGAAAGACATCCCTTCAAGGAAGATGTTCCTGTCACCCAGGGCCACCACAGAGGTATCCCTTACCTTTGTTACGACCCAGGCAGTGTGCAGTCACCCACAGACCCAGAAGAATTCCAGTGCATGTGATCCTTGTGACAGAAACTTGTCTGAGCATGCCGTTTTCATATGCTGGGTTTGCAGGAGTGTATGAATCCTGTTCAGTACCACTGCCTTGGAGGAGGAGGAAGTTAAGCAGCTGCCTGCCTTGCCTGTTCTCTCAGAGGACACTTCTGTTGGGCTTGCTGAAGGTCAGAGAACAGGTGCTGGTCGCTACCATGGTGTTGCACCAGCAGCAGCATTGCACCAACCGAGACTTCATGATTCCCATTCACAAGCTGATTTATCAACTGGAGAATCAAGCAGTGATCAGCAGGACCATGTGGCCAGTATGAAAGGATAACAGAGAACCACAGTGAACTATGGTGGCCTGAATGAAGTCACACTGTGGCTGAGTGCTGCCATACTGGGCATGCTGGAACTCCGATACGAGCTGCAGTCAAAAGCTGCCAAGTGGTTTACCACAACTGACATTGCTAATGTGTCTCAATAGCTTTGACAGGCCACAATTTACTTCCACTTAAAGGAATGTCCAGTAGACCTGGAATCCAGTGCCCCAGGGGTGGAAACACAGGACTGCCAATTCTATGGACTGATCCAGACTGCATTAGAACAGGATGAAGCTTTGGAACACCTGCAATACATTGATAATATCATCATGCGGGCCCATACAGCAGCAGAAGTTTTTGAGAAAGGGAAGAAAATAGTCCATATTATTCCAAAAGCTGTTTTTGCCATCAAACATAGTAAGGTCGAGGGACCTGCATGGGACACTGAGTTTTTAGGAGTAAAATGGCAAGATGGATGTTGTCAGATGCCAATGGATGTGGTCAACAAAACAGCAGTAATGTCTCCACCAACTAGTAAGAAACAAACACAAGCTTTCTTAGGTGTTGTGGGTTTTTGGAGAATGCACATATTCCAGATTGCAGTCTAATTGTAAGTCCTCTCTATCAAATGACCTGGAAGAAGAATGATTTCAAATGAGGCCCTGAGCAACAACAAGCTTTTGAACAAATTAAATGGGACATAGTTCGTGCAGCAGCCCCCAGGTCAGTCTGGGCAGGGCAAGATGTAAAAAAGTGCTCTATACTGCAGCCAGGGCAAATGGCCCTACCTGCAGTGTCTGGCAGAAAGCACCAGGAGAGACTCCAGGCCATCTCCAGCCCTCTGTTATGGAACTGGGGAGATAGAGTATCTGAGGCCTCCTATACTTCTGCTGAAAGAGATACTGGAATCTAATCAAGGAGCTGCTTTGGAAGGGATTGGTGCTGAAGCACAGCTTCTCCAGCTCCCCAGTGACTGTTCAAAGGGAGGATCTTCTCTCTGCATCATGCAGCTGGTGCTACATGAAATAAGTGGGTCGCAGTGACCATATCATGAGCTCAAATAGGATATCCCAGTTGCCCAAGAATCTTGGAAATTATCATGGTCTGTCTAAAAGACAAAGATGTCAAAATGTCACCAGAGAAGGAGATAACACGTACTGAGGGACCCCATTATATAATAAACTACCAGAAAATAATAATATGCGATATACCTAGTTTATCGATGGGTCTTGCTGAATTATAGGAAAGCATCAGGTGGAAGAGCACCATACCTAGTACATAAACTGGTGGGAGTTGGGTGGAAGAGGCTGATCCCTGTTCAGGGATGGGCAGTTTATTTTATTTCAGTTTTGAAACGGTTCTTATCCCACAAGTTTTACGTTTTTCTGATCTTTCTCATCTGTCCCATGGAGTGTTTGGGGAGGGGGAAGTGAGTAAGCAACTGTGTGGTACTTAGTTTCAATCTGGGATTAAAACATGACACTTCTGCATTCTAATGTATACAATTCTGGGAGTAGGGTTTGTGGATTTTTTGATTTCTGCATATATTACAAGGGCAAAAGTATTGGAATGGAAAACAGTGGCCAGAAGTATTTTTTTCCACATAAGTTTAGAATGTAATAAGTGTCATAAGAATTTTATATGTTTTGATGTGGAGGAAACTGGTGCTTAGCTTTTCAACAGGGATGTTGTGTAGGCAGTCGATCAGACTTACTGCGGTCGATCAGACTTACTGCATCTGTGGAACGTGGCAATTATCACAACTTTTGCTTCAATAAGTTTTAAGAGTGATATTAATTATAATCAAGATGTCTTTTTTATTTTAGGAGGCTGAATATGGTGGGCATGATCAGATTGATTTATATGATGATGTAATTTCTCCATCTGCAAATAATGGAGATGCTCCAGAGGATCGTGATTACATGGATTCTCTTCCGCCATCTGTTGGGGATGATGTAGGTAAAGGAGCTGCACCAAATGTTGTCTATACGTATACTGGAAAGAGAATTGCCTTGTACATTGGAAATCTCACTTGGGTAAGTATCTTACTGCTGTTTAGTTGTAGACAGGAGTTTTAATTATGGACGTAACTACTTGTAAAATTTTTTGCTTTAAAATGTTTTATATGAAATATTATGTGTATCACAACCCAGTTGTTTTTGTTGTTGGTTTGATTTTCTTCAATTTTCATTTGTGGTCGTGGGATCATTTTCCCTTTTTCAGAGAACCTGTCTGGAGCTGTTGTGAAAATGAAGAAAGTCTTCAGTAAATATAAACTTAAGAGTTTCTGTCACGTTTTAAGTGTTATGAAAGGATATTTGTGCTACTGTGTTCTTAAGATTTTCAGAGAACCAAATGAAAGAAGAGAACAAGTTTAAACTGTTAAATACTTCATGCCTGCAAACACTTCAAGGTTACTAAACAAACCAAATCTTTAGTAAACTCTTGCTGAAGGTTTTAGTTTAAAAGGAGGCTGCTCTGGGATTTTCTTGAAATTACTTTTCACATTTTTCCAGGGCCATTTCCATCGGCAGTGACGCTTTCAGCATAACTGTTTTCAGGTATTTGTCTTGAGGCTTATTTCTCTGTCCAAGAAGAACAGGTTTATGATAACTCACTGAACTGTAGGTGCCCTTAGGAAAATTACTTTTATTAGAATGAAAGTATTTTAAAATCAATTGCAGTAAAGCAAACAATGCAAGAGTTGGTCAGTGCTGAATTAAGTTGAGCTTTTATCTGGTTACATGAAATCAAGTTCTTCAAGGCCCACATAGGCAAAATTCTATTTTAAAAGATAAATTAAAAATTTTAATTTTTTTTTCATTTCTGATAATTTCTTACTGTGGGTGTTTTTTCATTAGTTATTACAGTACTTCAGGAGCTAATAGGTAAGTAAAGGACCTGACTGTTGACTTAAGTTGTCCCATTTTGAAATACATGAATGGAATCAGCAAAATATGCGTGAATTAGCTGAACTAATTGTTGAATTGTAAAATGAAAATGACTACTCCAAAAGTCAGAATATATTGACAGCCTGAATAAAATATTCCTCTGGATCAATCGCGCATGCACACACACACACACACTCAAAAATCCATGAAAAATTTAGTTGCCCTTTGCCTGGTGTTTTAGATAAGCTCTCATAGTTGAATATTAAAAATATTTTTCAGTGGACAACAGATGAAGACTTAACTGAAGCAGTTCATTCACTGGGGGTAAATGACATTTTGGAGATAAAATTTTTTGAAAATCGTGCTAATGGCCAGTCTAAAGGGTAAGAACTTGTTTTTTTCTATATGTGGACTGAAGTTTGGGAGAGAAAGGAGTTCTCAGTTTCCATAATTGTCAATCTTTGAACTGCTCATCTTAGCTTATTGATCCAGAAGTGATTTGGCATATAATTTCATACTAATGACTAAAGTTTCAGGTATAAATTTTTGTGATGGTACTGTGTATCTCATTATTTCGTGAGTTGAAGCTCATTGGTGATCTTCGTAGAAGACTATTTCTAGATTTTTTTTTTGGTGTGGTGGTGATGTTTGTTTTTCTTCAGTGTAAATATTGTTCCCCCTGCCTTCATTATTCAATCTTTCTTCACATCTTTATTTTCTATTAGCTATTTAAAGTGAGTGCTTGAGCCCATTTTTCACTGACAACCTGAATTTCACTGCATGAATGTGCCTTTCTGTCTGTTTGGCAGCAATGAGCACAGTGTATGAGTGTACGCTTAATAACTTCATCACATTAATTCATTATGTAGTCTGTTGATACTCTGCCAAAAAGCTGCCTTTGTTGGGATAAATTTTGATGCATCCTGCACTTGCTGTTTTGTTTCCTTCTTTTACGTTCTAGGATAAGTTATTTTATCTGTTCTGAAAACTGGACTGAGACCTGTGAGACATTGTTGGTGTCTAGTTGTCAAGTATTCCTTTGCTTACTGTGGGTAATCTTTTTCATGAGATGTCAGGATGTCAGAAAATTACCAAATTGTGGTGGAACTGTTTTTGTTTCCTTTCAGGTTTGCCCTTGTGGGTGTGGGATCGGAAGCATCCTCCAAAAAGCTGATGGATTTGTTGCCTAAAAGAGAATTGCATGGGCAGAATCCTGTTGTAACTCCGTGTAATAAACAGTTTCTGAGTCAATTTGAAATGCAGTCAAGGAAAAGTAAGCTTTTCTTAGGTGCTGTCTTGGAAAAGCAGAAAAAGTAGAGAATGGCAGGTTTTTAGCCCAGCATCTTGTAATTTCTACACAGTTTAAAATAGCCATAAAATACTTTGAGTCCAGATGAATGAACTTCTATCTTTGTTTAAATAAATCACTTCATACACTGAAGAGCTGCTGCGTTCTGAAAGAGGGTTGCAGCTTCATGCAGCTCTTGTCTTAACAGCTGTGGATGCTTTCTCAATTTCCTGTGGATGTTATTAAAAAAAAAAAAGGCACAAGAGCATTTAGAAATTTAACATTTGTAGACAAACTGGACTAAATTCTAATGTGTGGACAGTCTGTATTTATGATAGAATGGGGAAGAGAGGTTCCATGCTGTACTTTAGCACCATGTCTTGTGTTTCTCAGTGTTGGGCTTCATGGAAGGAAGGACTGTCAGTCTCTCCAGTCCTCTTCCTTTAGTATGAGGCTTAGTATTTTAGCAAAGGATGTTTTCCTTCCCAAATGTGTTGGGTTTGGGTATGGGGAGCAAGTTGGTACTCATAAGGTCACGCTTTAGCACTGCATAAAACTTTAGGTCAGTATGCTTCAGCCTATTTTGATCTATGTGATGACACTTTTGCTTTGCCATTGCAGCCACACAGTCTGGTCAGATGTCTGGGGAAGGTAAAGCTGGTCCCCCAGGAGGAAGCTCACGAGCAGCATTTCCACCTAGTAACAGAGGTCGGGGCCGTTTTCCAGGCGCCATTCCAGGTGGAGATAGATTCCCTGGACCGGCAGGGCCAGGAGGGCCACCCCCACCTTTCCCAGGTACAATTATGCATATATGGAGTTCCAGTCTTACATGTGTTTCAATGTGGCATACTTATTTGGGAAATGATAAAGATCAAGGCAATTCAGTAATGAGCCATAATCAGTGTTCACAGCTAGACTGTGGGACTTGACTGTTCATTTGTTGATATTCAACTGGAAGTTGGACCTAGTAAATTTAGTAGCAAGGTGAGCTTTTTTAGATACATTATTTGTACTATGTCAATATACATTAGCAAGTAGATTTGGCTTTGGTGTAGTGTAGTTGAAATTTTCTGGTTTGTTATATGTGCTCAGTATTGCCTGTGTTGAGGAGTGTAAAGTAACTGATTTCCTTATTGTAGTACAAGTTTGTATGTGAGCAGAAATTCAGCTTTGATTCATGCCCACCGACTGGTCAGTTAGTAGGCACTTAAAACACCAGAAATTTGAAGAGGAGGTCTTCATGTTTAGTTAGGTATCTGATATAGAAGAGATATGTTAAACAGTTAGGTTTGCACTGCAGTGAAGTTCTTTTTTCAGCTGACATATTTTTTGGTAAATGTCATTCAGTAATAGATTGTCTACCAACAGTCCAAGGGACATAGCCAAATTGAAAAAACAGTTGAGAATATAAAGGAATGTTTGGATGCTACATTTACATAACTTTCTCCAATACAGCTTCTCCCATATTTTTAATATATATTTTATCTTAAGCCCCATATGAATGACTAGCTGCAGTAAGATGTAATGTTTTCTAGCTTTTGTAATCTTCTTGTGAGTTTTGGAAACAACAGCAGGTGATTAAGTGATTTGAGGAGGGGAGTTGTCAGTGTACAAGATAATGTTGTTCTTTTTAGATATCTCTAGATATCTAGTTTCAATAGATACAGATAAGTTAAAAATTTTCTAAGCTACTGGACCCAAAACAGGAGCATGCATGTCTTGGACATGTTGCACAGTGTTCAGGGAGGGAGGGTTGGTTTCTTTTTTGTCATTGGTTTTTTGGAATAAAAAAACTGAAGAATTTTATTTCTTTGTATTTATTCACTCAATTTTATTTGTTTGTTGTTTTTTTGTTTGTTTTTATTTTAGCTGGACAAACTCCCCCACGTCCACCCTTAGGTCCTCCTGGCCCACCAGGCCCACCAGGCCCTCCACCACCTGGTCAGGTCCTCCCACCTCCATTAGCTGGACCTCCTAATCGTGGTGATCGTCCACCACCACCAGTTCTGTTTCCAGGACAGCCTTTTGGTCAGCCTCCACTTGGGCCACTGCCTCCAGGCCCTCCACCACCAGTTCCAGGCTATGGGCCACCACCAGGTCCACCACCACCTCAGCAGGGTCCACCTCCACCTCCAGGTCCATTTCCCCCTCGTCCACCTGGCCCTCTTGGGCCACCCCTGACTCTTGCTCCTCCTCCACATCTCCCTGGGCCACCGCCAGGTGCTCCACCTCCAGCACCACATGTGAATCCAGCTTTCTTCCCCCCACCTGCCAATAGTGGCATACCCACTTCAGACAGCCGTGGCCCACCTCCGACAGACCCGTATGGCCGACCTCCACCATATGACAGAGGTGACTATGGGCCACCTGGAAGGTGAGTTCTTTTTGTCTAATGTGTTTAGGTAGCAGATTTTACTCCTCTTGTTGGAAGCACTTGATTTTTTTTCCCTTTTAATGCAGATGTTAGGAACAATTAGAAGTAGGGCCAGAAAGGATCCCACCAATCTTGTAGTTTGCCCCTTTTAACTTCTCCAAGGGATTAAATCTGAGAAACATATTTGCAGCAGGAGGAAAATCCTGAAATGCAACACCAGTAATCTCACTTCCCTTTTCAGCTCTGAACTGTTTGTCTTCGCTGTATTTAGCAGTGTCATCATTCCATGTGTTCTACATGTAAACTTATATATCATTTCTTATGCAGCAGATTCTGGTTGTGCTTCTGTCTTAACTTGAAATTCTGACTTTTACCTGTATCATGGTGCTTTGCAGGCTGCCTTTTAAGAATGCTCTGGAGTTTTCTTTTTGAATATGTGCATATGTTGAGGTCATAACATTTTCATCTTTCAGCAGTGTTGCTTGTCCCTTTTTTCTTCAGGATTTAATTAAAATTTAGTGTTTGTCTTAAAAGCCAGGTGTGAATTTACTGCAAGACTTTTACCTTCCTTTCCTGTCGAGATTTTTCTGCTCATTTGGTGCAATCTTGCTGTGTTTGTAGCAGTAGCTTTTCCTGTGGTTAATCCTGTCTGTGACAGAGCTCTTAAGTCCCTGACTTGACTTGTCAAGTTTTTCACATCTTGTTTGAAACATCTTTTTCATCTGTGATTTCAAGCATCTCTGTCTTGCTGCTGTTTCTTGATTCTCACCATATTTGTATTTGTCAAAAATTTTGACATAAATTGTAAGAGACGATTTTACATAGTTAGATTTGAATTTTTCATTACTAATTTTACTGCTAGCATGAGACATACTTTTCTGGCTTAAAATGTTTCCTGCAAAGATACTGTGCTTTGATTCTTTTTTTACCAAAAAGTTTAAAACCCCCAAGCATTTGTGTACGTGTGATGTTCATACAAAAAAAAACTATAGAAATTCAAGCATTTGGCTTAATTGCCTGAAATATAAGACTATACGGTGTTGGGTGTTTTTTGATGGACTAAATCAAAGTTGTCTGCAGTTTATAGAATGTCTGGGGAGGGAAGGAGTGGGAATAGGACAGTATAACTTACTGTCCAGTATTTTCATTAATAATGTTGAAGCTATCATCCATAACTATTTAAATTGTCATTAATTATATATCATAGGCGTTTCACTGGAAATAACATGTCCATAAGAGAAAAATTACATATTCCATTCTATGGGAGGCACACGAAAAATAATACTCAAAACTCAGGGAGGTATGAATTTTTAGACATTTCCTCTTATGCTAAACTGGCTATAGGATCTTGTTCCACTTCTTGCAATTAAGAGGATAGCATTGCTTATTATTCTGCATTTTCTTTCTACCAGAAGAACTAACACTGTTCTAGAAATATCAAGCAGTGGGCCAGTTTGACAGTCTCAGCATTTATCTCTTAACACATTTCTCCAAATTTTCTATGTGACACAGAGACTGGCTAATAGGACACTGCAAAACTGTTGGGAAAATTTAGGTTTACTTCTGTTACTTTGCAAACCCTGTATAGGTAGCTGATAATTGAAGTGTAATGAGTACAAGGATTCTGCTTTATTGCTTCCTCCTTACTGTGACTAGTAGGGAGATTAAATTGGAGTACCTTGAACTTGACCAGAAATTAAAAAAAAATTGCTGTAAAATGCTGACATATCATTCAGAAAATTAAGTGTTTTAAAGATGATAACTATATTTGTTTTTCAAAAGTTACAGCATTCTGGTCTTAGTTAAGATCTGGGAAACAGGATCATATAGTTCTGATTCCAGTACTGTTATGAAAATTTTCTCTAATTTTGCTCAAAGCTGCATTGCCTATGTACATGTATTTCCACATCCATTCATTGGGAATATCTATTTATGTACCTTCAAGGATTTTACGAAAATTGTAACTATTTGTCAAGCACAATATTAAGTGCTGCTGAACGTTTGAAATAGATGGGATGAAAAAAACGTCTATTTATACAGCAATGTCTTAATTGTTTCTTTGGGGTTTTTTGTTTGGTTGGTTTGTTGGGGTATTTTTGGGGTTTTTTTTAAGCTTTCAGGATTTTGTATTGTAATGATGGTCTTTAACAAAAACCAAAACCAAACCCAGATCCTGCTTTCTTTTCTGTTTGTCACTGCTTAATGTTGCAAACTTGGATTGTTGAAATTGCAATGATAGCTTCTGAAGTTCTCCTTAACATTTTAAATACTAGTTTTATTGCTTGCAGAGAAATGGATGCTGCGAGGACACCTCTAAGTGAAGCAGAATTTGAAGAAATCATGAATAGAAATAGGGCAATCTCAAGCAGTGCCATTTCAAGAGCTGTATCAGATGCCAGTGCTGGTTAGTAAAACTCAATTAATGTGTTTGTTATTCTACCCAACTGAAAAGAATTTATAGGGTTTTTTAAAAATTAGCAATCTGAAAGGCCTGAAGCCACATTTTCCTGATAGAATGCTGAATTTAGATACAACTTATGACTGATTTTGTACTGTGCTTCAGTTAGTTTCTAAGCAAACCTTCTGAGTACTAATCAGGACAGTATTTTAATATTTGGTGTTACAGTAAATTGTCTCGATGGCTGTTTAAGAGAAGATACTCAAAATGGTAATACTGTTAAAGATAAAAATCTGTGTTTTAATTTGCATAATTTTCTGATCTTGATTCATTTTCAGGGGACTATGGAAGTGCTATAGAGACCTTGGTAACTGCGATTTCCTTAATCAAACAGTCCAAAGTGTCTGCAGATGATCGCTGCAAAGTACTTATTAGCTCTCTTCAGGACTGCCTTCATGGAATTGAGTCCAAGTCTTATGGTTCTGGATCCAGGTAAAACTTTCCTCTTCCATCTGCTCTTACTTAAAAAGGAGAAGGTGTGATGCAGGACTAGTTTACGGAGAAGAAACTAAGGCTTGTAAGAAGTCAGTGATTTGCTGAGTTGCACAGGAAATATGTGAAGGAACCAAATAAGGCTTTCCTGAACCTAGGGAAGTTGCCTTTTAATTAACCCTCTTTTCAAAATTGATCTGACTAGCTTCAATTTAACTCTTAGTTTTATTTAGTGGTTTTGGCGCATATTTTCCATATGCAGATTAGCAGCCATATTGTAGTGATCATTTGGTATGTGATGCATTTCCCCCAGTTGATTTCAGTCATCCTCCATTCTGAGTATGTACTTTTACTTTTCCTTGCTACTTTAGAAAGTGGGAGCCCCTTACTACCTGTAACTGAGTTCTTAGCCACCACTGTTTGTACCAGGCATCTTTAATGTTACATACAAAAACTTACCTGCATCACAATGAACAGATCTTTCCCTCATAGCTATTTTTGATCAAATTCATACTCGTAAGCAGAGTACAAAACTGGCATGGGGATGGCAAATATTTTGAAGAAAAAAATTAATGAAGTAATTTCTTTTAGAAGACGTGAGCGATCCAGAGAGAGGGACCACAGTAGGTCACGAGAAAAGAGTAGGCGGCACAAATCACGTAGTAGAGACCGTCACGATGACTATTACCGGGAAAGGAGCCGGGAGAGGGAGAGGCACCGCGATCGTGACAGAGATCGTGACAGAGAACGGGACAGAGAGAGAGAATATCGTCACCGTTAAAGAAGGTGAGCATTTCTTTTGTCTTGAACTTCACCAACTTACTAAAATAACCACTCTAGATTTGAGATTATTTATACCATTCATGTCTGCATTTAAATGATCCTGCAGTATGTACTGAATCACTTTCTTATTGCAGCACCTGACATGAACATAGGTAAGTAATAACAGGTAATTAACTCGTCTTGGGAGGGAGCAAGTGTTTGTGCAATTATCTTCTACATTCTGCATGCCACTTCTCTTATTTTGGCTCATAATAGTGTTCCCAGTTTTTATGAAATGTGATTGAACCGCTTCTTAAAAAGGCAATAAGTCAGACTGTTCTCTTTGTAATCTTGAAAGATTATATGAATTTTACAGTTTTATTTCTTAATTGTATTTAAAAATACTAATTTTATATTTTAAATTATACTTCTGCAAAGACTGTAGCATTTAGCCCTCCATAGATTGTGTGTGGATTATTTCAATGTCCATGCAGTTATTGTCCTTGCACAGGTACGGTGGTGATTTTGTTGTTTTGTTTTGTGTTGCTTTTATTCTATTTTTTCCTGGTGATTTTTAGTCAAATTCTGGAAATATAACCAGAATTTGCTCTTTATTTTATGAAATGTGACCTGTCAGTATCTTCTGCCTTCTAGCTAAATCCAGGTATTAACCTTCAGTATAATTTATTATCAGTTGCTGCCCACCACCCTAATTTTCCAGTCTGTCCCCCTTCTGGTAGTAAAGTCATTTTCTGAAGACTAGTAAACAAATATGTAACACTAGAATTGATACTTTTCTGGTTGTTCACAAACTAACATGCTCTTTTATTTAATGTATCTGAAGTCTTGTATGCATCAAATGTCTAGACAGCTAGAGTAGCATACTAAACAATGATTTTTTCCAATGCACTGCTTTAATATACATAGGAATGTTGACATTATATAATGTACTGTTTTTAGGGTTGATTCCTAATTCCCATGATTCCTTATATTTGACAATTCAAAAAAACCAACGCTACCTAGTAGTGACGCTCTAGTGGTCTTTTCTCTTCTTGAAAGAACTTCCACCACATCTGTACTGAAATTGAAGCTTGTAGACATGGCTGTCTGCCCAGCTTCCATTTCTTACATTTAATTTCAGATTTAGTTTCCAGATTTGCCTGTGTTTTTTATTCATGGGAGTTCATTTATAGATGTTACAAAGCAAAACTTATGAAAGTCAAATAAAATGTAATATAGTCCTAAGTAAAAATACAGTTCTGTATGTGTTAAATGTTAGTTTTTCAGTCAGGCTTTTTGTGTCATTGCCGCTCCTCTGGGAGGGAACAAATTATGATAGTAAATGCTCTAGTATGTTGAGAATTAAGTGGGATGTTGTCTCAGGTTCATATACCAGCAGGGGACACAAAAAGAAATAACAGACTTAAAGAAGAGGAATCAAAGGCTTAAATAGGAAGGTGAAACATGGCAGCTGAAATAAAGTTGACAGTATATTTCTGTTAGTGCTACTTTTTGCCATTAAAAATGGATTGGTAGAAATATTTCTGGAATTTAGTAAAAATATCAACTCTGGTTCTTAATTGTAAAATAAGAGAATGTAAAAATACAGATATAACAGAAGTAAATGTAATTTCTTTTGTTGAACTGGGTTTTTACCTTTTACAATAGCTGCATATTTTTGATATTTGCAAATAGAGGTAACCATTGAGCTGAGTAATGGATACATTTCCAGAGTGTTTTCCTTCTGGTGGAGATGAGTAAACCATACTAAAAATGGCTAATAGCCTGGAATGAAAAATGAAAGATTTTTTTTTTAACCCTTGGCATAGTTTACTGATCTAGCTTTGATTTTTGTGTATTTAGTGTTGTGCACATAGATACAGATTTACTGTGCCAAGTACAGATTTCCTACTCTTACCCAAGAATATATGTCAAACAGCATTAGGTTGCATTTTTTAATTTCTGAAGCATAATTTGCACTGAGGCTGTGATTTCAGTCTCAGTTCAGGTGGGTTTTGTATTTGCAAGATCCTTCAGCTTTCTTGTGTGCTGGGATTTCTCTTTTCTTTCAAAAGGGGGACTTGGTAAGATTCCCCTGTGCAAAGAAAATAGGTGCTAAGAACTTGATTTAAATGGCAAATTTAGTATACTACATGTAAATTAAACCATTTGGTATTTTTTTAACTTAAGTTGTAAACAGTTTGTCTTGTTGCTGTCTTAATGAAGAAGAGCTTTATTGTAGTTTTGTTTTTATATATTTATACACGCACTCACATATAAAAGAAATACAGTTATCTCCTGGTTTGTATGTTTCATTTTCACTAAGATGTATGTTCCCATACATTTTTGTTTCATTTTTTACATTGAATAATATTCATAAACTGATTTAACACTCAGTCATTTAATAAATATCAACAGTGCTGAAGCGAGTTATTCCCCATATTACTGTGTTTTGCCAGAAAACATGAAGTTGCCTCTGTGCCTGCACCCTTTGAATGGCACCTATATTTCTCCTTATTGTGTACCTATAGTCATGACTGTGATACTGTACTGGCATTTTTTGCAAAGTGTTACACGTCTAGTTCAGAAGGATTCTGAGGGTCCATTGTGAAAACTTTTGTGAACAGTGAAATTCTGTTTGTTCTGTATTACATTTATAGAGATGGGTTAAATTGGAATAACTTACAAAATATGTTTATAACAGCAAAACTTTAAAAAGTTTAGTTGTACCATATCAGGTATTTACACTTCTGTTTGTACACTTCCTAATTTAAAATCAAATCATTGCAAGATTTTTGTGCCTTCACTTGAGTAAGACTTCATGTAACCTGACAACCCATTCTCCTGAATTACTATAAACTGCATGCTTCCTTGGAACATCTTGCCTTTGCTCATAGAAAGCAAATATAAATATAAAAGATATTATTTTTGTAAATAATAAAAGATAACAATGGATTTAAAACAAATGTCTAACCTGTAAAAATAAAAAAAAACTGAGAACCCAATAGAATGATATTTAGAAGAATTAATGTGTACAAACAGAATAGTAATGTAACTTCATCAGCATGAGTCCTGACTTGTTAGGCAGAATTTTTTTTAACTGAGAATCAATAATGTATTTCTAGCTCATACATTGTCCCAATCTTAATCTGTCTGAATTTCTATAACTGCTGAATGTTAAGTTTTTCATTTTATGTTTTTGTTACTGGGTTGATTGATTATTTCCTATTTAAACTGGATTTGGATTGAATTGCAAAGACAAAACCACAACATTGTAACAGTTGATATGTATGTAGACTTTGTACTCCATATTTCATGTTTATTCTCTGATTTTTCTGCTCTCAAACCACTGTAAGCAAAATAATTTGAAGTTTGAGGCTCGTGTACTTCTTCAAAAACTGCTCTCAGATCACTCTGAAATTACTTGCAGCTTTAGAGTGATTCAAGAAGTAACATGGTTGGAATTTTGTGTCAGTAGGAGGGGAAATGGTACTGACGGCTTACATAGTATTCATTATATTTTTGCTACTCTAAGTTGGAATGGTCCTGTAACTGTGCTAATAACCACTTAAACATCAAGTGAAGTATGAAATTAGCCTTGTAAGAAAACTTGGAATGAATTGGCAAATGCTTGCTTTTAATAGGCTATTTTAATAATAAGCTGCTAGTTAATATTAAGTGAATCATGTGGTAACATTGTCCAAGACCTGGGTATATATACCTCTCTAAAATTATATCAGGTCTTAGTCTTAAGCTATTATTAATATTGTTTACCTAATCTCTTTTTTTTAACTGTGTGTTTTATGTGGGGCTGGCACTATTCTTCTGTATTTAGCATTCACCAGAGAAATTATGCTTTGTGCATCTGATTCAGTATTTGCAACCCAGCATAGCATGAATAGAGGCAAGCAGTGCCACTGGTTTATGTGCTTCTTAAAATCTGTTTTAACCATTACTCTGGTGCTTTGCAGAAAGATAGAGTTTGTCTGTTAATGTTCAGTGATAAATCTGATTTTCTTGAGGGTGAAACAAGGATTTAAAAAATGAACAGAATATCTTATGCTACTTATTTTCAAATTAATAACTTTTATTACTTTTCCCCCATAAATATCTTGCTGTAATTTTACTGACTTCTGAGGTGTCTGTAGGCACACTTATATTTTTTTGTTCCTCATATCCTGGGCTTCTTTATTTGTGAATTCATTAGTGTTGACAAATTTTACCTGTGTGAAAAGTTCCCCAAGAAACTTTTAGGCATATGAAATACGGAAGTGAAAATGTTGGTTTGAACCAATGTTCTTCAAAGAATGAAAAAAATTCACTTTTTTACTTTTGCTCATTGTGGTTTGAGAACTAAGATTTCTTTTTACCAAAAAAAAAAAAAGGAGACACATGAGAGATCTTAATTTTTGTTTACCTGTGACAGCTTGATATACCTTTTTGTCTCTCCCTCATATATGAATGTGAAAAATACTTGCCAATAATTAATATCTTTTTAACCTGTAAACTAAAGATTGAATTTTCTGAACGCACCTCTCTGTTCATCAGTTAGTTTTGATAAATAGACAGGCTGGGATAATAGAAGAAAGATACCTGACAAATTAAGTTAGTTTAGGAGGATTTTCCCCCATGTAAAATTACTGATATACAGTCATGAAATTGTTGTTGTGTTGATCTTAAATTATACACTAAGACTGAGCAAATACAGCAGGTAAGTACGCTCATAACAGGAGGGGGGAACAGGCAGCAAATGTGAGAAGATGCTAGTGCTGATAAAATAATCTATATGTGTATAGTGAACAGAACAGAGCCACATGAGTATCTGTGCTTACATGCTGAAAGACATATAGAAAGTCAAGCTTCAAATTCCTTCTTGCTCACTATGTTACAGCTGAAGCATCAGAATATTTGGGGTATTTTGTGGTGTTCTGGAATGTAGGTTAATATAAAAAAATTTTTTTGGCTTTTAAGCTGGTATTTTCTGTGGGATTTTTTGTTTGTATATTTATTTTTCTTCATGTATAGAATAAAATAAAGGAGAATTACATGAAGTAATTCATAGGAGCGCCTAGGATATAATAACAAATGTATCTTGTGCATTTTACTGAAATGTGAACATGTGAGATTGAAATTCAATCTCTGAAAAGAACCTATTATAATAAAAGTTGAAGGTTATATGTATATACAGCTTTAAAATTGCTGTAGAATTTTCAAAATTTTAAAGGCTTTTTAAAGCTTTTATGTGAATATTTGGATAATTGGAATTAAAGGGAAAAATTAGAGCTACTATTGCAAGATGCTTTTGATATATATATATATATATATATATAAAAAAGAAATCTACTGGGGTTTTTTTGTGAGAATGTGTTTTTGTGGGTAAAAAAGTGCTCAAGTTGCATCTTGCATAAATATAGAAATGTTTGATCACTCGAGTTCTGGGATTTCATTTGTGAAATGTTCTGGCATAAACCCCTACTTTTAAACCACAAAATTTCTATTCAACACCCAAGTCTGAAATCTGGATAGAGTTGGTAAATTTTGGTAGAAATGCTGAGAAACTGATTACTGTCTGGTGTTAAATTGTACAAATCTAACATGTGCTTGGGACAGATAGCTTATGTATGAGTTTGAGGCAGATGGAAAGATGCCAAGAAATACTGACTAGAGATTTAATTTTTTAAAAAGTTTTTTGTTTCTTCAATATTCTACTTGCTTGTAGAATACTGAAAAAGGCTGAGCATGCAGGTATAATCCATACAGATTTATTTCTTTTCGGAGCCACAAGAGTTTCCAGTTTTGCCAAGATATAGTGGCAGAATACTTGGAACTGAAATGTACACTACTTTGGATTTTAGTTGGTCATGTTTTTAAAAATGAAGGCTCAGTGTGGTGCTGACCATCTTAAGAACCCTATACAAAAAAGCATAAATCCTAAATTCACTTTATTGTGCATTCTTTAGAGTTCCTGTAGATCCATAAGTACCTTTACAGATATAGCAGATTATTCCCAGGAACTGAAGCTTTCTTATGGTAGTATTAAGTCATATATAGGGCACTTTGGATCTGTTAACTGTTGCCATAGACATAATCAGGATCCATAATTCTGGCTGCAGCAATTGTACGATGAGAGCAGCAAATTCTGATGTGCAGTCTCACAGCTGTCAAGTACTGACTTTCTCCACTAGAAAAGAGAGATTCTCTCCTGTCTGTTTGTGCTAACTCACAGCTCCAAACATGTTTTTCTTGTGGAGGTAGCACCTTGTCACTTTGCCACTAATTAATTTCAGAAATACATAACTCCCATGGAAACACTGGCCTCTGGGGAAGGAACTTCCCCAAAAGTAGTTGTTGATGCATTCAGGAGCTGGGAACAAAATCTGTGAATAAGAGAAGACATTTCACTTACTGATTGGGATTAGTTTATGTGCATACTATAGTGTATAGGATATACTTGGTTATACTTTGGAATTTTTAAGAATTATTGTTAACAGTAATTTTGAGGAAATGAAGAAAAATTGCATACTTAGTTTTCCCAGCTTTGAAAGTACTGTACTAATAGAAGAATATTTGACAGCTGTGTACTGTTGCACGTTCATGAAATTGCTTCTCTAAATGCCTTGGTTTTCAAATGAATAATGTGTTGGGTTTTTAAAAGAACTTGATTGAAACTATTTTGAAATTGAGTGTTGAAATTGTGAATTATTAATGAAATTAACATAGCTAATTGTTTTGTAATGGAATTCAACTGAAATCCAGTGTATGAAATTATACTATCCCAAGTATTTTGTGAACTCTTACAGTAATTAAATTTGAATTGTGTGGTTCCCTGATTTGCCAAAATAGATGAGAGCAGGAAGTAGGGCTTGGGGTTTTTTCAAGGGCAAGTAGGTGAGGAAACCTGCAAATCTTCATTGTATTAATTGAAAAGTGGGTTCTTGGCATAACTGCAAGTGTGTATTTTTAGATGTGAACCCCACCCAGCTTGCCACTAGTCTTTTGAAGTACTGGTGTCAGATTCTGTGTGCTTTTAAATGTTACTGAGCTGTGAGCCATCCACTTCATTATATAATCAATTAATTACTTAAATGTCAAACCATCTTAAAACTGATGTAAGTGGGCAGGTAAAAATGTAAAAATCTAATTGTGGTAAAATTACTTTAAATTCTTGTTCAGTTACTCTTGCAGAATGCATACTTTAGGAAGTGTTCTATATAAATTTGGCAGTCAGACACAGAAGCAGTAGTTATTTCTTTCTTTATCATCAGTACTTTAATGGTGAAGTTTATATTCTTTCAACTTCGTTGTACAACAACATTAATCTTATTTTTAATTACTGTATTAGAAAACAACTTCAAATGAGTAGCTACTGCTTCTGGGTGTTTTATGTTAGTTAACATCACGGTGAAGTAGATGCACGAGTTGTGTATGTATAGATAAGCCAACAATTTTCTATGTGTTTTGGGGAGTAGCAAAATCTACATCACAAATTTTGACACATTACAGCTGAAGGAAGAGGAACAGCGTGCAAGACAAGATACATTCTTCAAGGAAAGATGCTTGTCCAGCAGTTTGCTTCATGTGATTGAACTGAGCCTGTAAGGATTCATGGATAATATGAACAGGAATAGATCTGAATAAAGCAAATCTGCATACATGGTAACCAGTAGCTCTTTTACTTTTTTATGTTGCTTAAATGTTTTATTTGAGGGAAACCTGTGTGATTTAAACCTTATAGCTTTTGCAACTTTATTACTGGTTATATACATTTGGCAATTATAATGTGCAAGCAATTGAAAAAAGTCAAGTAAATGCTTGTTTTTATAGTAGTTTGTTCATGTTAAACTGTTCATATAATGTCTGTACACAGCACCACTGATTACAGTAGATGTAGTGTTGTAATAAACTGTTTAATGGGGCTGATGTGTAAAGCTGTTCAAGTTATTTGATGTTTACACCTCAGGGAAAGTCATGTGTTCAGCAATATTTAAAGATAATGTTACAATGAAAACATTGATGCTGTCTTCAGAAACACTGCAATAGTTCTTGCCTATGCCTCAATCTAATCTTGGATTCAGCGAGTTAAACATACTAATGTTGTGCTCTCCCACTCAATTTTGATACAAAAATAGGTGGTTACGTAAAACCTTTAATTCTGTTTTGCTTTTTAGCAGTGTTTACCTAGGTGGCTTGTGAATTTCCTAATTGACTTATAAAACTGTAAAAACTGCAGCTCTCTGTGGTCAGTTGTTCTGAGCAGAGATAGTCCCAGGTCTGTGATTTTTAGCTCACTGAAAATTTTATCTCTCATACAGCCTTGATCCTGATTGACACTACAGTTAATATAAACTTAAACTGTTCATATGAACTTAAACTACCCATAATAAGGGGTAGAAAGGTCAGGTTTAAAACACCCAAAATCCTGCAGTTGTTTACAGTTTTATAGTAATAGTGCTTGTGTGTGTTCCCTGTCCACCCCCAAGGCCGTAGCGGTCTGTACATAGTTGTATATTAGAAATGTGCCAGAAGAAACAAGATGTTACCATTTTTATGACTTCATGGGTTTGGTATTTTCTTAACACTTTGGGGTTTATTCACACGTGCATATAAAAGAGAAGGTACATTTGTATGTCCTTGTTCACCAGTGGGCAATATTTAAAATGTCTTAGCAAAAAATGGCACTGATTAAATTTGTCAGATGAGGTTTTGTAAATTTACCTAAAAACAAATTAATGGAGCACTCAGTGAAATTAAAGAACTTGTTTTAAATTTCAACAAGTGTCAAATGCAAGCAAATTTCATAAAAGCTGCAAAAGCTTCATTTCTATCAGCCTTGCACAAAGGCTCACTTTTAGTCTATTGTAAAATGTTATGTAACAGACACACTCTTGGAGTTGTCACTTGTTCAAATAGCTGCACTTAATGTTTTAAGTTAAGTTTCAAGACCTCAGATGGCTTTAAGAGGCAACTCTCAGAAGCCTCTTGATTTCTTTTTTACCAATTTTGAAGATTTTACAGCTGACTTAAAATGTTACCCTGTTCAGGAAAGCATTTAAATCTGTTTGGTTTTCCAGAGCATATAAAGCATGTGCTTACATTTCATAGATTTCAAGAAATGTAAACATATGCCTTAAGTGCCGTATTTGCATACGTGAGTGATTTTTATGCTTTACTGAGTTGGGACCAGTAGCTTGTGCAACTGCTAAAGTTTTGCATAAGCCTGAAATGCTCTAATATTTTTGGCACCTACTATTGAACCAGGTTTCCTGCAGCCAGGTTGATGCTGTTGGACTTGGCTACAGCTTCAGACTTGCCCCTTTTTCTTTTTTTCTTAAATTGTGTACCTCAGTTCCTCACGCATGGGATCACTGGTGTTAATTGAACTATTTGCTTCTGAGAAGATATTTCATGTGTTTGTTTAATCCTGTTTGAAAATGAAAACTGCCTTTAAAAATTTTGTAAAACTGAAAGTTGTATCAAGCAAGTCATGAATCACTTCTTGCTTTTTTTGTGAATGGGTATTGGTTACAAACAGTACTGTTGTAACTTCATTTTCTTTAGTTAAAAACATTGTTTACTACTGTGTGTAATAACTTTAAGGAAGAAATTACCTGCCTGTAGCAGTTAAGTGGGGAATAGCTAATACTGGAAAAGCAGCAGGTAAGTAATGTTCCATTGCGTAGATATATGAAATTTTAAAATAAAAAAAGTAACATTACAAGCATTTTATGTAGGAACTGATATTTTAGTCCACATTGAAATACATTTGAGACTGTTGCTCTTTTTACATAGATTGTTATTTCTCACTCACATATTTCCATTGCTGGCAATGGAAATAGCAGGGGGTAAATAATGTAAGTTAAACAGAATGACCATTGTGACCTGAGAGATGAGATCCGTGTATGAAGCCCATTATTTCTGCCTGTTCTCCAGATTCTTAGTTTTAACCCATAAATGTACTGTGTTGCAATTTAGGTAATACTCTCTTGTTGTGGTGAGCTTCCTTTGTTAGATTTTTTTTTTATAAAACAGAAAAATGTACAGAAAAAATCCAAAGACCCTGATAAACACCAAAAAGGAATATGCCTAATGTACATCATGTGTAACTGGATCTGTAGTAGAATTTTTACCAAGTCTTGGTTTACTAAAGATTCCTGCAATTTCCTGTACACGTGCAGGAAATGGCAGTTTGGAAACTTGCTGAATGGTGGTGATGCCATGATGGCTACTGCTGTTTAATATTCATTCAGTTGTATTTAATTTCCTTTTGCTGATGAAAGGATGAAATAATCTCTGAAGAAATACTTAATTTTTTTCAAATACTGAGTTTATAAGTAACATTTAAAATATTATCGTAAGGCTATGTCCTTTATCTTGAAAGACAAAACTAACAAGTAGTGACGTAGGGGTGGTGATGCTTTATCAACAGAACTTGTTTTGGTGGTTTATTTTTTAGAAGTAGAGGGTGGTTTTTTTAAAGCAAAATTTTTACAGGATTATACATTTTGACAAGTCAAAGTACTTAAGAAGAAGAACATAGCATTTTGGAAACTGTACAGTCTTTTTTTTCCCCCTCATTCCTTTTTTGCTTTTTGTGCCAATATTTTTTGTTCTGATGGCATTTTGGAAAATGTTTGTCAGAACTTCAGATTTTTATTTACAGTGTGGCTTATAAGATTGGATAGCTGTTGTTTTTTGTGTTAAACAAGATATTTTTATTAAATTTAGGCATTAGCTTTTTTTCTTTGTGGACTGAGTACTTTCTGGTTTTGTTCCTTTGAAATTGGCGAGGCTTAGTTTTTCTATCCGTATTTTTTTACCTGATTGTTTAGTTGCATACCCAAACCCTTGTAAATGTTTTTTTCCTAGTTGTATGTGGATAATTGGAGATTTAAATGTTGTATATACTTGTCATCCGTGTTTCTAGTAAAATACATGGCATTCTTTGTAGAAATACTTAATTCCTGATTTTCTTTCCTTATCCACTTGCTCTTTGTGTACAGGTTAAACAGACATTGCTCCCATTTTTATTTATAGAATTTTATACATAGCCTGTTAAAATTGTCTTTGGTTCTTGTGTGAACTGAGATACAGCCTTAAGTTTCCTAATACAATGCTCGTTAAGATACTGTCAGTCATGTAGATATAAATAAAAAACATGCATGTTTAGGACTGGTACTCTTCAGAGATCTGAGACACTAAATTGCTTCTGCATTGAAATATAAACCCTTCAAGATTTTAGAGAAGGAAAGTGCAGGTCAGTGTCCATATAAAAATACGAATTTATTTGAATTCTTTCCAAAATAAGGACTGTAATATAGAAAAGAAGCAATGTGGATTCAGTTGAGATTCAAATTATTTTGATAATTGACTGCACAGGTCTTGAAAATAATGGTTGCAGCATGCTGATGAATCATGATGGTTATGCAGAAATACCGTCTCTTGCAATTATGATGCCTTGCAATTAATACTTCAGACTAGCTTGGGGTGGATGGGGGTGTTGAGTTGGGTTTTTTTTGGTTTTGTACTTGTTTTGTCTTCCTCCCCTTTCTTCCTCATACCTTATTAAGGTCTGACATCCCATGTATTTTTAGATTTCCATATAGCTATAGAGGATAAATTTACTAAGGAGCAGTTTGGGACATAGAAGCTCATCAGTTTGATGTTCGTGTGGGATTTGTTTTCCCCCATGTTGGACAAAATACAATAAAGCTCCTTATTCCATTTATATATAATACATTTGTTAATTCATGAACCCTTTCCGTAGCCCCAGTGATTGCAGTGGGTTCTGGGATGATGCATATGCCTGTGCTTAAATCTTCAAAATACACTAATTTTACAGAAGTCTCTTGAAAATAGTAAACATATACCTTTGATCCTGATGGAATGGAGCATTTAAGTTGTAAAAATTCCTATCTATTCATACCATGTAATGTGATTTTTACATGATTTCAGTAATAACACTTTAGAGTATATTCAATAGACTTCAGCCTCACCCTCTTGTACACAGCATTTTGTAATAGAAAATATTTTAAACTGTGCATATTATTATTACATTATGAAACAGACATTCCTTTGATCTTCAGATGTAAGAAAATGAGGAATGTGTGTGCTTTTATAAATATAAGTGGTTGCAAATTCATATTCCTTACTACTGCAGTTGTCCTTTTTTAAAATAATAAAGAAAGAAAAAAAAAAGCCAAGTGTTTTGAAGGTGAAATACATTCCTATTTGGTAAACTCTGACATTTTTATGATGATTACCAGCACTGCTGACTTTCTAAACAAAAGGCTGTATTGTCTTCCTGTACCATTCCATTTCCTGGTTCCTGCTTTGCACAAGGATATATGAGTAAATATTCAAGAAATGGTTTGAAATACAGGAGGGGGGTTGTCCAAGTTGGAATGCAGAATTGCAATGCAAAATGTAAGGAAATGGATGCCTGTCAGAATGCCTGACTCCAAAGGATTTTATATATATAGTAAACAGTTCCCTGATGCTGACAGGCCAAAGAGTCTGTTGAATACTGCAGTTTTTGGAGACCTCTATTTCTCTGCAAGGTAAGATGGTATCCTAGCAAATGTGGTTTCAATACATTTTCAGCAGAGGTACTTAAATAATCTGTAAATTTAGGGATAATTACTTTTTTTTTAGATGTTATACTTGAAATATTGCACAACTTTTAGCTTTCATAGGTTTCTTTTTTTCAGCCTTTAGGAGACTGTTAAGCAATTTGCTGTCCAACTTTTGTGTTGGTCTTAAACTGCAATAGTAGTTTACCTTGTATTGAAGAAATAAAGACCATTTTTATATTAAAAAATACTTTTGTCTGTCTCTTCATTTCAGCTTGTCTAGTTTCTTTGCAATTCTCATTATTGCCAGACTTCTCAAAATTTCAGACATTAAAACTTGGAGGCTGGACATTCTAAGATACTTACAGCTAGATTCTGTGCTGTAATTACTTCTGAATCTAGAAATAGGTTATATTAGCTTATCCTTATCTGGACTTTTTGCAGAGTTTACAACCAGGGAGTAGTGCAGACTTTTTTTTTAAGCTAACCTTATTTTTCTGTAAAATACAGTGCCCCACATGAAGTCTTTTAACTAAAAGGAATAAAATCAGCATGTACATAAAGCAATTTCAGTCTCTTAAAATTACATTTTCAGACTCAAACATCATTGTAGTAATGTTTGAAGCGCTGGGCTTTCTCTTTTTAATCTGGTTTCTTGCTTTGAGTTAACCTGGCAAATGTTAATCATTGCAGAGCATGTGAATGTTAAACACAGTGGCTGTAAAACAGCTGTGTGGCAGGTTGAACTGCTGTCAGCTCATTTCATGCAAAATATTGGTTTGGTACTAGTGACAGTAACCATCCTCTGATGATTTAAAACTACTTTTGATACTGGGGTTACATGGGCAAATATTTTAACTGCTAAAGCAGAACATTGTGTTGCATAAAACACATCACTCTGTTACAAACACAAAGCCACTTGCATTGCCATACTGTGCCATTTTGGTGGTGAACTTCCATAATTTATAATACTTGTCAAAGTTCATTCACTCTGGCACAAAATGAGCTAGATCCATTGTACCATTTTAGATTACTGGTATCATTTTTTGTGCTGTTGGCTCCACCTTTGGCCTGTGATGAGCCTGTGCCATTTGACAGTGGTAAGATTACATGAGAACGCTGGTGTTCCTGTTGGAAAAAAATCAGGGTTTCAAAAAAAAAGTGAAAAATTTAATCTAATTGGCTTGGAGGAACACAACGTTCATGACTGTATTTAAACCCTATGTGTAACTATACAGGTCTCTGCAGAGAAAACAAAATGTTCATTAGAAAATTAACCTGAATTTCTTGGGGTAGTGCTCCAAAGCTGCAGTAATGGAAATAACATTCACTTGCTCTAAAGGGCTCAGACGTTATTTGTCCAAATAGCAAACCATAGGATAGCAAAGCCAACTTGGCCACTGAGTTTACTGTACTGTGTCAGAATTCACTGTAACAACCTGAGTTCTTAATGTGATTGTGTTGTAGCCTGGTTTCATTGACCATGTGAAAATTTGGACAGAGATGGAAATGGTATTGGGCTGTGGCTGGTGGGGTTTAGGGGACTCCAGGCTTTCTTCTGGGTTAAGAGCAGAGGGGGAAATCATTGTGAACTCTTGATTTTGAAAGTATCTTCCTGCAATTTTCCTCCAGGTTAGGGTGTTCAGCAGTTCCAATTGCTGAAATGTGAGACAAGTGTAAAGCATCCTGTCCCTCAAAACATGGGATGTATACTCTAAGATAAACACAGTGAGGATTCAGTAGTACGTGGATGAATTCGTTGTGGAGGTGTTCAAGCATAGGTCAACTAACCAGGACACAGGACCATCAAGGTATGCTTTGAAATGGTATTGGAGAATGGGAAAGTAATATAACAAGTATGGGGTTTGTTTTCTTCCATGAGAGTTCCCTAGCCAAAATATTATCCTTTGAGTTGTAGACCTAGAAATAATTTGATAATGCTTACTAGGGAAATGTTCTTGCTTAATTCTGCTTGTAAGAACCTTGCCTCCAACCTTTTTCAGGGTCTTCTTCATAACTGCTGAAAATTGAAAGGCATAGAGAGACCTAGATGAGCCGGAGGGAGAGATCCTGGTGGAATCCAGGCTTCAGATTATGGTCCTTGCTTGTTTCTCTCCAATTGGAGAGTCCCCAATGCTTAGCAATGTGGAAGCTGGTGCAGAAGCCTCCTCTTTGCCACCTCAGCAAAGAGAGTTAATTCTTCCCATCTATTAGGTCCTCTGATAGTTGGAAACAAAATAAAAATGCCAAAAACCCAAAATCACCCACACCAGGATAAACCTGTTCCTGATCATGGCTGCAGTTGGCTGAGTAACCTCACTGTGTTGCCCTTATATTGACTGTTAGTTATGTGGGAGGAGAGGGAGATGGAAGGCATTTGTGAGGTTTGGCAGGGGAGCCTAAAATAGTTCTGTGAGCCTTCTGTTGTTACACTAACAGCAATTGAAAGGAAGCTACAGGACTGTAGAAACTTTCTGTGAGGAAGCTTTGCAGTTCCTGTGCACACCTGCTGGGGGTTTTGCATCCCAGGCAGTGGCACACTGAGCTGAGTTCTCCAGATGTTTTTACAGGAAGAAGTCTTCGCTTTTGCTGCCGCGCCTTTTCTGCACCAGCCTCACTGAAAGCACTACTGAAGTTTCTTCTCTTGCAAAGCTGGCATTTTCCTTATTTACTGTCAATACAGGAGTTATTGATCAGAGAGAGGCTTTAGTTTTAAAAATTTGTCTCTATGGAAGTGAGATATCTTGAGCAACTTCAGGGAACCAGGCACTGAGCAAGGAGTTGGAAGTGTCTTTTTTAACCCTTATTTGGGCTGGAAAGAGATGCTCAGGTTTGGAGTATTAGTGCTGTTCTCTGCTTTTTAATTTTCTCCTGGTTCATCATTCAGACAGTTTAATAATACTGCAGCTTGTCCAGGAAAAATGGTAAGCTGCAAAAGAGAGGAGCAGCAGAAAGCAAATCAAACACCTAAATAAGCAGAGCAAAGTTTATGAAGCTAGAAAAGGTAAGTTTGTCCCATGCAGACTGAGTAAAGGAAGACAGAGGTATGTGTGTAGTTCATGATCACAAAGATGCCTTTTTTACAAACATTATTACATGAAGTTTGGGTGCAGGCACCCAAGTGTCTGTACCCCAAAATTCTGGGCTATAACAAATCATGACACACAAGGAGAGGAAAAACTGGTTAAATAATTTTGGGGCCAGGACCTCTGTTTTGCATTGGGATTTAGCAGAGTCCCCTAGCAGGCCTGCAGTATCATGCTCCTAGATAAAAAGGAGTCAATTGAGAAAGTTTTGCCCAGTTAGCGTTTTTGTAAAGATAACCTCCTGGTCAGCATAGCATATTTGTTAAAGGAATGTAGTCTGCACACTCAACACTTCTGACATTGGCTTTAGCACATCCTAAAGTTCTACTTTCTGCATGTATCTTTACTAACAACAGAGATTACTCCAGACATGGTGAAGAATTTATGACTTAATGCACGTTCATGTTCTATGAGTATAGGTAAGGCTGCAGCTGCTCAGGAGTCTTTGTAACACAACAGATGGACAGATGAACTGGAACTGCATAAGGAGGAAAAACTTTCACATTGAATTTTTAGCTGTTTTATCTCTTGGAAGATACAAAAGCAAGTGATGGCTTCTGTAAAAGGTAAGTAAATGGCTGGGAATGGGGAGATGATAAGCCTGCTCTGTGTCCAGGAAAAGTAACTTGCTGGGAGATGTACAAAAGAGACAACAGAGATCAGAGTGAGATGGGAATGTATTTCCTTTCTTAGCCTGGGGGAGAAAGGAGGGGTTTGTGAAAGGTGCAGAAGCTGTGCTGTCGAGTGACAGCTGAGGAATGAAGCACATTTGTCAAGGATGTTGCAAGCTGGACAGATGCGGTGCTGTCCTTGGGATGAGGGAGGGTGAAGGGCTGGTGCAGTTCAGCTCTTCTGCTAGACAGATTTTTAATTACTAAGTTTGAGCCTGAAGTGAATCAGAGAAGTGACACAATGTAACATGATGTCTAATATTATAGAAAACAGATGCAAATCAGCTCATGCTCTTAATGCTGAAGCATAAAAGTGTATGGAGTTTAAGGAACTGATCAAAAATTTGCTAGCTTTTTTCCTCCATTCTTTCTGTTCCTTGAGAGGCAGTGTGAAAAACAAATGCAGCCCAGTAGAAACAGAGCACTTTGCTGCAGATAGAAGATTGCTATTCCTTTCAATTAATTCAATCTGAACCTGTTTATGCAACTCTTGTGAACAATTTGCAGAAAATTTTTAGCACTTTGATTGCCATCAAACTGCTGGAAGTCTTGTAAATCCTGTGCACTTGGTATAAGTGGGAAGTAAAATTAATTTCTTCTCAAACAAGGCTTCTCAGCTTTACAGAAAGGACCCAGTGTAAACAGATTTAAAAATTATATATTGCTGAACATTCTTTTCAAAACTACTTTAATCTACTTAGCACTGGCAGTCATTGAGTAATTTTTTTTTTATCCGGCATCTTAGTGGTTGAAGATAGGCCCCTAGGTGTCCTGTAAGGGTATGTTCAAAATGGTGTAGATGTGATCAAGAAGTGTAAAAGGGCTCTTTCTGCCATCTAGTGGCAACAAAAAAAACAACTCTATTCACTTAATTAATAATCTCATTAATTGTGTCTGCATTGTCAGCAGAACCAGGTATAGTAATCCTCAACTGTCCTAAATTTAAGAAGATAGCAGTCACTTTTTACTCCCCTTTTCCACAAAATAAACAACCTGTATTTTCCTTGCCTTGACATCTCATGAAAAAATCCAAATCCCTGTTTATTGTCTGAATGCCTTTTGAGTGCACTGTTCTTAAATTTCCTGTGTGTGTTTCCCTGTATGATACACTGGTACTGAAATACTTTAAGGCTTAGAAACCTTTCTTTGGTGCTAAAGACCCTGGGAAAAGATACTGTCCACACAGGGAGATAAAATGTTGCCTGTAGTGGAATACATCTCTAAAACCCTTCCGAAGATGGGTGGGTTCCCCTGTGGAGCAGGCAGCATTTGCCTCTGAAGGAGCAGTGAGCTCTGTGGAGCTGCTGCATTTCAGAATGGTTACTCTTCTGCTTAAAACTGATTTCTGAAGCTTGCTGGTATCCATTTCCCTGTAGCCATTTACTTCTTTTGACAGGCAGCTACCCTTGCCACCTTTTACAATCTGCAGCCTGTGCTTCTCTTTAAAAAATATATGGCTCTGCTTGGATGTGTTATAGCTCCACACTGGTGGGAGGGGATAGAAAAGGAGACCATTCATGCCAAACAGAATCCTTATTCATGGGTCAAGTTGTAAGGAACTTGCCCCCCCCCCAAAAAAAGTTAATTGGAGCCTTTATGTAATTAAAACTGCAGTTCTCACATTCCTGAAAGTGATTTAGCCTGGATTCTTTGCAAGATGAAGCATAGCCCCTATCTTCTCCTAGACCTGTAGTGTAAGGGTATTGAAAATGGTGAATAGTGTAGAATGGCTAACAGAACCCTGCAGAAGATACTGTTAAAAATAATGTCTAAGTTGTTTGGTGGGTTCTTTTTTTGAGTACATAAAGTACTTTGAATAAAAAAAGTCAGAGAAGGCCAATGTTTTATCAGCAGCTCTAAAAAGCTGCATTTTGAGCCTCTCTATGTAAGTATAAATTCTCCATAAGATTAAAACTAACTGCTTGCTGGCTTCCATCTCAGCAGGAGTCCAGGAAAATTTTCTTGGTGTTAATTTCACAGTGGTAACAGTATGATACTTCAGAAAACAAACTTATCTTGTCATGTAGGATTCCTACTGTGCCCTCTCCTCTTAATTCCTGGTTATCCCCTGCCTGTTCCATTTAGTTAAGTAATTTATCATATTTTAAAATTAGTTTTATGCCTTTTACTCAAAAAGAATTTAGAAACAAAATTTAAACTTCTATGTTATCATCTCATTTTTTGGTTATAATTACAGCAATAGCTAGTTCAGATTTTTAAATATGGGGTGCTTGGGTACATTACTGAAGAAGGGAAGGTTTCTAAAAATGCAACTTTATTTAGGGGAAAAAGTAGCAACTTGCCAAAACCGCGTTACCATCAAATTAAATTAGTAGTCTGTTAAAACAGGGTTAGTGAGAGAGATGATGGTATACCATTCCTTGTTGGAGCCAGGTTTGTGCTCCCTCTAGCTGCACTTGACCTTGGAACAGATGGCCTCTTTGCCCACTCAGTTTGTCCTTTCCAGGACTGGAAGAAGTTTGAGGAAAGTCTCACGTGACACTTCTGCAAGATCTGCTCCAGTAAGATTGTATGTAATCCCCTTACAAAGAATAAAAATGTAACCGTCTCCTTTGAACTTGAAAAAAAGATGAAAAAAAAAAAGGAAAATTAAAACCCACAATTTTGGAATTAAATCTTGGAATGATTTAATGACCTGAGTAAAGATGACAAGGAACCTGGTAATTTTGCTGAGAATCTGGAGTTGGAAGTTGTTCCTTTATTTATTTGTTGTGTATGCCAGTATCAGAGTGTTGTGTGTGCCATCTGGGGACAGCTGGCAGGTAAAGGGCTCAGTTCTGAGGAGCAGTCAGCTCCCAGTATGTGGCTCTTTCCTTTCACAACAGTGGCATTTGAAAAAACTTCACCTAAGCTGCACACTTGGACACAGGCTGAGCTGAACAGTTACAGCATAGTGGCACATCATGTGCAGCAGCTCCCAAAAACAGGTTGCTAGAAGCAGATTTCAGCACTTAGATTCTTCAGGGTGCTGCCAGCCCTTTGCTACAGCGAGGAACCCGCCTAACATGGTCTAGTTCAAACAATCCCATCCATTTCCAGTCTTTCCTGTGTCATTTTGTTATGCAGATTCTTCTCATCCCACATGTTCCAAAAAAGGTTTTTCCTCCACAGTCACAATCTGACTCTGAAATACAGTGACTGTTTTGAAGCTTTCTGCATTTGAGATAATTTCCTTTATTTCAGTTGGTACAGAATACATGTCCAGTGCCAGTTTCTCCAGTTCTGCCACTTCTTTTCTTAAATATGCTTCCATCTTGGTAATAACATTCAAGCCTGTGAATATTTAGATAATAAATCCATTAACCATTCTTTTGGTGAGCAAATCTTTGTATCACATTTTAAAAAGGAATTTAATTATTTAAATCAACCTATATCTCTGTGATTGGCCATACTTATAGGTAAAATAGGTTGGGAATGATGTGGGTGTGTTTAACCTTCCATTGCAAGGCCACACAAGAAAGCAAAATAGCAAGAAAGACTGGAAAATGCTGCCTGAGATATGAAGCTCAGTCTTGTCCTGGGGCAAGCATCTGCATCATTTAACTTCTATGCTTTATCTTAAAACCTCATAGGGTCTGTTTTGGGTCTTTGCTCCTGCACTTCTTACAGGATGAGTATCCTGTTCCTTCCATGCTCCAGGGGTTACAAAAGGAACTTGCTGCCTGAGTAGTTTCTTGGCTAATTTATATTAATCTCATTTTTGTGCTGATACTGCTTGCCCTCTTGTTATTTCCCTTCCCATATTACTCAAACCCCTAAGGCATTTGCAACAGCTAGTTAATACTTTCTCTACCTTTATTTTGACAAATTTGTTTAAGGAGGCTCTGGCCTTCTTTAGGGCACATGGTGTTTACACCAATTTGCCCTGTTCTTGTGTATTTGCCTTTCAGTTATTTTTTTCCTGTAAGAGGAGATAATACACTAGATATTAAGAAATTTTCTGCTATGAGGGTGGTAAGGTACTGGAATGGGTTGCCCAGAAAAGTTCTGGATGCCCCACTCCTGGAAGTGTTCAAGGCCAAGGTGCATGGGACTCTGAGCAGCCTGCTCTGGTGGAAGGTGTCCCTGCCCACAGCAGGGCCAGGGCGAGAACAAGATGGTCTTTAAGGCTCCTCCCAACCCAACCCATTTTAGTATAGACTCTTTTAGCGGAAAGGTGCACTCTTTTCCAGATGGGGTCTTAACAGGGTTTGTATGATAGCTTCTGATGAAGTTTTTGATGCTCTTAAATCCCTTTCTGATGGATTAACAAAGGTTGGTTACACCTCTGCCTTTAAAAACTAAAGCAGAAATGGTCGAGAGGAAAAAGTTTCTTTAGATCAGGGACTGCACCATTCCCCTTCTTGTTCATCTTGTTATTGGAATAAAGAGTCTTCCACAGAAGCCAATTATTAATTAGAAGTTAGATTAACCTCAGAAAATTTTTCTTTGAAAACAGAGCTTGAGCACTTGTAAAAGACTGGCCCAGCTGCCAGTCTTGCCAACTTGCTTTAATGAAAACAGCTGTAATATTTCAGAGCCGAGCAGTGCTGTTCACACAATCCAGTTCATACAAGCAAGAGGGTAGGAAATTTTACCTTCTGAGAGAGGGTTAAGCATGACGTTCACTGTCTTCTTGTCTGCCAGGAGTCCCAGCATGTCTTAGGCATTGGATGGCCACGGGATGGGTGGGGATGGTCTGGAAAATGGTTTGCAGGCAGGGTCTGGCTGCTGCTCTCCAGAGGAGTCCACCGAGCTCTCCAGTCCATCACAGGGACAGACAGAGCTGGGCTGACCAGAGGGTGCAGCTGAGGCACGGAGCAGCTCCACAAAGAAACAACCCCCTCAGAGTCATGTCCTCAGAGAGCGGGGGTCAGCCTGGAGGAGGCCTCAGAGCAGACTTCCACTACCTAAGGGGGCTGTGAGAGAGCTGGAGGGGGACTTTTTGCAAAGGCATGTAGTGGCAGGCCGAGGCGAATGACTTTAAAACTGAAAGAGGACAGATTTTAAATTGATATTAGGAAGAAATTCTTCCCTGTGAGGGTGCTGAGGCACTGGAACAGGTTGCTGGGGCAGCCGTGGATGCCCCATCACTGGCAGCGTTCCAAGGCCAGGCTGGATGAGGCTTTGAGCAACCCGGTGTAGCGGAAGGTGTCCCTGTGCAGGGCGTGGAACCGGGGCGCCCTTTGGGGTCCCGTCCGTGAACGTGTGCCTTTGGCGCGGCGCAGGCCGGGCCCGCTCCCGGGCGCTCCGTTCCGCCCCGGCCGGCGGCGGCAGCGACGCGGCCCCGCCCCGGAAGCCGCGGGGGATGGCGGTCGCGGGCCGGCGGCGGCGGCGGGAGCGGCGACGGGGCCGGGCGGGGCGGGCGCGGGCGGCGGCGGCGGCGGGCGGCGCCCCCGGGCAATATGTTCAAGAGAATGGCAGAGTTCGGGCCTGACTCCGGCGGCAGGGTGAAGGTGCGGCCTCGGCGGCCGCGGCGGGGCTCGGGCCGCGGGGGGCGGCGCGGTACGGCAGCGCCTCTCTGAACGCGCCTCTTTGAACGCGCCCTGTCCGCTTGTGCTCCTTTCTGTAGGGCGTTACCATCGTGAAGCCGATCGTGTACGGGAACGTCGCGCGGTATTTTGGGAAGAAGAGAGAGGAGGATGGTCACACTCACCAGTGGACGGTGTATGTGAAGCCGTACCGGAACGAGGTACAGCAGAGCCGAAAGGCTGGTCCGGCTTTGGAACAGGCGGGCTGGGAAACCGGGAATGCCATCCACGGAAATGTGCAAAACGCGTGTGGATGTGGCGCCTGGGTCATGGCTTAGTGGTGGTGGCCTTGGGTTAAGGGTTGCACTCCGTGATGTTAGAGATTTTTTCCTGCCGAGCAACCCCGGGACGTGGGGGTTTGAAAAGCCGGGATTAGAGGAAAGGGCTGTAAGCCGAGAAAACACAGAGGCTGGTGGGTTTCCAAAGAGGAAAACCATGGGAAAGGCATGCTTCCATTTATGTTGTTTGGAGTGATCTTTCCAGTGTAGGGGAAGACTGGAGTACATTCATGGGGATGAGGCACTAACAGACCTGTGTGCGAGAACTAATTTTTAGATTTACCGCTTTGCTTTCCTTCTGTGCTTGAAGTCAGAGGAAATACTATTTAAAATCAGAAGGAATCCAGGCACATAGGATAAATGACTGAATAATAGCTCGGTGTGCTGAAATAATAATAATAATCAGAAATAACAATGTTTCTGTTTTAGGACATGTCTGCATATGTGAAAAAAATTCAATTCAAGTTGCATGAAAGCTACGGTAATCCTTTAAGAGGTGGGTTTTGCTTTTCAGCAGTCATTCCTAGAACTAGGCTTTTGTTCTGGCTTTATCATGGGATTAACAATTCTGTGTTGCCTCTTGCAGTTGTTACCAAACCACCATATGAAATCACCGAAACAGGCTGGGGTGAATTTGAAATAATCATTAAGATATTTTTCATTGATCCAAATGAAAGACCTGTAAGTACACTGAACTTTTAACAAAGCTTAAATAATTAATTATGGCGGCCTACAGCTCTAGGAAATTGCTGGACGAAATAAGTCTCATTGTAATAAAAGTCTCTTCTTGTAGAAAATTATTTTAAGGATTGGTCACATTTTCTTCTTTCTGTGCTACACTCCTGGTATTCATGACTGCTTTTCCTGTGCTTGGCTTCTCTGACATTTACTAATATGTGACCACATGTTGCACCTTACCTGGGTTGAGCACGCACTGAGGATTTCTCTTCCACATAGCTTCCAAGTTCTAGGATATTTGAGTATTTTAATTTTTATTTTTTCTGTCAGATCAAAATCAGTCAAAAAGCAGCGGGGCTACTATGCTAGCATAAGTCTCTGCCTAAGAAGATCAGGTTAAAAAAATCTGTAGTTGCATAAAGTACTGGAATTAATTTCTTTCTTCCATTTCTGTGTTTTAGACATACCTTGTAGGTTTGTTTATCCAGGTCTAGTAGGAAACTTGATTACTCTATTTTAGGGAGAAGGATGTTTATTTCTGGAAGGATTGAGTTCCTTCTGTCACATCAAACACAAAACAATCCTTTTTTTAATCCATTTTTTGCTGAATGAGAGTGAGACTGAATTTTGTGTTTTTCTGGAATATGTGACGATTGGTAACGATGGGTTTCCCGTGCTGTTGGGCTCCGTAGCACCCTGACTTTTATTAATTCCATTCACCGCTTGACCAAGCTGTCCTAAGGTTGGTTGGGTGTTTTTTCTTTGCTGCTGTTCTTGGAAGGCTGTTTGGGAGCCTGTCACATTCTTCCTTTCCAGGAGGTCCCAAGGGGAGTCAGGTACTGCTCTGTTCCATCACGGCTCCTGGGCCTGTGTGTGGAAGGGGAGAAGCGTGGGCTGTGTGTGCCCTTCCCAGGCCATGGGCCAGGTGGTCAGTGGCTCCTCAGGGCTGCACAGAGGGTTCCAGTCCTCTCCCCACCCTGCCATTTGCAGTACAGGGATGGAAGAGTAACCCCAGAAAGAGAGATTTCAGTGAAAAATGATTCACAGCTTCCCTGGTGCTTCGTTTTCTCAAGAATAGAGGATAAGGTCACAGAAAGCTCTTTCTAACTGAAAATTGAGAAAATAAATTTGAATTAAATCACCCACTTGAAAATGGTGGTATTAGTATTTTTTATATACCAGTCCTAAACCACTTTCCCAGACATTTTTAAAGTCTCAAGAGGCCTTTAGATAGTTAGCATGTTTTAACAGTTAATGTTAAATTCAAAGTAATTCTACTGAAGCTATACGACATTTATATTTGCATTCCTAAAATATTTTTAAATCTATACAGTTATTTTGTAGGAACAAATACTACTTGTTGATATGTAGAACAAGTTTTCTATTTCGCTAAAATTTTTAAATTAATAAAATTCTGTCTTTTGAATAGGTAACTTTATATCACTTGCTGAAGCTTTTTCAGTCGGATACCAATGCCATCCTGGGGAAGAAAACGGTAGTTTCTGAATTCTATGATGAAATGGTATGAGCATTTTTAATGTAATCCTCCCTTTATTTTGAAGAGTATTGGTGATGTCATGTATTTTTCTCCTTCATTAGATATTTCAAGATCCTACTGCAATGATGCAGCAGCTGTTAACAACGTCTCGTCAACTAACACTAGGTGCTTATAAACACGAAACAGAGTGTAAGTTGAAAATTAAAATATTTTAACTTTAGAAATAACAGTAGTTTGATTTACTTTCAATGTGTTTTTTTTGGGGGGGGACTGTAACAGTACAATGGATTTAGATGCTGCAAAAAGGTGGGAATTTTGCATTAAATTTAACTTCAACTTTTGCAAAGGTATTAATACTTACCTGAAATCTTCTAAGGTTTTCTTATCCCTATGGCTCTAAAAAAAAAGGAATTAGGAATTACTTGGGATGAAGAGTGGTGGCATTAACTACACCTAGTCTGACATCTTTGAAATTAATTAAAACAGAGGATAAATTAAGTCCACCTTATGGTAAAGTTCTTTTCAGCACTGCAAACAAAGGTCACACTTGAAGGCCTGAAGTACAGAACAGTTAGTGATGTTTAAGTCAAAGCAGCAACCCTTTGTGGATAAAGAGTAGTGTCTGAAAGCTCTTCTTAAGTACAGCATAATGGTTTTTTTGTCCTTTTTATCCATTTTGTCTCCAAATATTAAGCGCACTAAGGAAACTAAATTAAAGATCCATTGGTTCATAAGCTGTACTGCATTTAGTGATTATTTCTATTCTGATCTTCTGTATTTCATCTGTTATTTGCTTTCTGAGGGTAGATGTATTTATTGAGCCAAAATCCTGCCCTATTAATTACAAACATTAATCCATTGTAGTCCACCCCACCTGGCCTTATGTTCACCCAGCAACAAATGTCATTTAGTCTTTGGCCAGCAGAGCTATGAGTGGAGAGTGATTATGAATTTGAAGCTCTTCAAAGTTAGGGTTCCTATTTGCCTTATGTCTGCTTGGCTGTGTGGGTATGTGAGCTACTTGTATTTCCTGCCTTAGTTCAGCCAGTCTTGAGGTGGATTTTTGTTATTGTTGCATGTTACAGTTTTTGTTTAGAAAATGTTTTATAATATGATGGATAAAAACATCCAAATTAAAACTTTTTCATTTAAAATTTTTGGATATTTCTCCAGACAGTAGGTAGAAACTCAGTGTGGTTTCTTCGTATAAATACTTCCTTAAAGTGTGCTAATGAAGCAGATAATATTTGCCACTGCCCACATCTATGTAATGTATGGGATATGAGTGATCTCCACAGCCTTCATATACTTGTGCATGTAAAAATAGTAAAAAATAGGTACTTGATGTCAGATATTCATAAAGCAGGGCAACCTAACTGAAACTTTCAGATCTGTAGAAGTAAACTCCAGTGAGAGATAGAAAATTATTACAGTTACATGGAGAAGGAACCACAGAATGGTGAAGGCTTGAAAGGACCTCTGGGTGCGTCATGTCCATACCCTGCCCTAGCAGGGCCACCTACAGCTGGCTCCCCAGGAGTGTATCCAGATGGCTTCTAAATGTGTCCAATAATGGGGATTTCACAACCTTTCTAGGCAACCTGTGCCACCACTTGGTCACTTTCACAGGAAAAGTTTCCTGATGTTCACAGGGAACCTGCCATGTTTCAGTTTGTGCCTGTGGCCTTGTGTGCTGTCACTGGGCACCATGTATTCATAGTTCTCTGTAATTTCTCATGTATTTGCTGTCACCATGTCAGATTTTATTTTCTTCACCTAATCTGTAAAAAAAAAAAAAAAGTAGAAAATTATTTTATGAATTGTATAGCTATCCGCAAAACTGATGGGCTGAGGGCTGAATGAGGCTGCAAAACAAACTTTTTTTTTTAAAATTCAGATTCTTATGTGGATACCATTTCAAATACAAGCATTGAATCTCTAAAGATAACAGTAACAGATGTTTTTTTTCAGGACAAATGCTATCCAAATTACTCTTTCAATTAAAAAAAAAAAAGAAATTTCATGGCACTTAAAATATATTTTTTCCTTTATCACCGCCACAGTTGCAGATCTTGAAGTGAAAACCAGGGAAAAGCTCGAAGCTGCCAAAAAGAAGACTAGTTTTGAAATCGCTGAGCTTAAAGAAAGACTAAAAGCAAGTCGTGAAACCATCAACTGTTTAAAGAGTGAAATCAGAAAACTTGAAGAAGATGATCAGTCTAAGGATATGTGACAAGTGCTGACTTGAGTGTGTACTGAAAATGGAAAGACTTCAGTCATGGAATTGTATGAGTTCTCTTCAGTTCTGTAACTGAGACTATGAGAATTTCACTGGCAAATGATTGAAGTTTGTGGCAATCAACTCCATAAATGGAAGAAAAAAGAAAGAATGTATCCTTGTTTTATAGTTAAAATCTGTGGGTACTTAACGATTTTTTTCAAGTGGAAGTGGTCTTGAAGACCAGACTACTTTTTCTTTGAAAACTGCATTTGAGTCGTGTATGAAAACTTTGTATTAAGTCTTGTATTAGTTCAATGTGATTTTACAAAATGCTGGTGTTTACTTTTTTTACTTTTTTTTCCTACTGATTGTTTAGACATGCATCTTTAAAGCTAAAAATAAAATATGCAGTTTTTTATTTAAATGTTTTTTGTCTCTGTCCAGCTGTGGGCTTCAACATCTGTAAGTATGCTACTGTAAGTAGCATACTCTGATTTCAGGCAGAGGTTGAAATACAAAGGTATGCAAGTTATTTAAGTCTGGTTACAGTGATTTTTGGCATGTCTCTCTGTTATCAGCACAATGAAAACACTTTCTGAAAACAGAATTTTAAATAACTTGGGTATCTACAGGTAAGAGTTTCTAGCCCCGAAGCTGCTTTAACACATACAAATGCATCAATGCTACAGACTATGCTCAGAAGCAGCAAATTATTCCAGAACTGTTTTGTAGGATTTTGTTTCATATTTGTACTGTACTACAGTCGCTTCATCAAATATTGTCTCTGCCACTTCTTCCTCTCACTCTTCCCTGTTCCAGCCTGGGATCCCTCCCACAAGAGACAGTCTTCCATGAATTCCTCCGATGGGAGAGCTTCTCATAGGCTACATTTCTTCAGAAAGCATGAAGTCCCTCATGGGGTCACAAGTCCTGCCAGCAAACCTGTGCCAGTGCGGGCTCCTTTCCACGGGGCCACAGGAGCTGGTCCAGCACAGGCTTCCCACGGGATTGCAGTCTCCTTTGGGCATCCCTTTGCTCTGGTGTGAGCTCTTCTGCAGACTGCAGGTGGACTCTGCTCCAGCACCTGAAGCATCTCCTTCCTTACTGTCCATGGTGCCTGCAGGGCTGTTCCTCACATATTCTCACTCTCTCTGCTGCTCTTCCCTCTGCCCAAGCAGGTTTTTTTCCCCTTTTTAAATCAGCAACCTGTTGGGCTCAGCCTTGGCCAGTGGCAGGTCCATCCTGGAGCCGTCTAACATTGGCTCTGGTGGACACGGGAAGCTTCTGGCAGCTTCTCACAGAAGCCAGCCCTATAGCCACCCCACACTACCAAAGCCTTGCCACATAATTCTTAAATCACTTGAAAGTGTTTCCCTGAAAAATCTACATGATTTCATTGATCCTTTAAGAACAAAGTACTCCTTTCTTCATATTTGAAGCAACTGATGATTGATGGGCTTTTACATGGCTTGGTAAAGTGAAGGTTTCATCACTCAGTATGTAGACTTAGGGTTTTCATTAAGAACAGCTACTTGGCATACTTGGTTTATGGTATTATGAATACACATAGGTTGAGGAGCAGCTTGTACTGTGGCATGCAGACAGATCCTTCCTAGCAGTGCAGAATATCCAAATTTGTCAAATTTTGGCTACCTAAGTGCTTTGGTTTCTTTATTCAGTAGCTAATTTCCTTTTAAGCAGCAGCTGAAGAAGAGTGCCATTTTCAGAGCTGTGCACTGAGAATAAGACTTACATGAGCCACAGTATGTTGTGCATGCTGAAATAAAAATGGGAATGGAAAGCACAATTTTTGGTGTATACAGCATTATTTTTTTCATATTTGTCAGTTACAATAATAGTAATGATGACCAACTCAAATGGAATATTAAAGAGGTTTGGCAGGAGCTGTGACTAACATGAACAGGTCTGCTCAAACAGACTTGAACTGACCAAAAAATAATGGAGGTGTACCTTTTGAATCCAACTCTTTGTAGGAGCCTGAAATGTATTGTTTTTGTTTACATCCAATAAACAGCCTAGTTTCCTAGGATACAGGAGCAATGATCTTGGCTCCACTGCTAGTAGCCATCAGCATGCTAGACCACTGATGTAATTTCTGTTTGGAGTTAGTGGTCTTTTTTTCTTCAGTTTTTCTTTCAACTTTTTGTATTTTTTTCCTTCTCCTTTGCACTCTCTGCAAAGATCCTAGAAGAGTCATTACATTCCTGTCTCAAAAATAAGAAAATAGTCCTAATTTGCTAACACAGCTGTCTGCTGAGTAGTCACTCAATAGACAACAGGAAGAACACCTTCTGCTTTACAAAGTTCCACATTAGGATCTGTGTTTTCATTAGAAAATCTTTTTTCGGGTGCTGAGAAAGCAACTGAGCCCTGTGTTAGACAGTAACTAAATTCTGGGACAAGTTAATGACAATTAATCATAGACTCAGTCATAGAGTGTCTTGAGCTGGATGGGACCCACAAGGATGGAGTCCAGCTCCTGGCCATGCACAGGCCATCTTCAAGAGCTGCATGGATCTCAGCTAGTTGAGAAGTTATGTTTGTTCCCATGTGCTCTACAGTTAAAAGTTATTGATGCAAACAGCCGGGAGCGTGTGTGTACACAGTAAATTTACAGTGTTGATCTTCTAGTGCGTATCATTTTCAAAGTCATTAGAAATGAAATGGAGTGGAGCACCTCAGGACACAGTTGCATTTGACCTCCATCGCCTTGAAGAAAAAGACAAACCCAAATGCTACACTTTGCCTCATTTTTGGCAGCCCTACGAAGATGTGATTCCAGAAAAATAGTTCCAGTTTGTGCTTGCCAGGGTGCAAACTTAAATGCTGTTTATAGTGCTGAGACTGACCTTAGACTGTGGCTTCATCCTGACTTATCATTGGGAAACACAGTTGTATTTAAATCTTGCTTTGCAGAGGAGGAGACAAAAATCTCTGTACTAAAATCTCTCAAACTGTGCTATAAGTACAGTTTGACATCACTGAATTGCACGGTGATTTGTTCAGTTGCCTGCAGTAAAGCTTTAGCCACCACTTGAAGTAACCTTTTGCTAGGTAAAGATAAACATAGTTTATCTCAGTTTACATGCTTACTGTTTTGAATTTTACCAGTGAGAATCAATATCAAGTATGCAAAACTATTAGTGTCATTACCACTTCCACTATAAAGACTTGGGCATTTTAAATGTTTTAGATAAGACAAATTAATACTCATCACAGTAAGTTCAGACAATTATTCATACTCAGTACCCAGTACTATATATCACTAGTCTCTTTCTTACCTAGCTCCATCTATATATCTCAGTTCTTTCCTTTGGGTTTGGCATGCTGTAGTTTACAGTCAGACTGTGAAGTACGGTAAGGCTGTTGCCCAGGATGTTTCTCACCAGAAGTGCCATTATCTGACAGGAGATGTGTAGATCCAGTTAAAGAATTTTTGTAGTCAGTAGAGAGGGAGCTGGAAGAAACATTGGAGCACTGTCTTCGTTTTCTTTCTAGACAGATGCTGGTAATTACACCAACCTTTTGCTGCTTATGCATTTCATCCATATAAAATACATCAATGTGTGTTTGTGTCTTAATGAGAATACAGATTTAAGAGCATTTCAGGTTGTTTTCAGATATGATGTTTTCCAAACACCAGGTGGCAGGTATGCCCAAAATATTCTCCAGTCTCTACAGTAGTTTAATTACTGGGGTTTTAGTAGATCTGTGACGTCTTTAGTTAATCTCATTTGCTTTGAGACTTGGTCATCTGATGAGAACACCTGTATTTGTTTCTGTAGGGGTGACCAAATGATCTCTTGCATGTTAAAGAACTGTTCAGCAGCCTTGTCAGCAAATCAAGTGTGCCATGAAATAAAGCGTGAGTGTTTTGAATTTTTCTCCATTTAGGAAGGGAAGGAGCTTTCAAAATACAAATCTCTGGGGTTGCTTTTAGTTGTTTTCTTTTTCTTTTTTCTTTTTTCAGGCCCAGATTCTGTGACAATATGAGTGCATGAAACATAACTCAGGCACTCTACTGGACTGCATATTAGCTTGCACTCAATTGCAGGATTTTACACCAGTAAAAGTAATTACTTTTGTTGTTTTACAAACTTAATGTTGATAAAGTTAATAAACTTCTTTGACTGCTTACTGCTTAATGAATACTACAAATGAACCTTTGGCTTCCAAGCGTGTTGGAACTTTAATTTTCCTGCATACTGCAGGGAAGAACAATTTCACTTAAGAGTGGAGAAAAAAGAGAATTAGGATGGCAGAAAAGAATAGCAGCAATGAGAAATTAATGTTATATATATTTAGTTGGGATTTATGTAACATTTGCTTATGATACATTCATACTATTTCCATTTTAAAATGATTTAAGCTAGCATATGAAGTCATGTAAGTTTCTAGTGAAACAGTCTTGCCTACACAAATAGCTAATACATAACCAAAATTAAAATTTACATCTTGATTTTCATAGGAAAAATCTCTTGAATATCAGTGATTAGGCCACAAAAATAACTTCATTAACATTGCAATATACAGTATTTGTCCTACTCTGCCCCTAATAATGACTGTATTTTTAAGGTGGTCATTTGTTATATTAGGTGTTCATTCCCCCACACTTGTGGGGAATTCTGTACTTTAGGGCAGAAAACCAATTTTATCTAATCTACTACTGGCTTCTGCTTTGCAAATACTTTCACCTAAAGGGAACAATACCCTATTTTCTTCTTAATATCTTAATTCTGCAATTTCAGGCAAATCTCACTTTTTTTTAGTCTACAAACCAGCATTTTTCAAATTGAACATTTTATTTAACCTCTGATCTAGAATGATAAAAAAGCATCTCTATGTTTTTAAAATAAGAATTAATCAATCCAGGTTATTTTTGTTTTAATTACTGTCCTGATTAGAGTGATAACTGTGTTCCACCTAAAGCTCTATTCAGGTCCCAATCCACCTGAACTCTGAGCAGGTAAAAAGGAGAACGTTGAGAAGTTATGTTTAAGGAGCTTCCAGTTAACTTTTTATGTTATTTCCTGGTTTCTTTATGGAAGATTATGTAGTAGGTAAGCTGAATATTCCTGAGGAAAACTGCATCATGCAGTTTTAGTTCTTCACCATGAGATCACGGGAGTACTGTCATGATCTCCTGTGCTGCTGCCCTCAGTGAGCTGTGGACAGTCAGCTCTGCAGGACTTCTCTAAGACTGGGCAGGAAACAGGCAAGAAAAGGGCAAGAAAAAGCATAACCTCATGTATTGTTTAGGGCATTAGAGGAAACAAGTTGAGGGCTTTTTTGCAAGCTGAAAAAAAAGTTATCTCAGGAAAGAGTTGCATCCTTAGTAAATACCTAAGTCTAAATTAAATGGAATTATTTTCTTGTTACCTTTGGAAGTTATACAACCTTTTAGTGATTGTAGAATAAATATGTGTATTTATATATGTATATTGGACAACTGGAACCGGTTATTTTTTCCTTCTTGCTACAGTTTAAGTATGTTTGCATGGTGAAGAAAGACACAGGACTAAACTAGACAGACCAAACTCCAGCACCCACTGCATAATGTTTAAAATGATCCAAGCTGCTTTGCAAAGCTTTGTGGCTGCTCTGAATCTTTGTATAGTCCTTAGCAGCAGCAGCCAGGAGGTGCAGTGTTGGATGAAGATGGGCATTGCCTGGGATCAGGACAGAAAATCGTGGGCCATGTCAGAGGGCATGGCTGATTTGGTGTGCGCTCATCTGCCAAGCCTGCAAGTCACCAGCCACAAGGCTGCTCCTCTTGGGTGTGGTGCTTTGTACTCCTGGAGCATCTCATCACTGATGGGTCTGCTAGTCCTGCATCCTAAGAGATTCGCTCGACATTATTTAGTAGTCAGGAGTCTACAACTTCAAATAGCAAACACAGTCTAGCTGAATTTAAACTAAACTCTGTTGTGAGTTTTGCTTGGTTTTTATCAGTAAATAAGAAAAGAGTCCTAGTCCTTGTGCATTTTGCTGAGAATAAAGAAGACAATTTTCTAAGGCTGTGAATTCTTTCTAGTATTCTTTTTTCCCTCAGGGATAAAAGGCAGAAACAAAATCATTACTTTTTGGAACAGGCTGACAGAGTATGTGTATTTTAAAATGGAAAAGCAGTAAAACTCTTCATGGATTCACTGTCTGAAAATACTTTGTTCAGAGTTTAATCTGACTCCGTATGGTACTAAACACTTGCAATTGCTGTGCCTCTGTGTTTGGAGATGGAAATGCTTGGTCCTTCACTAAATAAACCTGACCTTCGATCCCTGTGAAGTGACTGAATTTCAATCAGACCTCTGGTGAATGAAGGTAATAAATCAGTAAATGAAAAAGCCACATTTTAATAGTAGAAAGAACACTTTAGTAATGTTTTATATTTCATGATAGTTAAGACTTTACAAGTATTAAGCTAAGGCTTTTGGAAATCTGAAGATACCCTATGTACAAATTTAAACAAAACACTTGGCTATTTGTCACCTAGCCATTGCTACTGCATGCCCTCTTGTTGACTTTGCAGTAAAAATATTTTTTGCATTGTATTTTACCCATTTGCCAAAAGATTTGCCCTCTATAAGTTCCATCATTCTCCTCAGTTCTATGCTACAGCTACTTCACCACTCAATAAATACTAGAGAAACAATCTGTAAGACAAAAAGCAGTGTAACTTGGTTTTGGTGCTGCTGTTGCTTCCTGAGCTTTATCTGACACTGATGCTGTAGCGTGCTAGCTTCAGTCTTAAATCTAGATACAGTTTGTATGACAACCCTGAATACATTGTGATCATGGAATAGAGGTGCACTCCAGCCTGTTGAACTTGGTTAGCAGCCATTATATACCTGCACCACTTCTCTGGGGCCTTGTGTAAAAATAACCCTAAGAAACCAAACCTCTGGGGCTGAACCTCTATCCTAGTATCCCTGATACAAAAAATAAAATTTGCTGATCTACTGTATTTTAATAATAATGTTTTGTAAATGCCATGTAATGCTAAATCATTGCTGTTTCACATCAGATTCTTGTTACCATTACAGCTTTGGTTGGAATTTCTGTCTAAAAAACCCCACCACCACATAAATCAACTCAGTTATTTGGGTTCATTCTGATCTCTTTACTGCTCCGTAGTCATACCTGGTTTTTTGAGGACTGACTGTGGTTTACTCTACTGGAGTTAGAATTGCATCCAAACTAACTTCAGTGAAGACACTTTGTAATTGTGAAGCAGAACTGGATTTGAAATAACATTCTCATGATCAAAGATTCCAAGAAGCTTTTGTAGTAATTGGAGAATAACAACTATATAAAATGTGTTTGCTTCTCATATTTAAATGAAGCATAAAGATAAAATGCATGAGAGGCATATTAAATGAACACCCAGATACTTTATCTGATAAGACCAAAGCAATTGAGTGGGATTTTAATTTAGGCATTTGACTGACTTTGTGAAAAAAGAAATGTTTTTGAAGTAATGCTGGCCTTGTTCCACAATATCTGAGAGGTTCACTCAGTTGTGGATTGCTCCACTGGGCTATTCCCTTCACTGATGATATATTATTATTTATATTGTATCCTGAGAATAGTGCACATGTAAAATGCACAGGCAGAGTTCCAGGCCTGAAGGCCTGCAATCTGAATGGGCAATACTGGATGGGTGGTATAATAAATTGCAGTTCTTTACTCAAAATGTAAGTGATGTCTTTCAGCTCTAAAATTATACCCTTCATCCACTTTGATCTGAAGAAGCATTCAGTACAGTACAGTTCTCATCCTGTGGCAGCACAACCCAGCCTGACTACAGTGTGTAAGAGAAGCAACTGCTGCCTATGAACTCACCATCTTTAACAAATCAGATTTATTTTAAAAGAAGTGGTATTCCAGGAAGTCACTTGCATGAAAAATGTTGATATGGCTTTAAAAAAGGAGAGATTGAAAAAGAGCAAAAATATTCTGAAAATCTGCCATTTGTAGCAAAAAGGCTATTTGAGGGTTGAAATGGGTACACGTTTGGTACAGAATTAAGTAGCCTTGGGAAAAAAAACTTAAGAACAAAAACTCTAAGCATCTTGCTTCATACTTTGATAAAATAATCCTGTACCCACCAATTTTGAAAGCAGAACAAAAACCCAAATATTCAGGCTGCTTCACAGTGGTCTGCACTGATGAGTGGGTCTCATTTAAAACCAGGATATGCAGTCTACCCTGAGATCTAACACAAACAGCAACTAATTGAACATCTCAGGAACGGCCAAGAGTGTGACAGAGAGAGAAGGAAAAGCCCATCCAAAGAGCATGGATGGCCCACAGTTACCAGTTTGGCTCTCCTGACATAATGGAGCTCTCTATCACAAGGGGCGGAAGTTTTCTTAGCAGAGCAATGAACTTCCCCAAGAGGCAGGCTTATAAACTTCACCTTTTCTCACTTCATCTTGAATGCCTGTTTCTTTGGGGTTCTTTGATGTAAACACAAAACTTTTTAAAAAAAATGCTTTATTAAAGCAAAACCTGTTCTGTCATTATTCCCTCCTCCTGCAAGCAGTGAAGCAGAGGAGAATAACAAACGCAACTGGTCAAATCTCTATTAATAGAGTTAGTTAATCCCACCTGAACCAAACTGCTTCAGGAAAAATCTTATGAGCAAAGCTTCCTTGGTCTCCATCCTTCAGACTCTCAGACTCTTCCCCGTACTTGTTTCTGCATGAGGAAATAATGTTGGTATATATTTTGATTTTGTCCCTAAATTGCCTTAAAATGTAAGCTATTATATGCTACTGAAGGGAAATCTAATTATTTCTGCTTGAAATAATTATTGCTTAAAATATAATTTCGTTAACAACTCTGCTTTTATTTCCCTTGTTTCAAGCAATTATGTAGTTTGCTTCCACTGGATTATGTGTGTACTTAGGCAGTCCTAAAAGAGAGAAATAATATGCTGGCTGCAAAATGAGGCAGTGTAAAAACAGCTTTACATTTCATTACCAATAATTCTGCTTTGCCACAAGTCACCTTTTCTTCTTCTATGCCTCTTCTGAGGGAATATGCCCAAAGTTATTTCCACAGACTTTTACATTGGCTGTCTCAACTCTAACTTTAAAAGTTATTTTTTGAAGGGCTCAGAGTGGTTCATCACTTTGGATGGCCCATTATCTTCAATTGGTGGTTTCTGCCCACATGGTAATAAGGTTCTTTTTTTCCTGAAGAAGCCCACACCTAATATGATGGGGAGAAATTTTAAAAAAACTGCCATTTATGCTTTTCTTCTCTTAAAACATCGTGGTATGATGAGTACTTCAGCAACAGCTTCAAAAACTGAGCCTTTCCCTAGGCAGGGGTGAGACCCTTCCAGGGGAGGGTAGGGGATACCCTTCAGTGCTCCAGTTTTCACCTGTCTGTATAAATCACAATGCTTAGTTATCTACTCATCTACTCCTGTCCAGATGTGATTTTGGAGCCTGTGGGATAACGGCACATGAATGAGGGAGAGTGAAGCCTGCTCTACCAGTGCTCAGAACAGCTGACCTTGCACTTCCTGTGACCACTGCTTTCACTAACAAATTATGATTAAGAGGCAGAAGCATAATCCTGCCAGTGTGAGCTTGGGTTCCCTCTGTAGATTTACTGCTGAGTAGGCAGAATTGCTTTGGAAGAGAGAGAGTGTGTTTTACTGTTTCTCAACATGATAATTTGACTTCTTCAGAGAAGCTTTTATGTTTTTCCTGATGTACTACATCCATCCCAGAGAAACTGCATATCGCCGTGAGTCCAATTTATGTCACTATTTATATAAAAGTTAATTTGAAGTAATGAATTTTATTTTTTCTACTTAGATAGGAGAAAAAGGATTAAAACAATCACCATTGTACCTGATTTTGCTAAATCAGTTCTATCACTTCTAGGAGAAAAAAATTCAGGTTGCAACTTTAAATGTTCCCTTAAACTTCTTCCTGAGCATAGCAAAGGGCAATTTTCTAGGAAAAGCCATGGTATCACTCTCATTGCATTGCAGCTAATTTGTGTGTAAGAGAAAGGAGTTTCAGGAAGGCAGATACACAACTCTGGTATGTAATGTAGATTAGAAGTTAACATTGAAACCTATTTTAATGTCCCTTAGCTATGCAAATGACCAAGTAGAGCAGAGGTGATCTGCCTGTGACAATGCAGGTCTTTCCACTACTGCTAAGGATAGCTTTTTGAGAAGGTACCTGCTGCTCCTAAAGGTGCTGGGTTGCCTGAGGGTCATTTTAACAATCTTTGAACATGAAAAAAGCTTATTTAAATCTAGTCCTGGAACCTGAAATGCTTCATTCACCCATTCATGAAAATCTATTTGTAAGCTGATGCAAAATACATACAGTAAGAGCTATTCCAGTAAAAGTTTACATCCGTTTGCCAGTTTTCTTCCCTCACTGTCTCAGATCCTACATGTTGCCATGTTATCATCAGACTTTCTGCCACTGCCCTGCATTTACTGATTGGAAACCATAGCAGGACATACTCTTGTAACAATGCAGACCCAAGGAGAAAGTTGTGTTTTCTGTCTAGTAGTCACCATTCATAACTTAGAATACACACTGTGAAAAGACTGAAAAAAACCATTGATTGATTTAAATCTGCTTTAATTTTTGACCAAAGGCAAAAACTCCACACACTGGTGCTTAATCATACTTTGCATCAAGTATAAGCATGCAGTTTTCCATACAAATTCCATAAGGTGTTTAATCTGCTATTGCAAAAATACTTATTTGCATACAATCACACCCTGCTGTGGTTTTAAATGTTTTATGAGAATACATTTTTGAGACTATTATCTTAACCTCACTGCCTTTCTACCCACATACAGACTAACAAACATGCAAACCCTTTAATTTTTATTCAGGCCTGACTGTAATTAAGTTGAAGTACATTTGTTTTTTAAAACTATAGGACTCAGCTTACTCCATAAGTATTGCTGATGAATCCGTGGTTGTTAAGTTGCTGAGCTGTGGCAGGATCTTCAGCTTACAGATAGAAGTTCTTATCACAGGAGAAAACAGTGATGGGCAGTTTTGGGTGTTGCCGTAGTCTGAATTGTTTGTTCATGCCACACGTTCCAGGTGTTGAACAGAAGCAGTCAGCCACAAAGAGCACTATCTCACCTTCTAAAGATCTTAGCCCAAGTACTAAGAAGCACTGACCCCAGTTAGACATCTCAGGGTGAAGAACATCTTTTTACTGACTTTCTTGCTGGAGACAGGTTTGATCCAGAGAATATGTACCTACACAAACATGTCACATGGCAGCACATGCTATGCCAGGTTAACTCTTTCCCATCATTCAGTGTCTGACAAATGAATTATGTCATTTGTTTAAAGAAGACATTGAAAGTAAAAACCTTAAAATGGACAAACAACAGTACCACTTATTGACTCCTGCTATAGCTGCGTCCTGACAATCAATTCCTCTTGTTGACATTGTACAAAGTACTTTAATACTTTGCCAAGCCACTAGACAGAAAGCACCATAGCTGACTCTTGCTTTGTTCATGCCAAATCCAAAGGGTCTTAGCCCCACAGTGTTCTTGAATTGAGTTTTAATATGTATTTGTTAACCTGGAGCAAATACATTCCACTGCTGTCATGAATATGCCATCTGAAATAATGTGTAGTTAGGGCACAAGCATGTGGTAAGAACCCACCTTAAGAAGCCAGAAGCCAGAAGTTGCAATGGGCCTCTGGAGGCCACTTAGGACAAGCTACTGCCCGAAGTGGGGCCAGCCAGCCCAGATTGCTCAGGAACATGTCCAGTCAGACTCTGGGTATCTCCCTGGAAGGAGATCGCATGCCTCTCCTGGCAACATCTTACAATATTTGACCGCCTTCATGACAGACAGAAAGACAGAAAGAGACAGAAAGAGAGATAGAGAGACCGAAAGAGAGAAAGAGAGCAAGAAAGAGAAATAAATAAATCTCTGAATCTAAGCAGAACTTAGCAGGATGTGTCCATTCCCTCTCAGCTAATCACTGTGCACCTCTGAGAAGAATCTGGCACATTTTTCCATGAGGGCAACAGCAATAAGCTCTTCCTGCAGCTGCCTCCTTGAAGCAATACACTATTTTTCCCAGCCCTCTGACCATCTCAGTGTCTCTGTCCTGTGTGAGCTGCCAAATGGCCATACTGATCAGGCTACACAAGTATCCCTAACTCACTTCTGGACTTAATGACCAGGACTAAACTGTCAAGGGTAGAGAGAACAGGTCAGATACAGCACAATCATTTTTGATATATATTCAGCTTCTTGTAAATCATTGGCTAGGGAAAACCAGAACCAAAGGCCACTGTATTCCATTCAATTTACTAGCTGCTAGTGCACTGCTTTGCTTTTATTTCCTTTATCTGTTTTGCCTGCATTATTTTGCATTTAGAGACCAAATTTCCACTTCTAGTCCAACACCCATGCTGTTCAGCAGAAGGAGATCCTTTTGAAGCTCCTTGCTGTCAGTTTTGTAGTGGACTACTGCACAGGATTTTGCATCAGAAGCAAACTGTGCTGCTGCTTTTACTCAAGTCTCTTTTCAAGACCATTTCTGAGTATGCTAACTAGTGCAGGTCCCAGCATGAATCCCTGTGGGAGTACAATCTACTCTCCCACATTGTAAAAAATGACTATTTATTGCTACCTTGTTAACCCTTCTCTTTCAGCTAGTTAGTAATTCACAGGAGAGGCCTCCTTCCTAGCCTGTGACAGCTAGTACTCCTTAGCAGCGCTGCTGAGAGACCGTGCCAGAGGCTCTTTTGAAATCACTACAATGAATGTATCACCCTGGTTTATCAGTTTGTTGATTTTGTCAAAGAACTTCATAATTATGACAAAGCTCCTCTATCTACGAAAACCCATGTTGATTTTTCCACAGCCTGACGTATTTGTCTGTATGCTAAAGCCTCACCACACCTCTCTGTCACTGGTGAGCTCATATGACCTGAGACAAGTCTTGCTGAGTATTTCAACAAGAGGGCTCAGATGCTGAAAATTAACACTTATGTTCCTTAAATCTGAAATTACTGTCTCAAAAATTCTCACTCAGTTGTTTTCCAGCTATGAAGGTGCTTACATTCCATAAATTCTTTCTTTGGTAATGTTCCCAAAACATCTAATGATGTTTTCACATGTACCTCCCAGCAAGCTAATTCTATTCCTAAAAGTCCAGCCCACATGATCAATTAAAAAATTTCAGTGGATTGATTTCAAGCTGAAGGAAGCTGTAATAACTCTATGATGGCTGTAGCACACCCTGAGTATGTGGAAAACACTAATTTATAAGTTCACGGATTGAGGATGAAATGAAACCCACTCTCCCACAGGTGAATTTCAGGCTTTCTAATCACTGAACTACAGGAAAAGGACAGGATGGCTTCTCCCAGCCTTGAATATGCACATTCTGCATAAAAAGTGTCTAGCAAAAAAAGTTCACTGACATGAACTCCAAGTGGAGCAAGCAGATCCTTCCAACTCTGTTATTTTGAAGATTTTGAGGGACACACTTTTAAGTTTTGCATCTGTACTTGCCTGCCTGCTCTGCCTCTGCACTGAAACACTGAAACGCTTGCTGTGTTGGCAAAATGGAATGTTTGTCAGTGTCCTGGTTATGAACTTGCAGTGCGGACTTGACTGAACATTCCTGAATTAGCACTGTCATGGCTGAGGCAAAAGTGCACAGTCCACCCACAAGTTTTCCAATAGCAGTTGTAATACTGGCTCATGGGGCACACTGACACAAGCCCAGCACTTGCCAAGATTATTGAGCACTAATCCCCAGTCACTGTGACTTCAGTCACATAGATGTCATTTCACAGCGAAAAGTTTAGCCAGCATCTTTTTCAGAGTGGATCCCAAGTGATCCTGTTTGTCCACTTGCTTCCCTCACATACCACATAGGAAACCTGGACAGGGAACAACATGCAATTGAATTCACCCAGCACCAAGGTTATTCAACGTTCGCTGCCACAAATCTGAGCTGTGCAGTACCAAGACCGGCTGCAGACTTAACCCACATTTCCTTGTAAGCAAAATGAAACTCTATTGCTTCTCTTGCCAAAGAAGCACAGACATGATTCCACTAATGATAATGAAGTATCAAGTAACACAATGACAAATGTCCTAAGAATATCAAAGTATTTACTCACTAAATGAATAAGGCAAAGAGCACTTGCTGCATGCAGAGATTTAAAATAACAGCTGTTTCCTCCTATAAGAGGCCTCTATTCTTTCCCCCCAAAAGGCACAGAATAGAAAAATGCTGTATGATAGTCAACCTAATTCTATCATACTTGGTGCCCACAAGGAAGTCAAAACCACAGCTGCACAAGTTGCCTAATTTGTAAAAGTCTGCCATTGTGATGATGTTCTTTGGACACTGTTTTGTACATAGCACACAGTCAAGTGTACACAACTCTGAGACCCTTAATTAGATTTATATCCCACTTGTTTATTGCAGGCGTAATAACCTGGAAACAGACGTGTGTACATTCAACAAACTGATGGTTCTCCGGGGAAACAATCACCAAGAAGTCACAGGAACTGCATATGACAGCCTTTTTTAGGAAAATGAAACCAGGTCAATTTGGTTACACAGAACATTACCTTGTGAGAAGAACTGAATTAGTATATATACTTGTGAGGCCCAAAAAGCAGCTTCACTTGCAATGATGTTTTTCAGCCTCTCAATATTCAAATGATAAAGGACCAAACATCTAGCATCTCTAAGAATAAACCACATAATACCTCAGACAGCAAGCTCAGACTAGGTATCTCAGAGGAGATACCTAAGTTTAAAATTACGTTTTGTCAACTCATTGTATTATCTTTAAAAGTTTACTGACCAACTGTCACAGCTACCCTCTCCTTCACAGAATATTACTTAGTACACATGGATCCTTTAATCTTGTCAGTGGTTTATTTGTACAAGGACATGACAATTTATCAAACTGAAGAAAACCAAATTACAATACAAACAGCCATCTGGAGAATTCCTGAATGACTAGGTCTGCTCCACAGTTTGTGATATTCCAGAAGTCATTTCAGGAAAAAATTCACTATGTGAATTAAAATGTCCAGCTGCAAGACACCCTTATTTACTATTGGATTTATACTTTCTTTTTCACTTTTAAGTGAAATCACAACTAATGACAATACTCAATGAAGCAGTAAACTACTAGTTCTAACTAGCTCAACCTTGCACTTCCTTCTGAAAAAAACCCCAAATATTAACTGCATTGTAGAGGTGTGCTTTCATAAGAAGGGCAGGATCTGGCTATAAGTAGCTGCTGTATTTTTTATAATTACTGTATGCAGGGGGTTTGTTTGGTTGTGAAAACAAGAACTTCTTCATGTGATATACAAAGGGTTATTCTACTTAATGTGCCACACATGAGGGGATGCAGAATGTGATGTGACTGGAGTTACTCTGTTCAGCTAGCACACTAAGTCCAACTTTCTCCCTTTGTAAATTTGTTTTCCAGCTTCTGAAATGTTTTCATAGTCTGAATGTGTGGGTTTTAATTTTTAAAAAGAAGGGTTTGTTAGTGTCAAATGGATTTTGGAAAGTGTGGGTCAGAATACAATTACTGTAGGTAACAGAGAAAGCGCACAAGCTTCTGCACTGCATTTCAACCAGAAACATGCTTTCACAGCAGCCATAAACCAGGAAAAAGTGTTTATAGTACAGCCCTCACCTATAGCTGTGTTAGGTGGTGCCTACAGGAATATCAAAGGCCTTCTGTATTACAAAACAAAGTGACTGCAAACTTCTGTGATTTGTCATGAGGCTCTTGCTATGATTTTATTTTTAAAAGAAACTGTATACTCTCCTATGTTTACTGCAAGATTAGAAGTTATAGTTGAAACATTAACATTACTAAGTCCATAGTAATCTCCAAAACCACATCCAGGCTTTGTGTTGTAGACATATCTCATACTGGTTAGAAAAGACTTCCCTGAGGATAAGACAAACTACACATGAAATGCAAAAGGTTCCAAAGTTCTTGAAATAAAGAGATATGTTTCCACTTCATGGCTTTGAGAAGTTTGTTGCCATGAATCTCTGAACAGCATATGAAAGGAAACTGCAGAAACAGAATGCAGAATCTGGCATTCCATTCCCCAAGAGTCCTCTCTTTGTCAGGTCCAGATATTAAGAAAGAATACAAAATAAATAAGGAAAGACTGTTTTAATCAGATAAATCACAGACTCAATTAGGTTGGAAAAGACCTCTAAGATCACTGAGTCCAACCTGCAGCCAATCACCACCTTGTCAACTAGACCATAGCACAAAGTGCAGTCGCTTCTTGAACACCTCCAGCATTGGTGACTCCACCACCTTCCCTGGCCAGCCCATTCCAAGGTTAGCAACACTTTCCATGAAGAAATTCTTCCTGATGTCCAACCTGCTTCTCCCCTGGTGGAGCTTGAGGCCATTTCCTCTTGTCCTGCTGCCAGTTGCATGGGAAAAGAGGATGACCCCCCACCTTAGTACAGCCTCTTTTCAGGTAATTGTGGAGAACAATAAGGTCCCCCTGAGTCTCCCTTTCTCCAGGCTAAACACCCTCAGCTCCCTCAGCTGCCCCTCATATGACACCCGCTAGACCATTCCCCAGCTCTGTTGCCCTTCTCTGGACACACTCCAGCACCTCAATGCCTTTCTTGCAGTGAGGGGTCCAGAACTGGCACAGGATTCAAGGCAAGGCCTCACCAGTGCAGGGGAAAAAATCTGTTGTTAAAATGTATGTGATTGGACTGTGGTCCTGCTTACAGAATTGAACACTGCCTAAATCAACACAGGCCAAGGGTAAAAGCACTTGATCTGCAGAGTCCAAATTTCATTATAAAAGGCACCAAAACATGTCAGGTATCATCTTGTAAGAATTCAGGATCTGGAACAAGAGTGGTCTATGAATCAACACTGAAATATATTAGGACAGTGCAATAAGAACTTCTGGAAATACAAGCTAATCTATCGTATATCTGACGCAGTTCAAATTCATTTCCTCTTAAAAGACTAATAATCTTTCAAAAATATTTTTATAACCTAATTTTTAAATTCTATTGCCTCAGAAAAGCCATGCATTCAGCACACCCTGTAGTGGCTGTATAATACCATATAAAGAAATGCTGAAGCAAACAATTTGAAAGGTTTGGTTACCAAATAATAATTTCACAAATTTTATCTATGGAGTAAATATTTATGAAAAAGCTTTAAAGATGGTAGAAGCAGCTAATCTTTAAAAAGAGAGAATGTGAGCTATAGTGAAACAACACAGAAGGCTTTTGATTTCAAAGCTGACATAAAGAAAGTTTAGCAAGATCTAATAGAAATGAAGATGTCATCAAAGGACTTAAAGCAATAAAAATTCATAATTTACAAAAGTCTGTAAGCAGCTATGTAATCTTTGAAAGACTTGTAATTGATGCAGCATCTGGACAGAGCTGCAATAATCTCATTTTGGGATGACAGAAATGATTCTAGATAGCAGCAGCAACAAAAATGTCATGGATCCAAAACTTCTATGTAGTGAGAATGAGAAGGAGTAACAACAGAACAGAAATTCCCACCAGGAATGCAACACAGCAAGGTCTCAAGAAGCAAGAAAATGCCCTGGAAAAAGATCTAGAACAGCCACAAAGTGCAGCTCCAATATCGAAATAGTGAATTGGTCTGCCAGTAAATCTGAGTGAGCTGGGTAAGGTAACGCTCAGGTAAACCAATGGGTAAGGATGCCAATTTCACACATGAACAAACACAGCACTTCACCTTTGATGAAGATGTTGAACTTGACTGTCAAAGAGACACTGTGCTATCCTAATTTAATACAAATCCTGACATAATTTAAGTGCAGCTATTTAAATGAACTGGTGAAGGGAGGAGAAAATAAATAAATGACCCAGAAGAAGAGACATGTCAAAACTTTGTTCCTTGCTCAGCCAGACACTGCTGAAAAGACTAGGGAAAAAATTGCAAGGCACAATACTTAGTTGAATGTGCACTCACAGATGGGGATCAACAAGTGCATCTGAACAGACTTTAAGGCGAGTCCTGCGACTTGAAGGTCACAAGGAATCCTGCAGATGTTTAAGAACAGCCTGTTGCTTAGTAGCCCATTGTGTATTATGTTTATGGCATACGAGCACATACTGTATGTTAGATGACAGTGTTTGCTACATGACTCAGATATAGGAATCTATACTATTACATGACTCAGATATAGGAAAATCCCATTTGCTCTGCTTTATCCATCTAGTCCTCTGGGTCGTGACTCACATGCACAGGAGCCAACAGCTGCAGTGGTACAAATGCTAAACCACAGTTGGGCTCTCTCCACCCTTTTCCTTCTAGGTATTATGTATACTATATCACCTTTCTAGCATGTCCATCTGAAGAAAATTTCTGCATGGACTTTCTCAGCTCTCACACAACCTACAGATTAAATGAATCTTAGGATGGTGGAGTACTGTGATCCATTTACTTTCAACATTTCTGCTACAAAGCAGTAACTGTCCAGGGAAGGGATGAAAGTGAGCAACTGCGAGAGCAACATTTTCTATTCTCCTTATCGTGAGCTGACTGAAACAAGAGTCAAAAGAGGAGGTGCACAACTCCGGTGAAAGTCAGAGACATAGACAGACCTGTTCTGTGAAGCAACTTGGTGCAAGGCATTGTTTGGTGAAGAGTTCAGAAGTTCGATTACAGCCAAAGGAGGTGGATAGCAAGAAGAGACAAAGCTGAATTTTATGCAGGCTGCTGGCTGCTCTGACTGTGAGCAGTGTGTTTCTGTGTATGTTGGGACAAAACCTACACATTCAAGATTCACTGTAGATCACAGTGTCTTCTGGTCCAAGACCTGTCACACGTATCGGCCTGTGAAGAGGGAACAGACACAGTGACACGGAGGCAGCGAGAGCAAGAACAAACGTGTGGGTTTTTCTGCACTGGTTGACAGGAGTGTTAAGCGTTTCCACAAACCTGCACAGGTGTGGCACCTCCTCTGGTTCCTGTTTCCCGCATCAACTATGCCGTATCTTTGTTTTTGATGTGCACAGCGCCAGCCTTTGCGTTCAGCCTTTGCATGCAGTGCAACCTTACTAACACAGCCCAACTCGGACGGCTGCAGGTGAGGAGCCACCGCGGCATCGCCTAAAGTAACAGCGCGACACCGAGCGCTAAAACAGTCAGGGCCAACCGAGTCCAACTCTTCCCAGAGCTCTGCGTGCAATTTCAGCTTTAATGTTTTTTTTTTTTTTAAACCTGAGGAACCAGTAAGACACGCTTCGCGGCCGCCTCCGTCCCCCGGCCCCCGCGCCGCTCCCGGCGCAGCCCCGCGGCCGCCCCGCCGCCCGGGCGGTGCCGGTGCTGGCGCTGGGACCCCCGCCCCGCCAGCCCCGCGGCTCCCCGGGCGCTGCCCCGGAAGGCGATCGCGCCGCGCTCCGGAAGCGGAGCCGGGCAGGGTCCGGCCCAGAGCGCGGCCCTGTCGCTGCCGCGGTCGGAGGCGCAGCCGTGCCCCGGCCCGACGCGGGGCCGCCGTCTCGCCCGTCACAGGCGGCCCGGCGCGGCGGCCAGCGCGGGGCTCATGGCCCAGGTGGGTGCTGCTCCTCGCCCCTTCCCCGGCTCCTTCCCGCGGGGTGCCCGGCCGGCTCCGCTGCCGCCCCCTCCCAGCGGAGCTCCCCGGGCCCCGGAGCAGTCCCTTGTGTGGGCTCCTCCCGCGGGAGCCGGGCTGGGACGTGCCCCGCGGTAGGACCCGCTTCTCTTTCCCCGTAGGTCCGGGCGCGGGAGCTCGGTGGCGGCCGGGCCCCCACGGGCACGGGGGGCTCCGGCCCGGGGCTGTATCTGGGCGGGGAAGGCCGGGCACGGAGGGGGATCGCTGCCTTGCTCTGGGGCTGGGGCGGGAGCGGGGGTGGACGAGCCGAGTGCGAGTTTAGAAACAAAAGACGAGGCGATAAATTTGTCCCTGCTGTGGCTGTGTTGGAGGCAGGTCTGGCGCGGGGAGCGGTCCCGGCTGCCTGACCGCCTCCTCGGTGCTCGGCGTGTCTGATGCTTGTGTCTCATCTGGTGTCACCTGTCAAGCCCTCGCACCTTCCTCTAGGTCAGCTGTGTCTGTCACATGCCTGCCAAGATAAGTACGTGTGCTATTCCCCGTCTGTGAGCAAAGCCGGGGGGCGTTCGAGGTGCGAGCCCCGGGACTAACGGAGAGCTCTGTCGGGTCAGGAGTTGGGGCCGCAGACAGAGCCGGCCAGGGGAAGGGGATCCTGCCGGCTCTTGGGAGGGGTGCTGTGCATATGAATGAAAGCGATACGGAGCTCCCTTCCTCGGCACTTTAAACTGCCCTTCCTCTGACATATCGCTACCTGTAAATGTAGCAAGGATAGATCTGAAGGCACACTGACGTCAAAAGGTGTCTCAGCACTGGTTTGGCTTGAGTGCTTATCTAAACTTGAAATTTTGGAAGAAAAATACATGTTTTTTTCATCTTCCTGGTCACTGCATCTTGCTCAAAGTCATTGCATAAGATGTGATAATCATAATTAGAAATCACTAGGGGTGTTGTTGGATTGTGAGTTGAAAGTAATGCTATTATTGCAATGAAGAAATAGTGTAGAAATCAAGATTTTAGTAAGTTTTTTGAGAAAATTGCCAACTGTGGTTTGATACTAATATTTTTAACAAGCATTTTATTTATGACTTTTAAATATTCCTGGATTTTTTTAACTTCAAGGCCTAGTGACAAAGTGATGTTTAGTGTAATGACCAAAAAGAGTTCTCTGAGTAAATCTTTAATGGTGTTAACATTAGCAGTAATTCCATATCATGAACCTGTCATTTAATCTGTTCTGCTAATTCTACAGTGTATTTCTATTTAGAAAAATGAAAACTTAATTTTTAAAGATTTATTGCTCTGTTAAAAGTGGTTTGGTATTAAGATATACAGATTCAGATCCAATAAGCATTCTGGTTTTTTGTTGAAATCAGCAGAACTGCCAGGGAAATTCATTGTCTGTTTTCCTTGGTTAGCAAGTGCATTTGAACAGCATACCTGTCTATGCCTGCTTGAAAGGAAACCTGTATCAGTATAAGTCACCAGTTCAGGTCCAACAGCTAACTTCACACTAAAGGGAACAAAATTAAGAACCTTATTCCTTGACAGAGAGTCCCTGAGTTTATTTACTTCCATGTCAAGTATGCTTTGAAAATGCTTGTCGAAACAGTGTCCCAGCAGTTGTATGAATATATGGTTAAATAGCTTTTCAGGGTTTTTCTCACTTTCCAGTTCAGTGTCTTCTCTCAAGTGTTGGTGGTGAATTGTAGTAAAAATGAACTGTTCTTACGTCTCTAAAATTTTTATAGGCAGAGTACTTTGGAACACTTTTCCATCATACAAGAAATTTCTGTTAAGGAGAAATTCTGTTCAGTTATCTTATAAAATGCTGCTGTAGGCAGGCAGGTGGTAGTCTATGGAAGAATCTAGCTTTGTAAGAGAGTTTCATTAACTGGGAAGATGTAATGTATGGCATTTGGGAAGACTGGTTTTCAGGAAAAAGCATCTCATTCTGCACTTCTGTTCTTGAGTTGTAATGTTGCTAGGTCTAATCTTTTCAATTGATATGATTATATTTCTTTTCTTTGTTAACTGGATGAACATAAACATACATTTACTTTGCACGGAAATAGTTCTCTGCTAAATTTAACAATTCAGTTATAAATCCCATTGTTTATAAATTAAAAAGATCTTTGCTAATAGTCTGTATTCTTACTTACCATACTTCGTTCAGAAGTTAGCCTGAAAGTAACTAGGTTCATGTTTATTAGGTGTCAGATTATGACCTCATTGAAATTGATTTTGTTAATTTCTGTGATCACTGGGACTTGTAGTTTAAGCAAAACAACTCTTTGAATCATGGATGAAATGCACTCCTAAGTGGAGAGGTTTGTTAGATGGCTTAAATCACCAGAACCATTTAAATTCCTTGTAAGTACTAAACTGTGGTTAAGATAATACTTAACATGACTGCAGTTGTTTTATTCCATGTATGTTCTTCTTATGCAAATATCTGAGGTCACTTAATCAGTGATGTTTAAAACAATTATCTGGTAAAACTATCATTAAGTTAGAGAAACTAATGCTCCCTCTTTGTTGTATTGAATATGAAGGATAAAACTAGTTAATGTAGTGAACTGGCCTCACTTCTTGCTTCTAGTGCCCAAGTAGACTATGGCAGCTTAGGCTCCTGCAAAGACTGGAATAAGGTTTAATCTTAGGAAAAAATTGATTAAAATAGTCACATTCAGCTGTGCAGGCAAGTTGAAATTTAAAACGTAGTGGTGTCTGAGTGTTTCCACAGCATCCCAAGCTGATAAAAATTGGACCTCCCACCTTCCCAGCTCCTTCCTTCTCTTCCTTCCTTGTGCTGGTAAGGATCACACTGGGAACTGGTTCACGAACCTGTACTGGCTAAAAATTAGCAAGTTTTTTTTTTTCCTTGGTAGAATTATGTTTCAGTTGACTTGGCACCCTGAACCAGCTCACCCAGCAGTTGCACAGCTGTCAGTGGCTGTGTGAGCAGAGAAGTGGGATCCCAGAGAGGAAGGGCAGGAGTGGCACACCACAGGCCTGGAGCTGTGAGGCTGGTGCAGAGAGATCTGTTGGTGCTGCAGGACTCCAGCCTCCATCTACTGCTGCTGCTTTGCACTGGCATACAGCTGGCACAGACCAGCTCCACCACTGAACATGGGCCTGTTTGCTTCCACCCTGCTCTGCTGCTTCCTCCTTTGTGCAGGAAATACTTGTATGGTTATGTGGTGAGCTGGGCTGAGGATTGAGCTAACCTGGGGGAGGGGCGGGCAGGGAAGGGTTTGCTTGGAGCTGGATCAGTTTGCTGCACAAACATTTGTGCTGGCACAGAGATGGGGATGGAAGCAAGCAGTAAGGGGAGCAGCGTGTGTCTCTTTCTTTTGGTGACAGTGACACATGATGCCAGTTTAAAGTATATTTGATACTGGCTAATTCTGTGAAGTTAAGATGGTACAGCATTAAGGGTTTCAATATATCATTTGGATATGGTTCATGGGAATATTTGTATCTAAGACCCCTTAAATCAGGGTAGTGTGTGTCTGATTTCATTCTGTGCTTTGAAGGAATCTGGCCTTTTGTATAGTAACCAATTAAAAAAATTATTTGGTACCTATTGTTTCATACAACTGGTGTTCATCAAATTACTGCACAAATGAATTTCTTTGGCATATATATTGAATTTTTAAATTTAAAAGAGTTAAATAAGGAAAGTTAGTGATCAGTGTCCACTAAGAAAATGGCAGTGTATTTTACAGTAAAAAGTAGCTAAGGAGACAGAATAAATCTATGAAAATTATGAGGCTGATGTAAGATAGAAATGATAACTTCACATAGTTTCTGGGGAGGCAGTCTGTGACTTCTCTTCCTAAGTAACTGTAATGGTTAGTGGTTTTCAAAATCTGTCTTATTCAGCCTGTCATAGAGGTTGTAGTTAATGTTTCAGGATATGGATAGACATTGATTTTTATCTTTTTTTTCTCCCCTAATATCTGTGAAAATTGTAGATAGAGTGTCCCCCATCCATTTGTCTCCCCTTGTCTACCGTAGTTTACCACGTGTAACAATCCTTTCCACCAGAGAAGCCATAGGCAGTGTTACATGCTTTAGGCATAATCAGCCATTAAATGGACAGTATTAGTTCAGCCTACCTTCACTGGTCAGTTACCTTGATTAATTTTTCCCAGAGTGGATAAATGTGCTCTTACATGATTCACTCTGTTGCAAGTCTGTATGGGTGGTAGTCTCTCTTTGCTCAGTGGTGATGAGTAATTGAGCGGTAGCTACCTCTGGAATAGATGACCTATCTGCAGCTCCTAAGTAACATTTTCTGTAAAAATGTAACGGGTTTTATTTTTGTCTGCTACTGTTTTTTTATCAAAAGGATTTGAGGAACTGTTGGCTGAAAACTGTTGTTCAGAGACGTGTAATTTCATTTAGGGCATGCAGATGGTTTTTTGGTTGTGCACAAGTTGTAGAACAGCAGTTGCAATAGACTTTCAGTTTTCTCTTCTTAAACACCATCTTTTGTTGTTGGCCCTTCTGTGTAATCAGTGCTAGATGTGACGATTTTTTTTAAACTTGAACTGGTGATAAACAGGTGTGTGGTGTTTTCTCATATAAGTATGTGTGCGTACAAATGTCTGACTATGTATATAATGTATTCTCCAACTATATGGTACTTTTCAAAGCTTCATCTTCACTGCATCTGGCCGGGTGGCGACAATCATGATGGTGAATTTAGTTCACTCTTTATTGAGTTCCCCCTTCCTGCAACCATGGGATTCTCCACAATTTCAGTTTTCCCCTCAAGCTTCAAATGACAACTGAAATAATTACCTCTTGGCTTAAATAAAAAGAACTAGTGACTTATTTCTGATGTTTATACAATACAAATTCATGATTATTGCATGCTTGGGACTGACTATATGCATTCTTTTCTAATTAGTGGAAATGGCATTGTGATTCCTTCTCATGTCTTAGAGTACTTTAATTTCATGTTTTATTTTGTTCTTTTCCTAGAATGCTTTTATGTCCATATGTAGGGTAGTGAGATGAGAAGCTCCTTGTCACAGGAGTGATATGCAATCTGTCACTGACTTCTCAGGTGGTCCAGGGTAATCCCTGAACTTTTTGCTTGAATCTCGGTCAACAAAGTAATATTAGTATCTGTGTTAAGTAGTGTGTTCCTCTCAGATACTGCAAATATAAAGTCACTGTGTTGCATGGCATTGCAATCATACCTGACCATGCTGGATGGCCTTTATTTAGTTCAGCTTCTAGAATCAACCAGTTACTAGACCTGCTGTTTCTTCTCACAGAACTGGGGATTATTTAATTTATATATATATATATATATTTTTTTTTTAATAGATGTTTAGGTCCTGTTTCGGTTGTAGATAGAAACACCTCTGTGCTGGTACATTTTTGGACCAGGATTTAAAAAAATACCCCAAATGTAGGTTTTTAGCTTATCTCTTTTCTTTCCTTTATTTATGATAAATGTGTATCTTATGGAAAAGATGCTCAAGTGTATATTGCTATTCAGCTTTTTCTTGTACATGTGTTTGTTACTTTTCTGTTGAGAAAAATCTCATTCACAAATACCGTATTAACTGTGTGTGCTTGCAGTAAATGTAAAATGCTATGGGCAGCTGTCATATCTGAATGATAGTTTTCCTGTATGTATGCCCAAGTCAGGATAGACTAGAGCCCCATGTTGTCAGTCTGAAGAACTGCCTCTTTTCCTTGGCTTTCCTTCATAATGATTTTGGTCCTGGCAGGGTTGAGGTGCTGCTGCTGTCATTCTCACAGTGGTGATGGTTACTGCAAATCCCTGATCCGAACTGGATATTGCTGACTCAATGTGAAAGTTGCTTTAATTTCCTGCCTTTTGAATGGTAAAATAAACTCTCTATCCCATGTACCCAGATTCCTGTGTTTTTAATGCAAGATACAGATCTTTGATCTCTCATGAGAGCTGCAGTTTAAAATAGGGTGTTGATATTTTCACTGTTCTCCTGTAACTACTGCCAGAGAAGTTAAACTGCATACTGGTTTGTATCTGCTGGGATTGCGCATCTTGACACGGGTGAAGCATTTGTCTTTCACGAAGATTTTCTTCAATGCTTTGCACAGGGATATTACCTTCTTGTGTGATAGTATAGCTGAAGGCTGGCACAATATGCAGGTGGGGACATTTCATTCTTACCATTATTTATTGGGCAGATGTGATTGTAGTAATACTGCTTGCTGAGAATCACAAAATATTATGATTTGGAAGAGACCCAATTGTGTGGACATTGGAAAGATATTCATCAGCACAATACTAGACAAATTTCCGAGATGAAATGTCTTTATTTCATTACTTGCAAGATGTTTGACAGGGTGGAGAGTTGACTGATTTTGCCATGCTTTAGGATACTGAGACATTTTTTCCCTAATGGAGATGTTGAAGCAATTGCTTTAAAGAGGGAACCCTCACTATTTCCTTTTATTCTCCTGCAGAAATGCAATCTTTAGTTTAAATATAAACTTGAAGTGAGAAATGAATGATCTAGTGCTGTGTTCCATCTTGGTAGCAATGTATCAATCTTATGCTGAGCTTGTCTGAACTGAGAGCAGTAGCTTTTTGTGTAGCAGCATGGCAGAGCAAAACTGAGTTGACTATGCAGCAGTTATCCTTCAGACATGGCTAAATTTTTCAGTCTATTTATGAGTATCAACAAACACTTTGTGCATACTTTTGCCATGCATTGAATGCTTCTATTTTCCTCTAATTTAGCTGAAAACTAGTAATGGAATTCCTGAGGTTTTGAATGGAATAGCTCTTGGCAAGCCTAGGGTTTTGAAACCCAAGGCAAATTAAGATACCAAGCAAACACAGGGAGGGCTACTTCTTCAGGGAAGTATGTTGAGATTCTTCTGACATCTTAGCATTTGTTGTAGGACTTGTTATTATTTTTTTTTTTTTAATATCTTTGAATTACTCCTTTAAAGCACAGTTGCTGTTTTTCTTTTAAGAAAATCTTACTGAAACAGAAGGGGACTTTTTTCCCTTGATGTCACTCAACAAGTTTAGCCTTTTCAAGTAACCATTACAAGTAGAGGGTATTAGACTACTTTGTAGCTGTCTGTATTTTTCAGTAACTCCACATTGATTGAAGCATGTAGTTAGAACACAAATTTTAGTTTAAGCAAAATAAAGTCTTGCTTTTAAATCACCACAAAAATTGTAATTGGAGGTAGTTGCTGTTGTGCATCTGTCAGGTGGTCCAATAATACAATTAAAAATTATTTAAATTTTCAAAGTGTAGTTGGGCTTTTTATAAAATGCATAACTAAGCTGTTTTAGGTTTGTGGGAATGAGAGGACATGTGATGTAGGGAAACTTGCCTGGCTGTAACAGCCTTGACCCTCTCCTGCCTTTGTGGTGCTGCTTGCTGCAATCATCTTCCCACTTCTGCACCCTCTTCCCACTAACCCCAAAGTGTGCAACATTCATAGAAATCTCTGCATCTCCTATATTTAGGCTGCTGTAAACTTTGCAGAGTTTCGTGGTTCTTTATGTGCATTATATTTAGTCCTGCATTTCATTTAAGTGTTTTTAATCATCATAAATATTTTGAATGTTTCAGAGCTCTTTATCTTCTCTCTCAAACTTAACTCATTTGCCTGCTGTTTGCGATGCTGCTGACAGTGTACTAATCCTCCCTCACCAGGGAGGGCACTTGTTTGGGAATATCCTTTTCTTCTTCTCCTTGAGTCCACAGTCATGTTTTATTAATATACTCCTTCCTTGTCCAAATAACATTTTCAAGACCACATTTTCTTTTTCTGTCTTTGCAAATGAAGTTTCTGTATCTGCCATCTGGAGTACTTCAAGTACCTTCTCCCTCTGCTGATATTCCTATCTCTACAATCTGTTCAAAATACAGCTGCTGCAATTTTTCAGTAGTCTGTTACTTTCCTCATCTAGCTAAAGCTCACTTATTGTCTTTGAATTCAAAGACCCATGTCTCATGTTTCTGCATCATAGTCTTTTTCCTTGCTACTTTTGGCACTTGAATCTTTTTTTCTTCCCCCGGCCCCCCATGCCTTTACGCATGTTTCGTGTCATATACTTTGATTTACAAAACTTCTGAGATGTTATATATGATAATAGTATTACAAGAGAAAATGACTACACCTCTGACCTTTCTTGTTGGGTATTAGAGTTTCCTGTTGTCTCTTTGCTTATACAGATAAATAACATTTTAAATTATGTAAGTGAACAGGGATACATGTTACCTGTAGATCTTTTTTTAGAGGTACTTGGGAAGTGTATATTGCTGTATGTCTTTTAAATCCGATTCATTTGTCCAGTGATTTTACTTTGGAGTAAAGTGCACCAGTGGCATGCTTCAAAAGTCTGTTGTGTGAATAAATACAGTCATATTTTGTGTATGTTTAGTATCATATGTGATTTCAGTTTGTAAATATTGTTTTCTGCACTTTGCAGGTTTCTTTGGTGAGGCAGATGTAATCTGCAGCTTTTATTGAAATAATATAAGAATTGAATTAAACTGGCAAAGTAGTATTAAGTGCTATGTCATATACTTGACTTATTGTAGAACTAATGCTAATATTAACAGAGGTAATACTTTTTTTTTTTGTTATTAAGGAAAGCCAAGTCACCCTTAAATATTTTTTTCATGTTTCATGAAGCTTTGGTCCCAAGGTTTCTGTGGCTTGTGTTTTGCATTTTGTTTGTGATTTTTTTGGGGGTTTATTTTGGAGAAAGGTAAACTGCTGTGGCTACTTGTAATTTGAGGCTTTTTGGCAGGTAATATCATGAAAAAGTAAACAAGTTATAATAGATAAAATAATAAATTTTAATGTATAGCTTGCTGTATGTGTTTTAGAAATGTTTTAGGATAGTATAGTTAAATTGTGAATTTCTTCTGTGTCATGGCAGCTGCCTTATGTTTTCTTCTCTTAAAATCTGCTGAGTAGACTTTTGTAGCTTGAAATTGAGAATGTAGTGTATGTGTTGCTCATCAATTTGTATTGCCATAAATGTAAAAGGACTAGGGCAGTGAGAGTTAGTGTTAATTCTCTCAGGTTAATACTAAAGTAAGCTGGATGTTTCCTGTCAGACTATACAGTATTTGTGCAGCCAGACTGGACAAAGTCTTAAATTCTTAAATAATTGTCCACTGCTTTAGGCTACGAAAACTTTTAATTGGCAAATATTCAGATCTCAGTATGAATGTGAATGCTTGCCTTCTTATCTCTCTGATAGCTATCTCTTTCTTCATTTGCTGTACAGGTTTTAGGTGATGGTATTCAGTTTCTGAAACAGCTTTCTCTGTGCTTGCAGTTTTGCTAGGAAGGATGCCATTATGTTAACTTTTGTTGTTAAAAGGTATTTAGTTAAGCCTTTTTAGATCTTAAAAAGAACAAACAAGCTAATATTAAATCCAGTCCAATAAATTGTTCCCTAAGTTTGAACTTTGTGGTATTTATTTAGTATTATGTTAACAATATTGTTGTCCCTTTAGTTAGAGAAATTCTGAGTAATACATGCCAATTGATCAGTCCTGCTATTCCAGTCCTAAAAATTGCTGGACTGGAAAAGAATGTATAGAGGAAATGAAAAAGGGAAGGTGCTACATAGACCTCAGACAAGCTATTTTATTTTTTTGTATTTTCTTCTCTCCTCCTTTTTTTTTTTTTCAGTAGAGAGGTGAACCTTTCTTGTGCAGCACTTATATTCTCCCTCCCTAAGTTCCAGAACTTTTTCTGATAACAGAGCTTTGGAGGGCATTTCCAGCTTGTCCTGTGGCTCTTTAGTTCTAGAGCAATGTCTGTGTTGTCTCAGAGGTACAACATATACCAGAAACTTAGATAAGCTTCTAGTTTCTGTAGGACTCTTTGGGTTTAAGTGTACATTATGACTCTTATTTTTAGATACTTATGGCCACTTAGGGTCTTGAAATATTTCTACTAGTAAAGTGCAACAAAGAGCTCTTCAAAATCTAAAGTTCAAGTTATTTGTCTTGGATTTTCTCTGCCTACAGTGTTATGTTTATCATCTGACCTTCACAAATGTGTTTTCTTTTACAATGATTTTCGTCCCTAAGTGTCAGTACATTTGCTTAATAAATATTTATTTCTTTCTGCTTTAGTTTGTTATTCTGTTAAGTCCCTATTCACTAGTCCCATAGAGCACAACTTCATGTATGTCTGCTAAATTTAAATTTACTTCTCTTGAAGAGTTTGTATTTCTTATTTTAGCTGTAGTATAGAATTCAATTTGTTAAATGGTTGTAACTTACTAATTGTAAATGGTATGGTTTTAAAATAGGTTCATATCAAAGTGAAAAGCAGTTTAACCTTGTTGGTATATCAAAATAAAACTACCTCTCTGAAGGTTTGATTGTGCCATTACCATATCAGTTTAGCTTTACTGGTTATAAGCTCTCCATAGGAAGGATTTTTTTTTGAAGTTGTAGGATGATGTCTGAAGAGAAGAAACATGTTCAGCTGAGGCCTTGAGGACAGGCTAAAATAGTTAATGATAAGTGGTGTACTCTGGGGAAAGCTCCAAATAAATGTTTAAATAATGGCTACCAGGAGATACTTTAGGCTGATAAGTAGAGATGGAATCAGTTGTTATGTGACGTGTCAGACAGCTCTTGCACTGATGGCTGGATGCAGTGGTACTATTTCATTGGTGCTGACTTCTAAAGTGAGCAATGCATTAAGTAGGGTGCACTGGATTCTTAGCAGTAGTGTCCTGTCATACTGTATTGGTGAGCTTTTAAAGTAGTTACACTTTAGGTTTATTCTGTATGAAATGTTATTTATTGAGTGTGCTGTACCAGGGAAATGTACCTTCCATAATCATGACTTCAAATAAGGAAGTATCACAGAAAACTTCTGATGATGGAATAATTAAGTCTAGCAGTGGGGAACAGTAGGAGTGAATTTTTTACATAGTACTTCTAACAGTAAATATTGTGGTCAGACAGTGATTTCTGAGAGATCTTGGTTGATATTCATTGCAAAGGCTTTCTATGAATTAATTCCAATACCAGACTATTTCAGTGGACTCATCTCTGATTACCTTCCACTGTGAATGAACTGTTTTGAAGTTGTAGGAAATGTTGTAATTGCATCATGACCGGTAAAAAGAACGTAAAACTAGAAAGACTAATGGACCATTGTCTATGAAATACAAGTCTGGAGTTAAGAATAAAATGCAGCTGAAATTGTTACCAAAAATTGTAACCAAAAATGTTTGATGTTAAATTTTGTATGTTAAAAGCTATTTGCTGAGCTGCTGATAGACTAATCCCAATAACGGAGTTTATTTAAACTTTTTTTGGGCTTCAAAACTGTATTTGTGAATATACTACTCTTATGTTAGTGGTGAAAGTAAAACCATTGTTAAATGGAAATTTGGCAAAAATCACAGAAATCTAGAAGCTGGATTTCCTTTGGTCGTTGCTAAATATTGTATGCTTTGGGACCAGGGACTTTTGCTTTTTTTTTTTTTTATTTTAATAGAAACACTTTATTTCCAAGGCTTGAAGGTTTTGTACGGTTGCAGATGCACAGTAGATTTAATGTCATGTGTGGGATTTTCTTTTTTTAGTTATGAAAGAGAATATTTAAAAGAAACTCAAAACTTCTAGAAGTTGAGCTTTAATCTCGAGTATAAGGTCAAAAGAGCTTTCACAGTAGATCATTCCCTTTTTCTCTAACTATATTTTTAATTTGTTGGAATAGCACAGTTCTGCCCAGCAGCTGTACCCTAGGGTGAAGTGGTAACAGTTAAACTGGATATCAGTCGGTTTGGATTTTTAAGTCAGAAATGGTGGTGGCATATCTGGGGGCAGGTAGTGCACTTTTTTCTATAGTTTGTTTTGCAATCCTCTTGCACACACATGATTAAACTATTTGTAGATGAGTTTACAGTATGGCCTTATGGTATTTTTTTGTTTGTTTGCTTTAAGGGGCTATGGTGTAAGCTGCAGCAGTTTAGCAGCTGATTTGTGAGTGGCTCAGTGTTTGTCTCCTGAATAAGGTGGGGATTTTGGTGGGGGGCTGGCACCTAGTGAGTGCAGTGAATTTATCTGCTGGCTTTTTAGTGATGGTGGTTGCTACTTCCTAGAACTTCATTTTATTTCTAAGAAAACTGTAAATGCTTCTCTATGAAGTGTGTGCATTCAGAGGCACACATTAGACTTGTGCCTAATGTAATGAATTGTTCTAGTGGGTTTTGTGGTGCATTGCAGCTTTTCAGTGGATTTTAAGCATTATTTATAAATCTATTTTAGTACTTTTTTTAACTAACAAAGCTACTAGATGTGCTTCAACCAAGGTCATATTTCACAATTGATGGCAAAAGTCTATAGTAGTGACTTGGCAGAGATTTTAAACACTTAAAAATGTAATGAGACTTCTGATAAGTGTCCACTTCAGAAGATTCCCTAGGGAAACTCTCAAATGAGTCATGTACAATACCACACAAGTAGCAGACTGAGTTCTTAGAATCCTGTGATAGCCTAGGGAACCAGAAGCAATCTGATGAGCATGAAGGAAGCCCAGGTTTGCTAGAGGTTGAAGAACTTAGCTCTTGCTTCAATACATAGTAACAAAGTACATACAAAAATGGCATTAACATACCCATTACAAATTTGTCCTATCCAGTTTGGTCATAGTTCAGTGAATATAACAGGCAAAATGTATTGCCTCAGTAGTCAAGCATTAATGCAATTTAGGTTGAATAGCAGAAAAAATTACCCCCACTGGGGTTAATTGATTCATGCTGTTGTTGTGTGGGGTTGTTAGAAAGGCCAAAGTTGACATGCTCATGGTCCTGTTTGAAGGTGTAATAGGGCTGCCTGCAAAAGTCACTGCTGCAGTAGGAGAATTTATATCAGCCTGCAGCACTAGGCAGGTTTCAGAATTTGACAGCAGCCCTCCTTGCATCATACTACAGGCTTTTACTTGCTGGCACAGCAGAAACAAGGTATGAATATTATCTTGTTGTGGTTTTCTAACTACTTCTTTTCCCTTCTGCACTATATTTTGCATCCCTCTCACTGGAGACGTTACAGGTGTATATAGGATGACTGAAATAATGTAAATTAAAACTCCCTTGTTAAACAGTAGTGACTTCCAACTAAACTGAATAGTTTTCTCCTGCTGTAGTTTAGGGGGTAATATACAGAAATTGAGCTGCATATTCAGATAATCAACATAAATGGGTTGGAATTTACAAAGGAGTGTAGGGATGTTAGTTTACTAATATTGAAAATGTTCAGAGTCAAGTAATTTATTTGGAGTTGTGCAGTGGTATCAAAGCCTATATGTTTACAAACACAGTAATAATTCACTTCTTTTAATGATCAGCTATTAAAGGGAATACATCCAATTCAGATGTAGAACTGGACTTGTGAAAACTTGCAGTGTTTTGCACAGGTGAGCAGCCTAAAGGTTGGTGGGTTAAAACAGAACTTGTAGGAGCTGGGCAAGATAAGGTAAGGCAGTGAATCAGCACATGGAATTGTATGGGAACTGATAAAGAAAGGGGACTTGAAATCAGTTGGAAGAAGCTTGATTTTCAGGAATTTTGTGTGCTTGTTTAATTTATCCTAATCTTGCCTGTTACATAATGAATTTGGATTATGGTGTTTTACTGTCTTAACATTAGCTAATTATCATGTTTCTTGGTTCTAAATTACTTTCAAAATCCCTGCAATATTTTTAGGCAGGGATAAGTGGCTTCTGTGCTTTTGGGTGTCTTCCAGTATATACGAAGGGGTTGCAGTAAGTGGATAGTGTATCTGGGATTAAAGTGCACTGTAAGTAGCATAATGATTATTTCACACTGCTTCTGTAACTGCATCTGAACTTCCATCAGTTCCTTTCTATTTCTGTTCTAGAAAATAATCTAACTTTTGCAGATTTTATTGTTGGGTTGCAGTTTCTGTAACATACTCTTGTTGACTGATTCCATTATTTATTGATGGTAATATGTTGCTCTGACAGAAACTTGTGTTTTGTTTGCTTGTACAGCGTTAGACACACCATTTTCATTTGCTTTTGAATTTTTATATTAACTGAAAAGTACAGAGAGAAAGAATAGGAATCATGGTTTATCTTGGATATCCAAACTTGCTTTGGGACATTACTGCCAAAGGCAATTACTCTTAGTGATTATTATGTTTATGAAGTTGTAGTATTTTCTCAAACCACAGTTCTTGTAAAAGGATAATTAAGTTAAAGCTTGGGCTATTCTTTGCAGATTCTGTACCAGTGCCAAAATATTTTCAGACAATACATAGTTGTAATTTCAAAGATATCCTTTTAACTTGAAAGTTAAAAGCCAAGAAGAATAAGTTTTTAAACTGATATTCAGTAAACTAGGGCAGTGGTAAGTGTAAGGTGAAAGCAAATAATTTATCTTGCACTGGCATTACAAATCAGATGTGAAATGTGAAGGTTTAAAGTTTCTTCTTGCTCTGAATTCATTTTTCTCCTATTTTTCTTTTGCAGATGGGAGGACAAAAATCTTTCAGTTTGTAGCTATGCTTGCTGAATACTTTAGTGATCAGGTTTAGAAAATGACAAACTACCAAAGGTTTCATACTGAGTGTTTATGTAAAGTATAATTTAAAACTTGATATCCGTATTTGACTTCTTGAGAAATGATGGGAATGATTTCCATCAGTCAGCTGAAACAGCTTAACTGTCAGGAGCTTAATCTTAACTTGTACTTAAATGAGGTTTTGTGTTCTTTTGTTAAACAAAATGCAAAATTAAGTGCACTTCTGTAAGAAAACAAAATCTGTACTGGCTAAATTGTTACTAATCCTTTTCTTAAATATTTGGGAATTTTTGAAGCTATATTTGTGCAGAATTTTTGACACTTACAATGTAAATGGAAGTTAGAAATAGCACTGTTAGGAGTTGTAGAATATCAAGAAGCTGCGTGTATAAGTCTAGATTTAATAAGCCTTATCAGTACAATTTATGATGTTGCAACTGAAATACTGTACTTTGTATGTATAAAACTCTTCCCAACTTTTAAACAGATTTACACTTTGCACATAACTGCCTTTATATGAACTTAGCTTTGCATAACCTATGTTAAAAGAAAGCAGTTTCAGAGGCTACAGATTGGTTCCTTTTACCCTAGATTTTCTGTAGGGTTCTGTAGAAGTGATACACAGGTTAATTTATTTTAGCAAATTCTGGTAATATCATCTTAGGTTATAATGAAGCTTTATTTTCATGAGGACTTTAGGATGGCTGAAGTGTGACCTGCTGTGAAAAAAGAAGGATCTGATTTCTCCTTAGGCATCGTGGTCCAGCCTTCCTTTTGTTGGCCCTGGTCACAGTGTGGTCATTTGATCTGCAAGAGCAGTGCAGTAGTTGGGATAGAAGCTTGTCTGGCTAATTAGAATATGGCCAGAGCAGGAAAGATCATGTCTTTCAGCAGCTGTCGCTTTCAGATTAGCTGAGGGGAACACAAAATAGCATTCTGAGAAAGAAAAGCAGTTAATTTAATACATCCCACCTCACAATGACTTTTTAATTTACAAAAGGAAAGCTTCACACTACTTCATAAAAATACAGCTATTTTCTATACATGTGAGGAAATGATACATCCTTGTTAGAAACTGACTTTGTATTACTTCAGAAACATAGGCTTGGTTTTGGAAGAGGTGGATTTTGTTATTACCTCTTACCTCTTATTATGTCAGTTCTAGTAGACATAACTGCAGTAGAGAAAATTACAAATTTTAAAAATAATTATTTTTGGCATTTTTGGGCTTCAGCGTCAGCATATGAAGAAGAAGTGGAGTAGGACATAGGTATGTAAATATTAGTATTGAGTCATTTGGACTTCCCTGTGATTTCACAACAGTAGTAAGAAACTAGGGGTTTTTTTTAGGCAAGCAAGCAGAGGTTGGCAGTGTAAAAAATTATAGAACAGCCCAGCTTAATCTCTAGTGAGTGTTACACAACTTTTTGATTACTAATATTCACTACTTTGGCCTTTTTTTCTCCTTTTAAAGTTGTACAGTCATCTTAAGTTACTCTCTTTATGTGACTAAAATCAAGCACTGTGGTTCAAGTACTTCTTATAATGAAAATTATATTCAGTAGAATACAAGTGATTTTTTTTCTGTTTATGGAATTTTTTTTGGTCCTTCTTCCTACCTCCTATTCATTCCTGTATCACATGTACTTAAATATGGCTTCTTGGACACATTTAATGTCATGTGTGGGATCTTCTTTTTTAATTATGAAAGAGAATATTTAAAAGAAACTCAAAACCTGTAGAAGTTTAGCTTTAATCTTGAGTATGAGGTCAAAAGAGCTGTCACAGTTTCAACTGTTTGAAAGTGGTAATGTTCAAACCTTTGACCTAAAAGATGGCCCTTATTAACATGAGCTTATAGGAGTAGAAAATGCACACTTTTCACCTTTGTATTTCCTTTTCATGTTAAGTACTTGTTGCTACCTGCAAAATAATTGGACTTTTGGGTACATTTTGCCTAGATTAGTATTGTCCTTGGATGTGCAGAACATATTAAAATGCAAAATTATTTGGGATTTCTCCTGACTTTTAAATTCAGAATGATTGAAATATTACTACAAGAAACTTACTTTTTTAATGTTAACTTGTAGCTTTACTGACTGTGAGCGATGTTATTAGACACAGCTGTTCACTTACTTTCTGTGTTCTTCCCAGAAACATCCTATCTATCCTGGTTGTATGAAAACACCAGAAACTCCAGGTTTCTGGGGTTGCAGTGAATCAGTAGGAACCTTGTGGTGTTAATTAGATGTTATTAACAACATCTGGCTTTGCTATTTGTACTCCTGTCTTTTTCTGGATAGACTAAATAAGCAAGACCACTTCAGTATTTTGAATTTGGAAGCATCAGTTTCTGGTAATTGAAGATGTGGCTTTTAAGGAATGACTTGGAAAATACTTTAAGGAATAAATTTAAGGGATGACTTGGAAAATACATTTAAATTTTAATGGCATCCTCTAATGGTTCATATTGTGTATATATGTAATTTTTTATGGGAAAATGCAGAGTGTGATATACATGGCTGGGTTGTTGTTAATTTGTCTGGTTGTTTTTAAGTGGTGGTTTGAGGGGACCATCTCTTAACTCAGTGCAAAATGATAATCTTTCTCTTAGTTCTCACAGATCTGGTACAACTTTTTGGAGATCTGTGTTGATATTTACAGGTGGGAGGATTTGTCTAGCTAGCACAGGCAGCAGTAGCAGTGATGAGATAGAGGCACAGGCAGGCAGTTGGTGCCTTGAAGTTTGTAGAAAACTCAAAGAGGCTATTCCTTTTTATGAAGTGAAGACCAACAAGCTATTTCAGAGTTAGGAGAGCAAATACTGGATTTATGTATGGCGAGACCACATGTAAAATCTGCCCTGCTTAAAACCAGTGACACTGGGTACCTGGGGATTCTGGTGTGTAGGAAAGCTTTGGAAAAGAGAAATACCACGCTCAGGGACTCTGCATCTGTATCACCATGCTGATGAGTACAAATGATCACGTCCTTCTGCTAGTTTATTGTGTAGTTCGGGTAAAGATTGAACTTCTTGCTTTAGAGGCTGTTACATGGAATAATTCTGTGTATTTTGGGAGTAGGTAATTAATGGATATTTCAATACAAGTAATGATCAAAGTTTTTTTTACCAGTCAAGTATACTTGCCACTGTGTTTCCAAAACATGCCTATATTCAAAATTAAGTTTGTTGGACCACTTGGGCAGATTGATGAGATAATTTTTTGTACATTTGGTAGAAATAAGTCCTCCTAAAGACTATTTTTTCATTAAAGTTTTCACTGGTAATTTACAGTGTAATCCATACTGATTAGGGCTCAATTTTTTTTGCCAGGCAGTAAGTTTTTTGAAATGTTTGATGGGTACATGTTCTATTCACTCACCTTTTCTCTTTGCCACATAGACTTTCTTTTATACAGCTTTCAGAGTTTAAGGGAAAGATAAGACTTTGTGACAGGGTGCCTCTGTCACCTTAGTATGTATGAGCAAAACTCTAAAAACAGTTACAGAAAATATTTTAAATACTATTAATATGTAACATTAAAAATGTTTAGGACATGCTTGTGTTTCCTAAATATGCACCTTTGTACTTGCTAGTTGTGTTATCTCCAAGAACACAGTTTCTGTAAGAAAAGTAAGCTAATTGGTACAGCATGTCTTGAAAATTTCTTTATTTCAAGGTCTTCCACCATTATGTTTTCTTCCCTTGTCCCTTGAACTATTGCAGATAAAGTTTTTAAAGATAAAAATTAAAAAGTGGATTTGTCATCACTGTGCTGACCATAAATAAAGTGTAGCTGTATTTTCTTATGAAGCTTTGTTTAAGCTAAGTTTACCGATAAACTGTACGCTTTCCCTTTTAAAAGCCTTTAGCAATCAAATGTGTTTTTGGTGTCTTCACGGTTTAGAGTTAGAAAGGCTATAAGCAGCACAATATCAGGTAATACCTCTGTAAGTGTGGAATTGCACACAAAACCCGCTCATAACTTGTACACAAATTAAGGATGAAGTACAAGGTACTTAAACTGTATTATAAGCATACCAGTTTTAACATAGTTGAAATGAATCTGCTCATTGCCAGTTCTTGGATGCAGAATATTTTCGTTGCATGGGAACAGACAGAAGCAAGATAGCTGTGCCATAAAAAAGGGCACCAGTTTAGACTGGTAGAGGTTTTCCTGCAAAGGAGCTGATGCTGGATTTGAGAGTGTTTGTGTCTGTTACACTGTGTGTAATGATTAGCTGCAGTCACATCTCCTGTGACAGCTGCAGTATAAATATTAGGGCAGGTATTACCAACTGTTTATTAGAGTACAGTCTAAATGGGTAAGACAGGCATGCAAAACAAGAAAACTACATTATATAAGTGATTGTAGATTGACAGCAATGGTGGTAGCAAATTCCCAAATATGAGCTAGGAATGAGCTGAACAAAGAAAATGAAGGAAGAGGCAGATAACTGAGATGAGGTTTCCCTGAGAGGAGAGGGTGCAAGGAATTGAGATGAGGACTGTAACAGAAAGAAAACCCCTCAACAACATAGGAAGCTGTACAGAGATTCTTTTTGGTGTCCTGGAAACAAAAGGTCCTGGCCTTAGTTGCCTCTGATCCTGCCACCTGGCTCCATCTGATGCTGTCTCCACTGGACAGAATAACTAACAGTGTGGTGATTATTACTGATCACCCTTCTGAATTACTAAACCCCCCTAGGCTGGTACAAAAGGGTCAGTTGTTGTTTTCAGAGTGTTTGCCAGCAGAGGTGTATGTGGAGATCAAATGCTATAGAAAAGACAGGAAAAAGTAACTGAGTTAGACAGAAAAGACAGGAAAAAGTAACTGAGTTAGACAGAAAAGGAACAAACTCTGTTCAGTAATCGTGTTTTATGAATCAGTTGTCATATAAAAATCTTACCTGAACTGGTTGCTGTTGGAAAACCTTCTCTTAGAGAGTCCAGTGACATTTTCTCCTTTAATCAATATATGAAAGTCATTATAAAATATATCAAAATAAGTAATTATAAAAGATTAACAGTACCAGTTACATTAATGAAACCTTAAAGTTTACATTTCAGACTTTGTAGCTTTGCTACATACATTTTTCTATCCAAACATCCACATACTTTCAAAGTATTGGTGTTTATTGGTTTTATTTCCATGGTTCCATTTTTTAAGGTCCTCAGTAATCACTTCTGTAATTTATGTCAGTCTAGTATGTCACATGGTGTTATGCTAGAATTCAGTTCTTGCCAGGAATGTATTTCAGCACAAAGTTCAAATATAGTTTTTATTCTGAAACTGCTTTTGAAAATCGATAAAAGTATTGGAGAAAGGGATTTTTTCCTTGTTTGGTTGGATTTTTTAATGCCAGTGTTTATTATAAATTGCTTAAGACCAGCATGCATGAACCTATCTTGACTCCTTTGTGTTCTGATAAGACACTACATCTCACTCATTTATTGCAACCTGTTAAGTTTCTACCTAATTATCTATTCCAGAAAGTTTTTTAACCTTGATCTCGGAGCTCTTCAAGACATCAAAGCTCCACCAGTTTTCTTGTCATCTTACTGCAGACATTAATTACCATTAATGTATTTAGTCTGTGTTTAATTATTTGGTAGTTTTTATAACTAATGGGTTTAAAAGGTTTTTTCATTTTCAAACATTCTATCAAGTTATCTCATCTTGAAGTGTAAACCTTTTTTTTTTCATGTAGCCAATAATTTTTGTGTGTAAATATTTATTAGCTGTAACTTCTAATCTTAGAACTTGTTTAAAATAAAACAGCTCAGGAATCTGGTGATATCCCATGTCGCTTATACACAAGAGAGCACCTCAAAAAGAACTGCATTTCTTCACTCAATAAAACTGTATTTTGTTATGGTAACTAGTAAAAGCCAGTCTCTTCTGTGGACAGTGGTAGTTCAGTTTAGCTGGTTTAGGTTTTTTGTGTATCATTCCTTGGACTTCCCTGAGCAGTTGAAATGTGCTATAGGGAGTGAGAAGATGCTGTAACTACTTTAGAGGATTTTGAATATTAACAGTGGTAAGAAGCAATTTCCCTTATTTCAAAAAAAGCTGGTAAAATATATAGTTCACTGCAGAAATGCTAATAAGCTGGGGTAGAGAAATATAACAAAGGAAATCAGTACTTATATATGTTACTGCTGTGAGTTTTCACCTAGAGAGTAAATCTAGAAGGGGCTAAGTAAGTCAGTTATCTGTTGGATTTGGTTTTCAGCTTGCATTCCTCTGTACTTGAAGTCTAGTTTAAGATGTTGAGTCATGTATAAATACTACATTTAAAATATGAATCTAGTTCTTAAAATTGAGGGAATTAGAATAGATTTTGTTTTCTTTCCACTCCTTTCTAAGTAAGTGCCAGCAAGCTTTATGGGTTTGTTATTTAAATGGGATTTGTGCCAAGTCATATTACATTTCATGTTTTTAAACAAGTGGTGCTGGTTTGCTAGAGACTGCAGAGTTTTTACCCACAAAGGGCTGTACTTTCAGCATCTGCAAATGACTGGGTTTTGTGTCCTTTTTGGGCAGACTTCTAATACTCTGAAACAGCAAGTTGGCTGATTGAGCTATCTAACTAAACTTACCTGTCCTCTTCTGGAAAATTGTTGTATTGGAGTGGGATCAGTTTTGCTTGTTGGAACTGCTTTAGAATTAAGCTCCATGTCTCGTGGATTGGTCAGAACCATAACTTTTAACTATTCTGTTTAACAGAACCTGCCTAAGTCTGATTTCTTCTTTATTCTGTCCTTTCTTTCAGGTTTTCTGTGACTTTTCATTGACAGTAAGATATGACTGATTGCTTAACTGGAACATGGAATAAGTAACTACAAAGATGTATCTGTAGGCAGGGTTTCAAAGAACATTTCTCTTTGTGGTGCTGTCGGTATAAACAGTGCCAGCCCCTGACTTGTGTTTGGGTGTTCATGTGGTGAACTTGGTCAGGAAGCTGGTCCAGGTTAAAAAAAATAGCTGAGCGAGGAAAACAATGAGCAGTTATGAGTGACCTGCTGATGTTTGGAAGTGATGGGTAACTGGAAAAATATTTCTAGAAAGGAAAACCTGAGACAGTTGGAATTCAGGTGGTTATGGGATTTTATTATTATTTTGTATTTTATTTCTCAGTAGAAATAGATGGTATTTTACATACATATAGGTAGAGATGTATTAGCTGGAGGAGAAACATAAGTCAGTTTATCCCATTGCAATTCTCCATTGCATCCTGCAAAGAGCTGCTTGAACTGCAGGAGAGAAAAAGAGGGATGGGAAGATGAACTGAACCTTGAGATTGTGAGCTTCATTTTGAGCGTTGCTGGTTTAGGCGATGGTGGCTGACTTAGGAATAGGGACTCTTCATAAAGGAGACAACTTGTCTGCTTTAGCCGATACTGCCTCAGAATCGACAACTCACATGGAGGTCTGCAGGGTTTTTAGAGCTTCAGTATTCCATTTGTTTTAGTTTCTTGGTTGCAAGGCCTTTTTGAAGTTTAATAATAAAAAATTAACAGCAGAGCTACTGTTTGGACCTTATAAGCTAATGATCTCTGCCAAGTGGTACTACTTCACTATCCATTAAATAGTGCAGCTGGCATACCCTATCACAGAATGTGATCAGTTTGAGTAGTGATTTGTGAGAGAATCAAATAAATATGAAGAATTAATGTAGAGTACTCTACACATGCTGCCCCCCCTAGCTTCAAATGTATATGTTTTCCACTGTGGAAGTCCATCAGAAAAAAGCATAAACTGTGTAGCTGTGGAGGGTGAATTTTGGAGACTTCAGTCCCAAGTAGACAAGACCCTGTTGTGTAATTGATAGCATTTTCAAAGAGTGCTGTGGGTGCTGCTTTGATGTTGTCATGGTTAGTAATGGTAGTAAAGTTTTGGCATCTTCAGCAGTTTCTAGAATTCATTCTTTATGAGAGAAAATGGGCATTCAATATAGCCATCAGGTGCTAACAAAATGGATGGGCAAGGGCAAGCTTGTTCATGCTAGCTATAAATCAAATCAGTTTATTTTCCATATGCAAAAGGCTTTGGAGTTTTAGTGTGGTATTTAAACTACATCAACCTCTTTCTTATTATCTAGAAGTTACAGAAATTTGCAGCACAAAAGATTGAGTCACAAAATAATACAGAAACAACAAGCCAGCATGGACTCATACATAGAGATCACTACTGAATGCAGTTGTAGAGAAACAAAACATCTGTATGCAGGCTTTGAGGGCTACAGTGTTTCAGGTGATATTTGACACTCTGCAGTGCTTGGAATTCCCCATGGCCAAGGAGAAGAGAAGGTGTGTGAAGTTAGTCTGAAGCTGAAACTTAAGGCTACTGTGCCTGTGCTGGGAAAGTTCAGAGCACTTCTTTAGGCCTTTCACTTAGGAGGTTGTTTTTTGTTTTTTTTTTTTTTAAACCTAGTTGTGTCAGTCTTGCTTATTCAGTCTTCATAGGTACTTATGAATCCACATCTTGGATATGATTGCTTTGTGAGAGCAGGTAGTGCACACATTCTGGCATCATAGTTGTTGATTAGAAAACATGCATGTGTTATGAAAATTAAAATCCAAAAAGATTGTTTTTTATCCTTAAATATCTGCCACTTATCACAATAGGAGATAATTTCAGTGCAAGAAAGAGAATGTGATTTTTCTGTGTAGTCAAATGTACCAGTGCTTCTAAATGTCATGTGACACACAAAGTTGACTAAAAATGTCCTTTCTTCAAAATGAGCACCTTCACTGTACAGTCTTTCAGTCTAAATATATGGGACAGTAAAGTGCCTGAAGATTAAGCTACAGTAATGTCTTGGGAGGAGTTAAATTTTCATAACGAAGAAGAAAATCAGATTTTTTTTCCCTCCCTTTTCCCACCATCTCAAATCCTGTCATCCCGGGCCATACTCTTCCAGGAAATAAAGATAGAGTTGGTAATAGAAATTCTAAAAGGTGACCCAGGGAAAAGAAAATATTTATGTAAATAGTAGCAAATAATGAGGTCCACAGCTGATGGTATTGAGGAATTCTAAATAGTGGCTGTGTTTGCAAGCCATATGTTCATTCTCATATTACAATTTCTTATGTTGAAAAGTGAAAGAGAGCAAGTGGTTACTCATGCTAACTTTGTAATGAAACCAGTGCTTCTCTGACATTATTTTACCATAGGAGTCAGAGATTTAGTTTTATCTTTTTAGGAAGAATGCCATAACAAAATCCAGTGCAAGATCCTATGGCAGGGCAAGGTGGTATTTGTTTCTCTGATCTTCAAGTTACCTGAGATGCATTCTCTGACAGATTTAATTTGCTTGCACTCTTGTGTCCACTTGCTCACCATGCAGCCAGACTTGTGCCAAGGTGGTTTAGCCAGCATGCCTAATGAGTGACACAGGACAAGAAAAAAGCTGTAAAATCTCAATGGCATCTCTGTCACCTTTATGGACTGGTAATGTCAAAATGGGTTTTGCATGATCTTTTATGTGTTTTAATCATCATGAGATGTTGTGATATGCTTTTCTCAGTCTTCAGCTTCTATGAGTCACAGGAGGGGCATCTGTTAATTTACTGGTTTATTTATTTCATATGTCTTAAATATGTGTCAGTTGTCTGTTTTGGGGATGTGGTAACAGGAAAAGGGACAATATACACAGTAAGATGCAAACTTGTGTTAGGCTGCAGGCTCTTCCACTGGTGGCTGTTCTGATCAGGCCTTGCTGCTGGGAGCGCTCTGTGGGAATGGTGCTCTTCCTGATCTGGGCAAGCTAAGTTTTCATCTTTGTCCTGCTCCTTGTTCTGGTGTGTGGATATTGACATGCATGTGCTGACATCCACATTTCTATTGATACATATTGTCCTAATAGTACTTTTATAGCTTTAAAAATACTAAAAGGACAGTTACGCAAAGCAGACAACGCGGATTTATAAAAAGATACGTTTATTCTTTGTTAGAACAAAATGGTGCCTGATCTTAACATTGAACAGCAGTTGTCATATGTGAATGTAAATCATCCACAACAGAATCTGTCTTTGTAGGGCTCTGTATTGAGAGAAGTAGGCTAATACAGATGTTTCTGTAGTGTTTCAGCAGTGATCAAGAAGGACACATTTTATAAGATCCTAAATGGAAGTTTTTAAACACATGGAAGTATAATATAAGGAAGTGGACCCTTTAGTTGTGGTAATTATGGAGGACTATGAATAAAGGTTTTTTTGCTTAATGAAACTTTCCTCTCCATTGCACAGGTAGATCAAACTAGTATTTAGTAGCTTCCATCTCAAATAGAAAATTAATTTTTAGGGCATGGATCAACTAGACTAGTGGGGAGGGTGTTAAATCACTAACAAATAAGTACTCAAAGATGTAGTTGTTTAATGACATAAAATTGACTGCAAGAGATTGAGCAATGAAAAGGAGAAAATAATTGCTTGGATGCAAAAATATAATTATAATTGGGTTTTACTTAAATCTGCCATACACATCCTAATAATCAGAAGTTTAATGAGTTGGTGTAGCCCAAAGCACCAACAGACATCTACTCAATCAAGTTACCATGATTTAGCAAATCAGCCACATTAACTAAATGTTTTTATGCTCTTCTTCACTGTGAATACAAAGAAAATAAATTTAATTTAAACCTGCTTTTGGGCAGATGCAGTTCAGTGGTGACAAAAGATACCCTAAGACTGTGGATTTTGTGCATAGTTTTGATTTAGACGTTTCCCTTTTATGTAATGATATGGGGCCACAGGGTAGGTAAGTTTAAATGATTATTAGAGTGTCTTCTTAAAGTGGGAAGAAAAAAATGTACAAGAAGCACATGAGGAGATATGTAAATAGAACTAAGAAAATTGTGAGCCTTTCAGAAGTGATGGGAAGAGTTCTGTGTGGAAAATGGAAAAGTGGTAATTAAAGAAGGCAAACTATTTTTTAATAGCTTTAATGAGATCTTGGGAGGATTCGGTTGTAAGTTTTCCAAGAAATAAAAACCATGTATAAAAGCTTGATGTTCAGGTAAGGCCACATTCCCTGTATCCAAGTGCTAAGAACTTGCTGATAGTGGAAGCAATGGATAGATGAAGAAGGGCATGTATGGAGAATACATTCTAAAATTATATACAAACTGTGTTTGTTTGTTTATTTATTTATTTTAATAAAACACAGGGGCATGGTCTCAGTTTTGATGACTGCTTGCTGAATCTGCTTAAAATTTTCAGTAAGAAAGACCTTGTAGGCTTTCCAGAGTAGTTTCTATTAATGTATTAGAAAATGGTGTGTAAAACATGTCAAAAACATGAAATCAGAACTTAACCCTTCCTGAAATCTTTGAATAAACAATATTTCAAGGATTAAAATATTGCAAAATATAAACTCAATGCCATTTACTTAATGACAAGATTTGGCACTTTACTGGCTTTTGAAAACTTGGCAAGAGCAGCAGGCCTCAAGTTGTACAAGGCATTTGTGGTTAAATATTGGAGAACTGACTCACTATTTAAACAATTTCAAGTCAGGCTTCCTTTTCAAGAATTGAGCTAGATTCTCTCTTCCTTGGCTCCATTACTTAATTATTGTAGCCTTCCACTATATTTTCCCATCTCCTTGCCTTACTCCTTGATCCTGTATCCAAAAAGCATTTCCATAGCGCAGCTCTTAAAACTTCAGTCCCATTTCTGCTGGTTTATTGTTGTGTAAAAATGATGCTTTCAGTATATGCTATTTCTTAGAGGATGTTTTAAAAGAGATTCAGATTTTCCAAGAATAAAATAATTTATAATGCTTGCCTGTTTAACCTAATGTCATGGTTTGGAGTTTGATGTTCTGCTATTTCTTTTAAAAGGATGCAGTTAATCTGGCAGACATTCACAGGAAACAATATGGTGGTGTGGATCTGGAGAAATTGTTTTACTAAGAAATTGAAAAATATTTGCATGTGTGTAAGTTGTTTTAAAAATGATACCAAGTAAAACATAAGTCTTGTTTCTCTGGAAGCTTAGTGTAAGAGGATCATTTTTTGGAGAGCGATTAAAGAGTAGAACAAGCAATGATGTCCCACATCCTCAGAGGGACTAATAGGGATGGTGAAGCAAACAGCATTTGTGCTCCTGTTCAAGATTCATGTTCATTAAAGACCTAGAGTTTTCAAAATGCACTGAGGTGAAAATTTGAAACTCCTTTTACAGCTATATGTGTGTCTGTGTGCACTTGTTGAATGGAGCAGTTGTACCAACCTAGTACCTGAATGAAATGAAATGTATGATTATCCTTTATATTGCATTGGGACAGGCCTAAGTATGGAGTACCACATCTCAGGATAAGGGAATGCAGTTCCTAGAATGTCATGCTAGAGCAAAGTGGAGAGGTGTAGGATTGCTGTTACGTAAATTGGTCTTAAGTGCCACGAAGTATTTAGGGTTGGCACAACATTGCTGCCTGCTGCAGTTCTGTCTCTGCTCATTTTAGCTCAGCTACTTGACCTGGTCTTTAATCTTCACTTCTGTGGTAATTGTGGTGAATATAAAAGCTTTTCTGTCAGAATGAGCATGTGTTTTTTTAAGGAATTACTGTTGAACAGTGTTCCTGCAAATGTTTAACTATCTCACCTAAATTTGAGCATTTTGCTGAAATGATCACTTTTAAAGAGAACTGTAAAGAACTAATTTAATAGTAGCATACCGTTTCAAATTTTTGCATAATGACTCTTCAAGATCAGTTGCTAGTTCTGAATTTAAACAAACAACAAGGCTCCAGTGTTTAATTTTATTCAATTTTAGTTTTATTAAATGATATTGGCTATTTTTATATGGCACTAATAAATATGAAATAGAATGTTGTTGCTCATTTTGAATCCAAATATATGGAAACATATACAGCAAAACAGGTCAAGTTGTGAGGTGATCTGAGTGTTAAAAAGCAGGAGTAAGGAAAAAAAGTCTCCTGTGAGTTTGAGGAGCAGGCACTTGGCAGCAGCAGAAGGTGCCGGCAAAGGAATGCTGCTGAGAGGGCGAGTTCTGGTGTGATCCTGCATCAGCCTCCTCAGGGCGTGTTCAAAGAGGCTCTGAGGGCACTGCACTGAAATGGCAAGCTGGTCTGCTCAAGCTGGTGTGTGGTTGCAATAATTTTGTTTTCATTGGAGCCAGAAAGCTTTTACAGTTTAGCTTGGGTTATGTCAGTTTTCTTGTTTTGTTTTTGTTTTTTTTCGTTTGGAAAGGGCTAAAGAGAGAAAAGGGGTGTACATTTATTCCTGTGTTTTAATCATAAGTCTGACAACATGCTCATTTAATAAAAATATTGAGTGAAAACTCCACCTGTTAGCATAAGAAAAGTTATAAACTAGATTCTGCAGCTTCACCTCAACCCTTAGTACTTTGTTTTCCCTAACTGCAGCCAGCGGCGCCAAACTACTTCTCAGCATGTTTGGTTTCTTCTTGGATCTCCTTCATTGTAGTTTTTAACTCTGCTATGGTTTGTTAGTACTGCTTTTTTCATCCTTCTAAGCTACTGAGGGCACCTTCAATATTAATTTTCTTAGTAATTGTTGCTAGGTGGATGAAGGACAAGGACTATGTCTGACCCTGGTTCAGTTTGCTTTACTATTAAAGCTCCTTCTTCCCAAAATGCATTTGCTTCTTGGGTGTGAATTGTTGTTACATTGCTGTTTGTCAGACTGTGCAAGGCAAGAGCCTTCCAGAACACCTGAAAGAAGACGAGTAGATTTAAATGATGGTGACAAGCATGGGCAAGCAAGGAGAAGATTTTGTGCTTCTTTTGCTGTATTTCGCATGGGGCTTCTCCCTGCTCTTCTGAGCACTCACATGCCATTAAATCCCTGTGTTTCCATGGGACAACATTCCAGCTTTGGCACCTCTTTTGTCTGTTGTGACTCCAAACATTCAAGTCAGTCTTTGCTGATGTACAGATGTTACTTTTTTTCTTTTTGGTAATTATAAAGCAAAGAAGTTCTTTTTTTGACCATTGGGGAAATAAAGCTCTTGGATTTTAAGGCCACATTCAATAATTATTGGCTTTATTTTGGTGCTTCATCTCATATGTACTTGTGAGGTCTGGTACGTGGGAGTCCCGTGTACCAGAAACATTTTGTTTTACAATTGAAAAACTTGGCTTCATGGCAGTGAAGATATGCTAGCCAAAATAAACAGAAGGTCAAAGTATAGGTTATTTTAAGTCTGAGTAGGATACCAGGATTCTTAAATCATGTAGAATTTGCCAGCATGGATTACATCACAACTCTAAAGACCTAGGATATATCACATTTGGTACAGAGGTTATCCATTGAATCAGTTGCATTGGCCAGTGATGAAATGGGCCGTTTTCAGCTACCAGCAAAATTCAAAAGACTGACTGCAGTACCATTCAGCATCCTTCACCTATATTCTGAAATGAATAGCATGCTAATAAAACAGTCATTGTCTTGCTGAATAACATTTTTCTTATATGTGAAATTGATTTCTCTTATTTGTCTGCTGTCTTACACTTTCAGCTTTGTGTGGAAAGCTGAAACGGGCTTTGCTGTAGTGACTACTCTGGTTAATGAGGAGAGGGTGTAATAAGTTACTTAGAACTTCTCTATGAATAACCAGAAATGTTCAGATTTATACTCTCAGTTTAATCTCTGAGGCAACACTTTCCAGGTGAAATTATCACCTGCTGTAGAAAAACCATTGACAGCAACAAGTGCTCAGAAATGGAGATGAGAAAATAAGTTAGAATGTATCTGTACGGATTTAGCTGTGATTTCTTCAAGTATTTGCAATTTGAGTGTGAGATTGCAGGATGGGCAGGTGTACTGATGCTCACCATAATACTAAATTTGGGATACTTCTCTGAATCCCTCTAAAAATGCCAACATCCAAATTCTTGAGGGCCAGGAATTTTGGACTTTGGGAAGAAGTTACCCAAGTTAGTTTTGCCTCTTTCAGTGTGTTTAATTGTCTAGCACATTATTTGTGATACTTACTCCTAGTGTCTAGTTTAGATGTAGTTTGGACAACCAATGTTTGGACTCTGTTTCTTACACACTAAATGGAAAGACATAGCAGAGGACCTAGCACTGTAGCAAGCTAGTGCTTTGGAAGGTCACTTTTTCATTTGAAAAGACTGTGTAAAAGATGAGTTAACAGACAAGGCACCCTTGCTTCTCCCTGCCTCTTCTGAGGTGCACTATGGTTCGGGGTTTTTTCTCTCCCTGATTTTTAGGTTTGTGAGAGGAATTTGTGTGTACAGAAAATATCTCCTGAAGTTAATGTTTGATTCTGCAACCAGAGCACGCAGAACTAAGTTAAAACCAGCTTTTAGATGAGCTTTGCAACCATGAGCTGACTTGAATGGGGTGATTTTGAGCAAATGAGGAGTAGGATAGCAGCATGTCCGTGTGACCTTTCTTGTGCGGAGGCAATACATGCCTTGTTCTCATCATTGCCAGCCTGGAGAGACTGCAGAATTGCAAATGTTAGAATATCTGCAAGCTTTTGACTGTGTTGTTCTTTTTAAAGTATCTACTCTTGTTTACACTGATGCCTTGTCTTCCTCAATTTCTGAGAGATTAGCATAATTTGTTGGCCGTGCTTAATCTGTGAGGGAAAGAGCCACATTTTAATTGACAAAGGCAAGTAATAAATCTTAGTGAAGTTACAGCAGTTCCTTCCTTCACTCCCATTAACAAGGTTTAGATGAGTGTTGGTCCTGGTTTCTCTTGCCTGGGGTTTTTACCTTGCCAAGCAGTAATGAACGCGTTAGGGACAAGTGGAAGATACCGTCCCATCCCTTTCCCCTTCCTTGCAGGATTGCACCCAACCATCACTCATGCTTTGTGAGTGGGAAATTACAGCTACTAAATTTGACATTGTAGACATTACTTAGGGTTGTGACTGTGGAAATGTCTACTTCTTCTTGTGTGTTTAAGTTTGGGTAAATATTTTGCAATCTGGGAAAATTTTAAAAAGTCCCGAACTGAATAAACAACCAACTTGTGATTGGAAGCAACTGTTTGGAGAATTTTGTTATTGCTTTACATTTAAAAGAAGTTAGGTGCTGCAAGTTTGTGTGCTTTCTTTAATCCATTCTAAAACTCTGTTTAGATTGTTTAAGAATCATTTTTAGGTAACTGAAATAGGTTACTCTGCTTTAGGTAACCAAACCATGTAAAAGGTTTAAAACTGTGCTAGAAAAATACCAAGGTAAAGACCAGTGCAAACATACCTGCATTAGGATAGCTTGCCTATGAACATTTTTATTTTAATTATTTTTCTAATGACTACCTCCTAAGATTTCACCAGAGTGGGTGGGTCAAGTTTTCTGCTCCCTCTTTCCATTTGCCTCTTCTGACAATTTTAGTATGGGATTTGGTAAACTTCAATGCCAGTAGTTAGTAAAGTTGTTAATTTTTCTGAAAACTGGGTGGATGTGACTAAGGCTGTGATTCTGTCCCCAGCTGGCTCTGGCACTTGCTATACTCTCTGCTAGCTGGTTTGTTATGCTAAGCCAGCAGAAATCTAACATGACCAAAATCACAGTTTAATAATACCAGCTAGATTGGGTAGGGTCATCCCATAACCAAAGCTTGACCTTGCAGAGGGATAGGTACACAACTCTATGCAAAAGTACATCTCTGTCAAGTAGTTCCATAAGTTAACCTTTTGGTACATTTGTGAAATCTAGGGTTTAGTTTCAAGTTAAGTATAAGTTGTTAATTATTTCCTTTTTTAATGTTTTATTGCAGAGCGCTCACAAATTTATGCTGAGTTGATATCATCCATCTATGTTAATCAGAATGGCTTTATTGGGTCACACTTGAAGTGTCAGTTTGTCCAGTATCCTGTTTCTGACAGTAAATAGTAAATTCTGAGAGCCAATAGTAGATCTATAGGGAAGGGAATAGTAAGAAGGAACATTTTATGATCATTCCTTAAGACCCTTCTAAGCATCTGCGCCTTAGAGACTTTTTGAGCAGGATATGACATCGTTGAGTTTAAAAGTTCTTCGTGGAGCTTGCATTTGTCCAGTTTACTTTCTGAATCTTTAACATTTTGGAACTCATTCCCACAAGACATTGCAGATTGCAAAGCTTAGATACTGATCATGTGCAAAAAAGAACTTTTATGTGTTTGAATCCCCCCTTAGTAATGTCAACTGCTGTTCCCTAATGGTTACATTTGAAAATAGTTGTCCTTTACTTCTCTTTGTCACCTATAATTCTGTACTCATGCTCTGTGTGCTCCTTTTTTCAGGCTGAGTTGTCTAAGGAGCATATTTCTGCTTTTACTCTGTCTTCTTTGACAGGGGAGCGCTGATGGCACACATTACTACATCTGTGGGTACACTATGGATTTATACAATAGAATTGTATTTTTGGTTTGGCACTTTTAAGTCTTTCCAAACAGTTATGCTTCATTTGCTTTATGATAGCTGTCCAGCTAGAGTTTCCATTGGACTGCATGACTATGTGACTGATCTTTCCTAACAGATAGAGCTCCTTTGCTAGGAGTGTTATTTTTGTATTTGCCAGTGTTGAATTTCTGGCAATCTCTTGCACAATCTCTTCACAAGTGAGAGGGTTCTGCAACTGATGTAATCATGCCTAGGACCTGGGATGAAATTAGGACTACATTACATGTGATGTTATGCAAAAATGCAGAGTGCTTTGGTTTGCCAAGGTGATTTTAATCCAGGGGCAAGACAGGGGGCAGCTGATGAGTACAAAGAATTGCAGTAAAAAAATGTATAAGCAAAGCTGCAGAGGTCTCAAAGAAGTTTGCATAGACATAATAATAAAGTATTATTCTGAGAAATTAGCCCTTTTATTGAGTTTAATAAGCAGCATCAAAGGAAACATCAAGTGCTTGTTTGGCAATTTTACAAACTGAGAACGGAGACTACCAGCTGTTAGCATGATGGAAGCAGCAGTTAGCTTTAAGTTTTAGATGTGAGTGGATAGCTAGTGTGAGAATAATCCAGGGGGTGGGGAAGTAAAAGCAAGCAATTTATGGTTAATGTCATGGAGCAAGAATCATGAGGGAAGCAGAGAAAGGGTGATGTGTTAGCCATACAAGTCAGCATTTGTGTATGTTCAGTAGGATAAGCAAGAGGGAGTTAGAGTGAGTTGTACATGTTCTGTTTGTCTGCTGTGGTTTGGGTTGGGTTGGGTTGGTATGCACTGAGGATAACGGGAGCTTCACATCTGTCATTTCCACACTGAACTGGCTTTGCAGTGAGTGGAGAATGAATGGAGTCCCCAGTGTGACAGGCTGCATTGCAGAAAGGAGTGCTAGATTATTTTCTTCCATAGCATTGAAATGCCAGGGCAACTCACTGCTCAGTCTTATCTAAAACAACCTGAAGACCTTGCTTGACATAATACTCACAAAATAATTATAAACAAAAACATGTATTTTTCTTAGTTTACTAACTGCCATCTTAAAAATAAGGAAAAAAAAGTTATTTTTATTTACCCTTCTAGTTTTAGGTCCAATGATTAGTTCTGTGACAAGACAGCATGACACTTTGAGTATGACAGAAGCCCTGATGCTGCAGCAGAGGCTGGGAATGTTAATGGCCAAATCTAGGTGAGTGATTTTTAATTCTGCCAGTTCCCTAGCTGTTTGATTTCTTCCTCATAGCCTTGGTTCACATCTCTCCTTTGAAGCAGCATTTCAGTTCTTGGATTTCTTAAATAATAATATTAGAGCATAGTTGTGACAAAATAACAAGCTTGTATGATTATTGATTACATACCCTTTCTTTGTTGTTCCTGAGGTACAGAGGCTGTGCTTCAAACATCTTGATATACACAATATACTACAGCTTTCTTCTTGCAACTCTAGTGACTTTTGTTTCTCCAAAGTGCTTTGCATATTAAGTTCTGGGTTGGTTTTTTTTTTTCAAGTTTTTTTAAAGAAGCAGGCACCTGTATTCAACAGACTTGGTCAGTTATTTCATGCTGAATGCATAGAAAGTCTGATCTTAACAGCATGCAGCTATGTAGTTCTGTTTTCACTACAAAAAACATTTGAGGAAATCTAAGTCTGGGCTTTGTTAAGTGTGTGGATATTTTTTAAGGCTGCTTGAGGCATATGCAACTACATTGAGTGGACCAGAGTATTCCCTGTTAATCTGCCCTGAGGCTTGTTGCTCTTCATAGCAGGGGATTCTTAGGGTAAACAGCAGGCTGACAAGAACATCTGAACATTACTGTAGTGAGGCACTGAGGGGTGCCAGGCTAGGAAACCAGGATCAGGTGTCACTACCTGTTTCTCCCTTTCTAAACAGAAGAGGAAGAACAACTACTACTACTACTACTACAACAGCTACTGCTACTACTACTACTATAAGAATTTCAAAGCTTCACAATGCAGAAAGAAAAAAAAAAGGTTATATGTAGCATAGCTTCTCTCTGCAGCAGTAGAAGAAAACAAGCAATGCCCAGTTTAATTTTGTGTTGGGGAAAAAATCTTTGTCAACATAATGCATGTTTTCATGCTATGGACAGAAATTACATTAAAGAATCCATGATTTTGAATAGGTGTCTGGTACTTTGCCTCTTTATCACTGGATAAATTTGGAGCAGTGTTGTTACCTCTGCAGGGGATTCTTGGTGGCTGATTTATACAGTCTCTAGAGTAGGAGTACCTCTTTTGAGTGGCTTTTCTGATGAAAAAAGTGGAAGAGTTAACTGCTCTTCATTGTATTCTTTGCATCTTATCCCTTAGCAGAGTAAAGAGCTACATGAACACTAATGCTGCATGTTAAAACAAATGCCTGTCTAGAAACCAAGTCATGGTTTTCTTAAGATGATGACATTGGATATTTTTCCCTCTTGTCAGGAAAACTTATCAGTCCATAGTGTCTTCATTCTTCTTGATTTCTAATGTTGTATCTCTTGTTGACTTAATAGCTCTCTAACAGGATTTTGCCCCATTTTTCATTTGTGTAGTGGAAATTTCAGTTCTTATCCAATATAAAAATTATGTGAATGGGTTACGTTTTCTTTTGTCAGACTTTCTTGTATTTAAGAAATGTGAGACTTAACCCATTTTTCATGGTGGTAGAGGATGAAAGAGCAAGTTGCGAGACTTTGTTCTGTGAACATTTTATTAAACTGTTTGTGAAAGTTTTGCCGCACACAGAGAAGTCTTTAAATGAAAATACCAAAAATATCAAGGTGGTTTTTTGGTTTCATTACTTTAGCCATGCTGTTCAGTGTTACTTGAGTATTTCACTGCTTTAAAACGATGTGTAACACAATTTAATCCAAATGGAACTTAACAGAAATAAGGAAACCCCAAGTTTTAAAATATTTGTGTTGAATGTGGGTTTTTTTTCCTTCCCTTGTCTTTGATTACATAGTTTGATATGCACTGCCGTATGGGAAATCATCTAAATTGGAAGCCCAGAGCCTCACTGCGTGGCTGCCAGCAGAGGGCTGCCTGCAGGCCTGGAGCCCCTCCTGGAAGCCCCGGAGCTGCCAAAGCCAGAGCAGCCTCTCAGGGCTGCCAGATGGGCTCGTTGTGTTGCCTGTGCCTGGTAACCTGCTGCAGCCCAGGGCTTCTAGGGGTGTCCCTAGTGCTGTGCTCCTGAGCCAGGGAGTGCTCATTTAGATAGAACTGGAATCCAGATAGCTGCCTTGCGTAGAAGCCTGGTTTAGGAAATGAAAATCTTACACAATAAGTGGTTGGGTTTTGTTTTCCCCCAAGCTGCTACCATGGGAATTAAGGTGACAAATCAAATGAGTCTGTTTGGTAGTAACCTCAAGGTGAGTTATTGGTAGGACTTTAACAGCTCAGTGTTGCCACTCCTTATTGTCAAATCCAAATTAGCTATCATATCTGTAGTATCTACGTTGACTTTTTTATTGACTGCGACTGGAAGATTCATCATGAAGAATTGTATGTCAGAGTAATTTGCATTGGCTTGTTTGTTCATGTTACTTTGTTTTTACTTCAACTAAATGATCATTTTGTTGGTTGGTTTTTTTTCCCCTCTTTAGAGATCAGATGGTCTTCTGAAGAAGTCATGGGTAGCTGTTGTAGCTGTCCAGATAAAGAAACTGTCCCAGATAACCACCGAAACAAGTTTAAGGTATGCAGCTGGTGTGATGTGCTGTGAACTATTTTGTTGCTTTCTTACAGACCACGTCTGTGATTAAAAAAAAATTAATGGAAATAGAGTGCAAATTTCTGAACAGCTGAAACACTGCAGTTGCAGGTGCCTGTGGCTACAGGTTTCTCTTGTGCCTTTGAGAAACTCTCTCTTCTCACCGGTGACAGGAATTCCCTAGACAGGGTAGGCTTTTGAGGGTAGTTTGGATCTTCAGGAAAGAGAAGAAGCTTGTGATTTTCTTCCATCTCCCTTTCAGTTGGTAGAGCCCAAGTAAGGGGTGTTGCCTATGGAAGGTTACGTTAGGAAAGGAGTCCTTAGCATAAGGGAATCAGTAGCTTTTGGGGAAGTGTGATTATGAACCTGAATGTGGGGTCATCAATAGAAAATTTTAGGACTGCTGGTTTGATTTGAAGGTCGCTGCTGATCATACATTTTGAAAATTTTTGTCCTTTATGTGGAGAAATGTTATTTCTAAGTGCCCTTTTTTCTCAAAAATCTTTGGAATTTATAAGCCTGTGAACACTCGTTCATATGCTTGACATGCTGAGCATGAAGCAGCTGAAGTCAGTGACTGTAAGTCAACATACCTTTGCCTCGGTCACACAAGTCAGATTTGCTTCTGTGCTCCAAACTGTCTCTCTGAGTTGACAAAGGAATGTAATGCTTCCATAGTGAAAACTGATTCATGTGTTGCCTTAGGGCAACCATGAAATGAGCTTTAAAGCCATGGGAATTTCTGGAAATGTTTAATATTTCCAGAAATATTAAACAGTTAAGAAAGCTGAAGGAGAAAATATTTTTCTGTTTCCTTGCTCTTTATGCATTACTTTGTGTAACTAGTTCCTATTTTTCTCCTTGTAGAATTTCTCTATTGTTTGTTTAACAGGGGGGATAGGGGAGGGAGAGATGAAGGAATGTAATCTGCAAAATGAGGAAAATAGGCATAAGCCTCACAGGCAGATGAAACTATTCCTGATTCTTTTTAATTGACTAGATTTCAATGTTGAAAATTTATTTTTTGAGGAGTAACATTAATTCTGTAGGGATTTTTTTTGGTAGCTTTTTTATTGATTAAGAAAGAATCCTACTAAAAGCAGCATTGTGAGGTAAAATAGAGGGGAAATACATATTGTCCAAACTCTATAAAGGATGCAGATAACCTCAAAACTGGCCTAAAAGCAGAAAGAGCAAGAGTTTCGCTTTATATACATTTTTTCACACAAGATAACTATAAGGTATTTGAATTATTTGTTAACTTTAAAAGGGAAACAAAATGTCTAAAACTGTTGGGTGATTCAGCACAGTGCAAGGCTATACATGTATGTGAAGGAAGCTTTATCTTGGAGCCACTTACCCTTTCTCATTCCTTTTCTCAACTGTAAGCAGGGTTCTATGACAAAGCAAATATTTTTTTTTAGAAATGGGGCTCTGAAAGATTCCATTATCTGAGGTATGCCTTATCCATGTGGGAATACTAGAATATGTACATAAAGCCAGTTTAAAAAAATATTTAACTTACAAATCTCTTCCACTTTAAATTTCTCAGCAGATTTTACAGTAATGTTAGGCAGCCTCATTTGTATTGTTTTTAATTAAGTATTATTTTAATTTTCTAAATTCTGGGTTAGGGTAGCACAGAAAAAACTAGTTTGTGAAGTTCTTTTTTTGTTTTTTTTTTTAAACATTCACTTCAAGGATTGTAACTAATACGATAGCACAGATGGAGTCTACCAGGCAGGCATTAAGATTATTGAAAGTGGTGTTGTTTCTCAAAAGTGTAATTACCTGATGCTTTTTAATTTCTTTTTTATAGGTTATTAATGTGGATGATGATGGTAATGAACTGGGTTCTGGCATAATGGAACTTACAGATACAGAACTAGTTTTGTACACCCGTAAAAGAGACTCTGTAAAATGGCACTACCTCTGTCTCCGTCGCTATGGCTATGACTCAAATCTTTTCTCTTTTGAAAGTGGTCGAAGGTGTCAAACTGGACAAGGTATGTGGAAATGTTGTATATAAAACTTTTTGCAAATTTATTTGATGTTGGAAGATATTTGCCAGTCCTTTGGGAAGAGTTATAAAGGCTATAGTTCTGTATGTGAATGTGGTTTATGGAAAAAAATTACCTTATGAGGAATGGTCTTCTGGTAAAATGAGGATTTGATTTGCACGTGGTTTTTGGCATTTTTAGGTCTGGAGGACTTCAAGGTTCTCTGTGAGTATTCTTTTGGTCAACTTAGGAAATTCTCCTGCCTCAGAAGTTGATTTGACTTCCAGGGGAGGCAGTAGAATCTGAAACTGTGGAGGAATGCCCTCAGAATTCAACAAATTCTCTATTTTTAAGGTTTTGAGAGCCTGGAGCACTGATATGAACAGGATGTCCCCAGCTTGTTATTGTCTTCAGTAATGCACTTGTGTTTCATCCTCTTCCTAAAGCAAATACACTTTCATTAATATCAATGACATAATTCTCAAATTTTTGTATGAGCTGTGTATACTTCAGCTATGCTCAGTTATTTTTTGAGTGGCTTTCATCAGAAAAAGATGGTTACGTTTCCAGTAGCCAGATCATGCCTGTCTTGGCCAAAGTTGGCTCCCTCTGAGAATACTCAGGTGTTTCTCTCTTCCCTGCAGCAGTCCCTGAGGAACGGAGCTGTTTCTGTTTAGCTCTCAGCCTTGTTTTGCAGCTTCCTACTGTGAAATAGTTGTGTGTGCTTGGAATTCTTATCCATTCATATGTTGTGAAGTTAAGTTCCAATGTTCTTCTGGATTTTTGGCATTTACCAGTGTTCTTATCAATAATTTTAGACATTGAGAAATCACGGGTTTTGTTTTTTAACTTCACTGTTAAAAAGTCAGAAAGATGGAAGAATTGGATCATATATAAATCTAGTCAATATTCATTGTCCAAGCAGAGATAAAGGAAGAAAAGGTTTGATTTTTTTATATTGGGAGTTTAAAAGGCACTCTTAGTTCATCTCCAAATGAGAAATGGAGATATTTTCAAACACTGAAGTATACTCTGTAATAAACTAAATTTTCATAATTCTTAAAGTAATAAACTTTGTTTTGAAGATAATCACTTTAATGTGTTTTGCAGTTGAATTTACTGTTTCTTCTGAACATTGAAAACAGATACTAATAATACTTAATTGAAATACTAATTTGAAGGTTGTTCTCTACAGTCTATTAGCAAGTCTGCAAAATCTTACACCAAGTCTAATTGACTTCACCACTTTCCTTCTAATTTTTCCTTTTTTTTATAAACAAGATTAAGCAGGCTGTGTAAGCAGCAACCCTTTCCTCCCTCTTTTGTTTCTTGCCTTCCTTATGTAATACTAAAATACTGAGAATATTGGGAAAAAAGAAATCTGGCAGAAAATGTTCTCTGCTGCCCTTTTGCAATGGAACATTGTTCCTGAGACCTACAGTGGGTTTTGTGGGCAGAGTTGCAAAACTTCACTTCATGGGATGACCAAGAAGTTTTTCATTTGAGAATTCCCTGAATACTGCCCAGCAACTTCTTACATTAGTCAGTATTCTTGTTTCTGTTTTTCCTTTAATATCAAGTTATTTCTATTGTTAAGCTGTGAGAAGCAATGATGGTGAAACATTGAGTTTGTGCTAGTTATTAAAAACCTTGTAGACATGTCTTGGGAGCACATCTAACAGATAATTCAGGATATAAAACCTGGAGAAGTTGGTATGTGACCATGTTGTGTGACAGATCGCATTGTATTTAATACGAATGTCTTTAAAGGCAGCTGAATTTCTCAGAAACATACTGAGAAAGTTTGTGAACCTAGATTTGTAAAAAAATTATGGGTTTTCTCCATGAAAATTCAAATATCCAGTGTGAATGTTCAGAAATACACAAAATATTACACATGGACTATTGTACATGGCTGGATTAGGGGTCAGGGACATAGAGTAATAGAAGTTCTATAGCTGCAGTGTTGCAAACATGAAGCTGATTCAGTGCAGCAGCTGCATATTAATAGCTAAGCATTGTTCCTCGTAGCCCATTTGGTGTATTCCCAGCTGGGGTTGTGTGAACTTCTGCCATGTGAAGCATTTCTGGTGGTTCTGATCTGTAACAACTCTGCGTCCCTAAATAAATATATGATGGTAGTAATTGCCAGCATATTCACATAACTGCACTTGCAGAAGTGGCTATATAGGTAGGTACTTTTCAGTAAAGAGTGTTTTAAGATTGTAATACTCACTTTAAAAAATGAGCACCTGCCCCCACGTTTAACAAGCATGTCAACTTTAACTTCATGCTTTCAATGGAAGAATAATCCAAAGCTGCGACTTTGCTGGTGAGGGTAAGTTGGGACACTCCCTGCTGTTCAAAGGCAAAGTGGCACAATACACACGCAAAATACACGGTATTGCTGCTAACTTTGTGTTCTGTGTCTATCCTTTAGCCTAAAGCAATTAGTTTGTTACTGTCTGTTCACACAGTTTGTCTTACTAGCTTTTCATTTTAGTCTTCTTAAAGAAACTGAACTTGTATCCAGTGTTTAAATCCTTTTTTGTTGTGCAGGTATCTTATTTTTATAGTAGTTTAATAGAAATCTGATTTAGGAAATACAACTTTGTAGCACCACCGTAGTTTCATTTAATGTTTTTTAAATATATATTTATTTAACAGGTATTCTTTTTATTAGCTTTAAAAAAACCCAAAAACCAACTTGTTTTTTTTCCCTCATTTAGCAGTCAAAACTTAGTTTTGCTCCTAACTGAATTGGTTTTCTGTTCTTATTTAACTTTTGGTGCATGGGAACCTTATTCTTCTATTAGATAAGCACTTTAAAGGTTGTCACAGTAATTTTGTGAGTTTTGGTGCAATAAAAGTTTTGTAACGCTTTTGCTTCTTTAGCAGGTTTTCATTATGTGGATTCCAGTTCTATTTCTTGCAAGTTATATATATTGTAAGGCATGTTTCTGAGTTACAGGATTTTGATTTTTTTTTTTTGGATGTATTTATAGGAATCTTTGCCTTTAAGTGTGCCCGGGCAGAAGAGCTATTTAACATGTTACAAGAGATAATGCAGAATAACAGCATAAATGTGGTAGAAGAACCAGTAGTAGAAAGGAATAATCATCAAACTGAGTTGGAAGTACCAAGAACCCCTCGAACACCTACCAGTAAGTATGGTTCTACTGTCAGATGACATACCTGAATGTAATTTGGTTAGCTGAAAATAGCATTTGATTTGAATTTAATCTTTAAGTAATTAAAAAGAAGGCTAATTTCAAGCTAAGAGGTAGTAATGCATTCTCTCGAGGTACTTGCTGAGGATTATCTTCAAGAAGTAAGTTTTGGGAACTTAGTTGTTGCATAAGAACACTTATGAATACACCTGTTGAATTGCTTTATGATATGTCAACATGCTTTACCTGTAGCATTTCACAGAAATGTTAATGCTGGGCAAGATTTCAAACTTTTTATTAGGAGGAAAAAATACTGTTTAAATCACATGTGCACTTGGTTTGGAATCTTTCTTTTGCTCTGAGTAGTATGAGTGAAGTATTTATCTAAAATTTTCTTATATTTTTGAAATCTCAGGCAGATGGCTTGATATTTGAAACTAGGAATTCCAGCTTATTGATGATTTCAGAGAAATGGAAGCTTAGATAAAGGAGTCTCTGTTTGTCAGGGGGAGATGTTAATGGGGGAAAGAGAAGTTGGAGGGAGTTTACTGGGTGTGTAATACACCTAGTTTTCAGTGGCTGCTTCATAAATATGTTCTGGTAAATACTGGGATGCTGTTCTGTTTTCCATTTCCTTCCTCCAAGCAAAATTGAGCTTTGTGAATACTTAATATTGTTTTACATATTTTACTTTCTCTTTTGAAAATTAAACTTAAGATATGAAGTATCTTATTCATATACAGTAAAATGTTCTATTTTAATATGGTTTTGGCTGTTTTCTAATTGAACCAGCTCCTGGATTCAATGCACAAAGTTTACCCAACGGCTATCCCAGATATCCATCTTTTGGAGATGCTTCATCACACCCTTCCAGCAGACACCCTTCTGTCGGCAGCGCACGCCTCCCCTCTGTCGGTGAAGAATCAACACATCCTTTACTTGTAGCAGAGGAGCAAGTGGGTGTTTTTTTCCCTTTGTACAACTGAGCTTCTACATTACTTCAGACTTTTCTAGTGATTGTTCTGTTGGCTTTCACTTGTGTTGCAGTATCAGGTGTAAAGTATTCCTACAGTATTTTAACTACCTCAGAAAAGTGTTTGCCTTGCCTCTTAAATAATGATAATGAGAGATCCTGGTCAAAACGCTTCTTTAAATGTAAGTCTTCTATTTGCCAAATAGAAGTCATGGAATAATTTGCGTTAGAAGGGACCTCCAGTCTCTATATCAAAGTTTTAAGTTAGAGACAGCTGCACAGACCATTGTCCTGGTCATGTTTTAAATACTACAGGCAAGGGGATTCCACAGAATCTGTGCCATGTGTTCCAGTGTTTCACCACTTTTGTTGTGAAATCATCTCTCTCTAATTTGTTATCAGATTTTTGCCTGTTACATCTGGTGTTGGCCTTTTGCTGAACATCCCCAAAAAAGGTCTGGCTCTGTCTTTGCTTTATCTGTTAGGTAGTTGAAAATAGCTATTAGGTGGTTCCCTGCATTCTCTTAAAATGGAACTAAGATGGTGTCCTCAGCTTCTCCTTGTGCTCCAATTCCTCTCTAGTCACAGCCCTCCTCAGTACTAGCATCACTGCACTAGCCTCAGTATGGTGCTGTCTGTCGTGTACTCTAGAGCTCAGGTTCATTCTTGTGAGAGCTGAATTAATGGTAATAGTGACTTTCCTTAACTTACTGGCTGTGCTATTGCTAGCACAAACCAGTGCATGTTTGGTTTTCATTGCTCCTAGAGCAGACTGCTGACTCACATTCAACTTACCATCCACCTGGATCCCTGAAGTTTTGCTGCAAGGCTGTTTTCAATCAGTTGGCATCTACTGTTGGTGTAGTTTCATACCAAGCACTGGATTTTCTATTTGCTGTTGCTGAACTTCATAAGGTTTCTCTGTGGTCAGTTCTCTAGGCTGCAGAGATCCCTCTCGGTGGAAACCCTGCCGGTCTGGATAGACTGAAAACTGTCAGGGTATCTTCTCTCTCATCATTCAGGTTGCTGATGAAAATGACAGTCAAATTTATAAATGTCATGTGGTTTAGGAAGACTTTCATGTGTGACAAGAAACAGTTTTGCAAACCAGAGAAGGTAGCCAGAGCAGAGGGCTGTGAACTGTCTTGTGGGAAAGGATTTGTTAGGAGCCCTCACAGAAGAGCTCAGGTGTTATCGTTGGAGTTACTGAATAGTAAGTGAGTTTAAAAAATCACTGGAGGAGTCAAGTGATCTGGTAAATGACACTTCAGCTGGCAGAGCTTGACAGAGAGGGTGGCAAGCTACATGACTGCTGCTGTAAAATACTACTTTTGCTTTTTGGGTATCCAGACATAAGATTAAAATTTAGAGAAGGAATCCAGTCTTTCCCATTCAGCCTTGTATTGATCCACTGTGGTAATTGGAGGGATATAATCTAGGAGGGTATCACTGCCTTTCTTAGTGACATACAGTGCCAACTCCTCCTTCTTTTTAATTTTGAGTGCCACACTTCATACGGAAATGTATCTTTTTCTGCGAGTTCCTGTTCTTAGGAGGCTGTTGGCTCTTGAAGAAAGAATGGATAGTTCTTCCTCTAGACCTCTCTTTTTGTTCCTGGAGTAGTACACAAGGCAGGAGACCAAGGGTTTTCTTAGGTCTCTCTGTGGTTTTCTTTTTGGTTGTTGTTTTTTTCCTTATATGGACAGTAGATTTCCTTGCAATGTGGAAGTTATGAACATAAACTTAGCCACACTAATTGCTGGTCACTGGTAAAGGGACAACAAAGTAGAGCTCTCAGTGATGTGCCCAGGTATAGTTATGAGCTAGGCTGGTAGGCTGGAGCAGCTCAAGGTGGCCTTGATTAGAGCCAAACTCTAGAGCACAATTGAGATAAAACATCAAATAAAAATAATTATCAGTGTAAGATATAAATTCTGTTTTTTCATTAGAGGAACATTAACATAACTAATAACAAAATTTCTGGGAAAAAACCTAAAACTGACTACAGTTCAGCAAAATGCAGGAGAGGTGACTTTTGCTCTTAAACACCTGCCAACACAAGTTTTTCTTTTCAGCTATTTTGATTTGAAAAGCGTGGAGTTAAGAAGCTAATAAATTTGGATGGGAAGGGGAAGGCACAATTGTGTTTGAATTTCTTCTTTTTTCTTTCCGTTTTAGGTGCACACTTACGTAAACACTACTGGAGTACAAGAGGAAAGAAAAAATCGATCAAGTGTGCACGTGCCACTGGAATCAAAGCTTTCAAACACTGAAACAACTAAAGCAAAAGAAGATCAGATGTGTACTGATGACAGAGATGCTCAGGTGCTCCTGGAGCCTGAAGGAGTGAAGTTTGTTTTAGGACCAACACCTGTTCAAAGGCAGTTAATGGAAAGAGAGAAACTGGAACAACTTGGGAGAGATCAAGTTAGTGGCAGCAGCACAAACAACACTGAATGGGACACTGGGTACGACAGTGATGAACGTAGAGAGACGCCATCTGGTAATAAATTGGTGTATGAAAATATAAATAGGTTATCAATCCCTAGTGCCTCAGGGGTCAGGAGAGGTCGCTTGACATCAACCAGTACCTCAGACACCCAGAACATTAACAACTCTGCTCAGAGGAGAACTGCGCTGCTGAACTACGAGAACTTGCCATCCTTGCCTCCTGTTTGGGAAGCCCGGAAGCTGAGCAGAGATGAAGATGACAGTTTAGGACCAAAGACCCCGTCTCTGAATGGCTACCATAATAACCTAGATCTAATGCATAACTATGTCAATACAGAGAATGTAACAGTACCAGCAAGTGCTCATAAAGTAGAATTTACACGACGTCGGGACTGCACCCCAACAGTCTTTAACTTTGACATTAGGCGTCCAAGTTTAGAACACAGGCAGCTCAACTATATACAGGTTGACTTGGAAGGTGGTAGTGACTCTGACAACCCTCAGACTCCAAAAACCCCCACCACTCCACTTCCGCAAACTCCAACCAGGCGCACAGAGCTGTATGCTGTGATAGACATTGAAAGAACTGCTGCTATGTCAAGCTTGCAAAAAGCACTGCCCCGAGATGATGGTACTTCTAGGAAAACTAGACATAACAGTACTGACCTGCCTATGTGAGCCTGGGGAGCATTGAATCATTTGCACCTTTTGTGAAGTTTATAAAATTGAAGATGCGAGTACTTTGCATTTCTTAACACTAACGCCTTTTATAGACTAATAGAACTTTTTCTGCATACTTCATGTACTTGTCTTACTAAAGGGAATTAATGTAGAGCAAGTATTCATTTTAGATAACACTATTTCATTCTACAGTAGAAGTAATTACTGCATAGCAGCATCACCACCTTTCACAGTGCCTCTTTAATTGATTAGAGTCTGAGTGACATGCCAGTTTTGAATTTATAAATATTCTGGTCTGGTGCCTATACTCATTAATGGCATTTATAACACTTTTTAAAGCCTCTTGATATGTGCATTATTAGCAGGTAAACCTAATCTTTCAATATACATATCTGACGTTCGTTCCTTGTTGAAGTGGTTCCTCCAGAATGAATTGTGTGTAATATGTTAATTCACTCAGTTTGACATACACAGGATATATTGGTTCATCTCAAGGAATATAAACATCACACCTTTTTTGTCTGTGGGCAAGAAGGCCTCTAATTCCTGACAGTTTTCTTGTGTGATATTTGAGAGGTCCCATTGATGGTTGTTGATCAGAGCTATAAACACATCAAAAACCAACCTTAAGCTCCTTCCGTTGGAATAGAATTCCAAGTGACATATCAAATTCCCTCTGAAATCTGACAAAAATTTTATCTCGTTAGAGTTTTGGGGTTTTTTGTGAAGGAATTCACAGGTGGGCTGTATGAATTAAGGCTCTCTTGTCATTTCTTAGTTCAGTGTGCCTTCTTTTCTTTGCATTTGTGTGTTTCCTTTTTATTTGTTCCATAATGTCTTGTTTTAAAAGTCAAAATTTTGTACATAGCTTTAATTGTTCAGGATTATCTATGTGTTTGTCTTACTCTGCCTTTGACAAAGCAAGACTCTTGAAGGTCAAATGGTTGTCTTCGTCTAGTGTTCTACTTTTTTATGCCTGACAGAAATATCCCAGCTCTCCAGCAGCATGCATTATTGCACAACTGGAAAGGTTTATTATGCAGTTATTGTCTTCCTCTAAAGCATGAAACACAGGTTACATGGGAGGCAGGGTACTGGACTTGGTAGTTCTTTATAGGAAGTTGTACGTTCTAGCAATGTGCATCCATAGGTGATAATGTCCTTTAATTTAAAAAGATACGTAGTAAATTATCTGAAGGTAGTATTATCTATGAGCATATTTGTTTTCCTTTTGCAGTTGGTGAATTTGGTTACAATGATGGCTGCTCAGTGTTACAGGTACATCCAGGTAGAATGTTGTTTGTTGAATATGCCAGAGGCACCCTTAGACTTTTTTTTTCTGTTTTGTTTATTAATACTCTGAATAATCTTAGAATTCTGGCAGTATTGCAGGTGCACCTTGGTACTAGCAGCAGAAGAGATTGCTCTTGAGCCTGTGATTGCAAAGGAACTGACGCTTGTGTGAGCTGGTATGATGTAAAATAACCCTTGAACTGTGAGGAAAAACATGCAAGAAAAGCCATTTGGAGATCTGAAAAAGCATTAAGGGTCTCCATGCAATATTTGAATTGAAGTTTTATAAAAACCAAACTACAATTATTTTCTGTCTTTTAAATTGGTGTGTATTTCTGTTCCTACAACCTTTTTCTTTGGTCTTCTCTCATTTAGTAGTGGCAGCAGTAGTAGCAGCACCTGAAATATATCTCTTGCCATACCAATAGGTGGCATCAGGCCACCTTTTCACTCTGGCTTTCATTATTCTTTACAAACTGTATGGTACTGAAATACCGGATAGACAAAGAACATAATTTGCTGAAGTAAAAGATGGGAGTCATTGAGACCACTGTGAGGAACTTAAAAGAGATTTTTTTATAAAAAACCTTATTAATTATTTCATGGTCAGCTTCTGCATACTCTTGTGATAGACTCACTGACTTGTGAGGAGACCTTGGTACTCAAGAAGGTAAAGACTACCTAGAGTTAGGCATTTTAAAGGTTGTAGCCTGGTGGGGCATTGGTCTCTTCTCCCAGTCAGCCAGCAACAGGACAAGAGGGCATAGGCTTAAGCTGTGCCAGGTAGATGTTAGCAAGAAATTCTTCACAGAAAGGCTGATTAGGCATTGGAATGTGCTGCCCAGGGAGGTGGTGGAGTCACTGTCCCTGGAGGTGTTTAAGGAAAGACTGGACATGGCAGTTGGTGCCATGGTCTTGTTGACAAGGTGGTGTTCAGTCATAGGTTGGCTTCAGTGGTCTCAGAGGTCTTTTCCAAGCCTACTGATTCTGTGATTGTGTAACTGCTCCCTCACATCTTTGCCATTGCCTCACCTTATGGACCTCCTGGTCTGTACTGAAGAGAAATTACCATGTATTGCAAAATTCTTACTGGGTTAATATTATTGGTGTGATTACTGTTCTTAGCATATAGCTCACTTAAATTTGTGAGCTGCATGTGTTTTGAGGCAAACCTATTTGATCTAGCTAGCTGCTTAGCAATATATGGTCCTCATCTGTATAGTTTGGACTAATTAACTGGACCCTTAAAACACACCTGTGAGGCAGGGAAGTAATAATATTCTTAACTACTAAATAGGGAAGCAGAGGCTTTGGGTAGATCATAAGTGACCTGCTGAAATTTTAACAACCAGCCATGTCCCTCCTTAGTTCCAGTGCACTGTCCTATGCATTTATTCTGAATAGTCTCAGATAAAAAGAATGGTCTGAGCAAATTTTTTTGCATTATTGCAAGTTTCGCAATGTTTTCTTAGCTCTGGTCCCCAGAATTGAGAACATACTGAAATTTCAACTGTCTGTAGCCTTAATTATATTAAGAAGTCTGATGACATATTTTCCAGGACTACTTTTTTAACCTGTTAGGTTTCACAGGTGGGATAATGCTTTCTCGTTTTGTGTACGCTGCAAATATGCTGGGTAGTCCCTGTCACCCACACTACTCATCTTTAGCATTCCTTATTTTCTGCCCCTTGAAGTAGATGCAGTTGCAATGCACTTTACCCTTTGAGACTTGGTAAATATTTTTTCAATTCAGTCTCTTTTAAAGGCTGTGATGTTAGATTTAGTGTCTGTAATCTAGGATTCAGTTTTCAGCTGAAATCTCTCCATGGTATTTAGATCATATTTATTTTGGGCCCACAGGTGTATAGACTGAGAAACTAGAAATATGTAACCATTTTCTTTAGTAAATGTGGCATGTTAAGTTTACATAAACTATGCCCTGTAAAAATGGTAGCATCTCCATCCAATTCTACTTTTCATCCATAATGGGCAGTTGGTTGCTGCCCTTCAAACACATTTGACAAGGGGAAACCTTTAACTGTAGGTATTCCTTTAGTGCAATGATTTGGGAAAGACATACATTACTGTATCTTTTAAACAAGGAAACTGAGTTGTTAACGAACACAGAAGAGTGACCAAAAGTACATAATATTGTGCTAGAAATACAGGGAATGAGAATTTATTCCATTGTTGTATCAGGAAAATATACTTTTCCTCAAAATCATGTCAGAAGGAGGACCAATTGTTTTCATTTTTGTGGTGTTTTTTGCTAACTTCCTAAAACAATATTGAAAAAGACCATTCTGAAAACCATGACACTCATTGGAACATCTTTTGTTTCCCCCAATAAGTATGTTCTGCATTTAACAGGGGTTGAATCTGATGATGTGCATTGAAGCACTATTCCTATTAACATCTTCAGAGCTTTTATAGAAAATATAAGTGTTGAAGTAAAAATTTCATATAATAAATTGATAAAATGTCTTTCCCCCCACCGGTCCCCCCCCTTGATGTTTGGATATTTGTGTGTGTTTGCACCTCTGACTAGGGCTTGGGTGTAAAAAGGATCATGGAAATGTGTAAAGTGTACAAAGTCCAAACCAATGTCAAAATAGGGCTGCTTTTTATAGGTGACGGATCAGCAGTTGATTTTGCTGGTTTTATAACACTGTGTATTGGCTCAAAATCTGGCTGTTCTTGTTTTTATTGTATATTTACCCGCTTCTCAATGAGAGAGATTCAAGAGAGAGCAGATTGTTCTTATTCACTGTCGCTGAAGTAAGAGTGGAAATTCTGATTCATGTCAGTAGTTTGAGCATACAGTGATGTATCTAATTTGGACATCTGTTTTTAAGCAGTATTCCTCGCTTCATGTAAGGTGAGATCCATGGTGAAATTCCATTTCTGCACTGTACTAATTTATTTAATGGCTGCAAATAAGATGAAACTAATGGAGTAGGAACTAGTAGTGGACTTAAATCTGAAATTCTCCTATTTCCCTAGAGGAGTCTGGTCCTTCATTGTGATAGATAGAGTTAGGTGTTTTTTGGAATTTAATGATATGATCTTTCCCATCTCTTCCTTGAGGTAGCAATTCAGGCATTTATATTTGACAGTATTTACTTAATATAAACCTAAGTTCATTTATTATATCTTTATTTTTAATTCATATACACTCCAAGAAAAAAAAAATCCAGAAGAAATTCCACCACAAAAAACTGCGTTAAGTTGGAGTCAGGTTTGCTGATGTCCTTCTTACAGAAGATTATGAAAAAGGAAGTCATGTTGAGGTTCTTTCACGATCTTTAGGAATTACTTCCTCTTTTGGATAAGATGAGTGAATCAGATGGAAAAAAAAGAGCAACTTAGCATCTGCAACTCTGACCATGTATACATTATTTCTTGTGCTGTGCTGTAAGGTATGTGAGTAAGTCTGTCAGATGTCTTACAAGGATATTTTCCTAGCACGTGTTTACTCCAGATTAACGCAGTATTTTGTTTGGAAGTATGTAGGTGTACAGGTAGAAATAGAATATGAGAAATAAGGTTGATGAAACAAGTGTTGGACATTTTTATATTTTTATACATTATGAAGGGCATTTTTGAAATTTTTCTTGCAGTTTTAGTAATTATTTAGTGTGGTAATATACATATATTGTGACAATGTTTTCCGCTATATCCATTACTTTGGTGTGATTCTATTTTATGTAGCAAATATGTGTATATAGAAAGGAGATTATGTAAAAACTATCATTAAAAAATAGGCTCAAGCCCTTCAGAACAGGGACCATCCTCCTCTGTGTCTACAAAGTACTAAATGCCTTGGGGTCCCAGCCAGAGCTCCTGTCTGAGACCTGTAGTGACCGAATTGCCAAGTGAGGAGTGTGGGAAGCAGCTCCCTGCTTTCCCTGAGAAGCCTTAGTATGAAAGGTGCGGTGAAGCTCACCCTGCCAGTCCCTGGAGCTGGGGCGGTGCAGTGTGTACAGCTGTCAGCAGCACCACCTGCCAAGCCACCCAGGGAGCCCAGAGCATCCTTTGCTCCAGTCCTTCCCCTTGGCAGTTGTAAAGGAAGTCTGACAAGGACCTTGATGTCATCAGGAATCTTCCTTGTTAGCGGGGTGACCCTTCCAGAGCTTGTTCGGTCTGCATGCAGTGTCCTTTGAAGACGAAGAAATTATTCCTGTTGACTTCAAGGGCCACTGGATGTGCTCCTGCAAGATCAAGTACTGCTGGCATAGCAGCTCTGTTACACGTGAGGACCTGCTTGGTCAAGTTCTTCAGGAATGGTCTAAAAGGATGTAAAAATATAAATATATTTAATTACATGTACTGAAAACCAAATCCTATTTGTTGTGGTCAGAGTTCAGATAATTATGGGAATTTTGATTTCTTAGTCATAGTTGCATATATATTGCTTTAACTGTTGTGTATGAAAGAGGAAGTGATTCTAAAATGTGTGAAAGATCAGGATTACACCTGTTTTTTAATGGTAATGTTATTTAGGAATGGATGTCAGCGACTTTAACTCCATAATAATGCAGGTTTTTTTGCATTGGAATATGTGTGTATATCATACACCCACATTTTATATATAATATATTATATATTTGGTACTAACTTTGTATTTTGAAATTTTGCCAAATCACAAACACGGATGTTCTCACTTGTAAGACTTTGGTACTTAATAACTGAATGTATAAGAAATGCTCTGGTATGAGAGGAAAGAGTGTTGTATGGTATCCCACAGTCCAGATGGCTGGACCAGCAGGCACATTGCCTTTCTCACGTCTGGCTTCACTGCAGCATCACCTTTGGTCTCCTGGCAAGCATCTGTGTCCCAGCCAAACGCACCACACTAGCATCCAAGCTGACTGGTAGGAGTGATACAGTAGTCACCAGTGTGCCACAAATGCATTTATTAAATGCAGAAATAGACATTTCTACAAAGGCCAAAATCTTATGTTGTATGTTCCTTTCTTGTCATTACATTGTATCATATTGTAAGATTATTGTATGTCCTAATTTGCATTATAAAATGTTTTTTCCTACTTAAAGGCATAAATATAGCAACTTTGTATAAAGGTAGCTTTCTAGATTTTTATTTCTTTTATATAAAAAAGTCTAAACAGTGGGAGTACCATTGCCAAATTGTTTATAAAATTTCAAGTAATTTTCCCTGTTCAGTGAATTTGTTTTTACAAACATTCCGTATTTCTTATACTATGCAGAAAGAGTGTATTTTTATGCCATTCCACATTAACCTTAAAAAAAATAATTTCACTTCTTTTAAGCTGTTGTTATAGAGAAAGCTTACCAAATATTCATTTTAAAAAAATGTGTTATGTACATTTTTCCCCTTACCAGTGCCAACTTCATTTGGAAAAAAAAATTGTAGCATGGCAATAAACTATTGATTTTACATTACAAGTTGTCTGTGGGTTACTTCAGTAATTTGCAGTGTTAGTGTCACTGTGTTGTGTTTTGGTTGTATAATCTTGTTTGCTTTTCTTTAAATCATTGCTTCATGTACCTCTCTCTGCCCTCCTCCCTGCCTCCCTATTCCCCTCATTACTCTGTAGTAACAAAACCCCCAAAACTGATCGTGGTGCTCTGAAGTCTGTAAATTCATCTCCAAGATTTTGTTTCATTTCTGCTGGTTTTCTGTCCCACCTTTGTCATGCATGTAGATCGAGATTTTTTTTAAATGAGGCATTTTTTTTCTTCACATACAGTGCAACTTGAAAAATTGCCCTGGGCACAAGAGAGGTGAGGGCATGGCACAGCTGGGAGAGGTGGGAGCCCAGAACCAGCACTGCTGCTATGTTCTTCCTAGTCTGGTGTCACTGCCTTTACACTTTGTAAAGCATAGCTTAGCAATGGTCAAAAGCCCCTTAAACCCAATTCACTAATTTGATGTAGTTTTTCTGTGAGCATTGGATCTTTCAAAGGCCATAACTTGGATAAGTCTGACGGACTTTAAAATATTTTTTCTCCCAACTCACCACAGTAGCAGCAAACGTGAATTAAAATGAATTATTACTTCAGTGCACATCTTTATGAAAGCTGTGATTCTGAGAGAAGCTGTTTCCATTGTTTTAGTTGTATTATTTGCCCTAGCCAAAACTTAAATAGTTTTCGCGTAACTATGATGAAAACTAGATATTTAAATTAAATTAGTAGTCTAATTACAGAACAGGGTTGTGGAGGGAAGTGTATCTAACTCTGTGAAGAAAACAGGACGAAAGGCCTAACATACTCAAGAACTAATACTATCCAGGTATTGACAAAATTAGCAATACAGGTGAGAGCTGGCAGAGTTTTAGTCATGTTCTTTTTTGCTGTCTCCATTGGGATGGATTTTTGTCTCTGGCCAGTTTGAATTGAGAACAAACAACTTTCCATATATCCCAGAAGTTTAGTACCTAGCAGCAAGAAGAGAGATACGAGCTGGAATAAATTCTTGAAGATGAGTCATACAAAATGATATAGGTTGGGTTTGGGTTTTTTTCCTTATATGACCAGGTAACAGGCTTTGTGTAGAGGAAAAGCAGTGACAAAGCAAGGTTTAAGTGTTGTCTCACACTGGCAAAGCTGCCAGGGGAATAGTCACCAGTTTTTGTGTATTGAATTGCAGTGTATGGAGTGGGATTGCGCTGGGCACCTCCTGTTCATGGCTTGTAACTGGAGCCGAGGTCTAAGAGCCGCCATCGGGGATGGGCCGGCAAGCGCGCTGGAAGCCACAAGCAGTAACTAAAAATGCTTTTGACCTGGCTGAGGTCTGACAGGTTAATTTTTAGTTACTGCTTTTGACCTGTCTGAGAAATGACCTCCAGGAATATCACAGCACCATAAAATAACTTTGGGTTGGAAGGGAGTTTAACAATCCCTTAGCTCCAAACCCCCTGCCATGGTCGGGGACACCTTCCCCGCGGCCAGGATGCTCAGAGTCCCATCCAGCCTGGCCCTGGGCACTGCCAGGAATGGGGCACGCACGCTTTCTCTGGGCAGCCTGTTCCAGCGTTAGGAATTTCCTCCCTGCACGGCTCCGAGGCACAGCGCCCGGCCCGGCCCCAGGGGCGGCAGCGCAGCCGCTGAGGGCGGCGGGCGCGGGGCCGCACTGCGCCTCCCAACAGGCCGCGCGCGCCGGAAGCGGCGGCCGCAGTGACGCCATTCCGGGGGAGCTCGTGGGGCTGCGGCGCGGCGCTGCTTCTGTGCTGAAGGAGGGAGGGGCGGGCGAGCGGGCGGCGGCTCCCGGCGGCACCGGCACCATGGTGAGCGGCGGGCGGCGGCGGCGGCTTGGCCAGGGCAGGCCGGGTCCCGCCGGGCCGGGGTACGGCGGGGCTGCGCTCCACGCGGGCGGGCGGGATGGCGAGGCCTGGAGGCCGCGCCCTGCGTTTCCCCGCGCTGTGCCGGGGGCTGGGGCGGCGGGGCGGCCCCGAAGGTTCTGGAGCCGGGGCGGGGCGGGGCGACTCTGAGAGCCCCGGTACCTGTGTGCGAGTATTTGATCCTTCATTTAAGGCCTTGGGTGCTCTGTAAATGTTGGTCCTTAAGGGCGGGTATTGGTTACCGCTATGATTAATTTGCATTGATATAAAAAAAAAAAAAAAAAAAAAAGGCGAGTTCGGCTCAGGTATCAAAATGCTAAAGGCATTGGGCAGTAAATAGACTTGTTTTGTCTCTGCTGGTTGTGCCTGCCGTCGGGCTGTAGGGAAAGGCCGGCTGGTGGGCAGAGCAGCAGCGCTCGCACAGCCATGAAAGGATGGGCTGGTCGGGCCTGGTGTGCGCTGCAGTGCCAGCAGCTGCACTCGGCCTTGAATCCTTCACTGGGCTGTGAGGTTGCAGGACTGATTTTTAAGAACCTTGGCTATTTCTTAAATATACCTGTTATCACAAAAGGTATGGAAGTAATTTTGTTAAAAAATCATTGTTTAAGTTATTAGGGTTGGGGATTTACTTTTAGAACGCATAGTTTTGTTGAAGCTAAAACAATATTCTTACATTAATTGTGTTTTAGGCATCTATTTCTCTTGCTCCTGTGAACATTTTCAAGGCAGGTGCAGATGAAGAGAAGGCAGAAACAGCTCGGTTGGTAAGTTTAATTCTCGAAGAAACTGGTAGTACTTGAGGTAATTAAACTTTGTCTTTTCTACTACTGAAGATATTTTCACTATATGGTGATATGGAACTTCTGTTTTTAACTGGCTTTTCTTGTTGCATATCTGTGAACAGAAGGGAGTTTGTTTGTGCTAAAAATTAGAGAAACTCTTCGTTGTCAAAACCAATGTACCTCTACTGGAGCTCAGAAGATTGGTGTGGGTGGCATTTCTTCTGGCTTTTAGACAGACTTATGGTTTCTGGGAGGTTTAGGTATATTTGATCTGGTTATCAAAATTTAGCAGTTAAGAAACTTGCCTTAAGTTCAGTTAAGCCTCCATTGAAAGAGGTGGAAGGGTTGGTTAAAATGTTGAAAGCTATGTGATAGTGTATAATTCTTGTACTAGAGTAGAAATAAATTGTTCCCTGAGGTATATTTATTTTCATTTCAGTCATCCTTTGTTGGTGCCATTGCCATTGGTGACCTAGTCAAGAGCACCCTGGGCCCTAAAGGCATGGTAAGACAGCTGCATGGGTAGTCATGCCCATTAATTTAGCTTTAATAGTCACAGTGCCTTTTCAAGCAGTATGCTAAATCTCACATCTTGTAGGACAAGATTCTTTTAAGTACCGGGAGAGACAGCTCTGTTACAGTTACCAACGATGGTGCAACCATCCTGAAAGCTATCGGAGTTGACAATCCAGCTGCCAAGGTCTTGGTTGGTGAGTTCTTAAAGGCTTGATATTTCTTAATTTGTAACTCTGTTGTGGTGTTTCTATTTGTTCTTAGAAAAGTGTTCTTGGAATACAGTGAAAAATGAAGGGAAGGGGAGCAGAAATCCTGAAGTAAGAAGGACAGGGTACTGCAAGAGTTGTGGCATTCTGCAAAAGTAAAATTGTGGTGTGTGCTGCTCTTCAAAACTGGTTTTATATCTTCTTTTCCCTTAGCCCTGCTTTGTCCCAGGAGTCAGAAGGGACAAAAGACAGCTGTATATCCCTTGTTTTGCAGTGGGAAAATACGGAACAGAAATCTGTGCAGCAGCAGCAGTTCACTCTGTTTCTCCCAGATTTAGATCTCTTGTCATTCAGTGAGCACTGTACTTCTCTACAGAGTTTACTGTTACGAGCAACTGTGCCACTGGTCCACTACTGGTGAAAAGCAGGAGCCTGACCTATTGGGTGTCAGGTTTCCTAATGATTTTGTGTTTGCTGCATCCGAGTTTATCAGCAGTTCATGCAGCAGACGTGGTTATTATAGTCTGTGATCCTGTATCTGTACCTTAGAGCTTCTATCCAGCTGTCCTTTTGATAACCATTGTTAGGATGGGGAACACAGGGGAGCATCCTGACCATCACCAGGCTGAAACTGGTGTCTGAGTTACAAATAAAGAGCAGGAGTTTGGAGGATGCCAAATTTCGTTTGCATCTCTTGTTTTTCTGGTTTTTTTATTAGAGTTCCCTCTTTACACAAAGAGTCAGATCTGGTTTTTTGTCCAATTAATGAATGAGAAAAATAGCATTAATAATACCTTTTCCTTCTTCAGATATGTCAAAGGTTCAAGATGACGAAGTTGGCGATGGAACTACATCTGTCACAGTCTTGGCGGCTGAATTACTGAGGGTGATGTATTCTGTTTTTTAGATGTTTGTCTATGTACTTCTGTGGTGCCTCCAGTAGGAGGTGTGTTATCCTGTCTTTGTAAAGGGCTCCCAAAGCAAAGAAAGGAGTAGCTTGCTCTGTTGCTGGTGAAATTGATAGGGGGCAAAAAAACAGCCCTTAGGTATTTCATCATCATTTTTTGGGTATTATTTTGGACTATTACTCCTTATATTATTTTTTATAAACTCTCAAGTATTTTAAGTTGACTCTTACTGCTCACTTTCTGGCTGTTGCACTGAGCAATGTGCAGCACTGCTTAGTTGTGAGGTTCAGTCCTCTGAAATCCATTTCCATAGGAAAAAAATCTTGCTAAATTCTGTTCTTTAGCTCAAGGCCTGAATTCCTACTGTTCCTTTAGACTCTGTATGGATTTTATGCTTATGGAAAAATTTACACTGCTAAACTCTAAGCCTGAAATGACTATGAAAGAGATTTGAGAAATGAGTAGTTCTTCCTTGCAGAGCTGTGTCAGAAAGTCTGATCATCTCAGGTCCGGTAACTGGGATCAAGAGCATCTTAAGGAATGATCTATCAGCTTGCCAAGTTCCACAGAAAAATAAAGATAGCTTTTTTCAATTACACTTTAAATTGCATCCATAAATGGACATGTCTTTTCTAGTTAGTGTCACTATACTTTTTGGAGGGAGAAATAATTATTGATTTCATTTTAAATAGGAGGCAGAATTACTGATTGCGAGGAAGATTCATCCTCAGACCATCATTGCAGGCTGGAGAGCGGCCACAAAGGCTTCAAGAGAGGCACTTTTGAAAGCAGCTGTGGATCATGGGTTAGTAATGCCCATTTGCTGTAACTATAAAAAACTACTCAAGATCAAAACATCAATGCAAATTACAGTCCATTGGTAAATTCTTCTCTCTTATTAAAGCAGTGTGAAGGCTGAGTTCCTGAATTTTAACAGTTGAGAAAAAAATACTGGGTATTTTTTCAAATGAGTTAAAGAAGCTTCAAAATTAATGATGTGCAGAAATTAAATACAAGCTGTAATTTGCTCCCTGGAACAAAGATCTGAGCTGTTCTTTCAGATTTCGTACTCATGTTTTAAATATTATTTCCCCTGCCCAACACTTTGAGAGCACAAACTTTCTAAAGCTGAATTCAAAAAGTAAAGTAGAAGATTGTGTTCTGGGACAGTGGAGGGATTCTGTGCAGCGTTCCTCAAAAGATTATATGGTACATATAGAGATACAGGCTAGAAGAAGTGGGCAAAGACTCCTAGTGGTAGTTAATGGTAGTTAAGGCTTTCAGACTTTTCACTTTAACTGAGCTGTCTTTCTTTTAGTAATGATGAAGTGAAGTTCCGCGAAGACTTGATGAACATTGCAGGAACAACTCTTTCATCAAAATTACTTACTCACCACAAGGATCACTTTGTCAAGCTAGCTGTAGAAGCTGTTCTTAGGTTGAAAGGCTCTGGTAATTTGGAGGCTATCCATGTCATTAAGAAACTTGGTGGAAGTTTGGCTGATTCCTACTTAGATGAAGGTAAGTCTTTGAGTGTTGATTGTGTATGCACTTGAGAAACAAAGCTTCTAAAGGTTGCACATCTATGTAAATTTGTTACAGGAAACACTGTTATGTTATTATTAAATTGAATACTAAAGATGAGGGACTTTGTATTAACTAATAATTGCTCCCTTTTTTAATTTGAAGTTTTACAAGACCTTTCTGTTACTACAGGCTTTTTGCTTGACAAGAAGATTGGTGTAAATCAGCCAAAAAGAATTGAAAATGCAAAGATTCTTATTGCAAATACTGGTATGGATACAGACAAGATTAAGGTATGTGACAGAACTACTGTTGAGAGTCTGTGTTTTTGTAAATGGAATTTTGAGACTGAACTCTTTTCTCTTTGATTTAGATTTTTGGCTCTCGTGTTAGAGTGGACTCCACAGCAAAAGTGGCAGAAATAGAACAGGCAGAAAAAGAAAAGATGAAGGAGAAAGTGGATCGTATTCTTAAACATGGAATAAATTGCTTTATTAACAGGTATGTATTTCTTGGGAAAAAAGGAGAGTTACATTACTTTCCATGTTGTTCCAGTTCACTCTGCTAGAATAGGCAGTTAAGTGCCCAGCAGGCACTTAGGATCAATGGACTAAGACCTTAAAGCATATGGCTGCCTGTGCTTAGTGTCATAGTGTTTCTTCAGAGAAAGGATATTTCAAAAAACATCATAGTTTGATTTTTTTTTCCTGTCACTGCATTTGCTTCTGTGTTGTGCAACATTCCATGTGTGGCAGATACCACATCCATTGACTGCTTTAGTAGCTTTCAGAAATCTGTCCTGTGTGCATGCTACTGAGAATCTGGTGTCTTTTGTTACTGGTTTATTTTCAAAGGTTTGTTCTGTGTGTGATAGTGAGATGTGTTTTAATTTTAGACAGCTGATCTACAACTACCCTGAACATCTCTTTGGAGCTGCTGGTGTCATGGCTATTGAACATGCAGACTTTGCTGGTGTAGAACGTCTGGCTCTCGTCACAGGTGTGTAGAGTATTTTGTTGTATGAAACTTGGAGGGGCACATTATTTGTTTGGTCATTAGTAAACATTAAACTTACTAAAACATACTTCTTCAGCATCTGTGAATAAAGGATCATAATGCAAAACATGGGATATAATTTAGTAAGTTAGTGCCAGTTAGTAATTTTCTTTCATATTTTAAAAATATTTTCAGTTAAGTTCCTGCTTGATAAGAAAAATCTTATCAAGCAGGAACTTAACTGAAAATACTTCTAAATATTGATATGTTTGTTTTCTGAGGAAAAGATGAAACTTAGCTGCAAAAAGAATAACTCCACAGGTTAATACTAACAGTTCTGGATTCTGTGATAACAATTGGTTTAGATGGCTGTGGTTTGACTGTAATGATAGAGAAGACTAAGGAGTCATCCTTTGTTAAAAATGTGGGCCTGAGTTTTTGACTTAAGGTGGATCTCAAATAACTTGAACAACCTGGATATTTTGAATAGTGGTCAGCATAAATGTGATTCTAGTAACTAATGAAAATGAAACCTCTGGAATGTTACAGATAATTCTCATTGCTGAAGTCATGGATAGTTAACTGGGACATCATAGTTGATTTTGAAAGTGATCAGGAGGATGAATTTGCTTTGCAGGAGAAAAGCAAGTCAGTGTCTTTTCCTATCTTAGCAAAACTGAAGTAGCAACTGCATATAATTGTCAGTAGGCACATTGACACTGGCAGATGCATGATTGAGAGGAACAGTGCTTACATTCTGGAACAAAATTGAAAGCAGACTTTCTATGCAGAGCAAATGGGCCTTATCAGACCACACTGGCTTGAATAGCATAGCTGAAAAAAGGACAAGTTTTTAGTATACACAAACTCTGCTACAAGTCTTGGTTTTTCTTGTGGTGCTGCAGCTACACAGTGCTGCAAGCTACTGTGGGATTATTGAGCACACATGGGGAATGCATACATGTAAAGAGTTTTCTGATTGGAAGAGGAAAGAATTAGAACAAGAACTAGAATAATGTCGTGTTCAAAGACATTTTGGTCTTGGTAGCGCTTGTTTTGTTTATGAGACGGCAGTTTACATATTGTGCACAGTATTGCTGCTGCAGCATGGAATGAGACTTGCCATGCAGGAGAATGGTGGTTCTCAGCCATCATCAGGCAGGCAAAATTAATACTGTCACAAGCTCAAGTTTTAAGGCATAAGAGATTTCATTTAGTATTTTATAAATACTTAATCAGTAAATACTGTGAAAACTTGAAACATACCGATATTTTAATGCTAGCAAAGATGAATGTTTATTCTGTTATCAGATGCAACTCACAAGCATTTTAGTCCCTGTGATGTGAAACAAAACATTGGTGTTTTAAGGATTTATCAGCATTGGTTAAAGGTTTCTGGTACCACATGCTGACATGAGAAAGTCTTGGCTTATCAGTAATTTTAATTTAAATTTATTTTGAGGTAATTATGAAGACTGTTTCCCCCCCGCCCCTTGGTTAGACCTTGCCTGAAAGGATACTTTCATTGTGAACTCTGATTTCTTTATGATCTTACACTTGCAGGTGGTGAAATTGCTTCAACCTTTGATCACCCTGAGCTAGTAAAACTAGGAAGCTGCAAGCTTATTGAAGAAGTCATGATTGGAGAAGATAAACTCATTCATTTCTCTGGAGTAGCAATGGGTAAGTATTTTATCACTAACGGTGTATTGTAACGTTTGTGTTAACCCTCTGCTAATGCTGTTCAGTTTCCAGTGATGCATAGGAATTCTGCAATGATTTATGTAACAGTTTCTATGAAAGCCTTGCTTTTCAGTAAAAGTCCTGCACAGTTTCATGGTTGAAACTGTGGATGTTTAGTGTTATGTAAATGAACATTAATTATTTTTAAGGATGGGAACCAAGGTTTCTGCTTTGGGAAATTCAGTTGACAAGAAAAGTAGCAATGTGTCATACTTAAAAAATTGGAGCATTGGCATTTACTAGAACAAGCTCTTTAAAGAGTTTTGAGGCAATATTAATTTTCTGTTAAATTAAATAAGGTGTTGTAGAACCAAAGCAGTAGCACTGTGCACATAATTTCATTCTGCCTTTGAAATGTCATCATGCTTTCTTTTGTTCCCAAAATTAAGTAACACAGAACTTGACCACAGCGATAGCAAAACCATTGTAAATGCTTTGTGATAGCCCATTTTGTGTCCTGGTTTCTCTTTTTAATCCTTTCACATTCATGCTTTCTAGGTGAAGCTTGCACCATAGTTTTGCGTGGAGCCACCCAGCAGATTCTGGATGAAGCAGAAAGGTCTCTGCATGATGCTCTCTGCGTCCTGGCCCAGACTGTGAAGGACACAAGAACTGTGTATGGTGGAGGTGAATATCAGACTCTTTGTACCTGTCACACATTTGGTATTACTGAAGGTTAGATATGTAACATCTGTGTGTCTTCAATGAATAGGTTGTTCAGAGATGCTGATGGCTAACGCTGTTGCAGAACTTGCTGTTAGAACACCTGGCAAAGAGTCTGTTGCAATGGAGTCCTTTGCTAAGGCTTTACGAATGGTAGGTTTATTTAATCATATTGCTGGACCACGAGACAAAGTTTCATGAAGTTTACTAACTTGTGACATCAGATATTTGATGTCACTTTAAAAATTTTGGTTGTTCAAAATAAAAAAGTGAAGTTTAGCAACACATCTTGGATAAACAAAGGGGGAAATTGTCTTAGGAAAAAAGTACTGGTGGTTTAATAATTCTACATGTTACAGGATTGTAAATGTTCATATACTAACCCTCCTCTAATTGGTTCTTGCTCACCTTACCTGCTAGTTAAAAATGCTGCAGAAATAGCACATAAAAATCTCATCTTATGTAGTTGACAACTGATTTAGAAAAGAGCAGCCCTTCTGTTCCATTGATGCTCTAGTGCTGCTTGAGTGTATTCATACTCTAGTACTAGCTACAAGTTTCTGGTCTTGCATTGGAGATTGCATCTTAGTAGGAAATGAGAGTGTCACAAGAAACATTAATAGAATTGTGATAACAGGCTGTCAGTTTGAGAAAAAATTACTTCCTGCAATTTGAATTAGGGAAAACCTTTCTCCCAAGAAAATTAAATTCAAGAGCATAGTAACACTTGGCATTACCTCTTCAGTCAGCACATGCAAGTTTGCACTGGTGTCATGGAAACAGTGAACAGAATGGTCAGGTAGTTAATGCTTACCAGCAAACTTGTGGTTTTTAAATGAAAACATTTCTTCCACTGTAGTCTGAAATGATAAAATGACAAGATTCTTTTTTTACTTCTGTCCATGTAAAATGAGGGTACAAATTGCTAACATGCTTCTGTCCTCGTAGGTACTTTCTTAAAACAGTCTTGAAATTCTTAGAAAGGTAGTTTGGGTCTTTTACTTATCACAGTAACAGATCATCTGGCATGTTTCTGAAGCATCTTCTTGAAATTCAGTTGTAAACTGGTAACATCAAAGTATGTTTCATGTTTGCTAACAATCAATCCCTATGTTAATTAAAAACAACCTGTGTTTATCCCCGTAGATCCCAACAATAATAGCTGATAATGCTGGTTATGACAGTGCTGATTTGGTTGCTCAGCTCAGAGCTGCTCATAGTGAAGGGAAGACTACTTATGGACTGGGTAAGGGGATCAGTTTTACTTCTGTGTTTTAATTGCTGTTTGGCCAGGTCCTTTGGGCTCTTTAAAGTTTTCATGCATGTCTGTCCAATATATTCAGCAGGGAGAGCTGAGTATGTTGGTTTGTTTGCTTTGCATAGAACTTGGTGTACAGCACTGTATTCCTTTTGTTCTACCAGGCTTTTGACAGTAGAGTGAAAACCTTCGTTTCTTAAATGGATGGTTTTTACCTCTAAAAAGCACTTCCCTTATGCTGAGTCTGGTTATAGGAGGCTTAAAAATAAAAACGTTGTTTTAAAACCAGCAACCAGCTAAACACCCAGAAGAAACCAAACATCCTTCCCTTTGCCCCTTCCCTCCCACCCCCCCAAAAAAACCCAACCAAACAACAACTACAGAGTTGTGGAGAAGAACGCTGAAGTTAATGTAACTAAGGACATAGTGCTGAGAGTCCTGTTGGGATCTTGTCTCCTCATCACAGTGTATAAAGTTTTTATCATCAAGTGTTTGTATGCAATTGCAACATTAGGCTTAAATCAGGAGTCTTGAGATGGAAGACTTTATTTAATACTTCCCTAACTATCAGTGTAGTTCATTTGAGCAGGTAAATTACCGTGCTCTCAGATTCTTGTAATTTCCATAAAAAAATGCTGAGTTAAAAAACAAAACCAAAAAAGCACCTCTTAATGTATTTCTTCTTCCAGATATGAAAGAGGGTGTCATTGGGGACATGTCAGTTTTGGGAGTAACAGAAAGTTTCCAAGTCAAGAGACAGGTTTTGCTGAGTGCAGCTGAAGCAGCGGAAATGATTCTTCGTGTAGATGACATCATTAAAGCAGCACCAAGGTATGAGCAGAGAATCTGCATGGTCAGTCACAGTGGTGTAGAGTAAACCTCCTTCTGTGGAAGAGTAAGGGTGCAGAAAAGTCTTGGTCTAAAAATGGTTTACTTGAAAGGGAACTTGACATGTGACATGCTGATGTTCATATTAGATAATTTTACTGTGTTAGCAGTATCCTTGGGCCTTTAGAGCCATCAACAAACTTAAATTGCTGTGCCTGAGTAATGCCTAGTTAATCCCGGGTCACCACTAAACATCTGCACAAGTGGCTGACCAAAATGTAAGGGATCATGCTTTCTTTTTTCTTTTGGCAAGAATTATAGTGAAATGTCCAGCTGCTTCTGAGGTAGAATCTGCAGCTAAAACAGAAGCATGTTTCTTAAAAGGTTTGAGAAGAATTGCCACTCATAGGCAGGTTATCCTCTGTGGGCCTGCTATCAGGTAGTTTTCACTGCTTTTTGAATAAAAAGATTTTTTTTAGCATGGTCATGGGTGGTGTGTTAGCTTTGAAGTGGTACTGTCTTTTGTGCTGTGAGATAAAGCTGTCACTGAACACAAAACACTAACTAAAGATTAAAAATAAGGGTGGGTGAGGAGGGGCTGGTGGGCATCAGTGTGGTAGAAATTTTCTGATTTTTCTTTTTCTCCCCAGAAAACGTGTACCAGACCATCGCCCCTGTTAAATTTTCTTCAGTACCTGAGGATGTGTGGACCAGATCTCACCTAGTAATTTTTTTTAATGGTCTAGTTTTTGTGAGGTTGTGGAACAGAAGCTTGAGACAAACAGATCTCCATCAATGGCACTGTCTTCAGTTGGTTTTTACTTACTGGAGCTTTTGTGTGTTGTGTGGAAGAATTCACTTTCAGGGGTGTATAAACCAGGGGTTTTATACAACCGTATTCATTCTGTTCCTTCCAGGTTCCACTTAAAAATCACAGAAATAAAAAAAATAAAAATAAATAATTCAGATTCCCCAAGGTTGTATTTCTTTCTGTAGAACCAGGAAGGGCAGATCCATGAGGACAACTGTGGCGCACAACCTCAGGCCTCAGCTGCTTCGGGGAGTGACTAAGCCCTTGTGGCTCACTGGTTTGTGTTGACCTGCTGTGTGTATTCCAGTCCTGGCTGCATAAGTTTTGAGTTGGGGTCCTAGAAATAGGCTCTGAAGTTAGATGGTATCTTTTTCTAGTGATACTGGAGTATTACTCTTTTTTTTTCATGATGGAAGAGAGTGAGTGGACGAGGAACCTTAGTCAATGCCCAGAAGTACAACTAAGTGATCTTACAGCTTTTTACGTTCTGCTCAGGGGAGTTGAGGGGAATATGCAGTTTGGGAGAGAGAGTAACATTCTGGACCAAACAGTCTGAGTGTTGATCTATAAAGTATCAGGCTGACTTTACAGACACTTAAAATTGTGGACACTTAGCAGAAAATATGCCAGTGAATGTTATGACATTCACTTCTGCCCTCTCTGCCCCACCCCTTTTATGTCTGTTAAATCCTGTCTTTATGTTCACTTTCCTATTCTGTTCATTGCTGCAAAGGCACATGTTTCTTGACTAGGCTGGTTTCTTTGTGCCTAGATTGGAAGGAAGCCTGTGATGTCTGCAGCAGTCTGCATGCAGACCTGTGAGGACTGTGAGCACAGACAAGCAGGGGCCCTGTCTGTGTGGGGGCCCAGAATGGTGCCCGCAGGTCTTGTGACTTTTCTGGCCCTTGCAAGTGTACAAACAAGGCAAGTCTGCCAAAGCAGAAAGATTAGACTGAAATAAGCAAGTATGCGTGCAAAGGTTTTTCTCCCTTAGATTTGTTAAAATGAAGGGAATCTGCTTACAGAGTCCTCCCCTTAACTCTTGACAGAGACTCTTCAGCTTTCCAGAAGTGACAGTGCTGTGTGGTGAGGGCTGAGTGAAACACAGGCCATTGATAAGCCAGTGAAAGCATGCTCTTCCCCACCCCCTCAGATAAATACAGTACCAGCTCAGTTCTGTGGGATATAAAATATTGACTTTGGATATTAAAATAGCACCCCTAACTCATGTCCTGCTTTCCTTTTTGTAGGAAGAAATTGTTGGAACAAGACTAGATAAAGAATTTGCTGTTAATTCCAAAGAAGGACTTTTTAACTTTGCAAGATGCTAGTATACTTTTACTTAATTTCACTAGGAGCACACTACATGGGTGCCAGCCAGATGCAAATTTGGACTTCATGTTACAAGACAACAAGTGCTAGCAGAGTCTCTATATTTCCAGATAATTTTTCAAGCATGTAGATGACATTAAACAGTCACGAACTGGCATGGAACCAAACCTTTTCTGGGAAGTCAACTGCTGCTTCTGCAGGCTGTGCTGGTAAGACAGACTCAAAGAGTGTGCCACCAGTGTTTCCATCCTTGTTAAAAAACCTGTCACCTAATTCAACCATGCTATGGAGTCTAAAGTTTAAAATGTCACTTTAAGCGAGATTTCTGTTACTCAATTAAAGCAAAGCTTAGGAAAAAAGTGCATTTTTAGGGGATCTGAACTGGTCCAAGTTGCAAGCTTGAGAAATACCCAGCTGAAATCATCTGAGTAAAGTTTGTCTCATTAGATTATGTGCAAATTTATAGTGACAGCTCACGAGCCTGGATTTTTATTCATGCAAGTTTACCTTTGCAGCTCCTGTGGCTTATCCTTTTTAGTCAGGCTTCGATTTTCTTCTTTGCTCCTGCATGAAAACTTTTCCTTTACAACTGCCCTTAGAGGCAGTGTTGTCAGTAACAAAACCCAGCACCAAAGCCTACAGCTTTCCTCACTATCATTTGGATGCTGCTCAGCAGTAATGAAACAGTTGTCACAAATTTTGCAGAAAGAAAGAGGAGGGCCCCCTGTACATATGTGCGGTTTCCTTGATAGTGCAGCCGGCACTCTGCTACCACTTCCCACTCAGCAGACAGGGAAAGGTATTGCTATGTTTCAGATAAAGTAATTTGAGACCAATGCTGCTTTAGAGTTGTGGGGATCACATTGAGCAGTGGCTTTCAGCTGAGTTGGGACATCTCAACAAGTTGGAAGAGAGGAGTGGGCCCATGGGTGAGGAGCAAGTCCGTATGTGCTCCATGCAATCAACCCATGGCAAACATCTAAACTGAGTCTTATCTCTATTGTGAACTCTGTGTGGTCCCAGCATGGGAGATGGAAGAAGTCTGTTCTAGGGAGAGTGCTGGGTGCTGCAAAAAGACAGGTGTCTGTACAAGAGTTTTGCTGTCACATTATCTCCACGCTGGTGCATGTACTCCTAAGATTGCCAGGCGATGTGGTGCTCCCTGGACACCAGCAAGCAAGGGAGAGGTAGAGGTTGGGCAGCGGTGGGAGTGTGCTGCCGCCTCGGCCAAAAGGGGCAGCTGAGCATCATCAGCAGGGCTCGGCGTCTGGCTCGGCCTTGGCGGCAGGAGGTAGCAATGGTTTCTCGTCCAGTGTGATATCTATCACTGCCCCAGATCGCTTACGGGGCTCGGGAGTCTCCTCTGACCATCTGCCCACCCTGCGCACCCCTTTGGCCACTTTGGGCGCATTCCTGCAGGGGTTGTGGTCGTAGATCACCAGCTTCAGGCCGGGCAGGTGAGCGAGGCTGGGGAAGAAGCGGATGGAATTGCGATCCACGTCGATGACCTCGAGGAAGGGCATGTCCAGGAGCACGGGCGGGAACTCGGAGAGCAGGTTCCCTGAGAGCCAGATGGTGCGCAGCTCCTTCAGGCCCTGCAGCTGCCGAGGGAGGCTGCGCAACGCATTGGAGCCCGCGTGCAGCGTCTTGAGCAGGCTGAGCTCACACACCACCTCAGGCAGGTACTGCAGGCAGTTGGACTCAATCCACAGGGTCTTCAGGTTCTGCAGGAGTTGGAGCTCCAGGGGCAGGCTGCAGAGCTTGTTGTTGCCCAGGTAGAGGATGCACAGCTGCTTCAGCGTGCACACAACTAGGGGCAGTGCTTTGAAGTTGTTGAAGTCCAGTGCCAAGATCTGCAGGTTTTGCAGCTGCTCCAGCTCGGGGGGCAGGTGGTTCAGGTTGTTGTCACTCAGGTACAGCTTAACCAATTCCCTAAAAGAGCAGATGTGCACAGGCAGCCGCCTCATCTGTCTGCCACTCAGATCAACCATTTTATCCACTGGCATCTCTTCTAGGTCTTCTAGGAGGTACTTCTGGCACTTGTTAGAGGGCACAAAAGCAAGTATGGCTTTCAGACTGTTGCCCATCTCGGGATTTTGTTTTGGGATGGCTGGGACTGCGAGAGACAGGAAACTGCCTTGGTCTCCTGCTGCACACTGGCCTGTTGGTAGCTCGTTCTTCCCAATATAAGGCTCTGTTTATATGGCACCAGGCGTTAATCTCAAGGGCTCTGAAATGCTTCTGATAACTGAATGAGTGTTTGGTGACAGGGATTATAGACAGGACGACTCAGGGCCCAGGTCTCCCTCTCTCACCCACACTCCCACATACTCGCCCTCCCCCTGAAAACATTCCTTCTTTCCTCCTCTTGCACACTGTAAATGTTCTCTGATTTTGCCCCAGACAAAATTAGGGTCACATCAATGCCCCAGTCCCTCACTTCTGTCTGTGTAACCAATACAGGCAGCAAGGATGGGCTCGGGAAAGTAAACACCACAGCAGACTGAAGTTTTAAGCTTAGATATTTAACTTCCATGAAACTTTCATCTGAAATGTCGGATATAATCAAATTGTTGTTTAAAATACCTGTCAAGACTTGACTGACTTTCAAGATGAGTGGCACTTACAGGGATGTATTTTGAAAGGTGCCAAATACATGGATTTCAGAGTGTAATTTGCCACCCCAGTACTTATCTTAAAGCTTTAACACAAAATACTTGGCAAACTGCTATCTTGAGCAGTTCTACTGTTTATGTTCCTAATTTAACGGTATTTATTATAGCCTCTGGCACTCTTGATTGTGTAGAGCCTTTTTCATTACATTTTACTTCTTGTCTGTAGGGCCTCTTTCATTACGTTGTTTTACTCCTTGTCTGAATCCCAATGTAATATGCTATCACAAATTGCCAAGGTTGTTCTCCCTCCGCTTTCCAACTGTGCTACTGCAGTTCCTGTGTCTGTACCAAAACCTGTCAAGAAACTCCCATGGATTCCATCAAGATTCTCACTTGTTATGGGTAAAATAAGTCTGATTTTGAAAAGTTATGGCTACTTAGATGTGACAGTGTAAACTGTTCTAGTCACATCATGACCCATTTTGCTGTTCAGTTCTAATTTCTAGGAGCATACTCATGTATAGAAACCTCTGCATAGTTTGAAATGTTGAGCTTCTGCTATTTCAGGCTTTCCTGGGTACACATTTGTCCCTACCCATGTCAGGGAGGTTGGAACTACATGATCTTTAAGATTCCTTCCAACCCAACCCATTCTGTGGTTGTTCTGCCTGTGTGTTGGCCATAGCTCTGCGATGAATTTTGGATGTGAAAGCTGTCAGAGTGTTTTAAGGTAAAATAGCCTTTTCACCACCTGGCTCTTTGCTTTGATATCTACAGCTCATTGCTGTAATTTCCCACACTTACCATAATTTAGGGAGTATACTTTCTTCGAACAATCTGCAATTGGTTTTGGGGTATTAGGTGCTATACTACCAAAATCTGTGACTGCTGAGAGCCACACACTCTTGAAAAACGAAAAGCAGAGCAAACAGAAAATTGAGGGACAGGCACCACTTAAGGTGGCCTCTGGATTTCTGGTCAAATCTAGTTATATAGAGCTCTCTACTATCACTTGCTTTCAAATGTAAAGCAACTCTTAGCTATCAATTGGGTATAGGCTATGAGCCTTTTCCCCACAAGATGAGTGGCTGTGCCACGCAGCAGTGATGCTATGAAATGTATGGAGGAGAACAATAGAGAGGGCGCCTGGGGAACAGTACTGCAACAGGACAGAGAGCAGTGAGTGCTGAGACCTGAATGCCATAAAATCAGTTTTAAATGGAGAAGCTGAGCAGAGCATCAAGCCTGGAGAACAAAGACAATGTCACAGTCATCTGTGGTGGTACTGTGGAATAGAGGGCCTGAAAGCTCCCTCTCTGATGGTGGGATGTGCTGTCTATGGCATTCCAGAAGCAAGAAGCCAGTTTGCACTGCATGAGAATCTCCTTTTAGACATTTCTTTACTGCTTTGATGCTCTGTGGCCTGTCAGAGGACCACTGTGGGGAATGTGTCAGCAGATTGTTGTATTTGTTTTCATTTCTAAACAGCTGTGGCACATTTTGAAGGTGAGTGTCCCTCCCCTTAAGGTGCTATAGACTAAAGGTGTGGAAAACCAAATGCATTTGGCATAATTAATAATGAATAGACATCCACAGCAAAGCCTTGTCTTTTAGACAAATTTTTTCAGATAACCTACTAATCATAACAACACAAGAGCATAGCTAAGAATATATTAATGGTATCGTTTAGGCATATTTTTTCTCAATAATCCATATGTAGACAAATAAGTTAACGAAGTACTAAGTCTGCAGATATGGATATGGATTTTTTTTCTACTTGAATTATTTCTCCTTAATGGAACTTTTAAGCTGGAGATAACTATTTCTTAGGGATCCTCTGCACTGTAGTTTAATCATTATTCCAGCTTATCAAAAAAGGTCACAATGACCTTTTGTTGCTGCATTTTGTACCTCTGTTAGCTAAATTAATGTCTGCTTGGAACATAGAGTGAGATCAGAGAATTTGGGAAAGAATAACCTCTGTGTGTGGATTAATAAAGGACTACACTTGCAGTAAAATGAACAATCGTGTTCTTTCTGAGAAATAGCCACTCAGTGGAGGCACTAAGGCAAAGGCAGTCCTCACAGTAGACCCAGGTGGTGTTTTGAAAGTTCATGTCTTCAAAGTCACCATGGTGCCCTCCAACAGGAACATTTTCGACTTCCCAGAAGCATTTGTAGCATTTGAGGAAAAGTTCAAGTGATAAAGGCACTCAGCACAGACATTGTCTTGCTCTTGTCAAAGCGGCACTGCCCTACCCAAGGGCATGACATCTGCTCTGCTGTGCATCAAGTGACAGATGGGGCCTCCTTGAGAAATGCCTTTTCTTTCTAGATTTCACAAATCTTTGCTCACCATTCCCATTTCCAGCACCCAGCTCTTGCAGCTCAGTGGCTGGGATGACTGTGGAGCAGAAAATGTGATTGTTTGCTGATAACTTGTGTAAAACCTCTGAGTTCAGGAGAAATGGGGAATAGATAGATAATTGAAAAAAATTAAAATAAAATAGAAACCAACAGAAAATATGCATTTTTGAGATTCTATTATTTTTTGAAACAAGATATTGTAATAGAGATGCTGGTGCTTTTTCAGTTCCAAAGCTCTGTCTGCAGCTGTGTGATGACACCAGGCTCAGCTTTTGCTGTTTTTTTTTAGCCTTTACAATTTTGGAGGTACATTGGAAAAAGCAAACTGTATTTCAAAATCTGGGGCAACTAATAAATAGAACTCTAAACTTATTGATTTTAAGGCTCTCATACCCCATACTCAATCAGTCTGACATAGCAAGGGAAGTGACTTAAAGGAGCAATTTTTGTTTGCTTTGTTTTTATTCAAAGTCTGTGATGGGCATTTAGACCCCTTGTTGGCTCACAAATGCTGGGTGATTGGGTTTTTCTGCTGTTTTTTCTTGACATTGCTGCTGGAGCAGAAGATGACAACTCCTGCCTCCTCTGTGTCCTTTGACATTCACTCCTTGCTATGCTGTTGCACATCTGCTCTCTTTTGAGAGAATTCCTTAGTTCCAGTTCACCTTTGCATAGTGAGCAGTTTATTTTAAATACATGGTGTGTTGCGAAGAAAAAAAGTGGTTGCTCTTTTCCCAGCATCCTACCACAGCCTTTTGAACAAAAATGGCTGATTATTCAAAGTTTGCTTTAGTATATGCTAGGCTGCAGTATGTGGTTGCTTACTGCTCTTTCTTCTGCAGAGGAAAGATTCAAAAATCTTGTAAGTAAACTGCAGACTCAGTGCTCTGCTTCCTCCTGGGCAGCTGATGGGTTGGGGGCTGTGCTCTGCCAAATCAGCCTCTTTTGGACACCATTATTTCTCTGCAGGCTTGACTTGAACCCACCTGCAGGGGTGGGAGCCACTATCCCCAGGAAACTTGCAGGAAAATAAATCCAAGAGAGCTCTTCCAAACGTCTTGCTGAAATGTGTGCAAAATTATTGCTGGTTTTTACTGTATTATATGTTACAGTGTTGTACTGTTGTGTTTTTTACTTTGAAGATCCATTTTATGGCATGGCAGTCACATTTATGTTTAGACTGGAGCTCTCTCATAGATAGGGAATTAAACTTCAGCTGTTAGGAGGTGACTTGTCGCAAGCCCGCCAAATGTCTTCTCAGCCCTGCTGAAATGTCTCCTGCAAAAGGGAAATGGATCTATATTATGTCCTCTTTCTCTGCACTGAGCACTTCTGAGCAACATCTCATTAAAGCAAGCTTGAAAAGCAGCAAGTGCTCAGACAGCTTCCTCTTTCTCATTCTAGCAGGAGCCAAACTCACCCCCTGTATTGTATTTATGTAAAAGACATTGAGGATTGTTGGTTAAATGTCTGTTTGGTCTAGACTGTGCCCTGGTTATCTGAGTAGCTCCACTGGACATCACTATTTGCACAAACCAGTCTGAGAGTAAATTAATCAGTTTTGTGCCAAAGCACTGACCTCCTGCGATTGATTGACCTGGCGAGCAGCCCTCAGCTGACAGCAGGCCATAAAAAAGGGACTTGTGAGCAAAGGAGTGTCATTAGACTCTGAACCTCTCGGAGCCATGAGGGCAATACTGTTGGCTGTGGTTTACATCCCGTTCATCGTGGCTGTGGAACGGTAAGAAAAAACATCTGCCTTCACTGGCACACATCTCAGCTGGCTTCATGGGTGACCTGTGCTTGTTGCTACTTGAGGTCTCAAAAAAGAAACCTTTTTTTAAATAGATGGAGTATATGATAGTTCTAGAAAGGACAATCAGGGGTTTTTTGTGTGTTTATTTGCATAGAATCCCCTTGATTCGATTCAAATCTATCAAGAAACAGCTGAAGGAAAAGGGAGAATTAGAGGAATTTTGGAGGAATCACCACCCTGATGTTTTTGCCCGGAGGTACCTGCATTGTTTCCCTGCAGATATTGCTTTATCAGTAGGAACTGCTTCAGAAAGGCTGTATGATTACATGAATGTAAGTACAGTTTTGGTAATGCAATCATTAGGACTCATCATTCTACTGGAGGCAGGGTTTTTTTCCCAGCACATTTCAAATCTAGTTTGTCAATGAAATTATAGAGCTTGTGGTGTCTTGTTGCTTTATGCTATAAATATTAGATCATAAAAAACCAGGTTACAATCTGCAAAATAAAGCATGTCTAGATCTAGGATAGCATGGGACCCAAGTAGAAAGCTGATGTAGGGTAGCAGTGGTAGTCCTGTGACAAGTTTTACTTTTGTACAGATCTGTAGTGGACTTGGTTGGGTCACCACAGAAATATGGGAGGTTTGCCTGTATCAGTCTTGGGGAACTACAGGGTTTTTCACAGCAGAATCTGATTGCTTCATTTAGTCATGTCCTATTTACCAGACTCTTGGATGCTTCTGTGTTATAAAAAAATCCTCCAAATCTCATTTATTTGTTTAGGTGGAATCACAAATCAGTGATGATAAAGACTTGAGTAGAGTGTTTTATTTTTCTGCTTTTATCTCTGGAGTTAAATATGTATTAAATATTGGAGACTGACCTGGGGGGATTTACCATCTAAACTGAAAAAGGAAAAAATATTAATTTCTCTGGATCTCAGACAGGCAAGTCAGCAGGTGTACCATTTTGTAAGCTGTCATTCCTGGTTTTAGAATTTTGTCCATTTGGATCGTCTCTGTTTTCTGTTTTATTTGGTTTTCATGCTACGCTTATCTCAAGGGAAACTAAGCTGCAGAAATGTTGTGAAGTTTTCACCTGAACAGGGAATGGAATCGAAGGGAAGGCCAAATTCATTCAGCAAGAACTTACTGACACTTGAGGGCCATAAAGAAATAAGTATGTGAAGAAGAACAAAGGACACTGAAACACTTCAACCTGCTCTAAAGCTTATTTCAAAGAGGGATAAATGAAAATCTCAAAACAACAAAGCAAAACCCACTTCCCCAGCATATTCAGGTAGCACCAGGAATGGTTTTATTATGGTGTGTATGTGGGTTTTCTGGTTGTATGTGTTTTGCTTTTGGTTTTTTTTTTTTTTTTTTTTTTTAAATGAACGTCACTTAGGTTTGTTTAATGCAGGAAGAAATAGAATCCTACTGTATGGTTGGATATTCTCTTAAATGGCATGCTTGCTTGCCTTTTCAAGATTATCTCATTCAGATTGCTTATTCTGGGGTCAGAAACATCTGTTTATTAATTAATAAAGTATGCACTTGAAGGTACATATACAAATACTTGTACTGCTGAAAAAAGTTTGGCACTAGCTATTGCTTTTCTATCCGTGGTTGAATTCCAGAAATACCTCTTCCTAAAAATAGTTCTCTTAATGCTGAAGTGCTGTTCCAGGGCCAGATAGGAGCACTCAGACACTTGTATTCGGGATGTGGATAAGCACTTCACTCCAGCATTCACGTGTTCAGAGATTATCTCAGTCTCAATTGCTATCCAGGGATGGTCAGTGGTTTCTTCATCTTCTGGATGAACTTTGTCCAGTACATCAGGAACAGTTTGTGTAGCACAATAGTTTTTGACTTGCTATAATAGCTGCTAATTACAAAGGAAAAAGGGCAGCCACATAAGACAGTGATTGTGCCCCTGGTCAGAGCCCTCTGAAGCTGGCAGAGGCAGGCCGTCCTGACTTTGCAACACTGTTTTCTTATTGACATCAGTAAGGAACAGCCTGAAAGTCTGTGTGGTCATGTGAGAGTTTCATCTTGAGGATGACCTTGCCACCTCTGAAGCCAATGCAAGAGGGTCTGCTGACTCCATAGGGAACCCAGCTGAATATTTGTTTAAAAGGCTTTACAAATGCCCCACATTGTTCATTCAGCTGCAGTGAAACCTGCTGCTCGAAGCCACTTCATAGACATCGTATGATTATTCCTCTACATTTCTATCTACTGATGAGGATCTTACTCTTCTAGTATACTAATTACCATCGACTTCCAATCCTTAGAATCTGGTTTAAACCCAGAGAAGGGCAATAAACATAATCCCATTCATACTGGCCCTATCACAAACCCTAAGCATCCTCTTAACTGCACTAAACTTTTGACTCGCCCAAATAAGCCCCGACTCAGATAAACTATCCCCATACAAATGCAGATTCGACCCCCTAGGATCTGCCAGGATTTTGTTGCAGTCTGAGGGGATGCCTAGTGGCTTGTTTGATCCTGTTTCGTGGAGGAAGGTGACATGGACGAGTCTGAGGCCTACGATGACGAATGGGAGGAGGAAGTGAAGGGCAAAGAATTGAGTTAGTGTGGGGTTATCAACAGAGAATCCACCTCAGGCTCATTCGACTAGTGTTTGTCCAATGTAGGGGATTGCTGGGAATAGGTTTGTGATTACTGTAGCTCCTCAGAATGACATTTGGCCTCATGATAGGACATATCCTACGAAGGTGGTTGCTATGAAGGCCAAGAGGAGAATGACTCCCACACGCTCCAGACACGCTCCGTGTGGCATGCCTTCCCGTTTAAATGGAATTACACAGAAGGCCCCAAGGGAGCGCTGTGGGATGCTCCCGATCCGGGCTCTTCCTCAGAGCAGCCGGCCTGAGGCTGCCGGGGCTGAGGGCCTCGTTCCTCCCACAGGCTCAGTACTATGGGGTGGTGAGCGTGGGGACACCGCCACAGAGCTTCACCGTCGTCTTTGACACCGGCTCCTCCAACTTCTGGGTCCCGTCCGCCTACTGCATCAGCGAGGCCTGCCGTAAGAAATGGTGCTCCCCCTGGCGCTTCTCTTGGCTTGGCTGCAGAGACCTTGCCCATTTCTCCTTTCCCAAATGTTTGCCTGCAGCTGGGATCTGCAAGGAGAGGGTTTGGAGCATCCCTCAGGGCTGCTCTCCTCTCCGCAGTTTGCTGCGCTGTCCCTCATGGTACTCTGCAGCCCGGGCAGGCACTGGCTGCAACTGTCCAGAGTCCCTCTGCACCCACCATGAGGTAACGGTGTGAAAACAGACCTGGGAGACCTACCAACCGAGGTGGAAATGCCCATTTCTGTTCTAATTTTTCTCTAAAGTGCAAAATTACCTCTCAGGTACAGAAAAACTGGGATGTCTGCAGGGGAACTGATGTGCCTGCCATACTTCTTCAACACTTTTCTCTTGAGAGAAGCAAAAATCTGGTTCTCCTATATCTCATCTTGTTCTGCACTGGGGAGTGGGTGGGTTGCCAGGACCTCCCCTCAGTGAAGAGGTGTAATTTTTTTTTTGTGTAGGGGTGCATCAGAAATTTAAGTCCTTCAAGTCAGATTCATATGAGCACGGAGGGGAAGCCTTCTCCCTGCAGTATGGGTCAGGACAGCTTCTGGGCATTGCTGGCAAAGACACACTGCAGGTGAGTGTCCACTGAAAATGGCTGTCAGCCTCCACATCAGCTGTTTGCAGGGCACTTCAGTTTCCTTGCCCTGGAAAAGCTTCCCTGGTTTAGGCAAGGGCAGGGTGAGGTCCCACCAGGCTGAGTGCTGAGAGGTGTGGGTTCTGCTCCAGCTTTGGGCTACCAACACAAATGCCTCACATTTTATTTTTCATTTCTACTTGTCTTCTTGGATCCTCTTCTGGGCTAATGAAGAAGCAACCACATAATTAAGGCATTCTAAAGCATCAGTGCTGCCTACCTGCCAAATGGGCACGTGCTATGTTGCTGCAAGTCACACAAAGATAGCAGGCTTTATAAACTGAATGAATCTATTGATATATGACAATAGCATACTTCTGATATGGATCAGAAATATGGCTAATTTCTTGTCATTGGTGGTGTCATTACTTTCAGTTGTGGTTGTTCTTTGCTTGGTTGTTTGTTGCCTTTTTTTTTACCAAACAGATAAGTAACATCTCCATCAAGGGACAGGACTTCGGCGAGTCAGTGTTTGAGCCAGGAACAACTTTTGTCCTTGCCCACTTTGATGGTGTACTGGGCTTAGGCTATCCCTCCTTAGCAGTGGGCAACGCTCTACCTGTGTTTGACAGCATCATGAACCAGCAGCTGGTAGAGGAGCCAGTCTTCTCTTTCTACCTGAAAAGGTCTGTCTTTAAAATGACACTGCTATAAAAGAAGTAAATCTATTTTAACTGTTGATAGAAACAGCTGTGCATCTGTATAAAGCTTCAACCCTAGAAAGACATTCCTCCCATTTTTTTGATTCTTTGTGTTGTTTCTTTGTTTTCAATTTGACATTGAAGATTATGGCATGAAAAGAAAAAATGTTATGGGGAGGACGTTTTGGACAGAGATTTATTCTTGTTGGAGCAGGTCATAAATAAAAGTTCCCAGCTCAGACTCACCATGTCAGTTGCCAGAGGTTTCCCTCTGGCCCATGCAGATGAGCAGAAGTGCTGTGCTACACCTAGATAGCCACGTTTCAGAAAAATACTGTTCCCTAATCTGGACCCAGCTGCAACTCCACCTATTTCTTTAGTGTTTCCTCTGAGCTGAGAGTAACAACTGGCTCAGCCTGCTCCCCATGCCTACCTTGGTGTCAACATTAAGTCTTCTCAGAGGTTATTTGGAGAGTCTGAGTTGGAACACATACAGTGATAATTTAGTAGTAATCCCTTTCAGCCATCTGTATCTGAATTTAGAAAGGGCCGTGATTTGACTTTTGCTTTTTAAATGTAATCTCATTGTGCATACTGGCACACTCCCATGTCTGTGTTAACCTGTTTTCTGCTTTCAGAGGAGACGACACCGAGAACGGCGGTGAGTTGATTCTGGGCGGAATAGACCATTCTCTCTACAAAGGTTCAATCCACTGGGTCCCAGTCACTGAGAAAAGCTACTGGCAAATACACATGAACAAGTATGTATGTATTTATGTATGTATGTATGTATGTATGTATGTATGTATGTATGTATGTATAAAAAACCTGGTGAAATTCACCTCCCTAGTTAAACCCCCAGAGACAGAAACACCTGGTGACACAGGAGCAGGAGGGCTCAGCTGCAGTGTTCTAGCTCCTCAAAGAGGAGTTCACCAGGATGAGATCAGGGTTTGTTAGTTCTGTAAACCTGCTGTGACCTGGGTAGCTGGTATCTGGGAGAGCATGTTAGTATGCTTTATTATGATACACCAGTGGTCAAGATGAGTCTTGGTAGACTGTTCAGTTAAGAGGTTAAGGCACCCAGGAATAGAATCCAGCTCTGGGTCCTGCTTTCATCTGTCCTGCTAACTTTGGTCAAAGTAGCCAGTGTTCCTTTGTCCCACTTCTAGCACACTGCCTAAATTGATGAGAACACATACCTGGGGGTGAGGACAAATTCATCAGCAGGAAGCACATGATTAGAGTTGTAGGAGTCTCGAGAGAGAAAAGTGGGTCCACAGACAATCTTGTCTTTAGCAAAGCTTGGCAGCTAGTTTTAATCATAGAAACACAGAATCATTAGGCTTGGAAAAGATCTTTAAGATCATTGAGTACAACTGTCAATCCAGCACCACTACCAAGTACATCACTAAGCCATGTCCTCCAGAGTCACATTCACACATCTTTTGAACACTTCCAAGGATGGTGATCCTACCACTCCCTCGGCAGCCTGTTCCAACACTTTACAATGCTTTCTGTGAAAAAATTTTCCTAATATCAAATCTAAATCTACCGTGGTGCAACTTGAGGCCATTTCCTCTTGTCCTGTCACTTTGTTATCTGGGATTAACCTCAGTCAATACTCTGGTACTTCAGTTAGCAATAATGCAGTGTTTCAGTCACAGCGTATATGCCATTTGCTTAAAGCTGCTTTTTTCTCTTTTTTTGTTTGCAGTATAAAGATCCAGGGCCGGGTGGCATTTTGCTCCCACGGCTGCGAGGCCATCGTTGACTCGGGCACTTCTCTTATCACCGGCCCCTCTTCACAAATCAGACGATTGCAGGCATATATTGGGGCAAGCCCATCAAATACTGGAGAGGTAAAAACTGTGCAGCCAGAAAACAGCTAGAGAGGAAGAGAAAGTGGTATATGATGCAAAGGGTTGAAAAATAACAGAAATAATGGCTTAGACAGGTGCCAGTGAAACCCTTGTTTCCAGGACAGCTCTGAGCCAAGCTGCTTTTGACTTATATGCCTTGTCCCAGTCCGTTTCCCAAATGTTCACTTCATCTCCTATACTGGTGTGTAAGGGAAAATAATAATATATTGTAAGGGAAAATATAATATATAAATAATGGGAACATCTGTTTGAGGAATTGATCTGTACTCCGCGTGAGAGATAATTTTCTTTCAGAAGCTCAGAGCCTTTTTGAGGTCCCCAGCTCTAGCTGTTGGCTCTCCCAAGCCAGGAGGGATTTGGTGCTGATGGCCAGCCATGTCAGGAATGGTATTTTAATGACAGCCCCCCAGTGGCTTCACTGACAGGGCCTCTCACTGTCAGCAGTTGGTGTCATGCCAGAGCTGCTGGGAGGGATGCACATCAGTGTCACTCACAATGCCGGCTCCTTGCAGGGCACAGGACAAGGCCTGCTGGCTCTTACTCTTGCTCCTGAACCTTACCCCACTGACCCTTTCCTGGTTTTCCTTTCTCCCCTGCTGCTGCCTCCTGCATCTCCCTTGCTGACCCTCCTCACCACTCCTTCCTCTCCTGCTTCCAGGGAAAGAGTAGTTTATCTTACCGTGCCTATTGCTGGTCCTTGGCTGACTCCCACAGGTCACCAGCACGCTGCCACAGCTCCAGTGCTCAAGCAAAGCTGAGCTTGTGTTAACTTTGTTAACAAGCCATGTGTGGCTTTTGTTAACTTCGCATTTCACAGAATATTCTGAATTGGAAGGGACCCACAAGGATCATCAAGTCCAACTCTCAGGAATGGCTTGTACAGGGATCAAACCCACGGCCTTGATGTTATTAGCACCATGTTCTAACTAACTGAGCTAATCTCAGTTTGTCTTGATCCTGACCCAAAGCTACTCTTGGAAGAAAATTAAGAGTATTGCAAGTGCCCAGTGCACTGGACAAAGAGTAGACTAAAGTGGACTCTTAATTCACTTTCATTTGTAAGAGGAGGACTTGCAGTGACCTCTGTGTAACTCCTGAGGCTCCTGATTCTTTCTCAATCAAACCTTTAATCTTGATTTTGTTCAACTTTTTAGATACATGCCAAAGAGTATGCTCTGATAACAAGTTGATTTTATAATGGTTCATGCTAATGAACATAGATAAAATATGTATTTCCAATGTACTTATACTATCCTAATATAAACAAGGTCATTGCTGTGTAGGTTCATATATACACCAGTGCTGACCTAAGAACATTTATCTGGCATCTCAGATATCACAAAAAAGCATCCTGAAAATAGGAGTTTCTGTGACTTATTTTTAGCAATCATAGACAGACTGCACATAGTGACTCACATTTATCCCAGTAAAAGTGAGTGTATCCATCCTGGGTTTTACCAGAACTTTTATCTCTTTTCAGCAAGGATTGACTTGTTCTGGATGTACTCTTCTGTAATAACTATGTAAAAGAATTATGTCTTGCTTCTTGTATCCTACAAATCATTTTACTGGCTTTTTGTACCCTTGTCCCATGATTTGTTTTGTTCTAATGGTATGACGGTAAGTGTACACAAGATGTAGGGTTATGTTTTCATAAAATAGATTGTAAAACAGCAAAAAGCAGAGGCTTCCTTCTAGGAAGCCTCTAAAAAATGACTTAAGACACTACAGTTTATAGCAAAGGTTCCTCTGGGATTGGAGCATTCTGCAGTTCTGTTTCCCACACCAGCTGTTTCATGAAATAACTCGAAAAGCCAGGAATTACCTTCTCTGTTACTGTAACTGAATATGTATGTACATTAATGATTGTGCCAGAGTTGAGTCCTTCTACTCTTTAAATCCCACTCCAGGACAAAGTATAATTGCTGTGTTCCTCACTAGCTTTTTTCCCCCTAGAGTGTTGGTATATCTGAGGACCAGGGGTGAACTGCACCCTTAGGCTGCTCTTCCTCTGTGGCTGGAGCAGTTCCCTTTGCCCTGTCAAGGGCAGAGCATTGGAGAACTTTTGCTCAGCAGACCTTGCTGATGTAGACTGGCTGGGGCTCACACGCTTAGTTTTGCCTTTGAGTTGTACAGGGAGGATATCAGAGCCCCTTCACCTCCTTTCTTTTGGGACTTGCAAGGATTTTCATCAGCCCAGGGTCCCTAGGGTGCAGTGGTCTGGGCAGCTGGGCTGGTTTGACCGAGTACACGAAAGCTGGAGGGCATTGTTAGGCTGTAAGTCAGCCTGTTGCTCTTTCTCTGTAGTAAATTCACTATTACCTACTCCAAAAGCCTTGAATCCAAAGAGCAGTACTTGAAGAAAGACAAAGCAACTCCATCTCAGTCAGTGCATTGTGTCCAGTTTCTCGTAGACTGCAGAAGGCTGTCGAGCTTGCCTCACATTAGCTTCACGATCGGACACCACGAGTACAGGCTGGCAGCAGAGCAGTACATCATAAAGGTGAGTGTCAGCAGCTTCCCTGCTCCTCACTCCCTGAGCTGGGCATGGAGCAGGCTGCTGCAGGCACATGTGCTTTCCCTTCCAGGAGTCAATTGATGACCAAACCTTCTGCATGAGTGGCTTTCAGTCTCTTGACATCCCCACTCGCACGGGCTCGCTCTGGATTTTAGGAGATGTCTTCATGTCTGCATTTTACTGTATTTTTGACCGTGGGAATGACAGAGTGGGATTTGCAAAAGCTGTGCACAGAAAAGATTACTACTGAGCCATAATAGCATTTATTCTGTCTTAACTCAAGTTAATGTAATGATCTTCAACATATGTGTGAAGAAGAGCTTTTACTGCAAGTCTGGATCTAAATGCACATTGTGGTATTCCTCTCTAAGTTTCAAGGATTTTGCAGCGATCCTTGTCCCAGATGATATAGTTTGGTTTAATGGCTGTATGTTTACATCGGTGAAACAATTTTTCCTGAGTAACTCATGGACACTACAGCTCCCAGGATAAAGCAGCAGAGCCGGTCAGCACTCAGATTTGCAAAAGATCAGGAAGAATAAAAATGCTGAACTGTGGCAGGCTGAAAAGACAGCAGTTGTGTGTGTGGAAAACGAATTCTGATCTGGCTATCTTTTTTTCTTGTTGTGCGCTAGTTTCCACCTCATTTCCTACAGCTTTCCTTTCCATCATTATTTTCCGTGGTTTGGGTTTTGTTCAACTTTGTTTCCTGAGTGCCATGGAAATTCTCTTTAAATTAGCTCGCTCCAACCAGCTTATATAAAAGGGAATTTGACTGATGCCTGTGTGGCATCACCACCAATTTCAACTACTGTTCCTTGCACCATTTCCTGCTCCTTACACCACCTCTCAGTCCTGCTTTTTCCCTGGGATTCATAATACCTTGATAATTCTCCTTTTTTGGGTCTCGGCATTTGATGTCCGTGCCTTAGGTCAGATGCTGCATTTAGTGCCTGACTCCTCTCCCCTTGGGCAGCATGAGCAGCTGAAGCAGCATCCATTCACATTAGAAACCCAGAGTGCAGCCCGTGCAAAGGGATACCAGTGTTCCTCCCCCTCAGATGAGTTATGGGACCCACCACCAGCACTACACATCTACTGCCCCTTGCTCAGCCACTTCTTGTCAGCAGTGGCAGGAGTTTCAGATGAAACAGCCACAGGTAGCTGTGCTGATTTGGCAAAAAATTCACCTAAATTCTACCCATTGGGTTATTTGTTTGGATTGCTAAAGCTGATACTGCCCCCTACACATGAATAAAACTTGACCAAACAAAATCTGCTTTATCTTAGTGCTGTTTCAGCTACATTTTATGTTTCTTTACAGTAATTCCAGTGCTGGGAGGAAGGGGAGTTGAGGGTGGAACAACAATTGAAAATTCAGGTTGCTCTCTGTCTTGGAGGAAAAAAAAGTGTTGGTGTGTTGGGGCTGCTTGTATCTTCCCAAAGCCTGCAAATAAATGTCTGCAGTCCCAGCCATGGGCACGGGGCACCTCCCCAGCAGGGCAGAGCCATGGGCAGGTGGAGACTGGCCCCATGGTGGCATCCTGGACAGAGGTTGGTGGCCCCCAGGCACTTGCTGCTGCTGTCTGTCTGGATGTGCCTGGCACAGACCAAAGGCAATATCCATTGCTGGCTTTGGTGGCATCACAGCCCCTTAGATTTTAAGTTTTCAGTTGTAAGACTCAATAAGTATTACAAAACCAGGATACTTTTCCCGCAGGTATCTCTAAATACTGATCTTGCCTTCCAATGTGAAATAATCTTTCTCCCTGGTGCCTGTTTCCATGACTCTCTATTTGCAGCCACATTGTGTTACACATTTGGCATCCAGGCTATCAACCTCTAGCACAAGAGACTCTGCTGCCAGCTGTCTCTTTCTGCAGATGAGACTGAGCTGTGTGAAATTACCCTGTATTTCAGGCCAATCTTGCCTTGATTCCCCTTTGTCCATGTCACTCTTAAAGAGTGGATTGACCATGAGCTAACTTATTTGTCTAGAAAATGTCATTTGTTTGGTCATGAGCCAAGACAAACAAACATCTATAGAGCCCCATCCCTGATTTAACAGCAGCAGGGTATTTTTGTTTTCTCTACTAAGCAGCATACTTAACACTCTGGTACATTTCCATTATATATACATGTATGTGTTCCTCAAATATGAGTTTGCAGTCAGAGTTAGAGATCTGTTTTTTACAACAGAAGATTTTCAGGATGTTGGGACATGTCCCCACAGCCAGTCAATCCCAGCACTGCCATCTTGGCTATATGAATTCCAGCACAGAGTGGGAACACATCCTAGAAACAGGTGGAAAGTCAGGCAGCATGCACAGGAACTAGCTCTCTCTTTGTTCTGACATATCTGATCTTGCTCAAGATTAACACCATCTGATGAGAGCAAACTGCTGCTCTGACCTACTCATCTATCCTGGCCCTGTTCTATCCTTGTCCAACTTGGCCAGCTTCTGTGCCTTGCTGTCCCTGGTAGACATCAAGTTGATTTGCATGATAGGTCGAACCCTTGCCAGAACTGCTTCTTGAGAGTTCAGTAAAACCAGGACGGTGTGTCTCAAAGTGCCTTTATTCATGCAATAATTCAGGATTGCTAATACCTGTGAACATGGATTGCAGTTGTTGGGTTTGCTAAAATACTCCATTTACCATGCTAAGGCAAACAGCTTACTGAGAGAAGTGTGTAAGAGAGCACATAATCCCAAAAGACAGTTTAATACAAATCAGAGTACACTGATGTTTGCCAAAGTGAGATAACAGGCTAAATGACAAGAGGAAATTTTTCTGGTAACTCATCCCAGCACTAGCTTCTTTAGAAGCAATGAACAGAATACTGTAGCTAACCTGGAGCTGGCCCACTGTGTGAAATGCTGGTTGTGTACTACAGATTGCATTGTGTGACTTCAGAGCTGTAATTCCTAATTTAGCATGTATCTACATGAGTAATAGACACCTCCGTGGGGCTTAACTGGAGCTCTTACCTACCTAATGGCCACCCTTAGCCTCCATCAGATAATGAACACTGTTGCAGGGCCAGGGAGTGCTGGCAGAGCGAGTGGGAGAGGTAGCAAAATCGTTGCTGATTAGATGTATGATGTTCTGGTGGAAAGCAACAGCGTGCATCCTGGGTTGAGAAGAAGATGAGCAGAGCTTGATGACGAGAAGCTGAGAAGGCTTTTCACGCTTAGCAGTGCTGGGATGAAACAAGCTGATATCTGGATTGGGGACAAAGAGTATTTTGGTCCAATACCTTAAGCCCTGGTGGAAGCTGCGTGAAGGGTTGAAGGGAGCAGGCATGGTGGGACAGGACTCTCAGTGCAGATTTGTGGTGGACACTTGAGAGTCATCTCTAATTTATGGCTTAAGTTCCCTTACAGCATGAAGCACAGCTCCTCAAGCTGATGTACTGTGAGGAGAGAGCTAGATTGTGGGCCAGGCTTCCTTCACAGCTGCTGAAAACACTTATACATGTCTGCCTGGGAGGAGTATGGCCAAACTCCCCATAAAATTGTACTGCTCTTCTGACAAAAGTGCTGCGGAGGAGAGCAGCAGTTACTTTTACTTTGTTTCTAGCTGTGTGACTGGAGCGGTCTGGCTGTCCTTAAAATGTATTGTTTGTACTTAAAATTAGCCATTTATTTAAGTTAAGCACATTGGTAAATTAAGTTCCTTGACAGCTGCAGAGGCAATTAGATTGAGAAACATTGAATTGAAAAGTGTGGCTTCAGCTATGAGAAAGAGGGAATCAGGAGGAAAAAGGGAATGCTTCCACATGTTGCTTAAGGGCCATTCAGAAAACTGGACTGTGAGGCTAAGGCGTTGTTTATTTCTGTATAACTTCACTCCATAGAGTTTCTCATTTTGTTGGTCAAACCTAAACATAGCAACCTGAATTGCCTGAAGGCTTGTGGAGTGGCAAGTGTGAGGTTGCACCAGAACGCCTGACTCCAAACTGTGATCAAATTTCAATAAGCTGCTGTCAGACACCAGTGTCACCTCATCTCATGGTGTGAAGAAGTCCTTCCATAGGTGCCTGGCAAATCTGTTCTTGGCTTTCCTGCATAACTGGAATTCACATAATATGAGTTTAAACAGTGCTTCCTTGGGCCAAGTGTCCTCTGCTTCCTGAACTGACAGGACAAACAAACGTGTTGTTGTCTAGTGTCTTTGGAGGGTTTGAGAGTGTGGCTCTGCTCAGACCATGCCTAACAAACAGCAGCAGGAGCCAATTTCCAGGCTGAAATAAAGCTGGAAGAAGTACAGGTGGGGAGGGCAGTTGATTTTTGTTCAAAACTTACCCAGAGGAGACAGGGTCCTGCTGTATGTGATGCCAGCTAGAAGAGCTCCTCTTGGAGCTGTTGGCTGTAGGAGCAGGAGCAGGTAGATCTGTTCATTCCCTTCCTAGGTCCATGGAGTCCTAAAGTCTCCCAGGAGCCACTGGTGTTACCAGTTACTATGGCAGAGAGGCTGGTTTTTTTTTAAGTGCAACTTTCTGAGCAAGAGAGCTGAGTGGACTTGCTGTCCATGCAGTCCATATTGCTTTTGCTGGTTGTTGCAGACTGACAACTTTTGGTCCCCCCCATCTCTCTGTTTTTCAGTCCCTGAGCTACTTTGTCTCTCCCTTGTCTGTCCTCTACTCACTGATGGGAGAACATTGGCAACATGCTCCAGACTGCACTTCTGTAAACATGGCTGAGAGCTAAACCCAAGGAGCTGTGGCTGCTTTCCTGGCCTACTTTGAGGCTTCTTTTGCAGGAGTGATGGCTGAAAGGCCAGGTCACTATCAGCAGGTTTAGGGAGGTGGATTGGTCATCCCTGGAGCAGCAGGAGCCAGCAAATGCTGACTCAGGTTTGGGTTAATTAAGAATGTGTGTGGTACATCTAGTTAGCAAGGGAGTGGGGGAGAGGTTTAGGAAGCAGAGACCAGTTTTGGTAGGAGTCATGGGTCACTTTGTTGTCTGCCTGGGATGACTACAGCCTGTGCACTTCCAGCTGAGGATCTCCATGAGAGTGGAGCCCTAGGCTTAGTTGCACTTTCAGCTCCATCACCTCTTGAGAGAGTGCTGCAGCCCCGTCATCCCTAGGGAAGTCACCTGGGAGCCTCATTTTACAATAAACTGTCACTGAGTGTGCCACATATGTGCTCCAGGGCTCAGACATACCATGCCCAACTCATCAGCTATTTTGCACCTTCCATTATTTAAAATGAAATTAAACATTTAATCCTTTTATTTTTTCTACTCTTTAGTGGCATAGCTTCATCAGGAGTGGGGCAGAATACTGTCCTACACAAATGTGGGGCCTGATTTTTCAAGTGTTCCTCCAGGCAGTGAGAGATGATGGGCTGAATCTCTCCAGGCTGAGAAAGGAATTGAGCCCACATCTTGCCTTTGAGCTACCTGAGTAGAAACCAAAACTGTTGGTGGATCTTACGGGGATGTCATGGACCTCAAGCTGACAGAGCAGACAAAGGCAGCAGAGTTCAGTATATATCCAAAGTAGACAGAACCATACCCACTCTTCTGAAAACCTTAGTGTTTCCTCTAGTTATGTCTGCACAGCTCACTGCCATATACATCCTGAGGCTCCCAGTACTCTCTGTAAATGTATTTCCTACGGAGTCACAGATTTCAAGCCAATGACCAAGTGGCTTAAAATATGTCACCACAATGCCTCCTATTTAGGTGCCCAAATCCTCTGTTGAATGTTGTTCATGACTTGTCTGAGTACTGAGTTTGCCCTTCCAGACTTTCAGCAAATTTGTGTGAGAACCACGTTCAAGAGAAGACAAGAAGTTCAGTCAAACCCAGAGGAAGAATGGTCAAAGTTTTCTTTCACTCTCCTCATTAGAAAATTCTACTATGGCTGTTTCTTTACTGTCCAGGTTTTCCCATAAGTCCTGCATCTCAAATGTTTGTGGAGCACAAGCAGAAGTACCATTATTTCCATCACTGAATGTCCTTTGAGGTGAAGTAGTCCCAGAATCTGTTGAAGGTGGTTCATCGTCAGCATTTGATGCTGTACTAGGACTATGGAAGCTTGGTAAACTCCATCGCTGAAGGTTTCTCTCATGGTCTGTTATGAGACCAGCTATGTTACTAACCTGGGGCTCATGTTTGGGCTCTCCTATCACACTAGGAAGTGACTGATGCACCTCTGAACTTGAGAAGTATGGAGTCATTTCTGGGGGGAAAAAGGGTTGGTTCAGAAGAGCCACATTTGCCTCAGCTATGATCTTTTGGAGCTTCTCTTCTGGCATGCTTGCAGAGCACTCTGTTGGCAGCTCTGGTTTGTCCCGCACACCAGGTTCAATCTCCTGGGCTTCAGAAACAATGACCTCAGGAACTGGCCTGGCTGTCTCAGATGAGGTGTCACTGTCACCAAACTGTGCCTCGTTCCTTGAGGTTTCTGTTATGGGTCCTAGCTCTCGGCTGCCATGAAGTCTGTTACTCCTGCTAACTCCTTCATGTTTCTTCTTGAAGCTTAAGGTAGAGTGCCTCCCTCTTGTGTGCATTTCCTGCAGCCGTCTGATGTGCCCTTTTTCATCTGCTGGGAAAAACACCGAATTCTCACTTGTCTGCCGGCTGTAACGCTGGTGAGCGGGGTATGAAGGACCCTCATGGACACTGAGAAACCTCTTGACTCTTCTCAAAACCGAATACTGTCTCTGGTGTTTCTCCTCTTCCCAAGGCCACTCTTCCCCATAGAGAAACTCGGTATCAGCCAGCCTGCCAAGTAAAGCCAGGTAGTACAAGTCACTTAAATATAGGAAGCATCAATACACATTTATCCCTCTGTCTCAGACATAGGACCCAAGACATAGGAACCAAGGCCCTAGTGTATCCCTAAAGAGAAGGAAGAAAAGGATGTGGGTGCCAGTAAAGGGTGTCTGTGCCCTTGAATTAGCCAGCTCACACAAAGAACTCTCCACATCCAGATGTCTCTTCTCCTACGGACCAGGCTGGGAGGGCATCCAGCCAGGCATCTGGTGCCATTTCATACTTGAGCTGCAGCCTTCTGAGGCTGCTCCACATGGTTAGGCTTGTGCTCAGTGTGAGGGAAAGGGGAGAAAGGAACCCTATTCAGTGCTGTAGTTACTTTTTCAGGAGAATCCTTCAGGGAAAATAGCAACAGTGAAAAAGCTACTGCTGGAAGCAGAGGACAACAGTTTCAAAAAATGTTGAAATTACTCAGATGGCCAAATCTCACTTACTTCTGGGGCATGACAGTGTGTCTGAAGGTCTCACTTGTACCTTGTACTCTTCTCCTGCACAGCCTTGGTGCTTCATGAGAACAACTATTGCTGCACATGCCAGTGAATTCAGTGCACATCACTGACAGCGCAGTCTGGGCAAGCCAAACTGGCCCAGTCACCTGTCCTAAGGCCAAGAATGGCAAAGGGACCTGGGCCAAATCTGAGGCATGGAGCACAGGCAGGCAACTCTAACCTGGAGGGACAGAGGAACTTCATCCAGCATTTGTGGAGATCATAGAATAGTTTATGTTGGAAAGAACCTTTAAAGGCAGCTAATCCAACCTCCCTGTGATAAGCAGGAACACCTTCAACTAGATCAGGTTGCTCATGGCCCCATCCAGCCTGGCCGGGAATGTTTATAGGAATGGGACACCTCTTTAGGCAACTTGTTCCAGATGTTAGCTTGAGGTGACTGGAGAAGACTTTGGGTTTGGGCTCAAGTTTTATATATTTGCTTTGGACTTGGAAGAATTTTTAGAACTTGTTTTTGAAGTTTGCATAAGAGTTATCCATAATTTTTAGAAATATGAACAGGAAACGGTTCACATGAGAAGACAATTAATACAAAGTCAACACATCATAGTTGTTTGCATTCCACAGGAGCTATCAGGGAGCTATTTCTCATTTTCTCCTTCCTTAATTTTTTTGTGTGAAGTACTTTTTTATTAAAAAATTGTTTGCAGACTTAATGATGTTTTGTCTTTGCCACCTTTTCCCCCTAGAAATTACCTTAAAATAAATTATATTCTATGAATTTTTCTTCTTTAGTTTTTTTACTTCCTTCTTTACTTTTCTTTTTGCCATTTTATAGTTTTTTCCAGAAGGAAATAACTTCTGAAAAGGCTGTGTGTGATAAAACCATTGTCCTTTGTAGTAGAATGCATGCAAAAATGAAAAATTAAGAAGAACAAAAATGAGAAAACCACAATTTTGAGGCCAAATTAAACAAAAAAATTAAAGACATTTTATTTTGATAAAAGTGGGAAATGATGGGAAAATTGTAAATATCTTGAGATAAATTTTAAAGTTAAAAAAATGTCTTCTGTGAAGTTTTTAAAAAGGTTTTCAGATGAGAACGTCTACTTGCCTGGTATTTTGTCAGGCATGATGGTATTTACGCTTATTGTTCTGTCTGTATTACAGAATGTCACAAGTATTTAAACTAACAGCTTCTAAGCTAACTGGCCTGTCACTGATTCCTCATAGAGATCCTGACAACAGGGGGCAGTCCCATCCCTCTATTCTTTGTAACCATTGCTCTTGTTGATCTCTGCAAATAAACCCTCTTCATACCTTCACAAAATCTGGCCATTTTAACTTCCATGCCAGGATTATTAGTCAATAAAAAGTCATAAAACATTTAAGATGATTTGTTGTTGATCTTCACAAAAATCTGGACTGATTTCAGCTGTCGTCTGCTAACTAAATGAACAAAGGAATAGCTACTTGGCTAATTGAGGATGCATGAAGAAGCTGTAGCAAAGCAAGTACCATTAAGATAAGTCAGTCACTGTCTTCAGGTATCATCCTGTGCTCAGAGACCACCAACAAATGTGTTCAGAGACTATCAACAAACCCCCCCCTGCAAACACACTCTATTTATTGATGATACAATTTAAGATACGTATGCACAACTTGGATGAACACATGGACCACTGCAGACACCCTCCCACCAACACCAGCCTGTCCACTCCCTCCTAATTTCTTTTGCCATTTCCACCTTCTCCGCTGGAAGTATCACCAGAGCCCACATCCCTGCACTGGCTGTCTGCCAGCCCATGCAGACTGTGGGGGTGGTGACCTTTCTGATGGCATTAAGGACCCTTAGTGCCACTCACCCCATTTCAATAGTTGATCCAAGAAAGGAAGGAATACAGTAATCAGCAGCTGCTTTTGTGTAGGGTGGGCGGGCAGAGGTATCATTCCAGTAAATATCTTTCTCCATCCTTGGCAAGTTCATGTGCATCTCATCCACAGCCAGAAGTGAAACCTTAAATTTTTTTTTGCATAAATCATGTCACTTTCAACATAGTGGAGTATATGAAATAGTCTACTTTTCAGGCTCCTGTGCTGACTCCAGATACTCCCTGGGTCAACATTTCTTTCAGAAACCCTTTAACATAAGCTGTGTATATGATGGCCTGGGTATTAGGAAGAGACTCAGTGTTACAAAATAAACCCCCTATATCTGCCTATACTCCTGAGAGAATAAATTTTATCATAACTTGATTCTTCTGTACTGCAAAGATATTTGTGCCAGATTGAAGTCCTTCCCACACATATAATGAGTTAGATGTGATCCTTTATGTGCTATGGAAAATCTGTGTAAAATATTACATACGTGCTCCTTGCAGTGTCCAGAGGTCAAGAATCTTTCTGATAGGCTTCATTGCCATTTTAAGACATTCTAAATCAAGTATGTGAACATCCTTCTAATAAATTTTACACAACAGGCTCTAAGGCACAGTAGCTTGAGTATCCTGACATGGTGCTAAGCCAGAGAGCATCTTTGTCCATGTGAAGTCCTTTCCCATTCTTGCATATACCTGCATGGCTTACTCTGGCTTTGCTTAATTTGGTGGTTTATTTGGCCCTTGTCCCCCCTAACTCCTGGGCTCGGCTTTCCTGGAGTGGAGTCCGACAGCAGCTCAGCCAGCCCTGTGCTTGGCTCTATGCAGGGGGAGCAGCAAGGTGCTGTGGGATCTCCTCCTGTCTCTGAGCTCCTTGAGAGCACAACAGCCAGGGCTCTTTGGGAATCAGGGGTAACAGGAATAAAACTGTACCCTTGTCATCTCACAGCCCCTGTGACTGGGGACACTGGCTCCTGTGCTGACCACAGATACTGCTGTGGGTGACAGCATCCCAAGAGGAGTCATGCTACTGGCCCTGCTTATTAGCTCAGGGCCCTGCTTGGTGTTTTTACTAATTTTTGTTGTCTTTCTCTTTAAAGGAAGGTTCATATACAATATTTTAATCATGAGACATTCAGATTAGCAAAATGTGTTCTTATCTATGTGGCAATGAATTTTGGATTTTGCAAGATTGACCCACATTACATATTTTTCCAGGCACAGAGTGGTTTTATAATCTAAGGTCAGCTGCTTGCGTGTTTAGTCAGGCATTGTAAAGGCCAAATACCAAAATCAAGATGAATTAGGTTGTGAAAACAAACTCTGTGGATCACAGCCACAGGTGATCCTTCAGGGAAAGAATATGTTTTCCTAGCACTTGTTGCCCTGATTTATTCCTCAATTTAAGACATAGCATTAGATGTAATGATAACCTATGGTAGAGTAAAGCTAGAAGTAGAAATAACAGCAACCTGTAAATTTCTATCGATGCACCAGTTAGTTTCAAAATCATCATCATCTTCTCCAAAGGGATTAATGAGTTGTTCAGCGACCTGGAAAGAAAACGAGACAGTGAAGAGAGGCTGGCATGCCATGTCAGGACTACTGCTGCAGAGAAAGTAGGATTGGATTTTTCTCTGTCTCCCTGCCTGTCACTTGCAATCATAGCTTGAGCTCCTGTGCGATTGTTCTGCCAGCCTAGCCAAGGAGCAGCTTGCTTTCACTATAGATTCATATCTCTGTGCCTTGCTGGCGCTGTCAATCACAATTGTCAGTGCTGGCCTGCTGGGAACTGAGACATGTCAGGGCCAAGGTAATTGTCACATCCAATAGTCATTACCTTTCCTTACTGCTGGCTTTGGCTCATTTAGATGAATGGTTTAGCAGCTAGAGGCTCTGTTATTGCACTGTTGTCTGCAATAGTCCACCAGCCCATGGGGTCAGTATTCCCAAGCCTTGCAGCTGGAGTCTGCTGGAGGGAGTAGAGTTCATCTCTTCCCCTCAGCCCTCAGCTCCTACTTCTTTATCAGCATTAACCCCAATAGCAACCTTCCAGGGCTTTTGAGGAAAAGCTGTGTACAAAAATACTTGGCTCAAGTCAACTCCACATCATGCTAGCCAAATCCCAGAGACAGAACCTGTCTTTAATTCAGCCTGCTGGCTTGGGTTTGTGTACCTGAAGTGATTAAACTGCAGAGCAGAAGCTCATCCCGTGGAGGACACAATCAAACTGTGAGCTCAGACACATTTGTGGTGTGGTACCTTAGTCTGAGAACTAGTCTGGAAAGGTACCCTCTCTGGCTCCCCACATCCAGTGAAAAAGCCCACAGAGACTGCCCCCACCCCCATGATCACTAAAGTACATTGTGTGGAGAGTAAGCACATACTGCTGATGGAGGAAAAAAAAAAGATTAAATAGAAAAAAAAATTAGGAAATTCAGACTGTTTCTCTATTTCCTAGTTTCTTGGTACACTGACATTAAATATCCTCTTCCCTCCATTCCTTTCTCCTTCTGTTTATCTTTTTAAGCCCTGGTTTTGAAGCTGATAATATTTTTGATAATATTTTTAATAAGCCTTCCTTGTGATCACCGGGGCCATGTACAGGAGCAGCAGTAGGGTCCTTGGTTTAATGTAGATATGGGTAAAGCAACTGTATGATTAAACAGTCCTGTTCATTAACCTCACCATGGACAGCTATGTCTAAATAACTTATAGCTGTAAGGCACTGCTCCCTGGATATTTCTCCTGTGTGCCTCTAGGCTGTATCTGTGGATAAGCACTTGCTGACTCCCTGAGGACACCACCTCCCAGGCCAGCATGGGCATACGACAAAAGAACTGCTGAGTAGATTAACACTACAAAAACACCTGTAAGGTGGGAGCAAAGAAAGGAGACAAGGGTCACCTCTGCTCACTCATTCACATGGCATTAAATTCTGGGTACAGCTATGTAAGTGCTGCAAAAGGGAGGAGCCAGAACACAGTCTGTGTTGCGGCTCTCCAGGGAAGACATGGATCAGCTTCATGTAAGCCAGCAGACCACCACCCAGAAGTCCACCATAAAACCTATCACATGAGCTTAAAAAAGTGAGGACTGGGACAGAGAAAATAGTTGTGATGGTTTTTTTTGGCTGACCTGGTCCTGGCATGTGAGACATGACTTTATTCTCCAGAAAAGAATGTAGTGATGGACAACTAAACTCTGCATTTGGGCAGTTCATCTGTCCCTGTAAAGAAAATGGGGATTTAGAAGCGTCTCATGTAACTTTGAGAGGGAAACTTTGGCCCTTTATTATAGGTATGACAGACCAGGCTTGAGGCCAAGGAATGAGCTCAGCTTACCCATTATTTCTGAGGAATTGCCAAGTTACTGGAAGTCAATACCTCAGGGCCCTTTTTGGTGCCTGGCAGCCAAAGTCCAACACTCTCAGCAGGAAACTGGCTGTAACCTTCAAGACAAAAATATCCTGACTTGGGGCACTGAAGGTTTGGATGAACCCCCAATCTGAGGAAACTCTGCTGATATTAAATTAACTTTCAAAAACTTCTCCTCCTCTCTTTCATTTCCTTATGCAGAATATTTTTCAGTTACAATGGCATCTCATACCTGCCACAGCCAGGAGTTGGCTGGAAGCTCTGAGCCTAACTATAGGAGGAGATGCTATAAACATCCTTGGGTGCTGAAGAAGGAAAACCCATTTCCCCTCAGGGGCACCAGCAGGCCAGTCAAGAGGAACAGCTTACAGTTTTTGACCCTCTAGTATAATGGGAAGACACCACCTACAGATAAAGCCTCACTTTTCTCCAGAAGTTGCTGCCTTCACTGTACCGGCCTCTCTTCTCTCTCCTGCTCCCATCCAGGCTGGTCCCTATGCAGCAAAATCCTTTTCCCCCTCATTTCCTAGGACGCAACACTAGAGGAGCTTGTCCTGCATGCATTTTACTTTTCCTCACAATCTGCCAGCTTGGTGCGCTGTCTTCTCTACTCTGCCCTTCAGAGTTGGCTGTGGGAAGGTGTGTCTATAGACAGCTGTGTTCAATCTATATTCTAGCAGAAAAGTTAGCTCTATGTTTCCATCCATGATTGATAATCACAAAAGGAAATCTAATGTACATGGACCCCAATGAAACTTTTTTCCAGCAAGTCTGTTTCAGAGGAGAGAATCACCTTGAGGTATGTGGTTTAATTACTCAGCTATCAGATTGATTGTGATATGTTAGCTAGCAGTCATCAACAGGCTGATGGGCAGCATCCAATTCCTCTACAATTCTTCTTCTTAATGAACGTTTTTATGCAGTGGGGTTCTAGCCAATATAGTCTGTCACTCCTTCATAGCCCTCTGGAACTGGGGACCTTTAATTGCCTGCATCTGATGAGGTTAACAGCAGATACTTCCAGCTTTGATCATAAGAAGAAGGTATCATTCAGTCCCTTTCAGCTGTTGCCAGGTCTGCAGCCATAGCTCCCCACTTCAGAATGGAGTGGAAGAAAGGGTTTTATAATCTCTTTTCTGTCATTTTATAGTTCAAGTCCTGAGACCTTGTGGGAGTAATACACCTTTGGAGTTGTGGCATTGGTGCTACTAAAATGGGCTCTTTCAGATTCACCACCATTTCTTACTATACGGTCTATCAGGTGGAATTAAAAATGCATTGCATGCTATTTCTATATGACCACAGAGCACTTCAGGCTGAATTCACCTCTGGTGTAATTTCAGTATTCATTGGAGATTTTACACGTGTGTCACAGATCTGACACCTTGACCTGCCCCCCAGGGAGGGTTCCCCCCTCACCTGTCCAGAAAGCCAGCTTACCTTGAGCCATCCTGCATAGAAGAAGAACTGCAGCAGTGTGAAGATTGGAATGTAAATATCTAAGTCATGTCCCTGGTACCCTTGGTCAGTATCCAAAAATTGACGCCCTATCAGGCAGGCAAAGAAAAAGGTATAGACTGCGAGAGTAACAACCTGCAAAGAACAGAACTTCATTGAAATAATGAACCAATACAATCTTATGCACAGGGTAACCCATACCCAAAGGCCTTTGTCTGCCTTTTGCCATATAATTTATAAATCTGTAGGAGGTATTGCAAATACAGAGGCCACAGGAATAATTACGGCCAGGAAGAACACTCAGGAAACAGAAGAACATTTCAGTGCTTCCCTCCCCTCTTCCAAATTATCCAAGATCTTCAAAACATCTCTGCATTAAATATGCCAGGCCTCCATGATCCTGTGCAAGTGAACCAATGCTCAGTATCTCAGAGACTCAGGTTGGGACTATGAATGGTTTATACCATGAATGTGTGGTTCCAATCCCCCTTTTACGGAAATTGTGTCTTGAACTTTCTAGAGGATAATAGCTCAGTACCTGGGTATAGACCAGTGGAATTCCAACCCAGTCATAACCAAACAAAAGGCTACACCAAGATCGGTACTTATTCATCTCCTAAAAGGGGAAAAAAAAAACCAAAAAACCAACCAGTAAGAAGCCACAACAAAATAAAATTGCATGGGATACAATTCTGAATTGTAAATATTTTGTTGCCGTTCATTTTTGCACATATAAAAGGACAGGGAGAAAAGAAAGTAAAGTATATATAAATTGATACTATAACTGTACCCAGCACCTCATTTGAATATTGACTTCGTTTATGGAGTTGGAGTGCTTAGTATACTTTGTATTTCTTCACAATTCATCTTCTGCTCCTATTTTATTCACAGTGTAGTGATACATGAAAGAGAATATATTACATCATAAAAATGATATTTCACCACTTAATGAAATATTCAGGGAGATTATCTTCTCTGAAGCTGATAATAAAATCTTCAAAATGCCAAATTATTCTCATTTCTCATATTTTTATCAATGGGACAAGTATGAATTTAGAGTGATGTTACAACAATTTTTTACTCATCAATTTTTTGCTTTTTGCAATACCTTCTTAGTCATATTAAAAAGAATCCCAGTGAATGCTGCTGTGTGTTTAAGTGTGCATTGGTACACAAAGAAAAGTGGGATAAATCGTGAGTAAGGTCATTTAGATGACACAGGAGATCTGTGCATACTAAATAAAACCAATTATGTAAGTGAAAAGCAACATAGCAATTTCAGATTAGTTTTTTGTAGATTTTCTTTTTCCACTTACATTCATCAGTGTCTGCAGATCCACACTGTCTCGAATTCTTCCCTCCTTTCGTGCCTTTGATGCCAAATTTCCAAACCAGACAAATGGGACCCAGTATTTCAGGTGGGGAGACTTAAGATCATCAAAAAGTTTTCTTTCATATTTTGTCATAAAACCTATTTACCAAAAAAACAAAACAACCTTCATTTATTCTATGCTATTCTATGATTCTATAAATTTGGAGTATGTTTTTATCTGTTTATGTATTATTTGCAAAGAACTCTGTTAAACACAACTTATAATTCTAACTAGTAAACTCTTCTTAAAAAAAACCTAAGACAGATCTTGCTTGAAAGAACTTCTTTTTGCATTAATTACCTATGCCAAATTCTTCCTTACCAATATAGGCAATAATTAATTATTACTGTGTTCTTATATCTAACTGCTGATAGATGATAGATACATAGAGTACTAAGAATTGTACAAATTACTCTCTAGTTTCATATTCTGCTTTTAGAAAAATAAGGAACTGGACGTATCAGTCAAGAAACATTTTCCACCAATGATGGCTTTCAGAAACATTTTGACATATTGTAAGGGTGGTTACATGACCTTCTGATTCTGATAATTTTTTGTTATATCTGCAAAGCAGTGAGCAAGCAACAGAGGATACAAGCGCATGCATGAAACAAAGCCCAACAGAGTGTGTGCCTTCTGCCAGTGAAATACTTCCCTGACAGATTGTTTGATGTTTTCTTTGGGGTTATAAAGGCATGCAAAGAGATGAAGAGGGAATCATGCACAGAAATCCTGCTGCTAAGGGGACACTGGGCCAGGTGACATGCTGTGGGGCTGCAAGATGAAGATGCTCTCTGCCTGGCAATTTGCCTTGCTGGGGAGCTGGGAAGGTTTTAGCTTTCCTAAAGAGTTCTCTTGCCTTGTGAAGCCCTGCTTCCCCTGCTGCAAGCAAGTCCAAGGTCACATAACCAGGGAGCCAGGGTTGTGGGTGACAAATCCTGCACCAGAGCCAATCTCTGCCTGGGACTGGCAAAGGAACAGCTGCCTTTTGGAGCAACAACTCTACCCCTCTGGGGAAGAAAGCTCTGCTCTGCTGTCCTCCTTCCACCCAGGCTTTGACAAAAACAACCTCAGAAAATTCACATTTTCCTTTCTCCAAATCCTGTATTTTCTGGCATTGGAGCAATTGTCATGTTTGAAGGATCTTAGTTTTTGCTCAGGTATGTGACATCTATCATGTGGGTGTAAAGCTTCTTTTGTTGTATTGACATTAGCTCTGAAATAAGACAAAGTTAGTAACATGACAGCCCCAAAATAGGGGGCTCAGCCAACCAATTACAAGTTTGAATGCTGAAAATTCAGTAAGAGAATTGACAGTAGACTCCAATGAGTAACTAAGAATATGTCCATTATGGCTAACATTGCTAATGACACATGACACAGCAAACAAATAAATATATATAAACTCAATTGTGATGCATAGAAATGTGAATTAAGTTAAAGGACATTTGCTAAACACAGTGATCTTAAATATTCTGTTTTTGAGGAAAATGTCACTATTGTACAGCTGGAACAAGCCTACACAGGAGGTATGAAATACTGCAACTACTGAGAAGGAAGGCAAGGACAGGACAGAAAACACTGTGGAAGAGGAAATACTCAGCAGCAAGAGACAGTACTCAGGCAGTATCATAGAATTTCAGAACAGAATAAGATAAAGCTTTTAAAAGTTCCCTGGGCATTTTGCATTTCTCATAATTAATTTCACAGAAATAATCAGGTGACCAGACAAATTAACCTGCTAGTCATGGCTCTTGACTCCCAAAAGTCAGTCTTTCAGGCTGCCTTTAGTTTTTGTCCAGCCAGCCTGCTTATTACAGGACAGGAAAAGATGCTTCTGTCAGGCTGAAACAGACAGACAGAAAAACAAAAAATTGAGTCTGGAGTAAACACTGGATGCAAGTCACTTGGAGGCTCTGCAAAGACTCAGCCTGAAAGGGTTCACAAAAAACATCAGTTCAGCTTTCCACTGAAATTGGGCACCTTCTGTTCAGAAAGCTCAACAAAGTCTGATTTTTTAAATGATAAAGTTCAAATCAGCATTGAAGTGTTTGTGTTAATATTGATTAAATAGTCTCTTTGATTAATATTAATAATGTCCAGTATTCTTACTGCAGAAAATACTAATTCTGGATTGCTCTTACTGCTGGCAATACAGACAACATACAGTTCAGAATAGCTCACTGTTATTGCAGTGGTAAGGAAACACTTTATATTTCATTAAATATAAGAGAGGATGTAAAATTTCAGTTATTAAAATTACATGGTTTCTAAATATGGTCATGCTATTTTTATTTAGGAGTATTCAAAGAATTAACTAAGAGACTCTATAAACAAGAATACTGGTTTTGACAAGCACTGGAAGACTAAAGTAGCTCCAGAAAATGGGAAATATTTGTCAAACATTGTGCCAGGATCATGAAAAGGATGATTTAAGGAATGGCAGGGCACTGAATCCTTGTGAAAGTATCAGAAGAGTGACATGGAGAGCAATCAATAAACAATCAAAGGATACTAATGTGAACTGTGTCAGCCAAAGAGATGTTACAGGAATATTATGGATGAGAACACAAGCCTGGCTGGGACAAAATCACTCATGCTCTCCCATGAGTGATTCAAAGAGTATTCAGTTCTCCTGTCAAAACTCAATGGTTTGAGACAAGACTGGTTCAGGTTATTCATATTAAATATTTTTAATACTAGTGGTTAGAGAAGAAGGATCATGATCAAGTAGATAGAAGTTTCATTTTTTGCTTCTGTGTTACGTAGGAAAGGGTTAATTTAGGTGCTTCCTTCCAGTAGAGGATTTGGGACTGCAGTCTTCAGGCACCTATAGATATTCATGTTGCTGAGCTCACAACTCATGTTTCCCTTCAATGTTTCCCATCAGCTCTTTTGGGGTGCTCTGTGCTCAGCTGCTCACTCATTACTCTGTTTTTTAACAGTTGTGTTCTTGAGCATCCAACTTGCCCCTTTCACCTTGCAGCCAACATGATTGCTGTGCTCAAGACAGCTGCTTGCATTTGACACTTACAGCATGTGTGCACCAGCAGCCAGCAACACAAAGGAGTGAATCCACATGGACCTACTGCCTACAAAGTGTTAAAACATGAAAAATAGTCAGAAGGAAGGCCCAGCACTCAAGACTGTATCCTATAGGAAGAGCCTACAGTTGGTGAAGCTCCTGAGTTTCATTCAAGCCTTTATGCAGTCTGCTAACAGGTAACAATTGAGGGAAAAAGTATGTTTTCTTCTAATTAAAAAAAGAAGAACCCAAACCTATTACAAAGTCCAGTGAATAGAAGATAGCACTGTGCAAGTCCAGGCTGAGAATAAGATGTCACTCTTCAACAGCAAGTTTACTGTTGTGAACGTCTGGTCACCTAGGATGCAGTGTAATCTCCAGTATAGCCATCTGCATTTTAAATCTGGGCTGATTACATTCCTAGAAGGTATTACAGCTCAGTCAGAAATTGCAGCATGATAAAGGATGCTGCTAGCAAGCTTTTGTGCTTTGTGTTATGGATGAGTCAGACTAGATCATTGTGGCACTGTTCTCAAATTTAAAATCTATGAATTTAAGCAGTTCATTTGCTGAAAAGAGAAGTGTGTAGCAATAGTTATGTCATGGCAGTTCACAGTTTGACAGCAAAATGCAAAATCATTATAAGTTGTTTCAATGATGACTGTGCTGTAAGTATCAGATTTGTGCTGCTCACATTCATATTAAATACTTCCCTCCCATGCAGTCTGATGTGCCACGCCACAGGGAGCTAAGGAGGGGATGATTGCAGAGAATTGTCTAAGTCACTGGATATTAACAGGAGCAAAATATACCCTGAAAAGCTCAGTACTGCATCAATAAAAATTCTGCAGCACAATATGAATTAAAACCTACAAAAAAAAGTGCTGAAATCCAGAGCTGGCTACACTCTCTATACTTATATACACAGTTTATAGTAGAAGATTTTTTCACTGTTAAAAAAACCGACAATCAAAACTTGCTTTCCAGTCTACAATTGTGGTACAATGCTGTGACATTCTGTCTCTTTGGAACAGATTGTCTTTAGCAATAGGGAGGCAGAGCTGGATTAGCTGCCTGGAAATGTTGTAATTTTCCAGTGCATAACAGAAGCAGATTGCTGGGGACAGTGACAGAAGCTTCCTTGACCTCTCACTGGCTCAGGTAAACAGTTTTGTTGCACAGCACAAGGAAGAGAGCTTTAAAATTCAATGAATCCTACATAAATGGTTTGGGGTTTTTTTCAGTAAGATTGGTGCATTCTGCTTAGCTTTTTAATTTTTTTTTAATATCTAAAGCTTCTCACACATATTTGAAATGTATATATGTATATTACACTGCATATTTTAACTTGCTACAACTTTGCTTACTAACATCTGCCAAGGGAATAATTTTAAGAAATTCAAGACATTCGGTAGAAAACATGACTTCTGTTTGGAATAGATTCCCACATCTTTGCATTGCTGTTCTCCCTCTGACACTGACCATGCCAGTCAGAAGGCACAGTGCCACACCCTGCCTTAAAATACTGAGCAGTCAGTCCTTGAGAGACAATCAAAGAGTTACACGACTGAGCTCTCTTCACCATCATTACACTCACTATGTTATTGAAAGAAGCAGAAAGCAAAGACATGTTTAATACTTAGTTTAGTTATCATTGAAAAAACTGAGTATAAAGTAAGTTTTTCAATACAAAGAAAAAAACCCTTGGGGCTGAGGAGTTTTTTAAGTAAATCACAACACTTAAAATGTGCAATCTATTAAAAATGCAGTCTACTGAAATAAAAATTGGGATAAAGCTGTGCTTGTGAAGTGCCTACAGAGATCAGTCTCTGATACACCAGACCAATTTATATCCCAGACATTGGGGCAATGCCATATAACAAGTCACCATTCCTACTACATCATACCATATTGCAACTTTGGATTTTTTGTACTTTAGAGAATGTTGTACCTGCTCCATATGCCTGAGTGTTTGAGGCAAGCCTATTGCCTCCATGGGGACTGAAAGCAGATTCATATAAGACTGCCAAACTGGTTTGATTTCTATAGTGTTGCTAAAGACTTTAAGGACATTAAAGATGCACTCTTAAGGTTATATCATCTAAGTCACTAACAAAAAGGTGATTGCTTTGAGGTGGGTTAGTACAAGGCACACGTGGGGCCACAGGAAAGAAAAAATGAGGCTGGCTCCTTCCCTCCCTGAGCTCCCACCTCTGAGAGAAAGGAAAGCAATTTTGGGGAGGCAAAGGGCAGTACCTGCTCCAACCACATGGTCCATGGTAGGGAACCTTTTGTACACAGCTGTGCTGACAGAGCGAAAGATCAGCAGAGATGTTAAATTCACATAACGCATGAGAGTCCTCCTCAACAAGCGCCCGTACTCATCTCTGCCCTGCACACAGCTGGAGATGAGCAGCATCAGACGATCTGGCCAAGGCAAGTTCACAAACTGGTTCCACCAGCGATTCACCACCAAAGTTACATAGAAACCTGAGGGTTAGAAGGGAAAAAAAAAGTCCAGCGCCTATCAGGATTTCAGTTACTTTAATTTTAGTTTGCAGAGTGTTGTTCATATCACTAAGCTGCTACATTTCCCAGAATAAATGCAATAAGCCATGTCAAAACCCAGGATGCAATAAATACTAATTATTTAATGGACATCGCAATGTAACAGTACATTCCAGCTGAGTATCTCATACCCATGAATTTCCAAATTTCCTCTTGTGTAGTGAAACTCAGGGTAAATTTATTTTATTCGGAGATCATGTACAAGGTATCAGTGTAAGTGGTCGTGATCTAGATATATGGGAACATTTTTTGTTAGTATATTAAAAACATGAGCTTAAATGTTGATGTGACAAAAGCAACTTGAACTTGAGAAGGCCTGTTGATGTTGGAAGCAGATGACTATTGTGAACCTCTAACCTCCCGCATGCCCCTCAGCTCTGAAATGCTTCCATGCACCAACATTCACAAAAAGCCTGAACAGAGACACAGCTGAAGAATAATTTCACATTTAACTGGTACTTACCAAGCACAAAGGTTACTGGGATTTGTTCAGCATATTTGTCACAGTAAATCGATAATTTTTCAAAGAACCGTTTTTGGCTACCTGTAAGAAAAAATCTGCAGCAAAAATAAAATTTATCAGTCCTTCCATAATATTCTGGCACTAGCTACTAAGTGCAAACATGTATAAATAATCAGATATGTACTCTGGGGAGCAACCTTGGCTAATGCCTTCAAGCAAATTCTTAAAGGGAAAGGTCCGAACACTTTTGGCAAGTATTAAAGAAGCTGGAGGAAACAACAGTATTATTCCCTGGTTTTTGTAGTTTTCTCAGGACTAATTTGAATGGCACTACTAATTGGATCAAAATGTCTGGAGAATCAGTTTGCTGTCCCATACAGACCAAAGATGACAGCAAGCTCTAAGTCTGCAAGTACTTAGTTTCCTTTTCCAGACTGGTACTTGATGGAAATGCTCAGGTCTGCTTGAATTGCAAAAGGTTACCAATAGAATTCCTCTGATTTGAAAATGTTACATTGTTGCAACAGGTTTTTTTATTCTTATTCCTATGAAATTTTTATTTTCCACAAGATTAAAATACAACTGTATTTTGCAATCAGGAAAATATTCACCAAATGATACCAAATGGGCCATGGTAGTAGCCCACAGGAAAAGGTGTCTGATGAAATACAACAAGCTTCAGTATAGTTTTTTTTTATTTGTATAGGTGAGTATTACAGTTATTCTTTGATTTCTTATAAATGGAACATATAACAAATATTTGGTGGTTTTTGCTTACAATTGTGCAATAAACTGGAGCACATATAGAAAGCTTTCTGTGGTGTATTTACCATGGTCCTCAATTGCCTGACATTTCAATAAAACAAGATTAATTTAAATAACTGTGAGACTTTTGTGTTCCTTTAAATATTAATGCTATATTTTTCTTTCTTTGTTTACAGGTATAGATTACTGAACAAAAAATAGTGATTAATCAGAGAAAAACTGAAGCTCATTTTCTCCTTATTTCCAATAAAAAGCAGAGATCTAATTAGAGATCACAGTAAGAACTGAACCATAATTTTGATACTTCTATGTAATGTAATTCATCAATTAAAAGTTTCACTGTACTAATTGATGCATTGCATCTGTCATACAGTGTCTAATTCACACCTTGGTGAAAAAAGCAATTCTTCTTGTAATATGTTCCTGCCAGCTGCTGGGTAACACACAGATAATAACCATGTCTGGCTTCCATGCAGTTTTACTTGGTTTTTTTGCAAGCTTAAAAATCAAGTTTGTATGCCTTCCTAGCTTGAAGCAAAACTTTGCTTTTCTTGGCTATATAACTTCACTCCAAAATGATTACCTCTCAGTGTTGTTAAATTCCCACTGAGCAACAAAAGACAGAGTTCTGCAGGGAGAACAAAAGGTCTATACCTTTGATCTAAAGCAAGGAGGCACTCTCACAACTGACAGCTCAATGTCAGAATGACAAAAGCTGTATAACCTAAGCTTGTTCTTAATTTTTATTTAGTCTAACTTCAGTAGGATGGTTGCTCAATGCTAGGCTAAAAGTACAATCAGCTGAATATGATAAACAGTATCGACAGTCTACATATTTCCTCTGGAACCTTAAAGTAAACATGGAAAGGTAAGCACATTGGAAAATGTCCAAGGAAAAGATAATAAGTAAAGAGTAACCTCCCCCCATCATTCATTAGCCTAACTCTAGGAAGTCTGAAACTTCAGCATAACATTTAATGAGATGTGAATTGGAAAGAGTGTACCTGTATAATACACTTATCGCTGTGTAAAGAGTAGCAAAAACAATAAATTCTCTGTACAGCAATTTGTAGATGCTGCCTTTCCACCTTAGGAGTAATCTGTGAAATCCAAAGAAAGTGGCATTTGCTACTTTGCTGGAATAAGTGACTGTCATCGTCGTGGTAGGCTGGGCCTAGAAACAGTAGAAGAGAAGCAGGACACCAACAACATTTTAGACAGCGTATCCTAACTTGAATGTACCCTTGTATACATAGATACATGGATATACATGTAAATTTAAACATATAAAATATGTGTACATAAATACATGGTGTTTGTATTCATAAATCTATAGAGAGGGATAAATAAAAATCTTGCAGTTACAAGCCCTGTTGAGACCTGCAGAGTGACTGGTGCAAGGCTGTATTTGGGCTTTATGTCAATGACCACCCAAACCCAGCAGTTAGCACTGAATGTGGCCACCTTTCTGGGTGGCAGTGGCAGGGACATATTAGACCTCTGCAGTCTCTGCTTACACTCAGTTTGCTCCCCTCTAGTGTGAGCGAAGACTAGGAAACAAATTTGCTTGACATTTTTTTCAAAATTTTCAGCTTCTTGGTAACAGAAGTAAAGCTAAATTCCACAAATGCATGTACACCCCCAGCCAGTATTTTTAGTTGGCTGTGGTAATTATAATAATTGAAAAAAACAAATGAGATTTTTGGGACTGCCTCTTTCATTAACAGTTACGACAGCAGCTGAAATCGGCTGGGGAATGCTGTTATTTCTCTCCTTGGCAGCTAGACTGCTCCTGAATACCTCAGCATTGCATGGCCATGCAAAACAAGCCCTAGGGCTGCTCAGGTAGGTAGTGTGAGACACAGTGTAATTAAAGCACAACTGAAAATACACAGGTAAATACTTTGTGCTGGGCTTGGAACTTGCTTATCCAGTGCAGGGAGATGCTGCAGGAACTTTCATATGCTTACAAAACAAATCCTAGCTCCAAATGTCAATGAAAACAGTTTTATACAGCATGCAAGAAAGAGAGTAATTAAGACAAGCACAAAATATCAAGAAAGTTACATTGTATCACAAATATTCTTGTCCATATTTTTGTGATGCCACTGTAGCAAATTTATTGGGGGGTGGGGGAGAAAAACCTGAACTCCTAGTTAATAGATGACAAATATTTTGTGCATCTTGGCTGTGTCTCTGATGCAGAGCATAATGTAAGCCATTAAAATTCACCTGTAAATGCACCAGTTTTTATTTTAGTCACCAAGGGAATCAGCAGGGAAAAGACACTATAAGCCTTGTATTGCTGACAGGCTGTCTCTTTTCCTCTGCAGAATGATTGCTTGATATTTGCCAGCATGGGTCTGAAGAATATTTTTGTGTTGCTTTTTTTCCTTTCTTTAAAAAAAAAAAAAAGCGTGGGTTTTGGTCTTTAGAATCCAAATGATACATTTTCTTTTCCTGAGCCTTGGCACAGACCTTTAAATTTTTTGTTGTTATTGTTGTACTCCAAGAAGTTCAATGCAAGAGCCAACTTGTCTGACTGGCATGCATGGAAATGCAGTCCTGTCTGCTAAAAATCTTGGGGTCAAGATGCAGTGCTTAAGAAGATGGAGGCAAAGATGTCCATTCTCCAGCAAAAGTGGAGCTTTATGAACAATGAAAGAAATCTGTGGCTGGGCTATAGGGGACGAATGGGGTAAAAAAATATGCTTAAAAATACACTGTGTTTCCTGGAACTATTGTAGGAGCCTATAGATTTTGCCCATTGATGTGTGGAGTATGTGTTTAAGCCTTGCTACCAACAAGTGTGTCTCTATCTCCCCATTAATATCCACTTTGTAATGGAAATCACCAGTGGGAAATCTCCAGCAGGGAGTTGGATCTAGAAAAGATGTCTGATAATGGGAGGGCTTGTAGTTTGGCAAGAACCCAGACCCTCAGCACAACACAGGGCCACAATGAGAGGATGAAGTCAGACAAATGCAGGATGAAACAAAACATAAACTGCTAATTGTGGGGGCAGCCAAATATCAGAACAGGGGACTAGATAGTCACCCTCTTGTTTAGGATCTTTAAGCTGAGGGCAAATTGAGGACAGAAGATGACCTTTGGGAAGAATTCATATAACTGAGACAGGCAGGGGCTGAGGGGTTCTGCTAGTCTCTTCTGGTATCTGGGCATCTGTTGTGGGCCACAGAGGAAAAAAGATTGCTTGCAACACCCTTGGAGCTTCTGCAGCTCTACAGGAAGGCAGCCATTAGTGTCAAAAACATGACTTGGTTTCTGCACTGGAGGTTCAGGAAGGATTCCGTCTCCCAGCTATCAGAAAGTGGAAAGTGCCAGAAACTGGTCAGTAGCTAAGCTGGACAAAGTGGGTCTGCCTTCTCTACAGACCTGAAGCAAATCCTATCTTGCAAGGCCTAGCAGATTGGCTTTGGCCACAAATGCAGAGGTGTAGTGATAACAGGAATCAGGATTAAGGATATTTCCACATACATTAGACTGGGAGAAGATTTTTATCCACCAAATGCAATTTGTCTGCTTGTAGCAACTGTATTTCATTTAATCACAGTCCAGCCATCTCTTAGCACCTTACTTAATGCCCTTGACTCTGAACAGAAATTCTTGGAAGACACTGGATGCCCCTGCTTATTCTTTCTGCCTCTGATTGGGGCAAAGAAAAGTGGGACTGTTACAGAAATTTTAGGCTTTGGTGCCTTGGTTTCCTCTCCTTGCCTATTGTACACCCTGTTTTATCCTCTTGCTAAGCAAATGCTTTCCTTAACATTTATCATTGGGTTCATATAGGGACTTCAGGATAATATAATTCAAAGTCTTAAAATATACATTAGGTCAGATTAGGTGATTACAGAACAGTTTTGACTATACAAAGCTATGAAAGACAGCTATGCATTTGTCTGGTTAGATTTCTCAACACAGCAAACAAAAATTTAAATCTGCATTTGTGTGGTTTTTTTTTCCTCTGAGAACAACAACCATTTAGGTATGGCCTACCCTTGCAACAGAAGTTTTGGAGTAAAGCCTTGGGCTGACTCTGGCTCTTGCAGAGTGGTCCCAAGCCCTTGGTTCATGGGCAGCAGAGTCCTTCCTACATTACTTATGGCCACAGGAAATTAAAAAGCTAAAACTGAGATGGACAGGAAGAGCAAATCATAACAATGCCCCCCAGCACATTCCTTCCAAAGCACTCTTTTGGCCAGGGCTGAAGAAGGACAGACTACATTAGATCAGATACCACAGGCACCAGTGTAATGAAAAACATTCCTAATTATCATGCTGCCCTTAAATTCATCAGCAGATATAGGGTTAGGCTTTTTGCTGGTATGGATTTGTGAGTTTTGAGGACATAACACAGTTATGGTCATTTGATGCCTGTAGAGACCTTGACTCATATCTATGATGCTGCTTTTTTTTTTTTTTTTACTCAGTGTTTATTTTCTTTCTGAAACTTTCTCAAGCACAGACCGAAATGTGAGTTATATATTATTCCACTTTTGCAAAGATCATCAGAAGACCTTAGGCATAAACAGCTAAAAATATAAGTGTGTCCTCTCTGTCAATATTGAACCCAATTGTAAATGGGATTTTTGCCCAGCTGAGAATTTCAGGATGCATTAAGATTCAGACAGAAACCACCGTACAAAATAAAAGCCATCAGTGTTTCCTAACTGACCATGAAAGGCTCTTTACAGAATATATAAATGAATAGTACCTCTATGCAGACTTACCCCTTGTCATTGTTCACCTTATGTTTTAGTTTACAGCATAGAAGAGAAAGCGAGAGAGAGATTTGAGTTAAGCCAACTATAAAGACATATTAAGCTTATGCTGTATCCACTGACCTGCTATTTTGATTCAGCAATCCAAGCCCGAAGGCAAATCCTGGACCCTTCCTCTTTCTCAGACGTCCTTAACCAAGTCCTCTTCAGATCTGCAAAAATCACCTTGCTCTTCCCTTAACCTGAAGCAAGGGGTTGCTGCTGCTGAGCCCTGAGAGGAGTGGACTGACAAGAACAGGGGCTAAAATGTCTTTCCACTTCTGGAAGTCTGTTTTTGCCAAGTACTCTGTCCTGTCAGTTACACAGGGAACAAACGCAAGCAGCAACAGCAGCAGCTGCTGATCTTGCTCTTTTCTAGTCTATAATTATAACGCCACTTGCCATCGGAAGGACCTCTTTCATTTGAATGAAGAATCTTGCAATGGTTTTGGCTGGCATATACATTTTTTTTGCATTTTATTTCCTCCAAAATGGGATGGACAAGAAGTGAGCATTTTGTTCTGAGACTTGTCTTGAAAAGTGACGTGTCTCTAACACGGTCCTGTGAAGACACATCAATGAATAGCACTGATTAACTACATCTAAATAGGAAGACCAGAGACAATCCCAACAAACCTGAAAATGTTCCCCAGCTGCACCTTGGTCTCACCCTGGAGGACAGCATTTGCTGCATTTCTGCTTTGCTGATTTGACTTGGGAAATCAGGTCTCTGGAGCATGCTGAAGAAATCACTCATCCCTCAAAACAGGCAGAGTTGCTGCTACCAAAAGCCTCAGTGGACCTATTCACAACTGTATATTTCAGCATGTGAAAATCTTTCTGCAAATGGAGGTTTTACATAGGACTTTCCCTTTTCCCCTTTGTAAAATGAGATGAACTCTGTCTTTTATGACCTATGGCATTAAGTGTGAGCTGTAAAAAGTGATAGACTGTGAAAGCCCAGAAGATATCATATAATGTTGTCATAAACTCCAGCAGAGAATGAAATAATGTGACTGTGAAGTAAATTTAAAAAAATGCAGGGGAAGAGAATAAGTAAGATTTATAGATTTAATTCATTTTATGATGAAAGGTTTTCCCCCCTGCCTTAGTCATATTAAGCTATTTGAGGTCTTTTATTTAATTAAAACTCTCACAGAAAGAATGGAAGTTTCTGCCATTGTTTACCTTTCTTCTTGTTGTTAATGGCCGAAGAAAGACACTTTGATGTCAAAGCAGGCGAGATATTAGACTGTGGCATGTGTGTGTCAGGCAGTGGCCTGTGGCGAAAGATGACAAATCATTTTAGCATTCAGTGACTTGGCATGGAGAAACATACTGCCTGATCCTATTACAGAGACTGCCCAGTGCAAGGAAAATTCTTAACAACAGGGATATTTTAAGGTCACTGGGAAAATAATTACTTAGACCTAAAACATTTTTCTTTGCTGAGCATAGTAGTTTGCTGGTCTTACTGAGCGGTAAATAATAGCACCTCTATGTGTCAGGGGGTATCAGGTGGTTTTCCTGGCGGCTCTTCAGTATTCCTGCAGATTGGAGTGGCTGAGATTGCTCTACTGGCTCTGAGCTGTTTTGCAGAAGACATGAGATTTAGAGCTCTTGTGTTTTCAGAGGCAGAAATAAATACAGGTTTCCATCTGTGTAGCTCCACTGGGACTGGTTCTGTAGGAAGTACTAATTTTTTTATCTCTAAGGTGTCCCTATTTCCTTGTCAGATATTTCCAAAGATAGGCAATGTTTTTACCTCTCTTCCTCTGTTTCCCTCAGGGAAATATAGTTTCATCTACAAAAATAGTTTTCAGAAATTCCTTTCTATATGCAGTTCTACTAATGATCACTGATAATGGTGTATTTTGCATTCATTTTCTCTTGATGTAATTTGAATGCACACAAGAGACAAAAACATTTTAGCACTGTGTAACTAGACAGGTTTCTGCTAGTATCATCCATGGATGTTTAACGAGACAGCTGAGTGTAACAGATAGAAATCCAGCAAATAAAAGTTATTAAATATATTTATGCTTTCAACTTCTCTTTTCTCTTGATTTTTGATCCCACTTATACTGGAAGATTTCTGGAAGAGACATTAATACGTATCATGTGCTAGTGAAGCTTCAAGCAAGCACTTCAGTATCTGTAACATCACATAATGCCAATATCCAAAGAAATGCCATAAAAAATAGGATAAAATATGGTCTGAACAACATGAAAGAATTTTCCTATTGAAAGGAAGTGAATAATTTAAGTGTTGGGAAGAGAGCAGCATTAAAGAATCCGCTGTCAGATTTTCTCAAACGAAAATATATTGAGTTTTGCTATAGTTTTCTACTTACTGTCTCTTGCTGCTGGAATTCCTGTCTTAAATAAATCAGTAAATTAACATAAAATGTCCTCTGCCCATAGAATGACTGTGTAGAGACTTGCTGTGCCATCTAACAGTCTCTTTCATGAGTGAAATTGCAATAATTAAAAGTTAATCTAGTGGGAGAGATACCACTGTACTTAGCATCACTCAATGTGGGTTATGGAAATATACTTTAAAGGAGGCTCTTTTATCTCCTGAAGTCACATGGTAGAATACTTGAGAGGATTACAAATGAATTTGTCTGCAGGATAAAGCCTGCTGTCCTGACAGATTAATTCTCTGAGTACTGTAAAACTGCAATCAAAAATACTATGCTTTGCAACTTCCTTGTAATGAAATAAACATCATTTTTTATGCAGCAGTGCTGAGTTTGCTATTAGAAATATTATTACTATGACTCTTATCATCCTCAACAATCCTTTTATTGGCAAAAGGCACAGACACACAATGTCACCATGGGACTCCAGACCGAAGATGAGATCAACAAGGCATCCAGGAATAAGGTATCCAGAAATTGGATTCAAAAGCCGGTGCCTGGATTGACTGGGAGAGCTTTCTCATGACTTAAGACTTATGTCTCCAAAGTGCTCCATATCATGTTCATCTGAAACAATCTGGGTAGGTTATTTAATACATGCTAGCACAGTTTAAGTGAAAGCTAAATGGTTAAAAGGCAATAACAGAAGGAGAGGTGCTTGATCTTGCTCTACGAATTGGCTTTTCTGAAGTGTCAGTGTACTTTGCAATATAACCAGGGTTTTAAAACTTCTTGCACATTATCAAATGTTAGATATTATACAATTTCTTTACTTACCTAAAAATGCAGCTGATTGCACAGCCATTTGCATAATCTTTCTTTTTTTAACATGCTGATGCTGCAAAACTGTAATTTCTTTTTAATGAAGAATTTATGTTAACAAAATTTTGTATTGTTCTGGACATTTAAGAGTACTGATAGTTGATAGTCTGTGCTTCATAATATATACTTAGTACTTGTATCTCTTGCATTTCTAAGGGAGTTAAATTAGAGAAAGACAAATATTTTCTCCCATTTAAATGTTTATTTTGCACCACAAATATTGACCTAATATATTAATATTAGAGTTAATAATGCCTCGTTGTTTGCTCAATAGGCATTTCTGTGCTCTTAGTCAAGACTTTCGAGGTATCAGTGGAAGCCACATAAACTCATGCTCTGTATGGCTTAACGGCCTAGGTTTTCAGTGAGGGATGTTACATCTCAGAGTAGCAAATGATGACCCATGTGCCCTGCATGGAAATACAATAACAACAACAAAACAACAAGTAAAATAGTATGTAAAAATAGACAATACACATAACGCTACAACTGAGCCATTCTGATTCTACCATTTGACAAGGACAGCCTTGCTTATTTGGAGAAATTCTTCATAGGATTATATTTTGGTTTGTGTTTATGAAAATCCACCTACAAGAATGAGGATCCAGATTAGTGCACTATTTAAGATAATAACACCACGCAGTGATGAGTGATACAAAACTGTGGAGCAATTCACCTTATCTAACACTGCTAGAGGCGTGATTAAACTGTGTGGCAACTGATTGGAGAAAGTACACCCCTCATTTCCTCTATTCAAATTAAAGGGGACCTCAACCCAAAATTTAGAGTCATGGTACTGGCAAATGCAAATGGGACTTGTAAGGATGGAGGATTTTCTTGAGCTGTCTCTTGGGCAAAGAGATTTGTTGGAGTATCTGCTTGTATGAGAGACAAAGGGAAAGATAAGACAGTAGAGATTCCAAGAACAAGAAAGCAACTAAGAACAGAAAAGCATTTCCAGGGAAATGTGTCTAGAAAAGGGGAGTTCTTTTGTGTTACTTATTGCTGGAAAGAATTTGGAATTGTTGTTGTTGCTGTATTTGTGAGAATAGGATTATTGGTGTTTGTGATAAAAAATGAGATGGCTAACAATCATTAATTCCTTTCTGTAAAGGGGACAACTTACATGAGTTTTATCTTATTTAACTAGTTTTATTTCAAAGAACCCCAGTAACACATTCTGGTGTTCAAAGCAGCGCACATGAAAAGGACAAAACTGAGGACTTTACTCCATCAGCCAGGTGGTCCTGCCAGTCCTGTATTAAAGCAAACTCTGGCTTTCCTCTCTCGCATAGTTCAATGCCACACATTTGCCTCAGAACTTCATTTGTTCACTTTTTAGATATTGGTTAAGAGGGAAAAAACCAGAAAGAGTGTAAAAAGATCACGTAGCATGCAGGAAAAAGAATAGCATGTTTAGTGAACCAACAGAGATAAACAACTAACCTTTTTCTATGGACAGCAAGTCTGATCATTTCCACCTGAATTTCAACAAATCCTCTCATTCTCTGCTCTCTGCACCTTTTCACTTAGAAAAACTGCCTGAACAGCACCTAAAGCCTCGTTGTTCCCCCAGACATGAGGTTCAATCAGTTTGCCAAGAGCAGATGAAACAAACCCTCTGCTCGCTGTGCTGCTGCTGAGCCAATGCCTGGCCCAGAACATGCACAGGCATTGAATGGTACTAGCTGGGGAATTTATCCTTCACTCTCCTCTGGGTAAATCCATGCTTTGACTACTTTAATGAGGTGACAGAAAATGTTTCCTACCACGGTGAGTGTGAGAGAACATTTCCAATCAAGGTAACAGAGATGTATATGATACTGGAGACTAAACTCCCGGGAGGCCTAGCACTTTTAAGGTCACTTTGGGAAGTGTAACAGTAATCCCTTTATTTTGTGCAACTGAAACTGCTCTGGTTTCAGTAGTACTTAAGCATTTTTTACCCTCTACTGAGTAAAGAACTCATATTACTTTTCAGAAATGCCCCTCTCCTGCACTGAACTTGCAGAGCCTTGGCATCATGAGTGTGCTGAGCTTGAGAAGAGAGAAGAAAACAAGGAGAAGAAAAGGCCACTCTAAATTGGGACACATTCCTATGCCCAGTGGAGTGATGCCCGTATCAACTAGGTAACTCTAAACAGAAGGTGAATAAAACGGTACTTCTATCACACAGGTAAATGGTTGGTGCCTGTAGAAACTTCTCCATAAGATCAGCTTCACCTCATAGAGCACAACTCTGCAATAACTAGCAGGCTTGACTGAAGTCTGATTTTGAATCTCTGGGTTGTTGAGCAAAAAAAAAAAAGAAAAACCAGCTCATTAAAGCCACATATTCCATTTTCACAGCAACTTCAGTATGAAAGAATGAAGACCTTTGAAAAATTATATAAACTTTATCATGTGAGTATGTGTTATGGGGAAGGAGGAAGAAGTTTCATGAATTTCATTTAGAGATGGAAAAAATAAAGCACAGGGAAGGTAACAAGGTCCAAAGCAGGCTTGTGAATAAAACACAGGATTCCTGAATTCTTCCCTGGTGCCTTTCAGTGCTTCTATTTTCAGTATTTGTGGAGCTGTTTTTGGAGTCTCATCAAGTAAAAGAATTCTTGAGTTTTAACAACAGGTTTGTTTGGGCTAACAGTTTGTTTGGATTTTTGGAAAGGTAACTTTCATGTGAAAATCTATTTTGTATTTTTATTTTCTGATTTCTGAGTTCAGGTTTGGTATCTCCACTGTCTTCCAACTAGGGATGAACACGTTGTACTATTTTTAATCACACTTTGGATCTGTCCCTGACTTGCTTCTAAAGATAAACGAAGCCACGTGTCAGTCCTTACATAAGTTGGTAAGCCCATTTCAGTTGTTATGTTTCTTCTATTTAGTATTGCTAAGTTTATAAGCATCTTCAAAAAAATGTAGAGGCATTATTATTTCATATTCAGCAGTAGAATCTGTCTAGTTCAACAGCTTGTTTGCAGAATCAGTCTTACGGTCAAAGTGGGCAATTGTAATCCAATGCGCTTGAAGGGGAAATTTCTTTTTAATCCTCGTCATTTTAATAGTTAATGAAGAATGTATATTTTTATTAATTTCTACATTCCTTGGTTAGGCTGTGTTCTGTGTATTCCCTTAACATTGTTTTGGTTTTTTTTTAAATCAGTAAAGAATGTGCCATTGTTTTAATATTTGTCAGTGAGTTCTGTCAGTTGCGTATAGATATATGCTGTATATAAAAGAATTTATTTGCCAAGTTTATATTTTTTAGTATTCAACCTTTGACTTTCAATTAATGAATACAGGGCTTTAATGAGTATTTCCTTTTTATATGTCATTTTAAGTTCTTGTTTCTACATTAATTTAGTGCATGGACAACAGAGGTGACAACATTGGTAACAGAGGTGAAGACTATAAAGCAGTTTGAGGTTTTGATGCTGCAACATATTTCTTGCATGATTTGAGCACATCATTTGAAGACAAATAGGAAAGAATCAATATATGTGATACAGATAGAGTTTGCTAACCCTTTTGAAATTCCCTCGTGTGACATCTCATAAGAAAGGGAGGGGCATGCTGTCCAGCATGAACTACTGTAAAAACAATACAAGACGGGTATGAAAACCCTGCTCAAACCATGTTTTTAGAAGGTCAATTTTTCAAGAGGAGCATCTCAGCTCAGAGGATCATTCTGGATCTTATAATATGCAGCATTTTAATTAATGACTTGGCTGATGGAATAGACAGTGCACTTATCATCAAATCTGCAAGATGTGAAGGGTCTTAAACATTTTTTTTCAGAACAAGATTAGAATTCAGTAAGAATCAATGGACATAGAAGAAAATTCACAAGTGAGGTTATACACAAGCTGGAGAAGGACTGGTTAAGCAGTGTTCTCCTGCCAAAAGAGAAAAAACAAAGGATCTTTGGTGGGATGTATAAGCAGATGTGTGATATATTAAAGTCAGTGCTCATCAGACCCCATCTGGAGTGCTGTGCCTGGAATTGAGCACTGTTCTGATAAAGACCCACAGGAAGAAACCCAGCAAGAACAATAAAAACAATTGGGGGTCTAAAAAACATCACCTTTGAGAAGAGATTAAAATAATTGTTTATTCTTTGATGAAATTGAGGGTATAAGTGATGCTATCAAATGCCCTGAATTCTGCTTCCTTTATTCACTGAGATAAGCTCGTTACCTCTTCTACACTGCAGCACAGGAGATGAGGTTAGACTTGGAAGATACTTGTAACTCCAAGGTTAGTTCAGCACTGGAATGTACTGCTTAGGGAGGCTGTTCTGTCTTTCACCATTGGAAGTTTTGAGAAAGAGATTCAGGAGCAGTTAAAATCAATCCTGCTTATTTTCTGTTATTCCGGGCCTTTTTTTAGTGGGTAGATTTGAAAAATAACAGAGACCTCGCCAGTTTTAACATTCTATTAGTTGGACAGGAAGGGCAGCATAAACAGAAGTTTTACGGCTCCAATCACCTGGACGCTTATTTATGCCAATTTACCAATTGGATTGGCTTTCAAAATGGTTAGCTAAACACTGAAGAAATATGCCTGAGTGGGGAACTGCAGTTTCCAGTACTGCTAGCACTAGTTCAGCTGAGCTAGTAGAAGCGGGGGAAAAATTTCTAAAATAGATAAGACTTACAGTCTCTGTACCTTTTTTTGTATATAGTAGATCATTCCTTGGGGCTTTTTTTCACTGTACTACGGGGTTTCAATGCATTTGTGACTGCTATTAATAGATTTATCCTTTGGCTTTCTTGAGTTTATTGTTTTATAACATCTTGACAAAAAAGGGAGTTAATAAGTACAGTTTAATAAGTACAGTTCATTCAATATTAAAAAAAGTAACAAAATAAACAAGTAAGAAGTACCATAGGCAAGTAGAAAGTGAAATTTCAAATTTATTTGTTTTATTTATCCATGACATTGCTGGGACATGCTCCCCTATTAAACACTTAAACATCTACAAAGAGAACAACCATCTCTTTCTTTAACTCCTCCCAACGTGTAGGGAAAAAAATTACATTACCTGGCATTTGCGCTTCTGTGTGGAGATGAGAAACTCTAACTAAATTCAGATCAAAGAAAAACTACACGCTTGTTCTTTCTAAAGTCCTGCAGCAATCCTTGCCTTCAACAGAAGCCCTGCCATGGTCTGGGACTATCTTCAGCAAAACAGAAGCCCCTTGTCTCTTCAGTTTTCTCCTCCCTGAAACAGCTTTCTTAGGTCGAGTGGACTGTAACTAGTAGGGAAGGAAACAACCACATTTGAAGATAGAGTCTCTCAGATGGTTCAAATGTGACAGAAGACATGGAGAGACAGAGCTGCAGTTCAGGGGGACTCTGTGCAGTGCAGGAACTGTTTGCAGTGATTTTTATCACACCTTCCATCAGTATGACTGGAGAGAAGCTACACAAGTCAAGCCCCAGTTTTTAGTATATAGATTGCTCCAGCCAAGTCTGTGCCAAGACACCTATTCAGTGTTCTATCTAGCTGGAGAATTGGAATTTCTGATCTTGGGCATTTGACCACACTATGGAGCCCAAAACAAACAGCCAAACTGTAGTGTCTTGTGTGAGTCTGTCTTGGATGATTCTTCCTTGGATGAGCCTCGGACCTACATTACAGGTGGAGGTCTGCACACAGGTCACACATGTCTCCAGTACTGCCTCCTGCTCTTCCTGACAAGACTTCCTGAATGGATCCTGGACTTGATTTGACATCTCACCTTGGGTGATGGTCACTGGTGTATGGCAAAGCCACCTGGCTCTGCCCTTGATTGTGCCCTCATTGGTGACCTTGGCTCTCAGTCCATGATGCCTGGAAGAGCAGCTCTGCCCTGACACTGATGTGCAGCTCAGGAAGGAGCAAAGGGCTGGATAAAAATACTCCTTTAAAATATCTTTTTCTTTTTCCCCAGCCCCACGCAAAAGCCTCCTTGTCTTATTTATGACTCTGGATTTAATTCAATTTATTTATTCAATTTATTTTAGTTTTTAATTTTAACAATGTAAATTATGCTTTCTGTGGTTTGTTGCTGCCTGACTCTTTAAAGTATTACACACAGCAAAATACAGGAGTACTTTGACAAAATAAATCTGTTGGTGATTAATTTTAGCAGTCAAATGTCTTTGGAACTGTATTGTTTTTATTTCTTGAAATGCAAGATGTCTAATCTAGTTAAGACAGCAGACTGCCATGCCAGGCACAGTCATTGTACAGGATTAAGAACTATAGGATTACAGATCCTAATTATAGACTCTTGTTCGTTTACTATGTCTTAATAGGTTGTTTTCAATTTATGATTCCACTTGTCATCTCTTTTGCAATCATGTTTTTAATAAATTTCTGATGCATCTTTTAATTTGTTAAACCTGTATTCTGATAGCACTGCCTGGATTCTACCTCATGTCAATATTAGCAAATTAAATAATTTGAAGTTCAAGGTCCTTATACGAACATCTCTGATCTTTTCGGGTTTTATAACAAACTTCAAGTTATACTGCTGTTTGAATATTCCACTTCTGGCACTTTGGTTTTTTGGTTTTCAGACTGCTTCCAGAAAAGCTATAGATGATGACTTTCTGTAGCCATTTTTCTGCCTGAGCCCCGTTGTAGTCAATGTAGATTTACATACTGGAAAATAATTTAGAAGATATTAGTATTTATAGGTACTGTATTTTTACTTTATGAGGAACGGCATTGATACATTTGCCTTTGGACATCATCTTTGTCATATTCTTTTGCTCTTTTGCTCTCAGAGAACATTATTTGTCTGTGGCTATGTCCTGCAGGACTGGCCAAACGGGATTCTTTCACATTCAGTGGAAAGCTGTCAAGATAATTAAAGTTTCAATTATTGACTGGAATGCGGCCTAGATTCCTTAACTGATGAATGGGACAAGGTCTTGTTTACCTTAGTTTTTTGCTCAAGTTCCTTACCATGCGGCGCACAATTCAGTTCAGCTGCACTAAAAGCAAGGAAAGTACATGGTCCAGCTAATACTGCTGTCATTTGAAGCATACTTTTTGGCACTGTAATCAAACCAGTGGTGAAATGGAGTCTTATTTATAGCAGCTTTATAACACTTGCCTATCACCTTTAAGACATAGGACACACAGAACAGTACAGACCAGGACTTCAAGTGCGCTAAGTACCATGCTTGTGTCAGGGTGGCAATGGGGACAGCTTAAGGCGAGGCCAGGTGAGACATAGTTGTAATTGCTCTTAATCAAACTACTGGGGCTGGAAAAACATCTCTCCTTAGCAAGTGAGGCCTTTTATAGCTCTGTGCGTGGCCTCATTTCAGAAATTTTGTGTGTACAGTTCAGTCTTTAATTATGAAATTATAAATACATTAGGGAGGGCTTGGAAATTGATTTGGAGCAGTGCATGCCCCATGAATGAAAATTGCTGGATAACCACCTGGCATATTTTTCATTTTCTCATTTTCAATTGTGCAATCCCGTGCCTTTGTTACTGCACACCATTAAACACAGAATTATTAACTTTGTGTTTTTCGCGACAACAGAACACTCAGAGTCTGACAGCCTGTGCTCGCCTGTCCCTGAAGAGCAGCAATGTGTCAGTGTTTAACTCTCGGGCCCGGTGATGACCGGAGGCCCCGCAGCCCGGGCCCTTCCCTCCCTCGCCCCGCTCCCCTCACGGAGCTCACCCCGCCCCGCCCCGCCGCTAGGGGGTGGCAGCGGGCCCGCGCGCACCTGCCCGCCCAGCCCCGCTGCGGGCGCTGCGCCGCGCCGCGCATGCGCGGCCCGGCCCCGCAGGTCGGCTGAGGGGACGCGGCGGCGGCGGCGGCGGCCGCTCCTCTCTCGAGGCTCGGCAGGTACGTGCGGCGGGGGCTGCGCGGCCCCGGCCCCAGCCTCGGCTACGCCAGTGGGAGCGTGGGGTGGCTGCCCGGGCTGTGGCTCCCTGCTGTGCTGCTGCACCTGCCCGCCGACGCGTCTCCGGGAGCCTGTGCCCAGGCGGTCGGAGCAGGCGCCGCCGGGAGCGCTGCCCCTAGCCGGGGCGCCGTGCCCGGGCGCGGGCTGGCTGCGGCGGCTGTGGGACTCTGCCCGGAAGAGCGTGGGGACAGGTGACGGTCCGGGCCGTGCCGCTGTGCCCGTCTGCGGCGGGAGGGCGTCCCCCGATCCGTCGGGGCTTGCGTGGGCGCGGAAGGGGCAGTCGGCGGCAGGGTTGCGCTTGTCCCCGAGTCTACCCGCGGTCGAAGGCAGAACTGGGCAAAAGTAGTTCTCAGGGATCACTCCGGGAAGTGCCGGTAGCACCTGCCCCTGTGCGGCAGCGGCGGCGGACAAAGAGCCATGGCATCCCCGGGGCCGGCGGGTCGGAGCAGCTGCCGTGCTCCCCAGGTCGCGCCTGTGCGGGGCCCGAGGGGAAGGGCGACCCGGCGGCGGTGACCGAGGCCAGCGCAGGAGGGATGCGAGGAGAAGCTGAGCTAGTGCTGAACGGTGAACGCTTCGCCTCCCCTGCCAGAGCTCTCAGCCGGCGGGGCGGCACGTACGGATCAGGGGAGAGCGCCGAAAGGGGCAGAGAGAGAAGCGGGGGAGGGCTGGGCAGGGCCCCTTTTGGGGTTCGCAGATTTCGCCCCCCTCGAGGGGTGCCCGAGCAGCGTGGGCAGGGAGCGGAGTGGCGTTCTGCGCTGTGGGACAGTGGGGCTGCGCTCGCCTGTCGCTTTTGTCTGTCGAGCGATATTGAGGGCCATACTTAAGTCGCCGATAACTGGTCTTGTAAGCTGAAGTAGTTAAGTAGCATGGTTGACTTTGCCTTAATTTCTAATGTAGTTGTGTTGGACAGCAAGGCTCAGAAAGTAAATTTTGGTGCAAGTTGATTTCAAGCGATGAGCTATGCAGAAATTTGTGCTGCCAGAGTGCTGATGCTCCAGTAATTCCCTGAGGGTCGCAGGGCTTTGGAAGTAGGAGAACAGAATGACCAAGCCTTAGTGATAGCCTCAGGCTTTGTCTTGCTGACAAAAAGCTACAGTGTTTTCATGAGTTTGAAAGTGTGGTCTGTTTTGTTTGCAGATAAAATACTACGCTTTACTAAGTTTGCAGGTAATATACTAAGTTGGTTGCTTTGTTTGCTGCATTCCTTTTTAAGCATGTTCTTAGGAAGTCTCAAAAGCAGTTATCTAAATAGATAAAATAATTAATCTTGTGTAGACTTGCTGTAACTGAAATTATCAGCTTCTCTTTTGAAGCAGATGTAAGGTTATTCAGACTAGAAGTATGTATTGGCAGCTACCATCTGTTCAAATATTTGTATTCCTCACTGTAGGGCAAAACCTGAAATCCTGTTGCTTTAATATTTTTATTGTTGTTTCTATTATAGATGTGTTTAATGAGTTTTTGGAAGGGTTAAAGTTTGGCCTTCTGTATTTGTCTCTTGGCAGTCATTCATCCGTTGTGCTTGGTTAGTGTTACCTAGTGAGCAAAGAAGGATAAATAATTTACAGTTCTCATTATGCTTTTAATAAATAACAAATGGGGGTGCACCTCACAGCTGCGACTGGAATATCCATCTTGTTATGCTGTATTTTAAAGTGGATTTTTTTTTCCATAGGAGAGCAGAAGAGTCACAAGAAGCATTTTGATTATAGACTGTAGCTTTCTTCATAGCTGTTATTGATTTGGTTTAAAAATTCATGTAAAATACCAAATGAGACGGTCACTCACTGTTCCACTTAGGTTTATGGATTTTCTCAGAAAGGAGATGCGTACTTTGGATTTTTATTTTTAAGACCCTTTTTAATATGCCATGTAAAATATTGTCCTACTGTAACCTGTCAAGACTTGTATTAGAGACTTTATTAGCACTAATACACTAACCATTTTTTAATAAATTAAGAAAATATTTCTTTAAATGCATTTGCAGGTACAATGTCAGGAAATTCATGGTAATTTTGCTATAGTTCAAGTTTACTTACTGAATATTTTCAGTGTTAACTGGAAACGAGAGGATCTTTAGGTCCAAGTCTTGGCAAGAATGACACTACAGTCATTGTGATCAGGTTTAAACCTGAGATGGGCTTGTGAAATTGTTTCCAAGATAAGGCAGAACAACGCACTGCTTTAAAAAGAACAGGAACTGCAAAGAGAATCATGTTTTCGTTTTAATTAACTTGGTTTGAGAGTCTTTGTTAACAGAACAGCATTCTTTGAATGTTTGTTTACAATGAAAGTTTGTGGTATTCTTTGCCTTTGCAAAGCACTGACTTTTCACTCTAGTAAGAGGTGTACTATCTCCCAGACTATGAACCATGTTTATTTATAAGTTTCACAAGCACTTCATAAATATAGGTCATTGAATCTTGTGTGCTGCTTGTTTCTGTAAGAGAGACACTTGCTGTCTGTACCTATACTTTTCTAGTTGAAGATATACCTAAAAAAAAGTTTTTAAAAGAGATATTTTTTATCAGCAGTTCATCAAAACAAAAATCCTTGTAACTTCATAAAATCCTGCTATCAAGTAGGCTGTGTTTCTTTTGAAGTAGTGCAAAATAGTGTTTACAATGCATAAAGTGAGAGTAAAAATAGACCCACATCATAGTATTCTATTACTACAGTAGAGGGAATGCAGGAGAAAAATATTCTCACGTTAAACCAAGTGTGTTTCTGCTAGCTGTTAAATTCTGTAAACTTGCTGAACTTACACCTTACCTTCCGTTTATTGTCTTGCCTAATTTATCATTTGTTGGTAAATACAAAGTGTGAGGTCACTTGAAAATAAAATAAAAGTAGAATATGTAGACTGGAATAGTCCAGTGCTTTCTTTTCTCTCATATCTTACCGGCTAAAAAAAAAAAACAACAACTTTGTTTTGGGTTCCTGGAGAAGAAATTTCTATCACAATTTTGCAAGATTTTAGGACTGGGAATTATTTTTTGCAAACCTTAAAGGAATTCCTATGCCAAATCTTGAATTGTGTTCATGCAATCAACTGGCATTGATAATGGTATTTAAACTTGTTTGAAATCTCTTGCTAAGCTTAAATATAAAACAGTTTAGGAAGAAAATTTACCACACTTTGTCCTGTGTCTACATCTCTTCAATATCTTATACCAGATAGTTGTAATTGAATTAGTTTTGAACTTGAAGTTATTGCCCGTATATGCCTTACAACAATTTAAATTTTGAACCACCTATTTGCATCTGATAGGTTTGAAGTAGCTGTACTTAACTGAACTGCTTCTTTAAAAGGTGTTCATTAATCCACTATTTTTAATTCCCCACTGAGTTCTTTAGAGTTTAAAACATATTACATTCCAGGCTCTGTAATGCCACATATTTCAATTTTTTTTTTCCCTAAACCGACTGAGAAGAATGCAGGAGCAGTGGTGGGCTAATGGCAGTTGTTTTGAGGAAAAATCCACTTTCCAGACCCCTCTCAAATCAACTGAAGCAGGTGTTGGAGTCTAATAAATGAAGTCTTTGAGACTCAGTTACATATTGAAGGCCTGCTGCATGGAGGTTAAACCACAGTGGCTAATGGGGATGTTCTTTTGATGAATACTAACTAGAATTTGCTCTTGGTGTAAATGTTTAGAGGTGTTAACTTTCTTCCTTAAGGGATTTTTTTTCTTTCTACTCCAGCAGGTATCCATTCTGTTATGATTGTACTCTTTTACTATTAAAGCTGAAAATGAGATTACTGATGTGTGAAATGTTTGGTGTTGGCATTGCTTTTAAATGGACTATAGCAGTCAGGAGATTGTTCAGAGTTGTTATCTTTGAAGTGTCTGGTATTCAAAAGCAATCTGTGAAAGACAAACTCCAGAGTTTGTGGTAGGGGATTTTCAACAATTTTTTTTCAAAAGGAAACAAATATTAATAAATTACTGCCTTTCAGGGGGCTTTTTAGTATTTAGTTATTGAGTGCTTTGATTCAGACAAGTAGTTAAACCCCTCTTAGAGTTATAACAGAAAAATTAGGTTAAGCATTTTGATTTGACTGCTGTTAAAAATGTTTGTGGTCCTCAATTTCTGTTAGAAGCTTTAGGAAGTGTTAAACCAACTGTTGTTAAACTGGTTTCTTTGGAGAACATTTTAGTTTACTATTAGACAAAATAACAGATTTGAGCATAGCTTCCTCATGAAGTTGTGGTTAGTCAGCAGTGCAGGTGTGGCAGCAAAGAGGTAATAAAAAATGACATTTGTCAGCTCCCTCCAAATTTGCATTATTTCCAGATGAAAGCATAAGGAAATGAATTATTTTGTTGTTTCATCCTGATTTATTACAGTACTTGACATTTTTATGGGATGCTAATTGCATAGTATCAACTAATAATCACATTTAGTAGGCACTAATATGATTCTAAGCCTTCACCTTATATTAATATAGTAAAAGAAATACTAAGAAAATTAATTATTTTATTTAACATGTGTGCTGCCCTGAAATGTCAGAATATCAGCTTTTGTTCACAGTAGCAGAATTACTACTAAGGAGTGCTGTGTCAACAGTGTGTGGTTTTCTTGCACACAGTCAGCTTGGCTCCTAGTGAAGCTCTCAGCATACCATTTGCTTCGTGTTCCTTCACAGCAAGGCTGTTCATTGCTGCCTTATTCAATAATATGAATCCTTCCTGCAAGCCTTTAGGAAGCCTCTGATCTTTAATGACACTGAAATTTAATGTGCATTTTTAACTCTTCTCCTTTTGGTTACCACTGCTTTGAAAAGTTCTTTCCCAAGAGAGAGCTTTTAGTTTTACAACCACATTCAAAGAATGCTGTTCTGTTAATACAGACTCTTAAACCAAGTTAATTAAAATGAAAATATGATTCTTTTTGTAGCTATGTTTGGTTTCGTGAATGTGTAACGTGTCTTCATAATGGTGTTGGTGAGTCTTGAAATTGAGATACTTAATATGGGCTCCTTTGTCTTGTCTGGGTGGTGTACGGAGCTTCTGCCTAGTGAGAAGTAATCTTAGGAAGGAAAAAAACTGTGACTGGAAAGTGTTTCACACAGATGGTTTGCTTATGAGTGCCCATTTGACAGGCTATGGGAAAAATATAGCTGAAGGACTTTATTTTCAGCTCTTCCAGGAATAACTTACATAATTTTTAAAACTTTTTTACTTCCTATATCAGAAAGAGCTTGTTTTTGGATAGCTGAGAAGTTATGCATGGATTTATTTACTGTTTCGGCTGAGGTCAATATTTAATGTATAAGCTGAGTGATAGTCTTGTAAATATCCTAATCTTTTTGGTTTGGGCTCTTTTTTTTTTTTTTTTGTTACTGTTAAAAATACTGCAGGATACAGGCAGATTAGGTGGAAAAGCCATAGAAAAGAATTAAGTGGAACATTTCTCAGAGGACTGGGACCATGTAGGTAGGATAGATTCCTCCCATCCATCCCTTGAATGTATTATTTTGCCAGGGTAAATTGATGTGATGGTCCAGAGGGACAGTTAGAAGTGCATTTGAATATTTGAAAGATAATAAATAGGCTTTCAATTGTTTTTTTCTCTATGTCAGCCAGCATGGCCTTTTGGCTTCAGAATGTAGATGAATTTGTGTCTGTTATCACAGATATATGGAATGGTGCATCTTTTAACCTGTTGCTTATTCTGTGTACTTAATGTATTTGCTCCGAACAGACAGCCCTAATATTTGTACAGAAATAATAAAATAAATGAAAAAACAATAAATAAGCTTTTCTTGAGCCTTTTTTTTATTCTTGGAAAAGGCTAAGTAGTATTTTTAAAAAAAACCAGTTTTTTGGAAAAAAGCCTTGCATAGCAAAGTTTAGCCAGTGGTGATAGGAAGTTCCGTCATATCTCTACTGAATATCAAGGCAGACTGTGAGTTTTAAGAGTAACTAGCAATGGCTAGCATCTTTCAAACTTGAAATAGAAACTAGTCAACAGCAAGGAGTATGTGGCAAAAGTGTGTTCCTGTTTTGGTCTCAGGTGGTTCTCAATTTCTGCTTCTGTTTTGTGGATTTGTGTGCACTTTCCTAGTTGCTTTAGAAAAGACAAGGCATCCAGGCAGCCCTTCCGCATCCTTGTTCAGAGCCTGTGTCTTTTGTGAAGGCTGGAATCCAAGAAATTGAGAATTTTAAGTGGCAGGTTGATATTGTTGCCAGTGTAGTGACGCTGGGTATGGCTGGCTTGGTGGTTAAAGAAGAGGACAGTGGTGGGAACAAAGAAAGGGAACCTGTTTGTGTAGATGTGACCCTGACTTTGAGATCTGTGACTTGGATATTTTTCAGCTGGTGTGATGAACTATAAAGATGACAGTATTTTAGCTTATTAAATGTAAAACAATTATGTATTAATTGCATTGTAGAGCTGAAAACATTCTTGAAATTAAACTTTGAAGAAATGTCCTGTAGCTGTGTCAGTTCCTTCATTTTAATTCATCTACTTAACAGGCTTTATCATCATATAGAGCATGTAATTATAAGGCTTCTAATAGTTAAGAACTGTAGGGGAAACAAACAGCAATATTTGCCAAAGTTACTTAAACTCAGAAATAAGCTTTTCATCTCTGTTTATAGGAAAGCTTCAAAGCCCAAAGTGTTTTTCTGCGTAAATCATATTTGTGCAACTACTCTTGATAGTTCAAAATAAAACAAATTTCTGCATAAAATTTTCTGCAGAAAAGGAACCCAAAACAAAACCATTCCTTTGTTCATGTAGAGTCCTTTTTGTCTCTTAAGTTTCTTAGAGGGGGATGAATTTTTTCTTTTATTTTTTTACCTTTCCTTTTTTTTTTTTTTTTTTTGGTTTTGAGCAATTAACATATTCTTGCTGTCTGAATGGTCGAATTTCTCCCACATGTACCTGCTGATGTGGCAAAGCTCTGTGTTTCACACTGGTGTATACACACCGCCATCCTTGAGATGCAGAACAGTTTTAAATAGTGTTCCTTGAGTTTAAGGTGACCAGAAAGTCTTAATTTAACTAAAACTTTACTTCATATGTAATTCTGGGATTCTGTTCTTGATGTCTTCCTGTGCGTTTTGTGAAGTAGCTAAGGAAGTGGATGTACATGTAAGGTGATGGCATCCTCTCTTCATGGTTATGACCGTTATCTTTCTAGATCTTCTTCCTGCCTTGTCTTTTCAAGTGTAGGATCCAGGCAACTTTCTCTGTAAAATACGATGTATTATTTTGTTTAGATTTTTTTTTGCACATTAGGTAACTTTTTGAGCACTTTCTCTCTTCTGTATTTATGTAACGTGGAAAAGGTGGAGTTTTTTTGCAGTGAATAATCAGTGCTAAGTGATTCCTTCACAAATTTCTTCATACTCCTTCCAACATACAGTTTTGAATTATGCAAAGATTTTTGTCATTTCTGAGAAATTGCTGGAAAGTAGGACTTGTAAAAATGATGTGTTGTACATGTTTTCTGTTGATTTTATGAAAACCATATGTAATTAAGAAATAAATGGAAAGATTGTCAGTGAAATTGCCCATTCATAGTACTTTTTACCTATGATATATTTTTGGTATACTTGTTCACAATTGTCATGTTCACTTAATCATGTGATGTATTAAATATACACCATCATACTTCATGAGAAATCTTATTAGCAAAGTCTGTCATTTCAGTTAACTGTTAAAAGGTCAGATGTGTAATTGAGCCAAAACCACTATGGACTGTAATTTATTTAAAGGTTCACTGATTTCTGTCCTAGATTATTTGCTTCAATGAGATGAAAATTGGAAGTTCTACATTTAAAATTTTTTCTTTTCTTCACTGATTCCCAGGTCTGCCCCTCTTTCATGAATGAAATATATTTGTCTTCATATGAAACAGCTCTAGATTATATTAAGAATGACATTGTTTCATGATGTAGAGTATGTTCTTGATTTCATCATCCCATTTAGATGGGATAACAGAGTCTGCTGTTAGATCTTCTGGACTCAGCAGTACAGTGGGTGGGAAAAAACATTTTTGGTGGCTGAAGTTTGTACTTTTGCTGGAGTAGTTCACAGTTTCTATTCTATCACAAAGTATTCTGAACATATTTGAGTGAACATATTTAAGATTCAAATAGCTGTCAGATATATTTAAGTATTTCCTGTTTACTTTCTGATAATGTGATTTTCATTTAGGGATTCATATAATGAGGCTTTTATTATGGCCAGTGACCCCTTGGAAGGCTTTCATGAAGTGAACCTCGCTTCGCCTACTACACCAGATCTTCTTGGAGTAAATGAGCCAGGGACTCAGGAACAAACTACCTCACCCAGTGTAATCTACCGACCACATCCTTCTGTTGTGTCCACACCAATCCAACCCAATGCATTGAATGTTTCTGACCTTCCTACACAGCCTGTTTATTCATCTCCCAGACAACTAAATTGTGGAGAAGTATCAGGTGTCAGGTAAATGCTAAGTGTCTTTTTATTTAAATTGTTGATGTTTGTGGCATATAAACTATTTGTGTCATTAAAGATAGTTTTAATATTATTTACAATATTGCAATATTAAATTGTGTCCATAATTATATATTCAACATCACTACTGCCACTTCTAAAATACTTACTCTAAATGTATTATATAAATAAAAATTATATTGCTCTCTTTACAGCATCAATGTTACCGACACAGTACTTTGTTCTACCTCTGGACCCCAGAGTGGGTCATTCAATCACGGTAATGCCAGGAAGGAGAGCAATAACGTGGAGAGAGAGCTTTTGCAGGGTACTACAGTAGCAGATGTTGCTGAAGGAAATGAAGATATTTTTGGGTTGAGTACAGACAGTTTATCTCACTTACGGAGCCCATCTGTACTGGAAGTAAGAGAAAAGGGCTATGAGCGATTGAAAGAAGAACTTGCAAAAGCTCAGAGGGTAAGGTTTGTTGTCTTATTTCCTCCCTCTTTTTCTCTCTTCAAAGTGTTTCTAATATTGCGGAATGATAGATAGGCCAGAAGGTGCATTTGAAGTCTGCTCATTTCTTATAGATTTATTATGATGTAATTATTTTATGTAAAATTTTCTAACTACTTTTCTAAGACAGTACTGATGTCTTAGAATTATTCTTTGATAATGTTTTTTTTTTCTAGTGCTGCTGCTGCTACTTAACCATGGAAGCTTTTGTTGCAATATCTGGTTAAACACACTCTCTTTTTGAAATGTAGGCTTTCCTTCATTCTGACATTTGAGAATAGGAGTAGTTTTCTGTCATTCTGTTTTTACTGAATAAGTATTTAGAGACACTGATTATATACCTTTCGAGTCTTCTTTCCTCTAGAGTTTAAAAGTATAGTGTGTGTCATGGAATTTATAAATGCTTTAGAAACAGAAGTGTTTCATAGGGGAATGCTTGCATAGGAAAGAAGCAGCAAAAATGCTTCTGATGTTCTTTAGAGTACTGTTACACTACACTTCAAATTAAATATGGATACCTTTGAAGACACTGTGTCTTAATTCATTAATATTTGTAAAGCGCTTTGTCTTGTTTGGATGGATGGTGCTATATAAATGCAAAACCATTATCACTTTAACATTTCTCTGTGCTTAAGTTTTTTAGTAGATTTTGTGCTATTTGTATCTCTGCCCTTTCTCCTCCTCTAGGTGACTCCATTCTTGTTTAGGTTTAAGCTCATCTTGTGTTTGAACTTGCTACCCTCTGTGTGTTACCTTATCTTGTTGGATGCAGTCATCATTACTGTCATAGCGAACCTTAACTATGCATTCAAACATTGCTTTTTCTGTTGTTGTGTTGCTGAGTAGTGGCCTCCTTTGCTAATGTGTGTGTTTGCTTAGCTTTTGGCCACTGAAAGAAAACATTAACCTGAGCTAAACTTCAGGACCTTGCATGTGAATATATAATCCTAGCAGTTAAACTTGGAACCATCGAAAATAAGAAAAAATTAGCATCCAAACTTTAGAAAAGCTCTTCTTTACAGTGTATGAAATTACAGTTTATGTACTTGAGAACCACAACTTGGATCTGCTGCTGATGGCTTGGAATGATCTAAAAATCTTATTCCAATGTATACCATTTTATCTCTTAAAGATGGAAATGTTTCCTATTTCACTCTAAAATTGGTTAAGGCTGTTCTTAAGGAAGTGACATGAAGGCTGCTAGGACATACTTAACTGCATGTTATGTGTTTTCAAGCTCTTTGTGTGGTCTTAATAGAAGCAATTCAGCACTAACTTGAGACTGTTGATGTCAGAGTTCTTGCTAATTCTCAACTCTTCCTGTGATTCTTACCAGTGTTACACTGGAGAGGTAACTTGCTTTGCTTGTCTTTCTAAACTTGCACTGTTTCAGAATTGCTTAGTCATGGCAGGGGTCTGTACAGACTCTACAACCATAAACCTCTTCCTTCCATTATACCTACTTTCTTCTTCTTCCTGCATGAGGACTACTTTTTCCTATCCCTAACTCATCTCTGGTATCTTTTCTCCAAAACTCATGGCTGTTCACATAGTGCTGTATCCTCTCTGTGATATTCATATGTAATGCAATCTTTAAACTTCTGTTTCCAAGCACACTCACTTCTGTTGATGAGAGCTCAGTTCAAGCCCTCTAGGGATGTAATGAATAGGTAGTGTCTTTGTATAACTGGTTGTCTTTTGTGTAATGGCTTTAAATTCTCTGTAATTCTCTGAGCTGTTTACTAGTGAGAAAAATGAGAATTACAATTTGCACTTGGAGCTTATTGAGCCTGGAAGCTTTACAGGCTACAGAGAGTGAACAAAGTAAATGCAAATTTGCTATTTTGCATTTTTCATTTGTTCCAAATTTCCTGCTCAAACTGTGTGCTATTGTACTATACATTAAAGATTGTTTTGAATTTGTTGCAGTTGTGATCAGAAAGAGAACTAGAAAGGAAAATGAAACTTTAAAGTTTAGGGATCCACTGATTTTTTCCCTTTGCTTAGAGTGCAACTTTTTTCTTAAAGTGCTGTCAGTTTTTTTATATTAGATAATGCATGTATGCCATCTGTTTGTTAGACATTTCAATATGTTTCCTGAATAAATTATTCAGTAATAGTAATAGAATAAGTATTTTTTTTCCTGCTTTGTGTGTGCTTTAAGACTATAGACTTCTTAAAATGAAAGATGTTGGTGGCAAGATTGTTAAAAAAAGTATTTCGAAAGTTTGTGTCTTGATGAGAGAAAAATACACTTTCTACTTCAGTCTAGATTAGTTGCAGCATCAGATCATGTCATAAGATTGGAAGGGAAGGCTGGGTCAGAGGTTAACAGCAGTGCTGAATTCTGTACTAATGGGGCATTTACAATCTTATGTTTGCCCTAAAATACTCTCTTAATTAAAATGACAGATTTTTTTCAATCTCTGAGACCATTCAGATAATTTTTTGCTTATTTTTTAACTGAAGTGGTAATTTCTGGCTATATTCTAAAAGTGGAGATGAGTGTTTGCTGTAGATCATCTGAACCCTTGTTTCACTATTCTTCTAAAGCAGCATCAGGGAAATGGAGAAGGTGTTAAAAGACTTAGTGATTGTAATGCCTGGGACCTTATGAGCTCATGTCTCTATGCATTTGTATTTTCCATATATTTTCCATGTTTGCATTGAGTTCTGTCACTGTGGTTTTTGACTGTAGGTCAAGCACATGTAGATAGTCTCGCTAGAGTAGTGATGGTATTTTGATACATCACTATATACATTTGATACATGGTATTTGCTGGTAACACAAATATAGTGGAGTCCTTGCGAGGGAATGTCTTTTGTTTTTCCTCTGACTTAACCAGCATACTGCATGTGTTTTTGGTAGTTTACCTGTAGTTTCTGAGCTTTAGCATTTCATAGTCATGTTTTTTCTTGAATTTTTGTGTGATTTGACCCAAAACTATTTCCTTATCAAAGAAACGGATGTTTTAGCCCTCTTTGATGAGGAAAGAGCAGTCTGCCAATGGTGATGGTAACAACATGTTTGGTTTCCATGATTCCCATGATCTTTTAGAGTAAGATCTGTATAATTAGTAACAAGTAAAACCATGTTTGACTTTCTGTAGTAAAATGTGAATGAATTATATTTTCCTAGTAGAGTAAAATTGATTTGTTTTCCCATGATACAGTAATTCTTGTGAAAGAGGTGATAGTAGAGAATGTACTGTAAATTTCAACATAGTTTGAGAGCCTGATTCTCAAATTAAGAATTTTCCTTCAAAGGCTTCAATTTCTGTATGCATTTTTCATCTCAGAAACAAATGGAGTGTGTCAACAAATCTCATGTCTTCAGATCTGCTGTAAAACATGATGTTTTAAAACCTTGCATGGATTAATAATAAGCAGTTTCACAATAACTACCCAGGAATTCCAGTAGGTACTATACAGTACTATTCAGCATTTTAAAATTTCTGCTGTTTTTTTATAAGTTAAAAATAAAAATGAGGGTGTGTTAGAACTGTACTGAAACATATGCTTTCAGTCTTTTCTAAAATCAATTTCCAGTTGAATTGTAAGGCCACAGGCTTGTGATGGTTAAAGGTGTCTTGGTTCTCTGAAGGTGTTCTAGCAGTTTCTGGCTGTCTTTGATGAAGCCACCTCTTGTGCCATTGCAGTGCATTGTAGGCAGTGAAGTTTTCTCAGGCGAGTAGAAAGAAGACTACATGAAAGCAAAATAGAAACATCTTCACCCACACCATAAGACAGTTCAATAGCTTGTGAAATTATGCTAAGTTTGAAAGGAGATTCTGGATCTTCTGTCGCATCAGATCACTCTCTTGTGAATCTGTTTGCAAAGGACTGATTTTCATGTAGCTTTTTAAATTTGTGTGCTGAGTGAAGACCAGTCGAATAGGAGTGCATTTAATATAAATACTTCTTTGACAACTTCAGAGTTCAGCAGAATCCCACATTTGAGAATTTAGGTGATATCTATAGAAAATGTTCTTTCCTTGGTATTATGCATCTAGTTCTGACTCGGTTAAATTGCTGAGTTAGATGTAGGATGGTTTTCTTCCTAGGATGTAAAGTGTGAATTGTTTTGAAGCAGTAATTTGCAATTCTTATCTCACAGTTGTTTTTAAATACCACACCATAGTCCGAGAAGATCAAAGAGAAATAAGCAACAATATGACCCTTTGATACAGACTTTTTTTTAACTGTAAAGTTTTTTCTCTTGAAGTTAAATTTTTCTTGCCTTCTGTGTGTTTGAAGTGTGCTTTATAATAGCTCCTCATCTTCATGTAGTTACTTTTTCAGAACAGTAATGTGTAAAGGACTGCAGCATGAATGGTTAGTCTAGCACACAGGGTTGTCTTTTCTGCTTCTTTATTGGTATGGCTGGGAAGTCTCCAGTAATGCCTTTAAGTCACAGGCAGTAGTAATGTTTCTAACTGCTAAGCTTTTTGCTTTGGACACTCTTCATTTCTGCCTTGCCTAAAAAACCCGAACCTAAATTTGCTTGACAAAAATGTCTTTCATTATGCTTCTCTTGAATCATGTCATGGAAACTTGTGTAGTGTTTAATAAATCCACCTAAGCAGCCATGCATAGTAGACTGCCTGATGTTGTCTTTTTGTTGAGCAACTTTACTCATCTGCCTAAATTTTAATCAAATCTCTCCTGATCTTTCCAGTTGCAGGCAAAATGTAACTGTTTAAAGTAAGTAGTGTATCAGTAGTGGTAGGTGAACCTGGGGTTGTTTTACTTGCATTATTAGTTTGACAACTCTTGACCTGAATATTGATATAATCTGCTTTTAAGAGGTATATAGCATTGTTCTTATAAATCAGGGAAGTAAGCCAAAGGAAATGTTGATGTTTCCTCTGCATTTATAGGAAAAGTTTCAACTCTTTTTTGAGCTTTAAGCATTTTGCATCAGGAACCATACTTTATATGGAAAATACTTTAAACCAACACAAAATAATTAAATTCCCCCCCCTTTTTTTTTAGCCTCCTTCTTTTTCCTTTTTTTTTTGTGTTTAGTTTTTTGTATTCATTTCTCCTTCTCATGTCTCATCTCTTATCTGTAGCTGTTTTCCTGCTGCCTTTTGGGGTTTTGGTTTTTTTTTTTTGAGAAAGAGATAGGTCGCTGTGTGCAGAGTAGTAGCTAGCAAGTAAGATTTGAATAGAATTTGAGAAATACCAAGTTTGGGAAAATCCCCATCATTTAAGTGGTACCTCTCAAAATAGTTGCAAATTGAAGCAAAAAAATCCAAATGACAAACAAACTAGACTGAAAATCAATCAAAATGTCCAAAGTTAAAACCAAATAAAAGAAGGATAGAATAATGCCTTTGGTACTAAGTGATTCTAGAAGAGTCCCTAAACTCTTGTCCAGTCTAGGACCTGAAGTCAAACTGGAGCCTTCACCTTACATAAAAGTCTATTGCCAATTTCACTGCCGAAATTGAGAGCAAGACCTAATACCAGCATGCTACAAAGCAAAATGCAGTTTCCCACACAGTTGTATGCAACATTACTTCAGTCATGAAGACTTCGGAGGAAATACTGACCACCTTCCAAAAACACAAAAGAAGCTGCAATTTGGGCCTTTTTTTATGACTCTCTTGTGACTGGCCTCCCATAGTTTTCTGAAGGCAGCTATTTTTTACTGGCTTGTGGAGGTTTTCGGAGCAAATCGCTGCTAGATTGTATTTGAAATCTTTAACCTACTAGTGACAGTCTTTGGTCTTGCATTTCAGGAACGATGGCAGTGTAATACCTTTCTTGGCAGGGAGAAGTGGAAAAAGAGGAGATGGATGGGGATGAGAAGGGAGCTAGGGCCAAAAAGAGTTTGAAAGGTCAGAATTGGCTACTTTTCTTTCTTTTATTTTATCTCTGCATCTTTCTCTTTCTGCAAGATCCCAGGGTTTAATGGATACAGAAGGGGAGAAGAACTTTCTTTCAAATTTCTTGTCAGCCTTTTTCTACTTCTCTGCAAAATACCCCACTTTATCCTCAGTATGAGATTGGGCATATGTCACTATTTTAGTGCCAAATCTGTGTTAAAATATTACTGCAAGAAAGGGTATGGTCAGATATTCACTCAGATTTTAGTGGGGTGGACACTAAGATTTTGAATTTCATAAAGTTGCTTTAATTTCATTTATAAATCTGCATAAACAAGGGCAAGGATATAATTAAAGAACAATTTTAGAAATATTGTAAAGAGATATTTGAAAGACAGTATTTATAGTAAAATATGTTTTAAGATTTGTTCAGATTTGCAGATTGTTCTGAGCCAGTGCTTTTTTATTTTTTCAATAAATTTTTAATTTTTTTTAAAAAGGCTTACTTTAAACATATTTTAAGGAATGGGTAGATGAACTGGAGTTCTGTCTGCCCCAATAATTAATTTGATCTATATTTTATGTGAATACAGCCTTTTATACTTCCAGGGGAAAAAAAAAAAGGGTTTTTTTACTTCAGAGTATTTTGGAAGTGTTGGTGTTTAGCTTAGGTATACGTTAGATTGCCCTGGTATAATTCTGTACAGCAGGAAGAAACAGCTATACATGCATAGCATTTATTTAATTGTTTTTAGTGTTATGATGACTATTTTGAAAGGCTTTGTGTAGCAAAGGTTTTATGCTCCTCTGATTATTTGCTTTAATTTTTTTGTCCCCCCTCTCTTGTGGTATTAGCTTTAAAAGGCCAAATTACTACTCTAAGTCAGAATAAATAACTTTCAATTTTCCATAGGAGCTGAAGTTAAAAGCTGAAGAATGTGAAAGGCTTTCTAAAGTGCGAGATCAACTTGGACAGGAATTGGAAGAACTTACAGCTAGTCTGTTTGAGGTTTGTTGGAGTCTTCCATGTGATATACTTAAGGGAAGCTGAGCCAGATGTTTTATGTAGAACCAGTATATTGTATGCTGAATTTTTCTGCCATAAGTGCATAAAAGGATTTGTGTCCTGAGGACTTGGGTGTGTGGAAGTAGAGGCTTAAGAAAAAGCAGCAGAATTTTCAATTAGATGTGAGACACCGTATTGAGCTTGTCAATCTGCCTAGACACAAAATGAAGAAAATAAGGGAAATAAATCAGCTTATTTTTTGGCATAACTATTTTGAGACAGCTTCTCTGTCTGACAACAAGGCTATCTAGATAAGAGCTAAATTTGGGGTTGCCATGGTGACTAAATAAAAAAATAACGTAGTTCCAGATGAATGGAGGTAGCAAGTACATAACTTAACCATGCTTTCATCTTCTGAATTTTGGCTCTGGCAGCATGCTACACCCACAGGCTTCAAAAGAAGCATTAGTGCTGAGTGATGCACCAGGGTGAAACCTGGTTACCAAGTGAGAAGCCTGAACTTTCAGTGGGATCTTTGCATTTGAGGAAAAGGCAGTAGTACCAGCAAAGATTGTGAGATAGTGTTACACAGAAATAAAATGCTAAATCCATAACTTGAAGTAGGATCAGTTCTCATTTTATCTTAAGAATATATATAGGAAGGCTTTGGGCCTAAGTTGTGGTATCTTTAACTGTCAGAATAAATTTCATAATCCATGGATGATTTATACATTTACTAAATTTTAAGTATTGGCTTTCAGCGTATGCGTAAAGATACAACATTAGGTATGTTTTAGAAGCAGTGTTTAAGCCTATGATATTGCATAAAAGTGCATTTGAAAATCAAATTACAAAGTACATCATGGTAGAGCAAGGTTACTTAAAATATTAAGCAATTCGTTTGTGTAAAAAAAAGAAATAGAAGAGTGGAAGGGTATTTTATAGTAGAAATACTTGTGTATGCTGGCGGGAGGAAAATGTTGGGCAGGTATTTTAACTGTGGAGGAATAAAAGGAAAATTATTTGAGACATTTTTTATTTATGACATTGCATTGCTTAGAACAGTGTGTCACTTTGTTAAAAATATGTTTGAAATACAGTTTATTAGTAATGATAGTTTGAGTTTGAATTGTCCAGACTGTTATAGGCATGTTACCCTAAGTTTTCTTTTGTGATTTCATTTCACTTAGATGCTCTAACAAGACACAGTGGTGAGGTTTATTGATTTTTTTGCCCTGGGATCTGCAGCCCTTGAATTCATGTTTAATTTTGAATCCCACTAATTTCAGCAGCCATATAAATGGATATGCTAGGGCTTATATTGTTGCATCCCAGTGGAGGATTGAGACTTGTTTTGCACAGCTGGGTGCATATATTACATTATTACTCTGTAATAGCACAGTAACATGCTTTGCTTTCAAAGATCCATCATTAAGCAGAAACTGCATGGTCAATGTTAAATGTATTTGTACACATTGTATAAATGTGTATGTTCCCATTCTTGCATGTGTCTTGTTATATGAGAAATTTACAAACCCATACTATACAGCTGTGTTGTATGCTAGTGGGAGCTAGATCTTTTGGTATGACAATGTATGAACTTTTTTGTTTTATTTATATAGTGTCCAGATGTGCTAGGCGCTTTACAGATATGAAAAGGATCCTATCCCAAGTAATTTGGTTGCTGGCTCTGATATTTCGATTTTTGTTGCCTTCAGTAAATACCACGTGAGAACAGTAATTTGATCATAGGCACAAATTGCTGGATCAGAGCCTAAACAAATACATTATACAGACAAAAGGCTTAGAGTTATGAGGTAAAAGGACATTGGAAAAACCCTCAGTCCTTTTATGCTTTATTGGCTTAGCCTTGTTTCTTTACTTGGATTGTTTTATTAGTGCTTTTTCCATTCTACTTTAAAAATATTTATTAAATAATGAAGTGTTTTTATGCTGTTGTTTTGTCTGTTTTATTGATGGCAAGAATTTAGACTTCATAGTTGTTTGACTGGTTCCTTCATGCTGAAATTTACAGTTGTCTGAAGCTGGTTATTCTGGCTAACAAGGGAGAAGTTCTTTTGAATGTGCTACTGTCCCTATGTTGCTTTTATTGCTACTGGTTGAGTCTTTCTCTTGGGGGTCAAGGAACTTGTCAGCCACCGGAGCGTGACTGGAGCCTGGTGTTCATGACAGGTATTGTTCCTGCTGGAGTGGGGTAGGTGGAGTTGCTGAATTTCTGAATTTGGGCTCATGACCAAGGAGAACCTTAGTTGGCCAATGATGAATCAAAAATCATAGATTTGTTGGGATTTTTTTTAATGTAGCTATTTCATTTCAGACTATTGCAATCTTAATAGTCACAGGTAGTCTTCATGAAGCAAAAGTATGTCATTAGTTGTTGGATTTTTCATAAATTTGTGTGAAGCATTTACACTAACCAAACGTCTTTTATAGGAAGCACACAAAATGGTTAAAGAAGCAAATGTCAAACAAGCTGCAGCAGAAAAACAGTTAAAAGAAGCACAAGGAAAGGTGAGTTTTTTCCCATTTGTTTGCTTTGTATTTTCACATGGTTTTAAGTCTGAAGTGTGAATCATAAAGCTATAGGTAGAGGATTACCTGTATACATTTTTAGAATATATATTCATATGCTCAATTGTTTTGTGTTGCTTGACATACTCTTAGTGAACACCCACGGACACGGTGTTTTAGTGTCATGTCAGCCAGCAAGGTGCATAGGAAGCCAGTGCTACTACAGTATGCAATTGCCTGGGCATCTGTGTTTTAATACTGTTGGAAGATGAAGTTCTAATTTGCAACGAGATACCTGGAGATGTTTTTAATTGATTTAATGTATTTATAAACGAATATATATTTTGTTTGTTAATGACTTTATTCCCCCCTGCCCTGTGAAGATTGATGTCCTCCAGGCTGAAGTAGCAGCATTGAAAACACTAGTACTGTCTACTTCACCAACATCTCCAACTAAGGAATTCCAGTCTGGTGGAAGAACTCCTTTTAAGAAAGGCCATGCAAGAAACAAGAGTACAAGCAGTGCTATGGGTGGCAGTCATCAGGACCTTACCATGATGCAGCCAATTGTAAAAGACTGTAAAGAGGTATGGTACAAGGATCTTTCTCTTTTTGGTGATAAACTGGCTTTATTGTTTTGTTTTACTCACAATAAATAGAATATGTCTTAAATCTTCATTTAATGCTTAAATCTTCATTTAATATCTCTATTTTTTCATTTAATATCTCTATATTTTTCATTAATGAAGGAACTTTCCTTACATACCAATAGGTGGTGATTTTTCCAAGTCTTATTTACCTTTAAATCATTAAGGGAAGATGAGATAAGATTTCGAAGATTGAAATTGCATGTGGTGATTAAAAAAACCCTAAACAATAAGCCAAACAGTATAACTAAATGATAGGTCCTGGTGGCCTTTTCATGAAATCCATCACTGAAAGTTCATAAACTTTCATAAGCATTGTATAAACTGACATAGAAAAGAGGAAGAGTCATTTTATAGATCAGTAGTGGGTGAAGGAGGCCAGGGGAAAGATGAAATTAGTAATTTATTAGAGAACAGGCGCTAAGTCACTGGAATCCTGAGCCCTATCTGTTTTTTTGCGTGTTTTTTTTTTTGTGTGGGATGGGTTTTTTGTTTGGTTGGGTTTTTTTGCTTGGTTTGTTTGCTTGTTTTTTGCATCTACTCATGTCACTGAAATTAGGGAAATAATGTGGCAAGGGGTTGGTACTTGAGCCCTTATAATGGTAGTAACAAAAATTGACCAGAGTGTGGAGAAGGAGCTTATTTTACTGGGTCGTTAGTAAAACAGCAGATAAAATCCAAAAATCAGTAAATGAGAAATGAGGCATTTAGGAGAAAAGTGGAAATAGCAAGATTGCTCTTGGAAAAGAAAGCTCTTGGAAAGAGCTACATTGTGCTGGAAAAAAACCTGGTGTCCTTGTTGATCATTATCTGAAAACCCCATCTCAGTGTTCAGTGATGATCAAAGACCTACAGAGACTTAGGAGTTCTTAGGAAAGGAATAAATAACAAAAGTGGTATTGTACTGCTCTATAAAAATGTAGTAAGCGTGTGTCTGTACATGATATATCTATCATGAATATGATATGCTATATATCTATGATATATATCCTATATCTGTATAGCTATGATATCTTCATCCCAGAAAGGGCACTGAAAATAGCTCAAAGTGTAACATAGATGGTCAAACCTGATTGAAAGATTTCTGTGTAGAGATACTTGAGGTAGAAGAAAAACCTCTGCAATCTCAGGTGATGTGGAGAAGATGAATGATGAACAATTATTAATGAATTAATGAAAACTCTGGAAGCTAAAAGGAAAATAATTTATAGTCAGTACATAATGAAACATTGTCATAGGAAGCAAGATTAAAAATACGTTCAAAATAAAGTCATGGAAAATCACAATAAAAACTCTCTCAAGATATATAGAAGATAGATATGACATTTGGCTTAGAAAGCTTCTTTAGCTACAGACTGCTAGAAGTTTTGAGGCTGTAGAAGAATACGCATCACTATCCTTCCCCTCAGATGTCTCTTCAGCCAGCTCTGTGGCTGCTGGCTATCGTCAGAAGGGTAATATGCTGACTGGATCTTTATGCTTCATTTCACAGTCATCATTAATTGCATTTGTAATGGGCACCATTTTATAAACCCAGAAATTAAGGCATCTTCCAGTTGATGGTTCATACTAAAAAAAAAAATCAGATTATTTACAACCTACTTGCCCACTTTCAGTGGTATCAAGGATTTTCCCTTACTAAAACTGAATCCTTGTTGCCCTTCAGAAAAAGGGAGAACTGAATGGAATCTAATTACTTTGTAAGCATCACACCGAGGTCATGACTCAATGAAATTTTTAAGTGTTGGGCAAGGGCAAGAGACCAGAGAAATCTGTTTTGCCTCAGTTTCTCATGGAGAGAAGGTGATGATTCTGGAGGACATGCTGCAGAAGAACCTGCCTGCCTGCCACTTTTCTTTAGTTAATTCACCTTTTTGTTGGCTGTGTAAGGAGACACTTCAAGGCTGCCTAAGGCTGCTCAAATTGGTGACTTTTTCTACCAGTGACGGCCCAGGGAATCAGTAAGAAGCACATTGGTTTTCCACCTACTGCGACTTGAGTATTTCTATTTCTCTTCTGATTGAGACTATTTAATGGAATGTAGAATGGGGTGAAAAAAGCAAGAATACCTTTGGCATGTTAGCTAGGACATTGTTTTAAGCAGGGGATACAGGCCTTCCCAGCGGTTCCTGTTATCTAGTGCTTTGGCATTTTGTTTACTGGCTTTATTTGTAGCTGCTCTAAGGTAAATTTTTTGCCTTTCTTGGAGCTTGGGTCTGGAACCCTAGTTCAGTCCCCTTCTTGCTTGTTCATGCCACTGAGTTGTTACTTTTTGGATCTTATTCTTCTGATCCTGAGCGAGTTGACTTCTAAGGGGGGTCAAGAGTACCCTTGCTCAGGGCTTTGTATTGGCCCTTAGCCAATAGATTGGGACCCTTTTGCAGAGTCTACCACCTAGAGCTTTGTGTTGTGGGATGGAGCTGGGTGTGAATATGGTCAGCTCTCAGATTTCTTTGTGGAATGTAGACAGAGTCACGAGTGTTTGGCTGTCCACCCTAAATTGCAGAGGGGCTAGAAAGCTGCCAACATCCCAGAGAAATATTTCCTAGTATGTGGTAGTAAGCTCTAGGATAAATAGACATGTCTAATGAATTTCAGTATTAAAAAGATTGAGAATAGCTGCCCTGATCTCATGCAGACAGGTATCGTTTCCTCACCAGAAATGTTGATAAATGCATCACTGTTGTTCAAAGAGCTGAGATATTTTGCTGATGTCATATTTACTGTAATGAAAACATAAAAAATTTAACTGGAATTGTTATTACATTTGACTGCGTATTTAATTTCAGGTAATCAAAACTGAGATCTAGTGAAAGCATATGTAAAGGCAGGGAGGAGATACACACGTATCACACATTGTAGCTTGAAAATGAAGATCATCAAGCTATGGTCACTGAACTATTTTGGTCAAGGCAGCTTCTTTATAAACTCTCAGTTTAGGTAAAATTGAGTAAATATAGAAAATAACCGAGTTGATAAGAAATGCATCTTAATTTTTAGAATTCTAGAGTACAAGTAAAAAATGGATGTTTTTCTGCTGGTATCTCTTGATTGTATTAATTTTAAAGCCAGACCTGAGATGGGTTTATGGGAAGTGTTCCTTTGGGGAGCAAGTTACACCTATTGAATTGCACTTGTACAATGAAGTTGGTGGCTTAGCAGCCAGAACACTTATGGATTAGCTTAATTAAGATAGTTGTTCCTGATTGTACCTGAGCATAATGCAAGTGGCTCTAATGAAAAACAAAATTTCCAGTCTAATTTCTGTAAGTTATTTTTCAAGGAAAAAAAGAAGAAAAGAAAAAGAAAAAAGTTTAACCAAAAACCCCTGAAAATGATGAAAAGAACTCCCCAAAGCATATGTGTTAGAGAATGGCAAAGTACTGAGAGCTCAGAAGGGGTGATGCATGGGGAATGAAAAAGAGACAGAGATTGGTTCAAAGCAGCACACTGTTCTTTTAAATAGGATTAAAAATCAACTTTTAGTATGTGCTATTTCTCCATTTCATTATCTTATCTGTCTTTTCTTTAACTGTACAAAATTTTAAATTCACATCCTGGCTTGTCTTTCTCCTGCAGTGTACATCCTTTCAATAGTTTTAGTTTTAGGAGTATAGCCTACTGTAGTTCAGCAGACTGAAGGTGCTGAAGCAGAATGTCAGAGCCAGTCTGAGGATGGTGCTGCATGTTCCTTTGGGACTGGAGTTAGTTTTATATGTTGGATTAGGAGCATGTGTCAGAAGCACTCACCCCCACTCTGCTTGGAGCCCATGAAAGGTCTTTTCCCAAGTAACCCTAAAGCAGATGGTGTGCTCTGGGAGCACCTCAGTGTGCTCTAGCTGTTAGTGGGTAGCAGACCTGTGAGACAGACTGCCCCATAATGCAAATAGATTTTTAGTAACAACCTAGTACCCATCTCTGGACCACCACACTGGGTAGGTGTCATCCTGCTGCTAACTGATCTCAGCCTGGAGATGACAAAACAAGGTGTTTTCAAAGCAGGTACAATTATCTTTTCCTAACACAGAATACAGTTCTTCTGAGCATGATTTAAGCGGTAATTTTAGCATTTCCTCTTTGCCTAGAGGAGCTGTTGGGGGAGCAGGCTCATAAATCATTTCCAGCAACCATCATTGCCTTTCTGTTGTAGAGAGGTGTAGGAGAGAGTTTTAGCATAAAGAGGAAAAGTGAAGAATATCAGTGTACTTTTAACTGAGTTGTACATTGACTTCTTGTTTTCTTAGGATATTCAGTGTGTTAGTCTGTTTTCTTTTAGTGGTTGGATAGCAGCAAATTGGAGTCAGAAGCAGCATGAACATGTAAGATGTCTAGGATTGCAGTTGTTTTCTTTGAATTTCTCTGCTGTTCTTAACTTACATAAATGGAGGTGAACTAAAGTAAGGAAGATGCATGAAGATGGAAACTGTTTTCTGGCTCTGCCTAAGTATTTCAAAGCTATCTGTAAGCTTAGGAAATGGAGGAAAGGTCATTAGCTTGTAGTTGTAGTGTGGAGTGGTAACCAGTAAATGCATTATCTCTGTATTGAAAATCGTATGTTTTGATTTGCTTGAATTTACAGGCTTAGGAAAGTGGATTTAAGAAGGTATTCATAGCTGAACCATGATAGCATTCTTTCAATTTACACATTACATTCTTTCAATTTTTACATTACAATGGAAAGCATTTTGATGCTTATTATTTACCTGTGGATGTTTGCAAATGATAGACACTAGTGTGATAATTATGTTACTAAAATATGTGAATTTTTGTGTGTTCTAGGCTGACCTGTCTCTGTACAATGACTTCAGGTCTTGGAAGGATGAGCCTACTATGGACAGAACATGTCCTTTCTTGGACAAAATTTATCGGGAAGATATTTTTCCATGTTTAACTTTCTCCAAAAGTGAGGTAATGGAAATGGTCAAAATGTGCTCACTAATATCTTCCCCTTAAATATGTTACATGGAGCCAAAAGACTACTATATTGTTTTCAATATGAAGTTTAACCATTTTTGTTTCATTGGTCTTTGGCAATTTACAGTGAAGTCCTAAAGTTTGACCACTTTTTTCTTCATTATTCTATTCCATTTATGCTCTTTCAGATATGGCCTTTTTATGTCTACTTCTTCAAATGTTATACCTGTCTGCTAGAATCTGATCATTGTTGGAATGGATGGAAGTTTTCTTCCTGATACTCCAAATAGAGTGTAAAAATCATATTCTGTGTCTGGTTTATATAGAGGGCAGTAGAGACAAAGATATTAAATTTTGTGGACTGATTTTCTCTCATATCAGTCAAAGCAGACTGCTAGCGTAGTCTGGGCCTTTTCTTGAAGAGAGGTTTGAGTTACAAGAATTAGGCTTCAGGATTTAAGATTCAACAGGGTAAGTTGGTAAATATGGTTTTAGAGGAATCAAATTAGGAGGCTTTTTTCCTTGTGTTATTCCCACACACTCTCCCATACAGAGGAAATACTAGAGTTTCACCTGTCCTGGGAATAACATGGAACTGATTACATATCCAATTGCTTTTCTTAGTTTTTGTCCTTAAGCACCATTTCTAGGCTGTACTTGTAGTATCCATCAGTGGGGAAAAGGGAGCATATTCTTAGATCTTTATTAAAATCAGAACAAGAAATTTTGAAGTCCTAAGTATTGATATTCTTTCCCAATAAAATTAAACACCTTACATAGAAAACCCTACATTTTCTTCATAATGTTCATGTGTTGTTTTCAGGAAGTGTTATGTTCTTTTCCCATGCTTTTCATCTACTGTTACTTGCTGGCCGTAAGCACCTGCAGTCTTTTAGTCAATTGTATACCAGTTTGTTGTGGTTGGTGTACAGCATCATATGAACCTCTCCCACTAAAAATTTACTTGGTTACTATGGGAATTAAATTGCTTCTGCAGTATATGTAAGTAGGCCATCCTGTTGTCTTTTGCAGCAACTTAATTTTGGAATGTGTTCTTCATTGGTAATATAAGTACTGTAGATTTGTATTGCCTTTTAAGGGAACAATGAGGCTTCTAGCGCTCGTCAGTTACACCATTTATTGTTTCCAAATGCTGTGTGTAGTGACCAGCTTCTGTTTTACTTGGCTATGGATGCTAGTGTGCAGTTAAACCAAGCAATAAATTACACATGTATTGTGTTTTTGAATAATTGAAAATGCAGCTATGTGAATGGTTGAAGTATTACGTTAACTCTCAGTAGCCTCTTATGTGTATGTGTAGTGTTCTGCTTTTGGCAGAAAGAGTATTTCGTATGAACTACTTTAATAGTACCATTCTGGTCTTAAAATAATTAAAGTACAATAGAAAAAATACCTTTATTACTTAGTAGGAAAGAACCTTGGCACAAAATTATTTCATTAGTAATGTAAGTTGCACCTTTTTTTAAATCAAGTAATGGCTATTACTTGGAACAGTGGTCTTGGACAAATGTTCAGTCCAATCAAGCAAAATGGTCACATTTCCAGTGTCTTATGATTGTTTATAAGGAGTGAACATAAAGAAACCTGAGCAAAGTTGCCCTTTAAGTAGGCTAGTGTTTGAAAGTTGCAACTGGCTTTTCTATATATTGTTCAGTCTTGTTTGAACACTTTGCTAGAACTATCTTTAGCTGAAAACACTGACATAACATTTACTTGTTTAATTTAAGATAAAGATGTATGGAGTATAATTTTGTGTTTTTCATAGAACACAATAAAATCAGACCAATTTTTTAAAATAAAGTTTGTGTGATATTCAGTCTCTGACAAGAGCATAGCATATATAAATACATGTGCTATTTGGGTGTATGAGGAAAGGCTGAAAATACAGTTAGTGTTTTAAACATGCTTCACTACATTCCTGGCTGTAAAGGAAGTTAGGTTGCCTCAGGGAAGGCAGGGTTATTTGTAGGGCAGAATTTAAACAGGAGCCTGGAAATGGGACCTCTTGGTCATGCTAAAAGTGAAATCTTATTTGTAATAGAATTTTTGTTTGATGGGTTGATTTTTTTTTTCCTTCCCCCCCCCCGCCGTGTTCTTAACTTTCCAGAATAAGAAATGTGTCACTGCTTTGAGGCAGTGGATGAAGCAGAGCTGTTTTTAACTGCTTTCTAAATTTCTCTTGCAGTTGGCCTCAGCTGTTCTGGAAGCTGTTGAAAACAACACTCTGAGCATTGAACCTGTTGGCTTGCAACCTGTTCGATTTGTGAAAGCTTCTGCAGTTGAATGTGGGGGACCAAAGTATGTTGAGCTGACACAGGGGGATACTCTTGACTCATTTGAGTTCTCTTGGCTTGAGAAAACTGCTATTAACTGATTACCTCAGTCAAATTTGTGTATCTTAAATTTAATTCCCTTAAAATCTAGGACTTTGTTGTTACAAATTTTGTGGGAAAGTAAGCAACTAATAAATGAAACTTTAAAAAAATCCCCTAATATAGAACAAACCTTACCATTTGGGGAGAGCTTGACTTTTGCTTGTTTTGATGCATTGACCCTGAAAGTAACATTGACCTCTTTGGAGAAGAGCATTCTGATACTTAAACCAGATGGTTTTGAACTGGGGGCTCTCAGCTGGAAAGCATCATGAAAGAAATTGGTATTGAAATAGTACAGACTGGGTTTATGACATCTGGAGTACTTGTGGCATAAAAAATTCAGGACATACGTAGGACACTAACAAAGGACATAGGTAGGACACTAACAAAGCTGAAATATTTGAGAAATATAGAGAGAGTTGATCCTCTGAATTTGAGCAGGAGGAATGTAAGTGGGAATGAAGATGAATGAGAGTTGGAATCTAAAGTAGGAAGTATGCTTGAATGACAGGAAGGAAGGTTATTTTAGAAAGTCTGGAATGGTCCTTGAGAAATGTGAAGCAAGACTTGTTTTCAGGTACTGATACAAACATTGAAATTGGGTAGGAGGAACTTGCCTGAGGCACTGAGGCTTTGATTATGTGGAAGGAAAGGGGATTGTAGGATGCCTTAGTGGATGTTGGAGTAAGAAAGCAAGGTCAGTCTGGATATTAATCTGAAGCCTTTCAAATCTTGAGAATGACTCGACCTTTCTGTTGGAAGCATTTTGGACAAGTTGACAGTTTACTCTCTAATATTTGATTTAAGAGAGCTCAATTTTACGGTAGAAAACTTTCATAAAAATGTTTTCATCTGACTCTAAGATTTTTTTTCTTTCTTATTGCCACTGCTTTTTAATAATTTTTCCTCTTTTGAGTGGAAGAGAAATTACTACTGACACATCTCAAAATTCTTTATTTTCTCTTTAAAGAAACTGTATAAAATTAAAATTGGTTTTGTGTGTTTTATGACTTAGTCTTTGATCCCTTCTAGCCTGCAAAGTTCAAGCATTCAAATTTTTTTCAACTTCTTCCTGTCACTAGAACAAACTCTTTGACCTGTAGCAGCCTCTCATCAAAAGGGCCCACACCAGTGATGGAGCTACTCAAGGAGTAGGGAATTCCTGTCCAAGATCTGCCACTGTAATCTGTGTTCCATGAAAGCAGTCGAGAATCTGGACAGTCAGAAACCACTGAAACAAATCATGTATCATCAAAAAACAACTGTCAAATGGATTTGAAGTCATTGTGGTTCAAGCGACTTTGCTACATCTTTATGTGATGAAATACTTAACCCAGACAGGAGACTCAACTGCATTATTCAGAAATTTCTGGAGATTTTTAGCTTGTTTTCTCCAGTGTAGGATAACTTTTAAATCAGAACTTAGAAAACCCTTACATATTTGGCAAGATAGAGATTCATGTTTTGGGATGACAGTGCACAAGTTGTAATTTATTTATTTTAGACATACCAAAAGGTCAGGCAAATTCTTTTCTCTCTTTTCCAACTCTTCTGTACCAACAAAAACTTCTGTGCTGCTGCTTGTAGATAAGTAATAGGTAAGGAATTAAGTATTTAAGTGTAATTTGACAGCAGTTGTGCTTTGCCTTATGTATTATTACTGACACTGAACGGGAAACAGGTGTTGCAGTTTTCACTGAATCAGCATAGCAGTTTCATGTTTTTATTTTTATATGGTGCAAAATGCTTTTTTTATTGAAACTATTGGCTTAAATGGGTGACTTAATATAGACAAACTGAAAATAAACAATAACAAAAGCTAGAGTAATGTTTTTAAAGAAGTCATTTTGTTGTACCTGTGCATTTTGTTGTACGTTTGTGTGGAGTTAAAAAGATGCATAAAATAGTGAGTAACAGCCCAAATAGCATAGTGAGGAGTGGAGGACAGAAAGCTGTGATAGTAGTGCAGAAAGGTTCTGAATATACAGAAGTTACTGAATGGTGGTAACTGTGATGGTGTGTAGGGAGTGCTGCCTTAACAAAAGGCAGCTGGGTTTCCCCAGAAGGTTCACATAATTGTCCCCAAGGGGAACAAAGGGCTGAGCTGTGTGTGCTGTACAGCACAGAACTGAGTCACCAGCACGAGCCCTCAGCTTCAACTGGTCTGATGGAAGACAACACAGAGAAGGCAATTATGTAACTAGAAAAAAAAAGAAGTTTTATTTTCCGAGCACTGAATGTTTGTCTTCTGACAAAAGCTAGACTGAAATTGTGATCCAGCTTGCTTCAGCTACTTTAGGATTTCTTGTATCAATGAATTGCTGTCAGTCCTCATAAATTGCTATGGAAAATTGTATACACACTTTTATTTTCTCCTGTTTTACATGGTTCTGTGGACCAGCTGCAGGCAATTTAAAAGGGCCTATGAGCCACTGTTCAGAACCACAGAAGCTTAGTAATTTTTGTTTCACTTTTGAAAGGCAGCTTGTTCTTAGACTCCCCAGTTTCATGAGGTAGAAATGAGAGAAAGAAGACCCAGCAGCTTTTAAAATTAATGAAACAGTGGTTGCCATGACAACCCAATTCATCTGAGAGGCTGTAATACAGACATTCAGAATAAATCAAATTCTTCTCATCTTTAAAAATTCATTGATTTCCTAACTCGTTTTTTTTTTTTTTTTTGGGAGCAGTTTGTGGTGACTAATGGCCTTTCCTGAATACTGCATAGTTGCAATACACCAGAAGTAAATTTGATTATTTTACTCTCACTTTTTGTAATGGTAACAGAAAGAATTACTGCCAGACAGCCCATTTTCCTTTGTCCCAGAAGATTTTATACTCTGAATGTAAAATATGATTTTGATTTGGGCATAAATGCAAAACTGGATTTAAAATGCATCTCAGAGAATTGACTGCTCTTCTGTGAGGCTGACTTTTTTTTTTAGGATGAAATACAATATCAAGCGTAACTTTAAAAAAATCTGTTCAAATTTGGCATCAACTGATACTTTTAAAAATGTTTATTTGACATATCAAGAGTTAATTAAAGAAATCCCACTGTGCCATCGTTGTCAAGTGAATTTAAATTTGTGAATATGGAAGTGCATTCCCAGAGCTGAAGAAAGTTTTAGAATTCAGAAAAAGCATAACACACCAGTATTGAAGTGAAATTAGGCCTTGTGGAACTAAAATAATTGACAACATAATGTAATAATTGCAGCTTGTAAAATGAAGTAGAGACTCATCTATCTGTGCCAATATGAAGCAGTTACATTAACACCATAAACACATGCATGTGTTTAGACATTAATGTCAGATTGGTTTATTGAATCATGTGACCTTTATATTTGTAGGAAATGTGCTCTCAGTGGACAAAGTAAGTCATGCAAGCATAGAATCAAATTAGGAGATTCAAGCAGCTATTACTACATTTCTCCTTTCTGTCGTTACAGGGTAAGTAGATTTACTATTATTTAATTTTGTGTAGTAGTTATTTAACTATTTTTTCCGTGCCTCTATACAAAATTACATTAACCACCATTATTTTTATGAGTTTAGATCACTTCTGTGTGTAACTTCTTTACATATATTCGATACATCCAGCAAGGACTGTTGAAGCAGCAAGATGGTGAGTATAAAAGATGGTATTTCACCTACATAAAGGGACATATACATAGTGCCTGTTCCTAAAAGTTTCTCTCTGTGCAACAAAATTGCTATCTGTGACCTGACATTACAGGTTATCAGTTAGTCATTGTTGTAATTTTGAGAATATGTTGATATTTCACTCTCCAATAAAGTTATTTTTTAAAACAACAAATTATAATGCATTGATTTTCAGTTCATTAAAAAACCCCTTATACAGTAAGAAATGTTAAAACAAAATCTAACTAGGGGAGTTAGTCACAGTTTTTCCACACAGTGGTCAAAAATCAAATCTCTGTCGCAGAATGTGGAGGTATTTTGGATGCAAAAAACTTCAGTTTGGTTTGATCTGGACCAGTTTTTCTTTAGCTTGGCATTTTGGTATGTCTTCTGGTTTTGTGCAGTGGCAGTTGAGACAGCTGTTCTTGTCAGACTGCTTTTTCAGGGGGAACTGGCAAGAAAGACAATATTTTGGGTAAAATTGCAAAATGTAAACAGGTAATTTTTTATATATACAGAAAACCTGTAATGATTCATCTGAGTGCAGCTGAGAAATGAGATCATTGGAGTGGCATGGCCAAATCTTGATTAGGGCTCTGCTTATAAATGTAAGGCTTGATCACCCTCCACCCCAAAAGAGAAATGTGCTTTTTGCTGCCATTGCTTCAGGCTGTGGCTTGGGGGGGTTCCCTACCTTTGTCACCCAGTTGCTTTGGTCGTGTCAAAATATTACATCCAACAATTGCCTATTTAAACTGTTTCTGCACAGTAATTCATAAATTTGCTTAGCTGGACTATGTGGTTCTAATATGTCCATATAAAAGAAGGTGTTTGTGAAAACATATTCACAGTACACCTAGTTACTTGATTCTGGAATTTAAAAATATATTGCATGTTGGAGGCATAGCTTTGTCTTCATTTTCCGGACCATTTTACCTGTTTATCACTATAAAAGGAAAAGATTATTTGGCTGTGTTTAAACTGCACACAGTTGATTTAGCTGTCCAGGTCAAAGAATATTGCCAAACAGCTTTCAGTCCAAATTTTTTTGAAACAGGTTATATCACTCAGGCTTCCAGAAACACTGAGCACAGATAGTGGGAAAAGTGTCATTAGCGCCATGTCAATAGTAAATTAAAATATTTGCTTTCACTGTGAAAATGTAATTTTTTTTTTTAGTTCAGTTGCATTTTTGAAAGTAAAGTAAACCAGTTAATATTGTAATATTTATGGATGTCTGTGCATTTCATTATTCCAGTTTTCAAGTCTCTGTGGATTTGCTCCATCAAGAATTTGGCTAGAATTAGCCCTGCTTTGCTACCTCACCTATAGTCATCTCTTCCTGATGTTTCCAAATTTCAAGAGCTCAGGATTTTAGCTACACCCAAATATTTCTAACCTGAAGTACTCCTGAGGTGATAGATAGACTTAATTACAAAAAATAATGCTGTTAATCTTCAATGTTAAAGGGTCATGGAATTCACCGAAAATTCAGCTATTTACTATACTTAATTATGTTTAATAAAACCTTCAGATGGTGGTAATTTTTGCTGATTTACTAGCTTCACTGAAGATCTTGAAAATGTGTTATTTAAGTTTTAATATGGTTTGTAGTCCAAAGGCTTTTACTTTGACTGAAAGGACTTGTGAAGCTTCAACTAAAAATTATTTACTTTGCTATCAAGATAAAAAAAAACTTAATTAATGGGCTTTTTTACATCATATAATGAAATATTTTCAGCATTATAAGAGTGATTTATTTTTCCCAAGAAGTTTTCTAAAAAAAAGTTTGGTGTTTCAGCTCAGTTGTCATCTTTACTACTAGAACATAGAATTTGCATTTCTAGATTTATGTAAGGATTTCAACAATACATTCACAAGAATGTAGGCACTCATCATAATTGTCTGTATAAGGTGCTGCATGCATTTCTACTAATGCACCATATAATTTTTAAGACAGGTCACTGACACAAAAGTGTTTTTGAACTGTGGTAGGGAAGACCTTGTGCTTGTTGTTCAGGTTAATGATATTTGTAGACATTCTACTTCAGGATCTTGACTGCATGGAAATTTTGTCTTGAATAATTATATACCCCATGATTTTGATTTGTATTGCTATGACGTCCAGAAGCTTAAGCTATGCATTAGGCTTATCACATTTAGAAAGATAGAGATGAAATAAGAAAAAAAGGTCTTTGCTACCCAATTTATTGTTGCTAGTAGACTAGTGTAGGAAAAAAGGGAGCAAGAAGGATTATAAAAGGCAAAATTGCAGATTCTTTGGTGAAGCAATTCTTATTCAACAAGCTCTACTTTTTTCTTTTTGTAGTAATTTAGTTTCACAGAAAATGAGTCAAGGGGCAGGGAAGCTTAAATAAGAAACTGCAATTAATTGAAGCTGACAAGAATACTGATATAGTTCTGCTCTCCATTTTAAAGATAACTAAAATCTGAGGAATTTTTCATAGGACTCTCATTTAGAATGTTTAGGATATGTGCTTGAACAAATTTTGTACAATTAGCCTTTACACATACTAACTCTGATTTTACCAGATGTTTGTTATGAAGTTCCCCTAAACTTATGTAGAGTAAGGCAGCCTGAATACATCAGTTGGAATAAAATGTGAATTTGGTATATTTAATGATATTTCTGTCTTTTTTAGTGGATCAGATGTTCTGGGAAGTTATGCAGCTGAGACGAGAGATGTCACTAGCAAAACTTGGCTACTACAAGGAGGAGCTCTAAAACTTTTTACTCTTGCGCGTGCATGAACTTCATTGAATATACATAACTAAAATTGCTGAACCTCTTTTTGTCTCTTGATATTTATTTCCACAAAGTGGGTCCAAGATCTTTCTCCATTTGCAGACGGCACTAAGAAGTACTGTGATTGTTTTAAACTGACCTATGCTGTATATGCGTATATATAATACTTAGTTGAACAAATGTGGTAAGCACTTGCAGGTGTATTAGTGATTGTAATTTACATTTAAAAACAAACCTTCTGATTAAAGTGTTAATCTGAAGCAGTCTCTTGTCTTCTGTTCTTTGTGATGCAGAACGTGAACCTCCCCAGTAGGACATTCCAAAATACAAAACTGGTTTTATTAAGAGCAAATAAATGCCTAGTGTTTAGGTACACTTATGTAGCTTTCTATACATGTACGCCAGTACAGTTAACAGACAGCTGGGAGAACTTGGAATTGTTTGAAGTGCTGCTTTCCTATACTTGTAATTTTTAAAAATATGTATATAGGAAGAGAAACACATATAGTGAAGAGTCACAGCACAATAAACCTGAGTGTCTTCTCTTTAAGGAAGGATGCTTTTCAAATATGAAGGAACAATAAAATTATCTTATTTGCTTTTTGGTTAGAAATCTATTTTGACCCATATATGACTGTTAAAAGCTTTCTCTTTCCCTCTAATTTTCTTTCACTAGAATTTTTTCATTCATTTAAATTAGTTTTTTTTCCCCAGTCTTCCGGGGAGTTTTCAGTGTCTTATACATAATTTCCCCCATAGTTGTTCTTGAAACTCAGAAATTTCCATTATGTGATTTCTTTAACATGCTGATGATAATTTCCATATAATGTTACAATTTGTATGTGTGAAAAAAATGGTGTCAGAGAACCTCCAAAAAGGATCCTGGCCTTTTAAGAGATGCTTTTTCTGTTGGAAGTGTTTCTTTGGCACTTGAAGTTGAAGTGATCATTTTTTTCCTGGGCATTGTCTCAGCTGAAAGCAGACAGTTATGATGTTACAAGGAACATGGTTGTGGGTATGAACTGGGCTTGCCTTTTTGGAAAAACATTGGATCTCAGTCCTGACAACGATTTATCAGTTGCACACACGATTAAAACTTTGACAGGTAAACTGACTAGAAGGTGAGCTTATACAGTTCTTTTTCTAACAAGAAGCATCTCAGTGGATCTCTTTGGTGTTGAATAAAACCAACACTATTTGTCATTGTCTTGCTGCAATGTTCTCTATTTTCATAAGAGTCAATAGAAGGGGCAGTGAAATTTAATACCATGCTTGTGTTGCTTGTATATACATGAAAACACTTTGCAAGAGTTGGCTTTGACTGGACATTTCAATGCTAAGATAAAAACAAACAACTGAACCTAGATGTGATTAGTAATGGAGTATGTAGGTCCAACCTGGGCAGTTTTAGTACTGAGGGAATACTCCCATCACTGGGTACTACTTGCTGTTGTAGAAACCTGGAGTAATTCTACCAGCAGTTGTTAAAGGATTGTTTATCCATTCAATAATGCTAAGGAAGTCTGGCTTTACTCAGTCTTAGAAAACAAGCTGTGTTTATTGGTATTAATTTTTTATGTTAGGCTCATAAATGCTTCCTAAATGCTTGTTAATCCTTAGTTTAGATAATGAGATAGAATGGTTTCCATCATTAGCTAACAGTAGGCAAATGGTAGCCAATAGCTACTATTTGGACTTAATATAAAACAAAATCCTGCTATTTGGACTTACTATAAAACAAAATTCTGTTGCTCATTTAAGCAGAGAGAAGGGGCCTTTCTATACATGGTAGTATCTACAATGTACTGTGCTGAGGTGATTTTCTTGTACAAAGGTGTACCCCATGTAGTGCATCTCAGCAGTAATGACTGACTCAATTACATCAACATCTTGTAAATGCTGACTGACTTCTGTTGTCGTGTCCTAATCCAAAATTATTTTCTGTATTTTTCATATGAGAAGTTTATCATGAGAAACCTGTGTCACTGTGAGTGTCTGGGGCTTGTAAAAATTGGACAACTACTTGTCTGGTGAATATAATTACTTCCAAAAATGTCTTAATGTCAGACTTCATTGGAACTTCTGCTCATAACTAAATGCCTTTTTTTTTGATGTCTACTCAAAACATTTGAGTATTTCTCTCCTGTTTGCTTAGTGGTGACAGAATGGGCAGTTTTCAGTGTTTAAAGATGAACTAAGAGAAAGTGTAGTAGAGTTTGCTACTAGCCTTAAAAGAGCTTTGTTCCATGTTCTGCTTTCCATATGTTACCTTAGACAAACAGGCTAATCTGTGATTTAGTTTTTTTAATAATAGTAACAACATAGTTCTACTTCCCTACCAGTGATGGCTTTGCTCTTGCTTTTTTGATTACTATTGCTTCTGTTGGTAGTACTAATTACATGGCCTGTGTGAAAGTACAAAGACAAGATAAGTAATTTTTATTGCTACATTTTTTGCGCATGTGTAATTAGTACTGGGACCAAAGGTCCTTAAAACGAGAACATTAGACTTACTGACAGGCTAGAATCCATGTCATCTTGCCTCAAAAGCCTTGTTAGAGTCTCCTTTTGTGTAGTTTAAGTCCTTTACATAAAGCCTAAGTATAACCCTGAATCTAGTTACAGAGGAATGAAATCAGCTGAGACAAAGTCATTGAAATCCCTGACAAAATCATGATGTATTCCTTGGCATGCTCGTAATCATCTGGAGGAGACTGCATTTGTCCCAGTGGGAGCTCTTCAAGTAGTAGGAAAGCAAAACACTTCTACTGGCTTGTCATGGATGTGGTGGGAGAAAATGAGGCCTTGCAGCAGTTCTTTGAAGGTAAGACTAGTTTCAAGAGAAGCCTTAACAATTTTTAGTGTCAGCAAAACCAGTAATTGTTTGGGGGTAACTGAGGAAGAAAGGAGGAAGAAAAAATGCTCGGAAACCCAAAGCTGCGTTTACACTAAGTTATTGTGGAAGACAGTACCAGAATGATTACAAATAGTACAGATGTGCTGCAGTGCCTTTTTCTTTGTGCTCTGGCCAGAATACCAAAGGGAAGGCACACCCAGCAAAGCCTGTAGTATGGGCAAGGAAATTGTCTTGAAGAAAAACTGGGAAGTGACTGAGGACTCATTGCAGTGTAACACTTCTGAAGTCTTAGTGATTTTCATGTGGATAGAGATCTCACGTCCTTCTCAGTTTTAGCATGTCAGGTAAAGAGGGTTTTCTTTCCATGAACTTAAATGGCCTGATTGTAACTGGTAAAATGTTAATTGTATCAGTATCCTCAGGATCCTTCTGAAGAGTTAAACGTGGATATTTTTGTCTTTTGGCTGAGATCATCTATCCTGCCTTTTTCTCCAAGACATTTTCTATTCTAGCTGGTCCAATTAGTTTCATCATTTTCTCTTACTACACAGTTCACTTCCTAATAGATTCCATAATAAGACTGCATTTTTAGACTCTCTGATAATGTGTTAAAGGCTTTTTACTTTTGTATTTGTTTTACTATTTTTTCTCTCCCTTCCTCTAGTTTGCACTTTGCTTTTTGTTTTTAATATGTAAACTGTTCTATTCTAAGCTGCTTTTGTTGTATTTGTTTCCAAATGCAGTATTCACTGGCCTCAAAGTAACTTGGGAAACTACCAAGTTAACTACCTGGGAAAATCACTCTTGTGATTTGCTTTCTGTGTTATTCTTTTCCCTGCCCCTCTGTTGGCCTGAGAGGTGGCAACTGTAACTTTTAAATTTTAATTTCAAGCTAAGACGTTAAAAAATTGATCAAAGAAATATATTTAAGCCAAGAAATTTAAATTAGTGAGCTGCAATCCAGAGCTGCTAGCAAGCAAATGTGTTGTTTATAGATGGTAGGAAATTCATACCATGTTTCTTAAGTTCAGTTTACGTCATGGAGTTGAAAGGCTAACAAATGTTTTTGGCTTTGCTTTTAGCATACTAGTTAAATATCAAAATAGTGTTGAATACAAATTACATTACAAAAAACACATTTTTTAGGAATCCTCTTGGAAAACATGACTTTCTAGGGAAGTATAAGTTAGATTCTGTTGACTTTTGTGACAATGATACTTTGATGGTAGAAGGTGTGGCAGGGATTTTAGCTGTATAAGCTCTTCAAGGAGAATTACTATTTTTAATTATATAATTATTACTTCAACTCTTTTTAGAAGGTCTTTTGGTAGTGTGTGCCAGGGTGAGAAGCCCTGTTGATTCCTTTTAATTACAGGAAAAACAAAACATCTTGGGATGTCATGTCCCTTTTGTAATGTGTGGTTGTGCTGTGTTCCATTAGAACGTGACAAAGGTCTGCTAAGGCCATACAGCATGCAGTGATGCTGTTAGATGGCTGAATTTCATTATCTGGACACAGATACGTGTCAAGGCTGCAAGAGCCAATCATTCATTCAGCATGGAGTAGGCTCTCTTGCTTTTGTAAACCATAGGTAAGTCTGAAAAGGGAGCAAGCTGAAGTTGAGAGGTGGTTAGCCCTCTTTTCAAGCAGGGGCTATGTTTACTGAGCACAAAGCCAGTTTTAAGTAGTGGCATCTCTGCAGCTTAGCACTACAGCTTGTGGGCTGGCTTTGTAACACCCCAATGAGGCAAAACCTCATAAAGCAAGAGTCATAAATTGCCAGTGTTGATTTGGTGGTCTCTGTGATTAGTCATAGCAGTATTAGAACATGGTTTTTCAGGGCTATGAAAAACTGGATCTTATGATATCAAGGGGAGAAGGGTGCTACTGAGTGGTTCCTGAGTGGTTCAGTTTTGATTTACAAACACATCCACTGGCAGTTAATGAATCTATAGATCTGCTTGGTAAAATTATTTGAAATTCATGAACCAAAAGAATCTCCTCTGCCTTGTGCTTTAACTCCTTACAGTCCTTATTTGTTTAGACACTCACTAGTAAGCCAAAATTGCATCTGCAGTATTGTGAGGGGACAGTCTGAAACAGGATTTTTTCTCAAGGAAAGTGAGATAATGTTTGTTTTCCTGGCAATCACTTCTTTGAATAGTTGACAGACCTTTTAGATTAGATATGACTCTGGGATATGACCGTGGCTTTTTCTCATTCAAGTAAATGGCTTTTGTCTAGTGTTGCTGGGAAGTTTTGATTTTTTTCTGTTTCATTTCACTTGTACATTAGAGATCTGATATTTGATGCAGGTTTTTTCCTATTATTCTTGTTGAAATGAGTATTTATAATTAAAACATTCTGCATTTTAGAATCTGTAAGTTCCTATTTGTCAAGGGAAGGTCAGAGCTCCTGATTAGCTCATCCACCTGTGTGTGGCAGAACAATCTGTTCTTGCTGATGTTATCAATAAGAGAGATCTGGTAGAAGGTCAGCCTAGTTACTGTTGAACTTGGTCTTTTCTGTTGTAAGTTACTTTGAGGTGTCTGAAATGCATGTTTTGTCTGTGATCCAAAGAAATCTCTTCCTCAGTGGAATCATCACCTCTCTGTATACTCATACTTCTGCAGGGGTAACATGGAACATAGATTAGAGTTTGTGGTAAATAATGAAGCCACTGAAGAAACATGCCCTTAAAATACAAAGTACTAAAACTCCAGGGGAGCCACATACCGTTTTAAGGATGAGAGTTTGAAACAGGAATAAAAGATGAAATGAAAAATATAAAATATTGATGGTAAGATTTGTTTCTATAGAAAATGTTACTTTGGGAAAAAAAAGTATTTCTTAACACAAACTTGCTCCTTACAATTTGGAGTAACAGGTCTTTCTTAAGTTGAATGACCTATGCTGTGATACCTCCTGGCTGGCTGCAGCTGGTTTAAACTTATAACCTTGTAGCTCTGCAGCTTGTGTCTGTCAGAGAGCAGGTCTGTTCCAGTCATATTGAGCTGGACTTTTGTACACAATTTAAGTGGCAACAAGTCTTGGAGTCCATTACCATGAAAGAAGTGCCTATAAGCCCCATAAGTAATACTTACCTTAGTGTAAGTCAATGAGATCCAGTTGGACCATTGAACCTGTACAGTGGAGCTCATAAAGTGCTGAAACCTCTTTTTGTAAAAAAATACTTATTTTCGTGGTTAAGGTGTCTTAAGGTGGAAATCAGTTATTCTCAAGCAGAAACATATCCCTCAAGTTGCAAGGCTTTGTAGCAAACTTGAATTTGTCTGTTCAGCAAGCATCACTGAACACTGACCATGTTCTCTGTGCTGTTAGTACCCCTTGAGCTGTATATAAGGATTGTTTTGTGTGTAAAGTAGCTGATATTTTAACACTGAGCTTACTATGGATAACTGGACTTGGCTAGGAGCTTCCTGGCATTCTCTTCTAATGTCAGGAAATTATTAGTTTAGTATTGATTTTTAGTCAATATTATTTCTCTGTTCCCCATCCTTCACTTTCCATTTAGATACCAGTGAAAAGGAGGCAGCCGATTTAAATGCAGCTATACATGAAGCTACATGAAAGTATTCAGAGAATTGATCAAGGTAGATTTTTCAGGGATTGAGACTTGGTCACAGGACCATAGAGTCAGGCTGAGGAGCTGGGTGATGAGAGCCTCATGTCTGGAGGAAAGAAGAGGGTGTCTGCCAAAGAGTAACTGCCAAATTAATAGGCTGGAGTTCATACTTCTCCTTGGGAGCCTGTGGCTGGGTATTAGGGACAGACTAGGTCAGAATGGGCAGGAAACAGAAGACAGTGGTACTACTGGTAGGTTTTAGACTTGGGGACAAAGCCACAGAAGTATCAAGCTTGAGAAGAAATGAGAAAAACATATAATCATATGCAGGCTGTGACTACAGTGTGTGTTCTGCAAACATCTGTGTGTGAAGCCCCTGCTGTGGCACTGCCTTGTCCTTTCATCTTCATCTCTTTGTTGGGTAGCTGGTAGTCCTCTGCACAGTGACACCAAAGTTGAATGTGTCACTCAGTGCAGACTCTTCCAGAGAGGTCTGGGCACATTGCAGCATAAACTGAACTGCAAGCAGAGCCAAGCTGATGATTGAGGCTGCTGCCTCCACATATCCTCCAGCAGCTCTTAGCCAGGCACATGGTTCTGTGCTTCACAGAGGCCTCACCGCAGGGCTTGTCCTGCCGCATACACACAGTTAGTTCCCGAATCTCACCAGCATGTAACATCCAGGTGAGTGACTGTCTTGCTTGGTGCCCATATCTGTTAAGTACTTACTGTGATCTAATGCCTGTGAAATGGATGCCAGCATTTAAAATAAATTTGCATATGATCCAAGAGGTCCTCCTCTGCTGAAACAGATGCTAGTATGTGATGCCACTGACCTGGAAAGTACATTAACAGAGTTGTGCAGTGCAGCAAAATGTGCCCACTCTTCTGTGTACCTGCGTCACAAACATTCATTAGTGGTGGCCTGTCTTCCTGGTGTACTTCCTCTCCCAGCACTGCTTATTCTTTCATTCTCCTCCTCGCCATTTAGCTGTTCATGCAAAGTGGAGAGATTAAGCAGAAAATATAGATATTTCTGTTATCATCACTTAGCAACAGAGCTATTCTCTGACTGTGGATGTCCACTTGAAAGGCCTTGTCCATGTTTGATTTAGAGTTGTATTCTTTGATTCAAAAGAGCCTGTCTCTGATCTTGGTCAAAATAAAGGATTCTTGGTTGTATGGTACAGGAAAAACATTTTGTATGTGACATCTGACCTCAAGTTAGTAATGAAAGTATATCATTCTACATGAGGGTTTAGTGGTTTGAACAGGAAGAACGGGTGGGGTAAAAGAAGAAGGTGATAGAATCATTTTCCAGTGGATTGCATTAGTAAAAGGAGAAAGGTTTGCAGTTGAAGGTAGGGGGACCCCATATTCAGACATGAAGAATGAAAGGATGAGACTACAACAGGTTTGAGGAAGGCTGCTAAGGAAACCCAGGCTCTTTTGCTCTCTCTAGCTGGTTTTCCAAAGTGATCTGCCGCTGCTTCCAGAATTTGTGTGTTCCAGTTTTGCTGTGATAAGCTAATGGGCTGCACCTATTGAATCTGTTCTCTGGTATGCGTGGGGTAGTTTTGTTTACATCATCAATAAATTGAGATGCGAGGATCTATCAGTAGCACACCCCCAAGTTGCTATCCCCCAGTGAAAGGCAGTCAAAATTAAGGCTACAGCACCAACAAGTAAACAATACCTAGATTAATCTATGACCACAAAGCAATTTGGGAAATGTCTGTTAGCAATGTGGATTTATGCATTGAGGGAGTCCTGTGCAAGGTGGTGGATTTTTAGATTCTGCTTGCATGAATGTCCTTTCTAAACACTGGATCAAGAAGGAACAGTATCAGACAAAGACATCAGAGAAGGAACTGAAGCTATATTAGGGTAAGTGTCCTATGCAAGGTAGTACAGTGAGAAGACAGCAAATGCACCAAAGGCAGTGACTGCTCCTTGGCTCAGAGGCAGAGATTAACCTTTTGTGTTTTCACATGCTGCTGCTGAGCTGGGGGGACACGGTTGGTGTCAGAATCTAGGGCTGAGCCTCACATCTCTGGCTGTGTGGGCTGGTCCATTTTGTCGTGTGTGAAGTGGGATAGAAGCACTTGCAGCTCAAGCAGGAATGTCAAGACTCTTATCTTGTTTGCATTCTGACTGGCCACACCTGTATTTATGGAAGGCTTGCTGCAGAGGTGGGGATCCTGCAGAGTAGGACTGCTTGGCTGGGTTTTTTAATGAGTGCCCGTTGACTTTCTACAAAAGTTGTCATGAATTCCGGAAACTTTATAATCATAAAATCTGTTTATAGCCTTCAGTTACTAAGCAACACAGGACAAAGTACTGAACTTTTCTACTTGCTAATACATTTAACATGTTAGTGGGCTGGTTTTTTTACAATAAAAGGAAGCTACCAATCAAACATTTTAACAGCTTTATTTGGGCTTTATTTAAATTCAGGTGGTGGATTTTTAAATGGAGTTTTAGATCAGAAATTCACTGCAGTACTTATGAGTACTAATGCACCAAGTGGATCTGTGTAAGACAGTATCTGAGCTTCAGTCAAAAAAACTGTTTAGACCTCAGTGTAAAGGAGTTGGAAACTATCTTCAAAACCCTTTTTCTCAGTTGCAGACTGGGGTGCTTCATCCTCCTGCTGTAGTAATTCCCTGAAGCCTTAATGCCATGCATTCAGGGATGTTTGCCTGGTGCTGCTCTATCATCTGCAGTGCCCCTGCACATTGTTAATTACTCTGCATTTCTCATGATCCTTTTTCCCACAGTGACTAAACCAGAAGCATAACCCTTTTGTTACACATGAGAAAGGACAGATTTGGTTTTCCTTTGTGTAGGACCATTGGCAGCATCTCTTATTCTAGAACACTGACAATTCCCTCTGAATTTCTGTCTTTTTTACTTTTAACCTTAGGGCAAGATGTCCATGGAGCCTTGGAAAATCCCATGGTGGATACAAGCCTGTTGGAAGAATTCATTAGTAGTGACATAGAGTTTGGAACTTTGTAAGTAATATAGCAAAATGTACTTCCTCTCTTTAGCCACAGCTCTTGAATTGTTTTATTAGTAGATTAAAACAATTTATCTATGCCTTGATGCAATATGAATTTCAAGAGGATTGTGCCTCTCTTGGCATTGTTTCTTGAAGCTGTATAGGAGGACTTAGAAAAAATGAACTACAGCCAGTAATGGAAATATGGTAGTCTTCTTGTTCAATGGAATGAGTGATAATAAAGTCTGAGTTAATTCACAGCTGTCAAGCTAATTGTGACATTAAATGCAGAACTGTTGCTTCAACGTTCCTGTAAGTGCTAATTTACTGTTTATATACAGAATAAGTGATAAAAGTGAGACTGCTGTATAATAAATTGAGAGAATAATAGAAGTCCCCCAGTTTGAAGGAAGCAGAGCACCCTAATACTTAGTTAGAACAGAAACTGTCCATCAGTCTCTTTTGAGACTAACTTTAAAACTATCAAAGGATACATAGTGCAAAGGCTTATGGTCAGGGGTAGAAAATTATGTAGTATAGATCTATCAAAGACTTAAACACCAAATCTTTCATCAAGACAACTGTCAGATGATTGTTGTTCAAGGCAAAATACTATTAATGGGGTGACACTTGCATTTGCCAAGAAGCAGAGCAAAAAGGGATATTTTAAAAATAATTAAACATGGAAATTTTCATTCTAGACAGATTCAGCAGCACATGTTTACTTAAAGTGAGCCAAATAGGCTCCTACCTGCTCTAAATCATGAATAATGAATTGATTCTCTTTGCCCACACTATAAAAGTAAAGAAGAATGAAGAGAATATTGTATGTGAATATCCATAACTTTTATTTTTAGAGTGACTAAATGTGTTTTAGGTTAACAAGATTATTGAATTCCTGTATAACAACTTTAAAATGTTATTATTTTGCTTTTCTACATAAAGTATAGCCAAAATGTAAATGTGTATATATATATGCTATTATGTAGCTTAAGTAAGTTAGATATTATAGTTACAGTGCTACAAAGTACTTACATGGAAGAAAACCATCTGTAAAACTATTACGTTTGCAAAGCTGAACAGGATTTTACACTTACACTAGAGTTCTATTTTGTTATTTATGGGATTAGAACATTTACTGAATCATTAGAACTGTACAGGTCAAATTATTAAGCATTTGTCTGTAGTGCAGAAAATTTGTGCATAAACAGAATAGAATATCATAAAGGAACATGTCAAAATACTTCGAAGGGGAAAAAATATTAAAAGCCTCCATATATACATACAAAATGCAAAACTCCATAATGTCATGTGCAATGAAAAGGGTGCTGTTACCACCAAGGTCTTGGGCATACCTTGAAATTTCCATTAAAGATCATCTTACATAAGAAAGGCTATCAGCATTACATTTATTCTTCTCTTAAATTACATGTGACGCACCATGTGATTTCTCCATCTTTTCCCACAGTAATACCTTCTGCATTATTAGTGAAAGGAGAAAAAGCGTTGCAATGTCCTTTGCTGAGTGGGCATTTCATTGATATTCTATCTTTGTAACGTACAATCATTTAAACTACAGATTATTTTCTTTTCCTTCAAAAAGCACAGTATCAGTTTCAGTAAAATTCTCACTTGGAGATATACCCCTGCTACCTCTTTACTTCATAAATACTTTCTCCTAGAAAGTGTCTGTCTCTCTATTTTACTGAAATAATCTACATTAAAGAAATCTACAATAATCTACATTAAAGAAATCAAGTACCAAGACAACATTTGAAGCCAGAATATGAACTGAATGTGCAGAAGGGAAGTTTTAGACTTTTATGTATATATCTTTTAAAATTTTACAAAGCACAATTGGAATTCAGTATATATGGATCAAATATCCCACAGGAAAAAAAGAATAAAATGAAATATTTACTAACTATTCAAAGTTGAAAACAAGATTTAGAGTGTTGTAGTCACGGTATTTAAAAGCACCAGAGAATCTATTTTGAAGGAAATTAAAGAATATTCTAATGTGGAATTTTAAAATTGATTTTTAAAGAGGAGCCATGTGGTTGAAGCTAACCCAAAATGCAGGGTTGTGGACATAACATGTTAGAAGACCAGTAGCAATACCATTAAGAAATGCACAAGCATGTGTCAAAATAATAGGCAGTAGCCAAAAGTGAAACTGCTCTCTTTAATGCCATCCAAACTCAGAAATATAAAATCTGCAATGGAAAAAATAGAGTGAAAATTTTCCATTGATGCTTGAAAATATTTGCTCTGTGTGTGTGAACATGCCTTTTATATATATGAGGGTGTCTCTTAAGGAATTTTATTTTATTCAGCTTCTGAGAGAACACTCAGCTTTGGTACAGGAGCTGATTCTCATTAGATTTCTGTTATCCTGCTGCTGCTGCTGCATTTTTAGCCTAACATGCACTTTAAGACTTGTGTTTCAGATAAGGCTTCAGAGCAGTGTTTGAGCTGACAATTCATAGGAAAGGACTGAGAATCGATTTCTTGAACCTCCATCTATTCCTAATGTAACAGAGGAAGCCTCTGTAGCTCCTTTGAATGGCAGCAAGATGGCATAGGATTTTCTCTTCCTTAAGAGAGATGAAGATGCCACAGATCTTTAACCATTAATTTAGAGAGAATGGGGCTTCAATCCCTTGTGAGGGCCATATGTTGAGAGTCACTGACGTACGTGCCTGGAGGTAACTGAAGAACCATTCATGGGAAGGAGGATTGAAATGAGCAGGGGGGATTTGGGTGAGAAGGGATGGGGATTGGGTCTTCCTTCATGGCCACAGGAGATGGTCTGATGAAGTATAGGTGACATTGCTCCTGTAAGAAGGGGCAGCAAACATGGTGGGCAATGCTTCCTGAAGACCCCTGTTAGTAGCCTGGTGGTCCCCCTCCACTTGCTTTCAGCATTTGTTGTTGTCTTCTGTGTCTTGTTCCAGAAGAAATTAAAATCTCTTTTTTCATCCCCAGGCAAAGCCAGTTGCCAGACTCCCCACCGGACTCTGGCTCAGAACCATGTTCCCCACCACAGCTACAAAGTAGGTGACATGAATTTGGCCTCTCCCGAACCTGTAGGAAGATCTCCAGCTCCTCTTCCTTGTTCTTATGTTCTTCTCTGTTTATTTCTCTCAGCCCCATGGTGTGATGCTTTGTGGCCCAGTGGGCTGCAGCCTCCTCTCCAATGCCCACCTGTCAGGGCACCCAGCAAGCTTCCCTGCAGGTTCATGGAGACCTACCCTGACCCCAGTGCCACGGGGTATCCTTGCACCATCTCCCAAGGCTGCGGCCTGAAGACAGAAAATGCTGTGCCTCCATGGAATCATTCTACATCCTCCAGCTGTTCGGGTTTTAATTATTCATACTTCCAGCCTAACGCATCTCAGATTTCTGGGTAAATGATAGAGCTTTTATGCAAGGGGTGAGACATGCAAAAACCAGTATAACTGGTTTAAGACTGGGTTTAAGTCCCTGCGGGTGTAGGATTTTCCACAGGATGGCAGTGTTTAGACATTTTTGAAACACTTGTGGTTGAGGGTTCTTTAAAATACCTTGATTGAGGTTTAGATTGGAAGTAGTAGTGCATTTCAATTTTTAAAACAATAGAAGTCTAATGAGATATCAACAGGTTTTTCATAACTGGATTATAAAAATATTGAGGTTGTAGAGATTTGGACATGAGGATCTTCTAAGTGTTCTAGCAAATAACATAAGAGATAAAGAATTGCCATATCTATGTAAGCAAGTGAAGCAGTAATTGTATACTATGTGCCATATTAACCCCCAATGTGTTCTGCATGCTCAATTATTTAAAATGTTCTGGTATTTTAACATTAACTGGTAAAAATTAAAATTATTCAAGACAAAAGCTGTGATTTTAATGCAAATGTCAGGAAACTAAACCCCTGCCACTTATGCACTGTATAAGTTTTTAAATGGAATCAACTTCTTTATTCATGTGAAATAAAAAAAAGGAAGACGTTTTGGAAGGAAAAAATTGAATAATTCAGTTTTTAAAACCCACCAACAGTCTCCTCCCTCAGCAAATCAGAATTTGGATGACAGTGCAGTTATAATGAGATAAGAGGTACCTGGATGTTCTTTTGTTATGATTCTGTAATATCTATATTTAAACTTATAAAGGAGTAACGCAACATGTGTTTTCACAAAAGTATTTCTGCAGCAGCAAGCAAAAAAAGGAAGCTCTCGCAGTTACTAGGAGATGGAATTGATTCTCCAGTGCAGTCTCAGGATTCCAGACAAGGTGAGCAAGTGTGTGAATAGGAAGTTTAGTGTTTTATGCTATAGACAAGTGAATACTTGAGGAGCGCAGCTCCTGCTGGCTCAAAAAATGTAATGGTATTAGTGGTCTATACTCCACTACCCAGTTTGGAGGAGTTTACCTTTTTGGAAAACCAGGATTTATTTCTATTTGGCTAAGAGAAAAGAGCATTAGAGGTTCCTGTTTCCTGAGGCTTTTCTTGATAGAATATTCTGCTTGTTTCCATATGTGAACCTCCACTACAGAGATGGTAATATATTTGGCTTACTTTGCTTGGCACTAACTTGACTGGGCAGATAAACAATTTTGGGTCAGTTGAACAGGGAATTAGTGGGGTGGATGAGCAAAGAGATTGCCATTTCCCATTATCTCCTTCACTCCATGTTTTGTTTTCTACAAAGTGTGTGCATAAGCAAGCTTGGTAAAAGCTATATGCTCTTTCCCACCTTCCTCATATTGCTTTAGTTCATTGTTTTATCAAGATAAAAAAAATAAGCTCCTACCAATTGATGCAAAAAACCTTATCAGGCATGTACAGAAATGAGTCAACTTCTGTGAAGTGTGAGGCTCTCTGAATGAACAGTTTGTAATGACCAGTTTACCTGAGGAATTTTACCCACATCTGTTAGTGAAAAATCTGAGTGACTTGTTGTTTCCTCAGAGGAAGTTATTTGTCAGGACTAAATCAATCTTTTAGAACATGTTTCATGAATATCAACTGAAGTTGCTTTTTCTTTGATATCTTTTGTTTAAAGATTTTTGATTTTGTTTAATCAGTGTTTCTTGATTGTGACTAGTCCTCTAAGTCAACCACTGCTGAAAATAGAAGACAAGCAGACACTTCTATATCTGAAATCGCTCTTGCTGTTTTTAATACTGAAATATATAGCTTTGAAACAAGCTTTCTTTGGGTGTCATTCTTAATAAAATCTCACTGACACATGCATTGGAAAAAGAACAGAGATATAGGTGAAAATGGCATGGGGATAATTTAGAAGTGAGGTGTGAATTTCTTTACTGTGGTGTTTTTCTATCTGTCTATCTATCTATCTATCTATCTATCTATCTATCTATCTATCTATCTATCTATCTATCTATCTATCTATCTATCTTTTCTCTGCTGTATTTCAGAAGCAGGGACTTGCAAATGAAGCTTGGGCCTGAAGTGATTCTGAAGGCTGTTTTACTGTGTTGTCACTGGCTGTGGATGGATCTTAGTTATATGCTCAGTGACAGATTTTCTCCTATCCTTACTGCACTCTATTTATCTGTCTCTCTTATCACATTCTCCTCTGTCTTCATAAAATGTATAATATCTCAGAGAATTGGGGTTGACCCTGTCTGTCAAAGAATTCTCTAATGTATAGGCAGAAAACAGTAAGGAGATCAACCAGATGCAGTGGTGAATGTGCTTGCTATCAGAAAACTGCCTCCTGTAGTATATTCTTCAACTTGTGGTAGAGGGAATAGGAAACAAATGCAAATATTTTGCTTAATTTCTTCTTGCAGTGTTGCAGATGTACAGTAGAATTCTTAGCTTTTCTTCCCTTCCTGCTCCCCCCCTTCCCCTGAAGGAAACTATTCATCCTTTTGGAGAGAATAAAAAATAGAAAGTACTACTTGTCATGTCAATCAAACATTTGTTTTGCAAATTAGGAAGGCTGAAAAATTTATTTCCTAGAGCAAGAGAATATAACACAATCTTGTGGAATAACTGCAAAGGTTAATCACATTTAAATACATATGCAATGCATTTGTGATTTATATGTATGTGCATTTATGTAAATATATTTTAAAAAATGTGTATGCAGGATATTTTGCTAGCCCCAAAAGAAATAACTGAATTATCGCTATCTCTCTACAGCAACTGTAAAGGACTGTGCTGCTGAAGTGCAAGAATATGACAGTGATGGACAGAATGCAGCTTTGGAAAAATGCTGTCAAGCTCTTACATGGCAACCATATCAAACTTCTCAGTGGAACAGCTTATTTGACTCTAACTTTGAAAAACTGTAAGCGCTGATGTTTATACTTGGAAAAAAAAAAAGGTTTCTTCTGCTTTTTTCCCCCTTTTTAATCTGTTGTAGTTTTCTAAGAATAAATTATACATTTGGCATCCCTTGTTCTTATTGGAAATAAGAACAGAGAAGGAAGTATAACAGGTATGATGAAATATGAACTTGCAGGTGTATCAGATAAATTGAACTTGAAACGCTGCTTGAAAGTAGTGCCCGGTTTTCTGATTTCCCTTCAGGGATTTAGAGGGAAATGAAAACTGAGTTAAGATACCTGGTAACTTTTGTTTATTTTGTCAAATGCATTGTGACAAATAATTACGAAGTATATGGCATCTTTCCCTCTAGTGGTCTAAAATATTAAAGGAAAACATTAGAAGTTATCAGTATTACTTCTGGGCTCATACAACTTAAGTCTTAATAATTATAGATATGTGGGTGACATGCAGCTGTTCAGTCAAAGATTTAGATTTTTGCTTTGTTAATCAAACTGTAAATACTTTTTTTTTGGCACATGATCTAGAAAAGGTAATTCCAAATTCGCTTTACATCCCCGATTTTCTCCATTCTAATATTTAGCATATGGACCCTTTTAACAAATTAACCATTTTCTACAGCATCTGGTTAGTTGTTCAGGATTTGTGCAAAAAATTTGTCACTGTCTACATGGGATTTACATAGCACAGTAAATTTTAATGCTCCTCTCGCCCACCCTGCCAAAATGTCTCATGGGATCTGGGTGTATATCAGTGTCACTGCTTGACACTGATGTTCCCTGTTTGCACAGGGGGATAGGGGCATTGCCCATCTTACTATGTCCCACACAACCCTTCTCCTCAGGTTGTGATTGACATGACAGGAGAGCAGACCTTTACACTCCTTGGGAGCTGGATGCACCCAGAAACCTCCAGCTGAATTTGTGATATGAATATTCTCTCTAAATGAAGGCCTCCAACTCCTGGTTGCACTTTCAGTCAATGACTACATGAGGGCTGTGTGCTGATGGTGCGAGATTGCTCTCCTGCCACTACCCAGTTACTTGTTGCTTCCCATACACCTAAAATTAAGGTTCCAGACACATTTCTTTGTTAACAAAGACTGTGTGATGCTTAGCAAGAGAATATCCCAATACATGCTCTGTTGCCATTACTGTGGGAAGGGACTGAGGTGTTATTTGCAGAGGAAGTCAGTATTACTTTTAAGTGAGGTCAATGACAGTGCTGTTGTTCCAAGATGCACTGTAAATACAGCACATTGCACAGATTTTCTGAGAAGGATCCTGTATTCTGTTGGCCTCAAAGCACTCACATGCTTCTCATTGCTTGGTGTAGATGGATTGATCCCATGCATTCAAATTGCTGCACCCATTTGAGGGGTATTTCTCAGGTTAATTATTATTTTCCATTTTATTCATACAGTACTTGAACATCTTAGTTATTTCATTTTCACAGCAAAAATGCTGTTAGCTGAGGTAGATTCATTAGAAAAGTTTACTCTACTGTTTATTCTGCCCTTCGTTTTGTCTGCTTGGCACATTCTTGGCCCTTGTCTGATATTGGTGGTCTGTCCGAAAGATGTCTGAAGGCTTAAATTCTGAATAGAAAGAGGAATTTGAAGCATATTTCTAGTAGGGATGCTTGTGTATCAGGGATATCTATTACAACCTTAAAGTTATTCCAAATTTTGCTGTACTGCTTGGAATGACTCATCATTCTTTGTGGACTAAGAACAAAATACATGTTTGCTCTTATCTACTATAAATGACACACTCAGAAAGTTATAATGTGAAATTGCTCTTTGGGAGCCATTGTTCCAAACACTGCAATTTGGAGACGTGGACATTTGTAATTTTGCTTCTCAAGCTGCTTGCTTGTGTGTAGAAAAATAGTCTGAAATTACATTAAGAATATCAGCTAATGACCTTGCTGACACCTAAATATGAAAAACCACTCCTTTCCCTACATACATAAATAAAAAAACCCCATTGTAGGAAAAACTCAGTAAATTTTACTTCTTTAATAATGATGATTTGAGGAGATGGTAGAATCTTCATTATAATTTTAAATATGAAGTAACACATGACTTAGTAGTTTTGAAGTAGTTGCAGGGTAGTTACAAAGCAGTTTTCTCTTTATTCCCTCTCCCAGGTAATCAGTAGTTGTTTGAAAGGGGACTTCTGTTCATAATTTATAAAACAATAATAAGGTCTGTATATATCCTATGAAGTCTGTACATTTTGATTTTTCCAAATAATAATGGAAGAGTAATGAAAATACATCTTTAGTAATAGTGTTAAGGAGAGGTTCTCAGTAGCATCATACACGATTGTCATTATCAAACTTTCATTAACAAAAAAGCCAATGTCTATATAAGAGAACCTTGCCATGTAGTTATTTCAGAATTATCTATCACTTAAGTCAGAGGACTGGAAACATTGTTGGGCTGGTGAGTTCACTGTCTCTAATAGAAAGACCTTTTGATACCTTTCCTTATTTACTGTGAATGATAGACACACAATACTCTTTCTCTTTGGGTGAAAAAATTGCCCTTTGAAGAAATAAAATAGAGTTGCTTTAGCCAGAGTAGGATGGACAGCTTAAAGTCAGGCTGGAGCGTTTTCTTTTAGCTTAAGTAAAGCCTCATATCTCTATCTGTAGAATCCCAGTAGCTTCTACAGAAGCGCTTGCTGTGGGAATTTGTGAACAAAGTGGGGAGTCTTGCTGGTTCATTAGCTCATTTTTGTCTGGAGCACTAGCTGAAGTCTGTGGTTTGTAGCACTGCTGTAATGAATGATTGAATACATAAATACATAAAAGGTTGGTTTGTGCTCTTAGGTGCGCAGAGTTCCTTTATATCAGGTTTGTAAGTGATGATTATGCAAGCCTCTCAACCTCTGGTTTCCAAACATTTGGTTTTCAGACTAGAATTAGGAGACATTTTATGTGTGTTTTCATTTTTATACCTTTGACAGTCTAAGAAGAAAATACTGTATAACTGGTGATTGTAACGTTGTATTTTTAGTCCAGGTTTTTTGCAACACATTTAAAAAAAAAGGAGCTGAAGATATCACTTAAGTATGTCAGTACTTAAAGTTGCCATTCCTTCTCCTTGTTTTTGTAGACCTGCTGTAGGATATCACATTGTCACAGATAAAGGATTTAATTTTTCAACAGCAGATGATGCCTTTGTGTGCCAAAAGAAGAATCATTTCCAAATCACAGTTCATATTAGAATCACTGGACATCCAAAATATGTCAGAACTCAGCAGGGGAGGAAACCAATAGAAAAGTTTTGCTTGAAAGCTTATGGAATTAAGGCAAGTGTGTCTCCTCTTTGAGATGATTACTTTTAATTATCCATGTAGTGAGGTAAATAATTGAAGTGAACTCTTTTCTTAGTGATTTTTTGACCAAGAACATGTAACAAACTTATGTAGGTTCTGTTCTCACATTGAATATCTGCACTTATGCTTGAGCATGGAATGAGCTAATAACAGTCTGGACTCAGAAAGCAGTTTTTCTTTTGTAAATTAATGCACTTACTTTCATTATTTTTTTCTCTTTCAAATTACATCTGCAGAAAGACTTGGGCCTTCAGATTAGATGTCAATTATCAATTGATCAGCAGTCAGTTCCTCTATTGATTTCTATGTCATTCCATTAGAAATTAGTGCATTTTCACTGTTTTAGGCACAATTTGCCTATTAATGTCTATTTCAAATTTTATGTGTTTAAAAATCTTATATTCTTGTCATTTTTGAAAATTATGTTTGTTTTGTAGGTGGAAGCTCCAAATGAAACAATTGCTATTGAACAGTCTCAATCAGATCGAAGCAAAAAAACTTTTCATCCTGTTAAGTAAGATTTTTGAGAAAATTATTCCGTTTTGTTTCAATGTGTATAATTGATTTGAAATATGAAGTAGTTGTTTCTTGAAATCTTATAGTAGGTCTAAGCCAGTTTTCTGATTTTTATCCAGATTTCATTGTGGTTGCACACATAAAATCACAGTAGTAATATATACCTGGTCACAATTCATTAAGAGAAATTTTCAATAGCTTTACAGGTGTGTTAAGTATGCTTATTCAAAATATTTCTATTCACCTAGAAACACTCTTTTATGCTGCTTAGAGCTGTATGACAAATGCATTTCCAATCTTAAAAAATGTCAGAATGTTCCTGCCCTATATGAGTATGAGATACATTTACAGTGCTTTTTAAAGGGGGAGTGTCTCTCAGAAACACTCATGCAGCATCTCTCTGGAGCTCTGCCATTCTTGAGCTGCTAACTCACTGGCAGAATCAATGTTTGTTCTTCTGATCTCCAAATATTAACTTCCCTGATCTTATTTTGTTTTCTGTTTTAGAGTTGATCTGCCAGGGGACCAGATAACTAAAGTAACACTGGGACGGCTGCATTTCAGTGAAACAACAGCAAATAATATGAGAAAAAAGGGGAAACCTAATCCTGATCAGAGGTATTGCTATAGCTATTTGGCCTGTGTGTTAGAAGTAGAAAAGAGAAGGTCTGCTTTAGAAAGGAGCCAATGTTTGTGAAAAATCTCTGCTATCAAATCTGTGTTTTTTTTCAAATTTTGCAATACTTCTGTAACACTTGGTATGTTCTTAAAAGCCTCTTTCTCTGCAGTCACAGAATGATATGCGAATAAAATACCGCTAGTTTTATCCTCATGGTTAGAGATAGTTTCAGGAAATCATAGCTAGAATAATGGCTGACAAAATCAGGAAGCAAAACCACCCAAATAATGACCATTTTCTTCTGAGGCAGGAAAGGCTTTCATCTTTGAAGCTTCATTACTTAAATTTGTAAATTTCAATTATTGTATTCTTTGCTAATTTGTAGTGATTGTGGTGTTTGTAAGAACATATTTCTTAAGAGTGAAGGAAATACTTTTTATTTTATATTGTAAGAAACATATCTAAAAAACATTGTCTGTCTTTTTCTGTATCAATAATAGCATCTGTATTTAAAACATTTTTTCTGTGAGAGAGAATTACTTCAATTATTGTCTTGATTAAATCAATTTTAAATTAGATACTTCATGCTGGTGGTTGGACTGTATGCTGTATCTCAGGACCAGTTCTACTTACTATCTGCAAATGTCTCTGAAAAGATCATTGTGAGGGTAGGTATAAATTTGTATTACTTTCATGTAAAAGTACTTACTATTTTGATATTCATAGGAGATTGAGGAGTCATGATTCTTGGGGATAAAAGTTACCACTGAGTAAAAAAGATTGAGGAAAAAATCTACAGTTGCATATTTGTATGAGTATGTTATCTTTTAATTATCAGAAATTAAAAATGTTGTAAGTAGTGCTATAGAAGGATTTTAAAATAAAGCTTGTTACGAGTTCCAATACAAAATATCTTGATTTTTCCAGACTTTTTTTTTATTTGCAGTGAAACAATTTACTTCACTTCCCAGGAATTTTCTAAAAGCTTTCATTAGCTAGAGTCTTCAGTTTCCAAGGAGGATGAGAAGGAAAAAGAAATGAAAGAAAGAAGGTCAAGCAGCTCTAGGAAGTTTAAGAGCTATAGCTTCACTTTTCCAGTGTGTTTTCAGAGTGTCCCACCTCTCAATTTGATGGTAGTAATATAGGATTCAAATTAGCAAAAGGAAGAATAATCTGTTTTCCTCTTAACTGTTATTTTTCACTTGCCTGGTTCACAGAAATTCTTTCTTTTAGTGCTCTGCTTTAGCCTACAGTTAGACTCAGAAAAGAGAAAAACCCCAGATCTGTAGTGCAACAAGAGCTATGGAGAATTGGGGTTAGGAGAGAGAGAAAACACAGAGTCCTAAAATGAGTGGGATTACAAGGGGACTGCCAAGGGAAGGTGGGAGCTGCTGAAAGCTTTCAGCCCTGGCCCCTTTTTCCTGTCATCAGTAGGTGGTGGCTAATGTTTGAACTGGGCATTGTCTGGAGTTACAGTTATTTCTAGGGTGAATATTAAGTTTATAGCTTAGAAAGATGGGAAATATGTAAGGTGCCATGTGGTGGGGCTGCCGAAGATGGAGAGGGCCTCTGGAAGATTGCAGTCCACTGAACTTTTTCATGTGGGTCAGTTGAAGAGCTGCTTCTCATTTGCATGGACTCTTTCTAGCCTTGGCTTATGGAGAGGAACAGGCTTAGCATTTTGGCTTGGAGTCAAGCAACACCAAAAGCTCTGGTGTATTGAGTGGAGCTGGGAAGAGGCTTCTAAAGAAAGTTGAGGGCTGTCAAAAGCTCTTAGTCCTGGCATTGTTTTGTGCAGGCCATTGCTTGTATCCTTTTTGGCAGCCCATCATCCACCTAGGCTTATGACTATGGTCTGGTTTAGCATTTGTGTTTGGGGAGAGCAAAAGGGCACGTCTCCAGCATGTGGGGTGTTGCTCAGGGGTTTCCAAAGGATGGTGGGGGCTTTCAGGTGGTTTTAGTCCTGGCTCCTTTTTCATCTGAGCATCTTCTTGTGCCATAAACCCTCTTTCTGTAGTTATAACTAGGTTTTGGGGGGGCATTATAGCCCGGAACTCCTTTCTGGCTGGAGCTGTGAAGAGACCTTGAAAACAATGTGTGGAGTTCAGCAGTTTTCTGCATGGCTGAGAAGTTTTATCATCCTGGCTGCTGCTGTGGTTTTTTTGCTTCAGCTGGATGCTGAAGCAGTGTGTTTGCGTCATTCCTGCATATATAGTTATTTTCCTTTATTTGTCCATTAATTTCCACAATCCTGTTTTCATCTGATTTTCTTTTTCTGGATCTGACAGTGTTACAGATATCACATCATTAATAATTTGGGGACACTCTTGAATTCTCACAATGGTCTCATTCTTGTTACTTTACAAGATATATATTTTTATGTAAGATTTAGAAATTTACGTTTTCCCAAAATTTTTAATATTAGATTCTTTTGAAATTTCGATGAAGAGGGCTCCTTCAATGCATGTGAGACATGTTTTGAACAGGAATTCATGGAATGAGATTTTTCAAACCTGGCCACTATTTCAAACAGAGGAAAAAGAAGGTAGTAGGTCGGAAAGATCAAGAGGGACAGGTCTGAAGTGGTGAAAATATCAACAGGAAAGATGGAAGGGAAAAAAAAGAAATTTTCTAGGTGTCTAACAGGGCTTCAGTGGCAGGGTAGAGCAAATCAGCCACTGGCTACCTTAAAGTGGCAAAGCCATGCAAGTGCACTGTGAGGAAAAGCAGCTCATCTTCTGGCCCTTTATACACTCCAACACAACAAAGCTGCCAGCTGAGTGGTGCTTGTCAGGCTTATCAGATCATGCTCTAATTGTGACAAACAGTGGTGAGTGCACAGTGCCAGGCCTTGTAGCTGGCAAAGCCTTGTGAAAGCCTGGCTTCTTTTCATCATGATTGTTGGCCTGAATTCAAATTAAAAAAAAAAAAAACAGAACAACAAACAACCCAAAATGAACTATTGGAATAAAATGCCTTTTCTTGTTATACTCATTCTGTTGTTGTATTGGTGTTCTTTAAAATACCCTGTTTCCTTGACATGAAATTATCAATATGAGTTAATTTAAAACATTACAGAAGATTTTATGAATCACATGTGTTTAATCTCTGCCTTGGTTTCTCTTTTCTGATTTGCAGTCTCAGCTAAAATTTAGTGGTAGATAAAGAATGGTTATGTGGTATAATGTTAAAGTTAAAATTTGGAAAGCTTTGGACATTGTCAATTTAGCTTAGGGTGCTAATAAAGTAGAATTCAAGGGCAAAAAACATGAGGCCAATGCAGTGTGAGCAGAAACACTTAGAAATAACTCCACTTTGTTTTTTTCTGTTAGTGTGTTAAAAATTTATGGAATACAATTTCAATATTTAAGATTTGTGTTTTCATTTTCCCTTTTTCATTTATTTCTAATAGAATAAACAATAGTGCATCTATGCTGTACTGTAGTTAAAACATTTCCTTGCAGGCATCTAACCCAGGGCAGTTTGAGCACGACAGTGATGTGCTGTGGCAGCGAGGAGCCGCTCCAGAGACGATAGCCTATCACGGTCACGTCGGAATTAACACAGACGCGCCGGACGAAGCGCTGGTGGTCTGCGGGAACGCCAAAGTGATGGGCAGAGTCATGCACCCCTCTGACAGCCGAGCCAAGCAGAACATCCGGGAGGTGAGGCAGGGCAGCCTTTAGGGCACTTCTGTGTGCTCTGCAGCACTGGGGATGGATTGTTGTTCCCACACGTGGAGCTGTTGGGATCTCTAGCTGGTCAGAGTGACCCCGAGAAAAGTTGGAAAGTCTCTTTTCCCAGCCCGGCGCTTGAAGAGAAAGTCAGGGCTCTTCATTTTTCAGTCTCAAGGTTGTTTATTGTATCTTATCTATAAAATTCTTTCTCCTGTCCTGCTGAGGTTCGCTCAGCATGACAGTCAGAGGCATTCTGCCTGCTCCCGGGGTGGTGTTATCTTTTTATACTAAAAACTACGTGTACAATATTTACAATAACTTTCCAATGCCTATCACCTGTGTTAGACAGTGAGCTTCTACTCTAAACCAATCTAAAAGTGCCAACATCACAGCAGAAGATGGAGGCCAAGAAGAAGAAGGAGAAAGGCAGGACATGCCCAGATACCTCCATCTTGCCCCCTGAACCTCCATTCTAGAAAACCCCAAAATCTACTTTTTTACCCTGTGATAAATTCACTGTCCTTCTACTTAATTTTTTGTGGCTTGCAGATCTTCATCTAAGGTTGGTAATTTGCTCCATGGGTCATAATCAAAACCACAGGTGTTTTGGGCTCTGTGCCAGGGTCTCTGAGACCCCTGGCAGGGGTCCTGGCTGCTCAGGACAGCAGGAGGGATGTCCTGGGTCTTGACAGAGCAGCTCCTGTATCCTGGCTGTGCTGAAATGCTGGCCTAAAGAAGGCAGGTGTGCCATTGTGCTCTGAGAACCATCACCTACAGACTTTGGAGAGGGCTCTCTGTGGAAGCTGGGAGTTGTCAAACAGAGGGGTAACTGGCAGTACAAATACAAATAGCGCTCTGGTAGTGGGGAATGGGAAGATTGTCTGTATTTTTCTATGTGATGATTGGCCAAATGACTGTGTCAGGCCAGTTGCTCTCTCAGTGGTGTCCTAGATGCCATGCTTAATGTTTCAACATGTAAATCTTGGTATTTTTCCAACTAGGTCGACACAAATGAGCAGTTGAGAAGAATAACACAAATGAGGCTGGTGGAATATGACTACAAGCCTGAATTTGCATCTGTTATGGGAATAAAAGATACCCATGAAACAGGTATAGTCAGCTCTGTTCCCATTTTTCATTAACATCTACTGATATTTGTTGTGCCATAGTGTCTTTTAATATCCTGCTATTTTATCCTCATTTTTTAGGTTACTGCAATTTCACACTGTTGTGTATCTCTTGTGGCATAAAAATGCCAAAATTAGGTATTGCTTGTAATTTTATAACTTCTGTTTCAGTTCTTAAAGATGGGAAGTTTATTTTCCAGAAGTTTAATGAGAATGAAGTATGTGCTTACAAACTATTTTGTTCTTTCTGCAGAAAAATGAGAATTTGAAAGGCTCCTGGTTTTTTTTTTGTGGAATGGAGTAAAAACCCTGAAACCGTGGATTTTCTTACCACAGAGAAATTCTAGATAATTTTTTCGCTTTGCCTGTAGTTTTTAGAATAGTCAACAGGTATGCCACTGTGTTTCCTGACATTAGTTTTTGTGACCTCCTGAACAGGAATAATAGCCCAGGAAGTGAAGAGGCTTTTACCTGAAGCTGTTAGAGAAGTTGGAGATGTTGCTTGTAATGATGGAGAAAAAATAGAAAACTTCCTCATGGTTGACAAGGTATGGTCTTGAGGGAGAAAGTGGGGATGTGTATTTAGACTGTTCTTTCCTGTGGGGAGCTGTGAACATATGCTGTGCCCCATAAAAAGCTGTAGGCACCCACATGTGTTACAGAAATGGTGCTCAGTGAATCATTGAGAAAAACCGAACCACCAGCTGTTAGTAAAGGGCTGAATCTTTTAATAACAAGAAGTATCTCTATTAAAAACTGATTACAATACTATATACACATACAGTTAAAAAGTAAAAGCCCTAACTTTTCTGAATAGAAGTGGATAGTGATCTCATGGCATTGGTTCAACAAGTGGTACTCCAAAGCATTATTTTGTGCTTAAGTGTTTCAGAATTAAGTGTTCCACAAGTGAATAAGCATTGATGGCATTCAATTTGTTAAATAAAAACTTCCTTACTCTAATCCTGGTATAAACTCTACATACCAGATCCAAGTGCTAGCTCTGTGTGTGGCATTTTTTTTTTTTTGGCAATCTGAAATGCTTTTTATAGGTTCAAAATCATATGCTATGAAATGGCACAAAAAATAGTTACCATGCTCATAGGCTGGAAACACTGCTGAGGTATTGTCCTGTGCTCTCTTCTCCTCCTTTTCCTGTGAAAATACAACTGCAAGGGACTGTCAGTCAGAGTCCAGTCACGCAGGGCTGCAGACAGCACTGGTTTCAAGGCAGCCCCTCTGCTGAGTGCTGGTTCACTGCATACCAAAGACCATTTCCCAGCTTTTTCCCACTTGCAGCTGATAATGAGAAGAGGGAGGTTTTAGAGAAAGTTGACCTTATCTTGTCTGGATGGTACTGGGAACACAATCCTGCATTCATTATCATAATGCGTTCTTTCATTATTCTATAGTCAACACAGGTTTACACCACCAAACTTGGAGAAAATATCTACAAAAATATTGCATGTCACTTGTCATCTTTTGATAGGCTATAAATAATTTAAATTAAAAATTCTAGGTTGTATTCCATGTGAAAGAAGTATGAATTAGATACCTTGAATAAAGCTGTGGAAAGAGCATTTCTGGAGATACTGTGGAAAAGGAGACTTTTAGAAAATTTGCTCTATTTGGTCAGGGTTCCAGCCTGTAGCTGATTTCTATGCTAGTAGAAGAGCAGTGGTGGTAGGTGACTCGAAGTTAATTTTGCCCTTTAGGCCTTCCAATTATATGGTATGACACCTGTAGCATAATTTGCATTTTTGAATGCCTCCAAAATTTCTTTGGAGTAGTCTGGATTTTCATCAGGCAGAAGTTTAAGTTGGAGAATTGAGCTTTTGATTCATATATCTTCCTTGCTGAAATATCACACAAAACACCATCTCAAGCAGTGCCTCACAGCACTGCTGTTTGGGCCCACCGTGTTCCCTTCCTTCTCTGTACCTTGGGTCTCTGGAGGGTGCTTGCCAGTGCTTCCAGGGATGTGACCTACGAATGGAGAATGCCTACTTTCTATTCATGCCTGTAGGGTGTGATTCTGCTGTGTATGTGGCCCAAGCAGGAGTGGATTATTCCAGCAATGGCTTACTTGCTGCTTATCATTTTCTTGACTACCTGTCTAGATGTGGATCTGAGATTACTTCACAGGCACTTCGGTGTTTTAATATGGTCAGGTGAATCTGTGCTTTCTCCTCTTTCTCCTAACACTTGTGGCAGAGGTCAATTCCATGACCTTTGGGGTGACAGGATCAGGAGAGATCTCTATCTAACAGTTTAAGATGTATATTGAATGCAGAGATTTGTAACATGTCTTGTTCAGGTGGAACATCTGATTTAAATTTCTGGAGCTCCCAGCTCCAGAATAGCTCAGCAGTTTGAATAGTAAATGGACAGCACTTAATTTTCTTTTCTTTCAGTTTGGCAGGTGATGAGACCTTGAACTTTGTTATCTCATATTCCAAGTTTATATCCAGATAAGTAGGGTGTTGGCTGGTGTTGTGTCTCTTTGTCAAGTTGGAGCTGTTGAACTCTGTAAAACTAATTGATTACATTACATTTGAAACAGGGTCTGCTGCTTGCTAGAGAAATGTCTCAACTATATGCAATTTGTTTTTTTGAGACAGACTCTTTTCTTCTCAGTCACACTGTGCTCAGTACTTTGTCACTAGAAGGGCAGTAAAACTCTGATCAGTTTTTTTCCCTCAAATAGAATGTTCCTTCATTTTGTGAGAAGAGCAATTTTCTTAGCTAGTTGAAGCAATTCATGCTTGATTTAAAGACAATGGAAAGGGCAGCTGCTGTGTATCATTGATACAAGTGTCCATATAGGTAATTTCACAGTTCTAGGTACAAGAGATTATTTTGAAGTCACTTTTTATTTAAATGAGCTCTTGGTATTCTGGCAATAGGAAGCTTGTGACTTGCCACTGATAGTGTGCTCTGATTCTGATTGCATGAAATGCTGTCTGTTTTTGTGGAATGCAGTCACCTTTAAAAGAAAGGTGTGCATGGCTTTTACAATGTGAAAGGCAAAACTGCTTTTACCTTACTTCTGCATAACTTGACTAGACTGGAACACAGCAACATTAACTACAGCAACAGCTTCATCCAATGGCACCAGTCTGGTTGGACATTAGTATGAAAAAGCCATTCTTTCACACATAGCAAACAAAGTACTCTTCTACTATGCTCCTGCAGTGGATCAGTAACCATTTTTGACTCAGAAATTGATAAAATACTACCTGGATGATTATACTGAGGGCATCTCCAGCAGGAGATTGATACCTAGATGGTAAGCAGCGATAGGAGAATAGGAGGTTTTCCTGGGTAAAATATCCAGAAGGAGTAAATGGAGGATGTCTAAACTGTTTTAGTTGCAGAGATGATCATGTTATTAGAACCTACAAGATTCCTGTAAGAGACTTGAGAGGCTGAAGGGGAGAGCAAAATATTATATAAGCATAGCTTGACATCTGGTTTGGTTTTTAATCTGTGTCACTTATCTCTGTGTGATTAATATTATGGATAAAACATGGACAGAAACTCTGATTTGTCTGAGCCTACTTAATGCCTTTAGGGAGATGGTTGGATGGACATTTTGCTAAGGGATTCTAAAATCTATGTTCAGCTAAAACACTGAAAATCAAGTAGTAGATGCCTGTTGGAACAGTGTTAAGGTTTCAACTTGGTATGAAGGTAAAATACAGTTTAAATTCTTGGTGTAAAAAGCCCTTTAGCTTCAAAATTTTCTGCAAGTCCTCATTTTCAATTTACTGCAAATTAAATGTCTAGCAAAAGGGTTTTATGGTCATACGTGCATCTCATCTACAGTGAGATAACTTGTGTTTATATAGGTGAATTCTGCACTCATTTCTGCTTGTTACACCTGCTTGATGAATATACTATGTATCTACTAATTTTGTCATTGTTTTCTTCTCAGGATCAGATCTTTATGGAGAATGTTGGTGCTGTAAAGCAGCTTTGTAAACTAACAAACAATCTTGAAGTCAGAATAGAAGAATTGGAACAGTGGAATAGGAAACTGGCCAGGCTGAAACGGATCAACAGTTTAAAGTCAACAGTCAGTGAAGAGAGCAAAGTCAGGTACCTCTGGCTGGAATGTTCTCTAATAGTTGTCACACAAGTTGTTAAAGTGATCTTGGAGATAGAAGTTTTTGCTTGACAGAAGAGTTCAGCTATTTTCCAGTATTTAAGATGTGAAATGGCTGTTAAATTACAGTAATTTTTGTAATTGATTCTGTTGCATAAAGTAGAGGGTAGATTATGTCCAGTTACAGCTCTGGGACTTGGAAATTTCTTCCAAAGCAAATCTGCAGAGCTTCTTCTGCAAGAAATCTTCACTGGTGCTTCAGTGGAAGTGATGAGTGTTTCCTGTTTTTAAGCCATTTTCTCAAGTTTTCTTCAAAATCAAATGTAGCATTTAAAAGCATTCACCTGAATGAGTTAACTGCAGACCTTTATCCTTGAAAATGAATCTGCTGACACTTCTGCTTTTCCCTTTATAAATGTTAAAACTGCAAAAGCAAGTGACATTAACACATTAAAAATGTCTTTTCTTCGTTAATTACTTGCTGAAGCATTTGAATGTTAAAGAGATCTTGTCTCTTATAGCAGGTATAGTCGAGCTAATAGTCTCTTGCCATCAATAAAATCAGTCCCACTAAAATCCAGGAAGGTGAGTGAAATGAAATCCTTGTCTGAGTCATTCACTGTGATTTGCTTTCACTTTCTCTTGCCTATATCAGGGTATAGGAAGTGGATACCCCTTTTCAAAGGGATCATATTAGTGAGGAAATACATATATTGAACTTCTCCTAGGCTGCCAAGCTCTGTCCTTTAATATGAACCAATGCTCATTTGCCTACTTTGCTTTTGCCAGTGCCAAAGAGCAAGAGAAAATAATAGGTCAAATATGCTTTGTACCATAATGACAGTCAAATGCTCCATCACCTAAGATTATCCTACTTGTTTGGAAAGTGCCTTTCTTCTGTATTTGTACCAGTCCTGCTTTAACATGGTCTGAGCACATACTGAAAGCTGCTGAGCTTTTAGTTCTGGACACTTACTGAGTTATTTATTTGATTTTGAAATATTTCAAAAGTATGAAAATGGCAGGAAGAAAGGACAAGAAGCTGTTATTTTTTATCCATCCTTTCATCTTCTACAATGTTTGTGCCCCCAAACTATCAACAATGCACAGTGCACTGAAAGTCTTAGGGACTTTTTAATTACTGAAGTTTATTTCTGTAGATGTTGACTCCTATATAAGGGTGATCAAGAAAGGAATAAGGGTGATGTAAAGTCAACCTAGTGTAGTATTTCTTAATCTACTAGTAGTTGCTTAGATATGTGCCGCTTGAATGAACCAAATTCTTTTTTTACCCTAGGTTTGTTTGTCAAAGACCAAAGAATCTTGCTCTGTGAAGATTTTCCGGGTGACTATAATAGCTTTGATTGCTATTATGGCACTATGGTAACAATCAATTAACAACAATTTGACTTTTTTCTCCTTTCCCCTTTCTACCTATCTGAAAGAATATCGCACTTTTTCCTCTTCTTTTCCCTTCCTACTTGAAGAACACGATGTATTAAAATTAACAATTAATATCCTTGGTAGTATTGTAAAGTTGAAACCATTGTATAAATGTAAGGTACTCATGGGATGGACACACAGCTGACCTCTCTCCATGTCACAATGTATGGTGCACCTTGAGCCTTCCTCAGTGGCTTGTACTAAAGGTGCTAAACTGGACTCTGCATGTTTTATCCAATCATTCTGTGCCTAAGTACAATTTCTGATGTACAGAGTGATTCTGTTGTGTGAAATGAAGCTGAACCCGTTCCCACTGTGGTGGGCAATTATGTGACTGGAAGTTTAACTTTTGCCATTGGACTTGTGGAAAGGAAAGTATGCTCTGGATTTCTGAGATTGCCATTTTCTGTCTCCAGTCCAAAAACTTGTGGCTTACAATCAATCTCTTTGTGACCTGAGTACTTTGAACTGGTGGTGTGATTCTATTTAGGTTGGAAAGTGGCTGTATTTTGTGTTGAATACAAGTATAATGAACACAATACTGTATACAAATATCTGATCTAAACCCCACTAAATTCAGCTGAAATTTTTCCCGCTGAAGGCAAAGTGATCAGATAGTTAATATTTGCATGACTGCATTTTGACACAATGCTGTCAAGGTGTTATTCCTATTGTGTTGCATAAAAGATGGATGTAAATCTACAGAACAGTTCTCTTTCTACAGTGCTTTGACAATATGGAGCCTATATTTACTTAGCATTCATGACAGACGTTTTGAAAAACACCCAGTTTACAGGCAAGTAGTTAAATTACCATTAATGAATTCAAATTAGTAGAATCAGTAATAGACTGTGGATCAATTTGTTTTGGTCCTCAACTCTAATGTCCATTGCTTAATGAATTGTTTTTCTTCATCAGCAGTACCTCAAGTCCTGTTCCAGTCTCTCCCTCTACTACCACAGCAGGTACTGTGTCTCTGCTGGTTTGCATACACATAATTGGCTATTATAAAATGCCAGTACACAGCATTTGTGAGAATTATATTTTGGTTTTGTTGTTGTTGTTGTTGTTTGCTTTTTTTAGCATTGCAGAGTGAAAGCACAGTTCCTCAGACTACACAGCCCATCAGCAGGATCCCTGAAGTGAATTTCTGTGCCATTTTACCTTGTGACAAGGTCTATTGTTGTCCAATTCACCAACCAAAAGTCAAATCTCTAAGCTATGAAAAAAATAATGCAAAGGAAAAACGTAAGTTGAAAATGTAATTCTCTATAAATTGAGCAGAGACTGTGGAAAGTGTGGGGAAAGGGGCAAGAATCTTTAAAGGTAGTTAGCTTTCTACAAAAGAGCTTTTTCCAGAGGATTTAAAAAATCGTGATATAACTAATCATCAATGCAGTCAATATGTTTTTGAAAAATCCAGTCTGGTTACTCTCAAGAATTTGGGGCCCTAAGATGTCTTATCTGCTGTCACTGTTTTTCCTGGCCATTCTTGGTAAATTATTTGATGTGAACTGGAAAGTTACTGATCCATTTAATTGACCTTTGGCTACAGTTGGATGTGAGTTGATTAAGGGTAGTAGAGAATTAATTAACAGATGCAAAACCCCCCAAAAACCAGAATTGTGTCACAATGTGGTGGTACTACATCTTTTCCATGGGCAGAGACAGAATGCCAACTGCCTGAAAACAAAATTTACACTTAAAACTCTGATTGTTAAGGCAGGGGTATTGAACAGTAGTATTTGAAGGCAGAGCTCTATACAATAAAATACTTTTACTGGAATTAAGTATTTTACTGATACTCTCTGCCAGATGTTGTATGCGTAGTGTCTGAGAAGATGCATTGTTTACAACTTTTACAGTATTTATAAGAAAGGGTTAATGCATAAAGGTTTGCATAGCTTGTGGGAATCTATATTCCTCTCTCCCAGTCCTTAACATATCCAGTGTCTGGAAGCAAGTGTTAATGTTACTAAACCAGCATTCATACTCTTCCTTCCTTGGCCTTGGGAGCAATTCTTGCAGCACAGTCGACGAAGTGAAGTGAAACTGGGGCTGGATGCAGTTCAGCCTCTGAAGTACAAATGTCTGCCAGGGCAGGCTTTACCAATTGCTGTGGCACTCTGAGCATGAACTGTTTCAGTGGGACTCACCCACTGGCCATTCTTTGATCTGCAGACAAGCTGTATGTGAGTGATCCTTGTGATTCTTGTGATCAGTGCTGCAGTAAGCCCTGTGACAGATAGAGCTCAGTACAGCTTTCAAGAGGTCGTACCTGAGTGATTTGTATTGCTCTGAAGCCTGAAAGAGTGTTGATTAATTAAGAAGACATTAATCTAATTTATAAATGAGGGAATTGGAGGTGGATGAAAATGAAATATGAAAACCTTCTATCCTCAGCTGGCTGCTTCTGATATTAGGTGGAAAGAGAAGATAAGAATAAACACAAAGCATTACCTTCTCAAGGTTTTATGCTCCAAATAGCATTAAGAGTGGATCCAAGAGTGAAAAATCAGCACAGTACACAGGCTACTGAAAGATTTCAGTTCTGCACAAGTTTAATGAACCTGAATGTATCCCCAGATGGAAGGTAACAATGTCAATATGAAATCCAAACAGAAGGAAAAGCAACAAGCTATTTAATGTAACTGTAGCCAAGATAAATGAAAAGAAAATGTTTTCAGAAAAAAAGCTAAGCATTAAAAATGGGGAATAATCATGATAAAAAGTGGATGCTTTAGAATCAGCTGATTAGTCCGATTCATGGAAAGGTAGAGCTGTTTGAAATTGCAATTAAATTAAATACTAATTTAGGATTTACTACAGACCTTTTGCTGCTCCACATGCAGTACTTGAATTCTGTGGGCACAGACTACTACATACATTATAGCTCCTAATCCTTTGCATCCCAGAGCTGTTGATGAAAAGGCTGTTTGGAAAGCTCAAGTAGAAGCAAAAGCATTCATAAGCAAGAGAAAAATTATTAAACAAAAACTCAGCACATCTTTATGTCATCAAGCTTAATGTGACCTCTTTTCCTCATATTTTCTTTTAATTGATTTCTCTGGAGGATTTAGGCTTTTCAACTTCCACTGATTTCAGTGGAATTGAGGAATGTGAATACCATTCAGCATTTGGGCCTTTTCTGCTCTCTGCTTCCATGCCATTAGGGCTCACTGCTCTCCCCTTAATGTTAAGTGGCACCAATAACCAGGAGCTCTCCTTACTTGTTGTTTCTCCCCAGTGTCCCTCCCCTCACAATAAAAGGTTGGTGAGAGCTCCTGCTGGATTTTGGTCAGCCTCGGACATTCCCATTCATTGCCTTCCGAGGGCAGTTAACAGATTCATAGTAAAGTACCACCACCATGAGAAACCATCAGCAGATTTTTCCCACACTGCTTATGGAATATTACCACTCACTTGAATTAAAACCATAGAGTAGTTGAGGGGTAGAAAAAGATACTACATTTATTGGATGAGTTTTTCTTAATCTTATCTGAAGATGATGGTTTTCCTCATTACATTCTTGCCATGCTTGTAGTTCTATATTTGTTATTGAATTGGATCTTTACAGCCCACATGGGCCTTTGAGAAAGCCCTCAGTGTTACTATATGTGAAAGAGTGGAATTTTATTTATGATTTATTGAAGGTTGCTGTGGTGTTTTGTGGTAGTTCTTGGTGTTTTCAACTGGCACCTTGTATTCAAAATTTAGATTGCAATATATGAAAGAGCAATGAAATGGTAATTCTATGATGAGTAAAAACCCAAGTGAAAATAAAGTTCTATGCTGGTTAATGACTCAGTTTAAATAGTTGAAATCTTAGTGAAGTAAATCTGTCTTTGTCTCGGTTTTTGTACAAAATTCTGATACCGCTTAATGCTTTCTTCCACCACCTGCAAAAGAATCACAATTTTAAGTGTTTCCTAATTCCAAGTTTTTAATAAATATTCCTACCAACACTTGCATGGGCTGAACAATTTTATCTACATAGAGCAATATTTTACCTCCACTAGGGGATATAGGTTTTCTACAGAATAGCTCTCTGTTAATAAAAATACAAAATTACAGTGTTTAATGCATTGCTAGCATATCTGGACTATTAAGAGAAATCAGGAGAAAATGAATGTGTGACAATTAGTTTGTGAATTAAAGGGAGGAATGAGAGAATGAACAGGCTTTTATTAGATCTGCCCCAAGATGAGTGTACATGTATAAGTGATTGCATATGTTCAGGAGCCATTTTACAAGGTGTGTGGAACTGTATAATGAAATGGGACAGCAGATGACTGCTAAATGCAGCAGTTACCACATCTGGCAGAAGCTGTAGATCTGTATGATGAGTTAGTAAATAGGAAATGAATTCAAGGAATAACTGGCAGCAGTATGAGGGTTTTATAAAAAACACAAGACAGATTAAAATCCTAAAGATGATTTTGTATTACATTGCTTCTGGGCCCTTGGATTCCATTTCTTAATGTTGCTCCATGCTCTTGGTAACCTACTAGCATGAGAAAAGTCTGGATTTTCTTATTTCCCAATGCTGAAATGAAATCCAAATCTGGTATGAATAAGAAAACAAAAAGGTCAATCCAGCTGTTTTGCTTCAATCTCAGTAATAATGCATTTTCATCCCTGCTTCCTATCATGAAACAGTCATTCTGAAATCAGAAAGTTTCCTTTGGAAAACATAGTAATGGAATATTTTGATATTCCAGAAATGACATTTGATGGCGCACGTTAGTTTAGGCAAGATCAGGATTTCCCAGTGCCAGTTTCCTGGTAACATGTCTCTGAACAGATTCTTAGCTGGCAAGCTGTGTAGAGGCACAGGAATAGAATTAGACCATTTCCCAAGGGCTTGAAGGGCCATTTGCCTTCCCCAGGTTGTACTATATGGTGGTTATTCAAAAGATCTTTAAAGTTCACTTTTCTAGGCAAGTGTTGAGCAAATTAATAGAGTAACAATTGAAAAAAGAAGTCATCAGCTAATATTACACAGCCTAGTTCCATGTTTGAAGTTACAGAGGTGATGTCAGTGAACATGGCGATCGTGTTGTTAGAGACGTGTATTAGCTTTTTAAATTTGGTTATGCATCCTCTCTCTGAAGTACTGGCTCAGTCCTCAGTATCTTTACAACACACATTCAGAAATCTAAGTTGTTCCCCCAGCCTGTATTTTCATACCAGATCCCTATAATTTCTAACACGATTTTCTCACTAATAAGAAAGATGTGGCTTTATGTTCAGATTTGTGCTGAAGTGCCTGGCTGCATACTGACTTTCGGTTTGGCTCTGTGTTATAGAAATTGGTGATGTTCTCTGTGTGTGATGAAGTCTTTTCTATTAGGCTATGTTTTGGAAATGTTTTTGATATTCTGTAGATTTCAAAAACTTGTTTCTTGTTATCTGCAAACCTATTTTAACTGTGTATATCTTCTTCTGAATGGAGGTGCTTTGTATTTTAAAAATCTCTCTCGTGGTTATGCATGTCTATTCAAGAGATAATTAACAAAATGTCTTCTGGCTTTGTATGGTATACTTTGGAATATACTTTGCTGTTACAATTGTGCAAGGCTGATTTGGGTGATGTTTGTACGTTCATCCTTTCACAGGAAACAAAAGTGATATGTTACCCAAACGAGATCCCATCAAAAAACGTGGTGGAAGACCTGATCTTGGAAATGACTGTAAGTCCTATATTTAAATGAAAAAAAATTTTAAATGTTTACTTGTATAACTTTCAAGATCTAATTTTAGGCTTTGAATTCTGCTTCTGGAATTTGGGGAAGTTTCAGTTATAATTCATCATTATAGAGAATTATCACTTGTGAGTCTAGTTCCTGTGAACAGCAGGAAACCTGTGATTCACTGTAATTTTCAGTTTATTCTTACATCTTCATTAGATTTTTATAGACGTTCTGACTGCCCTCTCTAGAGAGTTCTTAGGCTTGGGTTCAGATACAATAAAATGACAAGTGGCGTTTTCCTTGACAGGAGCTAAAATCTTGTGCTTAAGGATACGTGTGTGATATTCATGTGCAGGAAACTCATGATACAGTGTGAAGGAAGTGCTCGGGGTTTGCCTCATCTTACCTAAGGGATTAAAATGCCAGCTGCTCAAAGGGGCCATCCCTACCTTCAGATCCTGACACTGCCTTCAGAGGAGATGAAATTAAGTTCCTTGACACAGGAAGCTTGGCTTGATTTCAGGTTCCCCTTTTAGTGACTGTGCACTGCTGTCAGAGCCAGCCTGGGCTGAAAATATTGATTCTTTTATGTAAAGACGAGTATCTGCTCACTACATATGTTATAACAGCATGCTCTGGCATTCATTCAGTATGAGCAGGATTATGCCTTGTGTCTTTTTGGTTTGTGTGGATCCTCTGTTTTAAGGCTTGGTTGTTTTTGGTTTTTGGCTTTTTTTTTTTAATAAATATTTGATTAAAGAATAGGCAATATTTGGATGATAAAACATCTAGACTTAGACATCTAGGCCATGCACTTAAAGCAGGTGAGGAATAGAACACAGGTTCTGCTTGTTGCCTGGATGTGCCCCAGTGGGATGATCTAGGAAAAATCATTCCTCTTCTAATTTTTTTTTTGCATGGATACACACACCTCAGATGAGATCCTCTGAGGCATCACTATGTTACATGTTGTAATGAGTTGCTGTATCATAGGCAAATGTTCTCCTGTGCTACTTGTCTGAGATGAACATGCTCAATTTCTCTCTGTCACTTGTAGATAATTGCATGCTGAAAATTAGGTATATCCTACCACACAGAGATTTTATAGTCAGAGAACAGATCACCCTATACTTAGCAATTTTCTCTGCAAAGCAGGGAATGGTTGCTGTGGAACAGAGGAACAGAAACACAAACCCAATGTGCACAGCCTGATGTAGAGGGCTTGGGCCTGCTGAACCCAGTCCTCCTTGTGCTTTCTGACCACGTTGTAAGACCAGGTGAAGGGTCTGCAGAGGAAGCTGTATGAGGAGCAGCTGAGATCCCCTGGTTTGTTCAGCCTAGAGAAGAGGATACTGAGGGGACACCTCCTGGTGGCCTACAGCTTCCTCATGAGGGGAGGAGAAGGGGAAGACACTGATCTCTGGTGATCAGTGACAGGACCCAAGGGAACAGCATGAAGTTGTGTCAGGGGAGGTTTAGGCTGGGTATTAGGAAAAAATTCTTCACCCTGAGGTTGGTCAGGCACTGAAACAAGCTCCCCAGAGAAGTGGTCATGACACCAAGGCTGCCAGAATTCAGCAAGGATTTGGACAGCACTCTCAGACATGTGGTGTTTGCCTAAGGGAAGAACAATGCTATCATGGCTATATTCATCATCTATCTGTAGTATATTACAAAACTCTTGCAAAAACAAAAGTTCTTGCAAGTTCAAGGCAACATTATATGAAGAAATTACAATTTTCACTTAAGTTGGGTAATTTTTTCCACAGGGAATTAGAAACAAGTTTTGTTGCATTCCATATTATCCCTCTCAACAAAGATGAGGTTTTTCAACTTTGTGGTTACTTGAATGGGTATGGCTTCTAGCACATGAAAATGAATATTGACACATTTGAGCTACTTGGGCTGCCATCAAAGTAGCCTTCAACATCTGTGCAAGAGAAAATGGTGCAATGTTAGGTTCCCAGGATATTTGTCCTTGCAAACTGAACAAAGTTCTTATCTCCAGTCTCAGAATGATGGTAATCAACCAGAGGCTTTTAACCAAGTGCTAATTTAGACCCACAGCAAGTCCTGTAGTGGCAATCAAGGCAGTAGACTAACTGCAGTTTTACTATGCTCTTATCTATTATTTCTGAAATAATCAAGAAAAAACTATTATTCTTAATATTTTTAGGGATTGATACAACAATCAGTTCCATACAGATTTTGGAAACTCAGCAAAGCATTGACAACCGCTATTGTAGTAAAAATCTGCAGTGCAGGTAGGAGAATTTTAAATAATTATTATTTTATTATTTAATAAAATAATTAAAAAAAAGTTTTATTTTGCTATGTTAGGATAAAAGACCATTATTGTGGCCTGGCTGCCTGGCTGGCTTCTGCTCACAGTTGTTTCCTCTTGGATGCAGTAGTCCTTGATACCTTTTTCTGTTTTTTTCTGTTTAAATTAAATGCAATTTCCATGTTTTGGTGAAGATACTGTCTGTATCAAAATACCATGTGTATTAATACAACCTTTTTCAGCTCTGGAAACTACAGCTATGTTATTCCTATTAACAAATACACGCCCATGGATGTGGAAATCTCACTGGAAATAAAGTAAGTACAATTAAAAGAAATACATGCAAAAGACAACAGTGGTTCTTCATTTGATAGAAATTCTTGCCTGATGTCTATTGTTACAAATCTGTCCTGTTCAGAGGAGTGGGAAAAATCTATGCACAACTAAATTATTAATGTAGACCTGTTGGGTAGATTCCTTGCTGTTGCATAGGCCCAATACCATTCTCAGCTCAAGGAAGATTTCACCTGATGTTGCAGGTATTGAAATCCAGAAGTCTTAAGCTTCAATCCCAATAAACATTTGGACAGTCACGTATGTGTGTATTGGCAGGATTGTGATTTCTGGCCTAGGGATCTGAGTTTTCTTTTGTTGTAGAGAAACATTATTAGGAACATAACATGAGTAACTCCAGAGAGTGCCTTCTTTGGGCCTGTTGTGCCAAGCCCTGTAAAAGGGGGATTCTTGTGCAGGAACCTCTGGGTTCCTGCGCAAGAATAAAATTGTGAGTTACAGCAGGGAAAATTGTGACTTACAGCAGGGAAAATTGTGACTTACAGCAGGGAAAAGCAGCAGACTTATTCCTTTCAGCAGCTTTTTCTCCTCAAAAGCCCACCTCCACCGTGTTCTCCCAGATGGAGCAAGTGATTTATTCTGGAATTTTATTCTGAGAAAGGCCAGCAATAGCCAGAACAGCTGCCAAACAATCTGCTTGACAACAGTTCATGACTTCTGTCTCTGCAACAAAGGACTCATCCAGTCTTTTGGTCTTCAATGTTATCCCTGTAAACATCTGCATTTTTCAGATAAGATGAAATATAACAGTACCCCTGAAGTGTCTTCTTGTTTTCTGCAGCCACTGAAAATTTGTCTTTTAAATGTATGCCATTATAATCCAATAGTATAGCTCTCCTATGTAGGGATTAATACATCATATTGAGAGTTTCACTGAGTATGACGGTATTTTGAATATTGGTTTGTGGTTTAGGGGCAACTGATTTTATTTTTAATAAAGTCATTTATCCTTATTTTCCTCTGTTTCTTGAAGCACCACAGAACCATTAATTATATTTCTCTGCAAAGTCACATTTGGAAATTATTGCCCCCATTATTCTTCCAGCCAAAACAGTAGGAAGAATTTTCAAGAAACCACACAGGTAAGAATTTTATAGCAATACTCTGGGGTTTGGGAATAATTTTTATGAAATTAATGGCTGCAAAAATCTGATCTTTGTTGAAGCACTAGAAATCTAAATGCTGGTGCTTTGAGTCTGTCAGTCATGGCTGGCTTTGGCATGACCATAATGAGATTCAGTCTTTTTGTTGGCGTCAGTTTTCTGCTGACTTTTATGAAAACCTATCCAATAATTCTCTGAAAGGACAGTTTTGATTCTGCTTCAGCCTAAGCCACCACTACAACTCATTATAACTCCAGAGAAATGGGAATATCTTATCACTCAGAGCTTTAGAGGAGTCCTCCAAACTCTCATCTACTTTATGGCTTCCATTATTATCTTACGGGTAATTAATTCCAGTTTTAAAGTCTAGAATTTGCTGGTAACAATGGTAGTGTTCTGCTTTATTTCTGTGTGAACAGGAGCTTACTAGTAAATCCCTCTAGGGAAAATTCTTCATTTTAAAAGCAAAATTGTTTATGTGTCATTCTCTGGATTCCCTCAATGGAGATAAAAGCTGGTGAAACAGGTTAGCTTTTCCCAATAAAAAATATTTAGTGACCAGGTCTTGCAAATCTTGAAGCACCTCCAGTAATTTGATGAAGGCTTTAAACTTTCTTCAGGCTCCCTGGACATACAGGCCTCCTTCAAGGCCCCTGTTTGTCAATGTTTGTTCAGAAATGTCTATTCTGGCTAAAACAGTAGGAAAGGCAGAAGCAATGATAATAGCATTTCTGAACACGTTGTAGCAGAAACATCTCTGAATTTGGAAGTAATTTCCAAGTTCTTCTGGAGAACAGTCTTCAGAATTCTGATCTGTGATCCCATACATAACATGTTTTTAATTGATTTAGTTCGTTTGTTTTTTGGGTTTTTGTGGTTATTCAGATTACAGCACTTGAGATACCTCCAGCTGACTTTTTGCTCAACTTTTCAAATGTCTTTGCAAAAAGTTTCAGGTTTCTTTGTAACAGTGGCATAGTCATCCAAAAGCCCAAATTTTCCAAGTTTTGACCTGTCTGCTGTAATTTCAACAGAACTGAAATTAAGTCAGACATAGAGAGTTTCACGATGCAGAAATGTCCTTGAAGCTTACTGACAAAACTGGTCAAAGAGATTTCCTGTGTCAACCTGAAATCCACATCAAAAGACTAAAGCTAACTAGCCTTCAGCAGCAGTGAGCTTTCAGATTTGATGTGACTCAGAATAGAAATGCTGCCTAGTTGAAGAGGTTTCTTTTAAGAGGATTTTTCTAGGGATGGGAAGGTTTATTCCCTACCAAAAGCCAGAACAGCAATAATTTGGACTCACCAGTCCCACGTAAGTTTTGTTATGTGAACATATTGTCTCCAGCAGAGAGGATGTGTCAGAAAGTGAAGTGAGGGGAGAGAAAGATGAAGGAGTTGAGACACTAGAAAAATAAGTTACTATTCATCATTAGGATCATTAGGTGAAAGAGAGGTGAGGATTGAATTTTGTTTTATTCATTGTAGCATAAACATTTCAGGTACAAAATGTGTTGTTTCACTTTGGCATGGCAGAACACTGTAATAAAAAATAGCATGAAAACTTGCACGTATCTGTTTCTGAAATACTGATACCATATCTTTAGAATACATGGAAGAAATTGTCTGTCTTCTGAGCACTGCTAAAGTTGCTGTCTCAAAATCAGCAGAACTGCCCTTTGCTAGTATTACAAATTAAAGCTCTCAGGCCACCTGGCATATCAGGAACAATCCCTATTTTTGGGGGGATTTGCTTAGAAAATGAGTGAGGGAATCCATTTATTCAGAGCCAGCTGAGTGTCACTGGGAGTCAGATGCCTGCCAGTCCTCCATGTGGGGCTGATCAGAGTAAACCCACATTTGCAGGGTTTAAAGTCAGCACTTGATCTTTAAATACATTTGCCTGTAGTTATCAAGTCTTGGTGTCATAATTACCTTGCACTGCATTTGTCAATGACTTATTTCCAGAGTCCGTCCTCCTGTCCAGTTTCCCCTGGCGCGAGGTTATCTGATCTGTCTCTCATTTGTCCCCTAGGGACGGCAGCACGTTTGGGCTCTCCCTGTAGCTAAGCTGTATGACAGTGCATACTCTTTCCGTGTGGCCGTGCCGGTAAGCCTTTCCAAATGGCAGCGTGGCAAAAGACAAAGAGCATTTGAACTGAAAGAAGTTCCTCTATCAACCTCCTTTATTTTTCTTTTGCAGGGTTTTGCTAGCTGCTCAACAGACCGTTACTTTGCTGGAATGTTTTTTACTGATTACTACTTCTACTTTTATCGGCAGTGTAATTAAAATGTTGACAAATATTCTGTTCTTTGGGGAAAAGATGAGGAAACACTTAATATGAAAAAGAGACTTGAAAACAATCCTGGATATTTTTTAAACCTCTTTCTAGGTTGTATGGGACTTTCTTGGTTTTTTCACTTTTAAATTAAAAAAACATAAAAAATAAAAGTGTTAACAACAACCATAGCTCTGCAGTTCCAGAAACTGTTTCTAAAAAGACACGAGGTAATGGAGTATATGGTGTTGTTGTGGGTGGAGTGGGAGCTTCAAAGCTTATTAGAGAAGCCTTTGCATTGTCTTACAAGGTGCAGAATGACCTCTGGTTTTCTAAACTCCTCAGAGTGGAGTTGGGTGTGGTCGGATCCGATCTTAGCCCCAGACTTGTTCAATGGTTTAAGTCTAAGGAATTATACATGTGTGATTGAACCTTTGTACAATTTTGTCATGCAGAATTAAGGATGGCAAGCCAGATGTATCAAAATGAATGATTTATTACAATAAATGATTAGACAAAAATATCTTAATCAGAATTACTTACTACATGGTTTGGAAGCTAACACTGCTTGTATAGTATATGATAATGTACTATATTAAAGCAATGGTATTAAAGTCATCAAAAAAGAAACAATTATGGAGTAGAGATCAATGTTACTCACCCATACCAATGATTGTGGGCAAACATCTTTAGCTCACCTTAAGAGGCATCCCCACCCAAGAGAGGAATCTCCACACATGCTCCAAGGAGTGTGCTAGAAATCCCTGCCATTTGGCACTTTTATAATATTTATATAAGTGGTACTTTTATAGTATAAAGTGGTTCACTGTCAGCCATATGTCTCCATATGGTTATGGAGAAGTCAGCTGTGTCAGCTCAGCATCTTTAGATAAGGATACTTTACGATATATGCCACACCTTCACCTCACTATCAGGATGTTTAACTTTGGAGTTGATGAGTCAGATTTGGTTTTGTGTAATTCAGCACCAAATGCAGCATGACACCTCCTCTCAGTTCACCAGTGATAGCTTTGAAAAATTTGCATTGCTCAAGTCTTTACTGCATCCCAGACAGAGCATCCTGCTACAGATGTGTACATAAAATGATCGTATGGATCATAGAGAAGTTATATGATATTGTATGTACAGCAGACAAGAGCAAATGGGTAGGAACACTGCTGAGCTGGGATACCCTTCAGTTTTCAGAAAATGGGAAGATGATTAAGTGTTATTTATTTATTTATTTATCTATTATGATTCCTTTGCAATAAGGAAACCTGCTTCTGTCCTTAAGCATACACCTTCTTTTAGTATCTGCTGCCCTTTTTTAGGTATAAATCCATTTCTTTTTTTGCTAACAGAACCAAAACCAACAAAAACTCTAAAAGAGAAATGTAGCACACTCTGCAAATGCCCTCTAAAATAAGTGTAAGTTAGAGAACAACAGGTCAGTTCAGTTGTCTAAGTGTTTCCATTTCAGAAAGCAGTCCCATCATTGCCACCACAGCTGTGTGATTTAACAACGCTACTGCTATTTCAAGGAATTATATTTTAGCTACCTTTTTTTTCCCCTCTGAAACAGGAATGAACTATTTACTTCTAAATTCAGGTCATATTTTTTCTTGGTGTTTGTGATTTGTGTTAGTATGATAAAAGAATAGAAGTATTGAAAAGAAGAATGTCTTGCCTTCATGGCTTTCTAAGTTGCATATGGATGCACACCTGCATGGGAAAATTCTTTCTATTTATATTTAGGAAATGCATTTTTAAGGAAGAGCTATTCATATGAAATCTTAGATTAGCTGATCAGAAGGAAATCAGATATAAAAATCAACTAAAGTGTAAATAGTGTTGTAGGGTATGTTTAGATCAGTCCTTTTTTTGTGTAGAGAAGACAAAGTAAATATAAAAGACTGACTGTAGGCTTTTAAAGATTTATGATGTGAAAGCTACATTTGAACAAGTGGCCTCTGAATGAGATTATTTAGCAGTAAAAGGGAAACCTTTGGAAGAAAAATTAATGTTTAAAAAAGACCTTGCCGTAGTCTTTGTAAACATCAGTGTGCCTTACTTGTATATTTATTGCCTGACAATGTGATGGGAGAGTTTAATTTGTTTCTCTGCCTTGACTTGGCATTTCTTTTGTTGCTATTCTGGGACTTCCTTTAAGACTCTCCTTCTCACTGATTTTTTTTAGATGCATGTGCTTAGTTGGGGTCAATTGCAATGTCTGGCTTCTTTTTCTTAAATGACTCATTTGTTTGACCGTGTAGGTGTAAGGTTTTTTTTGTGGAGTGGACTTTTTTTTCCTGGGAAGTATTTGTGGTGTAAACCACTATTCTATAATATTCCAGAGACTAACTGGTGTTGGAACCCTGGATACAAAATAATCAGAAATTTGTGCCTTTAATTTTTTGTAGTCCGTACTTGAGGGTAGAGTCAACCAGTCACAGATGATAATATGTGCATCTTGAACAAAAACTCTACCTTTTTAGGCCCACCTGGTTTTCATCACACTATTCTGGAATGTAATTCCCTTTCCCAGTGGCACAGAGCACTGCAGGAGAATATAAACTCTTAAGTGTTTCCTGTCTTTAAAAGGCTTTCTGTAATTAGTCTAGGGTAAGGTGCATGTGGGATAGCAACTATTTTCTTTCTTAAAAGCTTGTGGTGATTTAATTACACATCAGTTTGCCCATTTAAGAATTTCCAACTAGTTCTCTAGTCCTGTCATTTGTTTGTAGTAAAATACTGTTGAAGATTTCATTCAGGTTTAAGGTGTGGCTGTATGAAGGCTGTGTTCTAACACATCTGAGATAGCAAATATCAATCTTGGCAAAAGCTAGGGAAGACCTAGCAGAAATCAAATACTTGGTGTTTAAGTAACCATGGCTGGGTGCTGTTTAGCTGCTTACTGGAGTTAGACTGTGACACAGCCCCACCAGAATCCCAGAGAATGACTGACCTACATGACCAGATTTTGGACTGGAAATATAGAAGCTCTAGGAATGATTCTCACTCCTCTAACTGCCAAGCCTTCCCTTTACAGTGTTTGGAGAAGTGGAACTCATCTTGATAGCACTGGACTGGTGACATTCTTGGTCTCCTGCTGTCCTTCTCCCTTGTATGGCATTGAACTAGAACTACCAGAGAAAAGAATACCACAGGGAAAATATGACCAGCAGCATTTTCCATCCTGTACAGACAAAGGAAGTATGGATTGGCCTTTCCAAATGAATAGGTTTTAAAAAGTTTAGGCATGTCTGTTTCTTTTTTGGTTTGGTTTTTTTTTTTTTTTTTTCCCCATTTCTGTGTCCTCAGTTATGCAGTTACAACATTTTTTAATAGTGGTCATTCTAAGTTGAAAGAATTTTTGTGAATGCTAAATAATGAATTATTAATGGTTTACGTAAATTCTACTTGGAACAGGAAATTCTCTTTCCCTTATCTATTTTTACCACAATGTGGTTGTAAGAGACCTTCAGACATCCATCACTGGAATATGTCTGCCTAATTTAAGAGGGAGCTGAGGCAAGGCAAACTGCCAGGCTGGGTGAAAGTCACAGCTGTAAGTTGCAGAAGGCAAATGCAGGGCTAGAATGTGGGGTGATCTTGTGCCATCTGATCTGGGTTTCAAACCATGCTGTGCATACCAAGAACATGATGTGGCACTTCATGTTTTTACTTGACTCTAACACAAATTACTTCACTGTGCTTTTTCTGAGTTTGATCTAGCAGTGGCAGCAGCATTTGAAGTAAGAGCCAGAGATCACTTCAAAGCCTAGTGCATTGAGCCAAGAAAAGGCAGAAAATCCTGCATGGCCACTTCATGGAAACCAAGGACAAGGCAGAAGAGCAGAATGAGTGGTTCTGAGGTGTGAGTCTGCAGCTGGAATTGCTGATGGCCTTTGGCACATCTGTGGACAGCTGTGAGCAAAGAGGCATTTTGGTCTCTTACCACAGCTCAGTTCAAGTGACTCTTTTGTTCAGAAGATGCCTGGTAGGTAGTGAGGAGGCTGCCTTGATGTGAGCCAACCCTGAGAAGTTAGCAATCCCAAAACTGGGTTTGCAGTCCTGCACAGCACAGATCTAAAGGGAGGCCTGGCTGTGAGCTTTTTATTAAGTCCTGATTGTCTACATTTTTCTAGGATTTTAGCTTACTTTATAAAATCAGAAAAATACTTTCATTAAGATTTGCTGTTGGGTTAAATTCTGCTCACAGTACAAGAAGTCCCTCACTCAGGAGTCACTGACTTCTTGAACTACAAATCTGTTGCACAGAACCTGAGCCATTCTATCTGCAAAATGCAAATCTGACTTTGAGTGCTACAGTGTGTTTTAAATAAGCCAGATCACTTTAGGTATAGAAACTAGTTTCAAAATACACAGAAAATTAATCATTATTTTTCAGTTGCAGTGCTGTAAGACTTTTATATGATATGTAGCTTTATATGAAGACATGGCTTTTATATGTGACATTATAGTATACTTGGAAGCTTTGAACAACTGATGGAAACTCATGATAAGGAATCATTTACTGATCTTGCTTTCATCTTGGAGTAATTCTATTAATGTCCCAGATAAATTGTGCTACAGAGAAATAACATATTTCAGGTTTGTGTCCTGTATCACTGATAGTCTGTCACTGCAAAAATCCCAGCTGCTCAGCTGGCTTTTGTGGATTGCTCCTCCTCAAGATGTTTGCTTCCTCCCATGTTCCCTACATGTTGGACAAGGCAAAAGGCAGGACTGGCTTTGATTTGAGCTTTTCTCACACTGATGGTGTATAACTGGATGCTCCCTCACACAGGGATTTCTTACTTGCCTTTGGAAATATTAAATTGTTCCTGTTTCTTTCTGTGGGCACAAGTTTTGTATTTTTCAACCTCCTGGCTTCAGATTTTCTTGCATCTTAAAGAAACATAATTTGGCTGAGCCTCCATCAAATTTGATTGTAATTGGTCAATACCTTAAAATTTTTAGTAAGCAGAATAGTGAAGCTGATCATATCAGCTTGTGAATTTGATGTTGGGTTAAAAGCCAGGATTTAGTTCATTCCAGACAAAAGAATCTTGAGTAATGTCTCTCAGGTTTCTCAGGGGAGGTGCTTCTTTTTGAAACAGGATATCTGGGAAGTTTTCGTTCGTGGCTCCAAACCTTTGGATAACATCTGTGGCACAAGGTGGCTGGGATGCAGTCCTGTTCCTCTGTAGATCTGGGACCACTGATGAAGTTTTCATGCTTCCATTGCTCACTAATAAAACTTTGCTAGTTGCGTTTTTACTTCATGAAGGGGAAGAGGATTTGGAAGTGAGTCAGTGTTGCAAGGGTAAATGAATCAGGCACACTGAGATGCTCAGATGTGTCAGGATTATGTATGTCTTGTACTGATCAAACAGGTCCTGTTTTGGTAAAACCATGTGCTCAGCACTTTAGAAAAATCAGGCTCAGTGAGAAGTGTCCTAGGTCTAGATTTAACTTTTCAGCTTGAATGCTTTGATTCTGGCATGTTAATTCAATATCTTTCTTAAGCTACAGAAATATTTCTCCAGAAAAAGTATGAATGTTTTTTTTCTGTACAGTGGAGATCAAATAATTGAAAGAAGCTGTTTTCACTTTACACTTCCACACCCCCTCCCCCTGTACTTATGCATGCACAGTACTTGTGAAATTCTTCTGATATGGACAGAATAATTTTAATTAACATCTGCAAACCATCACATAATACCTGGAGTGGCAGTTGCTGGCTATGAGTCATGCATTTAGCTGAAAGAACTGTGCTTTCTAAGGAAAGGCCAAGGCATAAGTACGTCCCAGTCCTAGATCGCATATATTTGTCCAGTGACTTGCTTCCCCTCCTGCTTGTTTCTGGGCCCTGCTGGCAGGTGGTCAGGAGCAGCCTGGCTGGTGCACCCAGGGCACTGTGGGTATTGCCTGGAACCTCAGTGTAATTCAAGATGTGTAATGGCACTTCAGTTAGTCCTAGTGTGTCTTGTCCAGATACAGTGCCAGTAAAAAAAGAAAAATTCATGCACTCACAGCACTTTGGGCACTGATTTCCTCATAAGCATAGTTTCCTCTCCCCTCTTCAGCTTCACCAAATAGCATGTTTTCTGTCAAAACAGCACATGAGTGAACATCTTCAGTGCCAACCCTATATTCAAATAACGGGTTTTGCACTGGCAGTCCTGACCCAATTTTAGCTCTGGTTGCTATGGTGCTCTGCGGGCTGGGTGGCCGGCAGGGCAGGACGATGTGGGGATGGCACACAAGCCTTTTGTTGCTCCTTGGCCAGGGTCCAGCCAGCTTGTTTCCCCCCTTCTCCCTCCACCCCACAGCAGCTGGCAGCAGCCTGCATCTGCTGATCAGGAGCAGTGATCAGGCTGGAGCCTCTGATGCCTCTCTTGGTCTGTGTCCTGGAGGAGGCACCTTCTCCCAGGCACCCAAAGCTGTTCCTCTGCAGACCAGAAGTCCCATCCTTTGGCTGCATGCCCCTCTATTGGATAAGCCTTCATCCTCCTGCTCCTGGCTTTTAAGCAGGCTCCATCTCCTCATCCCTCATTTGCTGCTTTCCAGACATCCTGTGTCCTGCTTTACACCCTCCAGAAAAGGAATTCATCACAATACTTTTAAAAGATGAGATCGAAAATAGGTCATATTCTTAGTAACTGGTGGAAAGTGACTTCTATGAACAGGATTTGAATCAAAGCTCATTATTTTAAAGGCAGATTTTAAAATTTCTGGTTGGTGTTTAATGTATCACAATTGCCTACGTGCAGTAATATAAGCACAGAATTGGCAAATACGAGTTTAATGTTAATTTAGCTGGTAGATAGTCTGCAGGGTAATCAGTGCTTTGCATTTTTCATTCAATCTTAATGTTACACTTTGCCTTCCACAACATAATCCAAACCACAGACCAGCTGGCTGTGTTGATTAAAATCCTTTTTCTGCTTTTTATTAATCTTCATGGTTTTGCCCTGGAATTATGATAGACCAGGTCACGGTCTATTACAAAGGAAATCTGCTGGGCCAGAATGCAATATTTGCAAGCTGAGATTTCTGCCTAAAGCATATTGCTGATTCCTAAAATAAGTTGTGTCCTGACTACTTTGTTATATCTGCAGAGCTTGACATGAATTTGGAACAAAGCTCTTTGGTAAATGACTTACAAATAATTTGTTATGCATTTGGATGACACATTTTCTCACTGAAAACCTAGATTAAGAGAATATCATTGGGGGGTGAAGGTGACAGAGGACTTTTGTTGTCAGTAGGCCTGCATTTTGGAGGCACAGAGTCATGCAAGCTCTTCCTGTGGACCCTCATAACCTTTTCCTTGATGGTAGAGGGAGAATGGTTGGGGTCAGGGTTGTGCTGCAAGGGGGACTATCAGAGGTTCCTCAGGATGCACAGCAAAGGGACATGAGAAATTCTCAAACTGGAGGTGATGGAGCAGCAGGAAGGACACTCGCAAAATTAGCCCAAAAGCTGCTGGGACATTGTTTTGATCTTCCTTCCTCTGTAAAAGTCATTGCACAGAGGATGTTAGTTCAGACTTGGTGAGATAGACCCCAAACAAGTAATGTGCTCTGTGTGTTGTTGCTTTTTTGTAAATAACTATTTGATCACAGTGAATTGAATTTTTAACAAATTTGATGTGATGATTAGGCAATCACTTTAGCATGTATTTTTTCAATTATCTCTTGTAAACAAAATGAGGCAGTAGCTAAGCATGATCTGTATTTTCTGACTTCTCACAGTGTTAATTAGAGACTGAATATTCTTGCTGATGTGTTTGGATGTCTTTACATCTAGTGCTGGTTATAATGGTTATGTCCTGTAGTTATGCCACCCATGCATGGACCAAGACCCTACCCTTAAGGGTGATACTCTGAAAATGTTGCACAGGGAGACAGATGTGCTTTCAGGGCTTTGCTGCACTCTTCCCTTCCCTGCTCTGTTGCTGCTGGGGACTGTGTCATTGCCTTTGGGGCAGAAAGAACACAATGTGATGATGCTCATAAACAATGCCTACTAATACCTCAGGGTTTTGCTGCAGGGGGTTCAGTTTTGTGTTAGGCTTTACTCTTTGATTCCTCTAGTTGCATTTAACTGCAAACACCCATTTTTACTACTCAGAGTAAATTTCCTTTTGTATTTCCTACCATTGCTATCTGCTTTGAGCTTTAGCAAGGGGATGTGAGATGTGCAGGTTGAAGAGTCAAGGTCCCAGATGTTTCTAGAAGGTTTTCTTTCACTCTGAGGAATGATATGCTTCAGCTCAGCATGTCTGTCACCAGTGCAGGGGTATCCACCCTACAGCAGAGTAGGACAGAGATGGGCCAGGAAGACAAGAAATGCCTGCAGCATTAAACCCATGGCCTGCCAGATACCAAGGAGAATGAAGTTTCATCTGAGCCAGATCTGCTGTGACTTGGGCAGCTGAGCACAAGCTCTATCTGTGAATGGAGCTGTTCTCTAAATTATTGCAGCTGTTGTAAGCCTTTATTGGGCCCCATTTCTGCAAACTCATGATTCTCAGTTTCTAGGCTGCTTGGGAGTCTGCTGCAACCTTGTGATTTTGCAATTTTAAACTTTAGGAAGCAATTTCTTTCTCTTCCTTTGGAGGGTCTTGGCTGCAAAAAAGTAACTTCCTGTCTTCTCAATTTACTTTGGTCAGTGTTTTTAGGAATTGATAATAGTTTTCTGATTTCTCCAGGCAGAAGAAAACTTGCACTAGCAACTTGTTGAGGTAACCTCATTGCTGGTAGGGTGCTGGTGAGCATTGCTTGGCTGGCTGCTGAAGGCTCATGGGCACTAGTTAAAAAACAAACTATGAAAGGTACTGTGTGGAACAGGTTAGTTGCCTTAGTTAGTTGTTTTTACTCTCATGGCTGCACAGCTCTTACTTTCAGTGGACTTTTACCATCTCAGATATTCTCTTACTAAGGTGCACATAACAGCTGGGCTCTGGCTGCAGTAGTGGCTGTAGTGGTATTCAGTTCCTTCTGTCCCCCTGTAGCCTCATGTGTTCCCATCTAGCTTCCCCCTACAGTATCATGGCTGAAGCAGTACTGATTATCCTCTTGCTGGTTGTTTTATCACTTTCCTAGGTGATCTACTTGCTTTAAGGAGCTGGCTATTGCCTTGTCTCTTGGTATCTGCAATCCCAAAATGAAAAATCTTACCTTTATCTTCCAGAAATGTTCAATGGCCTTGGGATCTCTCTGCTGGCTTTTATGTTTCTCCATCACTTTTGTCACTACACTTCTCATGTAAATCCCTCTTTCGGGTCACTGTTTCCTACAAATACTAACCTGTACTATACTGTAATACTATACCAGCCATGCTACCAAATATGTACTTTGTGAACTTTCATACCACAGTTTTGTTTTTTCAACATTTTCTGTGCTTGTGATGCTCTTACTGACTCCAGCCTGTGCTCCAGGCAGCACTGATGGGCCTCTGGGAACATCGAGCAGAACTCCAGGTGCTTTATCTGCACCTGCTCCTGGGCACAGGGCACAAGCTGGACACTTCACAAGCAGAAAATTAAAAAAAAAAAAAAAAAAAAAAAAAAAAAAAAAAAAAAAAAACAAAAAAAAACAAAAAAAAACCAAACAAAAGAATAGAAGTGCTTAACAAAAAGAATGGAAACTCTGTGTTTCTGGTTCACTTTACTGTCCCTTTAGGATTTGTTTTTGCATTAAATCGTGTGGTGATATGTGTTTTTCAAGACAACAAATAGTGACATGAGGGATCTCATTTAATCCATCTGTCTTGGCAAGGTTTAGTTTCCTTGCTTCTGTTCAGACAGCTACCAAGAACCATATCCCCTGTGTTTACTTATTTAAACTGAATTAGGTATGATGGTTCTACAAATCTAAACAAAAATGGTCTGGGTATACAAGAAGCAACAATGTTCTGTTTCTGGAATAAGATATATGCAGATTTTTTTTTCAAAGTAGAAATAATTTTAAAAATTGGAATCTGTCAAAGTCAAGCATACTAAAGCAGATGGCTGAAAGAAGATCCATATGCTGTACATAGCATACAATTTTCTTTCTCTTCCATGTCTGCCCTCTGAGAGATGAAAAACTACAAGGGCTGAAACTGAAAGCATCATTAAATGTTAATCTGCTGGGGCTTCCTTAGTGCTAGCGAGGTCAAGCTCTGCAGCAGAGCGCGGTGACAGATGGAGCATCCTCTGTGAAATCCCTGCGCGCTGCCAAACGCAGCAGAGCCGCGCCCTCCGTCCCTGCGCCCGCGCTCCCCGGCGGCTCCCGGGGCTGGAGGCGCTCCCAGGGCCCCTCGTGCACGGACGCGGTGGCACGGGCGGGTCGTGCCGACACCCAGCCAGGGAGGATGGCCTCTAGATTGGGGCCGGTAATGAGCTTTCTGCCTCTGTGAGCATATTGTAACCTGCAGGCAGGAAAATGCGGTGTTTGGAAGTGGTTTGCCTTGGCGTAGTGCTGAGCTGGGGATCTCTAAATCCCTCTGAAGGGCAATGTCCCTGCTGAGCCTCGTTCCCTGTTTTTCATTGCCTTGTATTAGAAAGGCTCAGGTCTTGGAGACTTACCGTGTTTGCAGAATTAAGTTGAAAGCTGAGTGACAGCTTTAAGGGCTTTTCACATAAACACATAAAGCTATGTGCAGCTTTGGCAGAAGAATAGGGTTTTGCTTGATTTCCAGATACACCTGCTCATGACCAGGCTCCCTGCATTGCTGCACTTTTGGCATCACCACTTTGTAACTCACTAGCTAATTTAGTCATGAAGCTCCTGACAGGAAAACAAACCAGCTGAGTTCCTCCCTGAAGCTTTGGCTCAGCAAAAATGGAAAACAATACCCAAATCAATGCCTGCCCCCGCTGTTTTTTGCCAAAGTCCTTTGCAGTGGAGGAGCTGAGACTGCTCCCCGGGGCTGCCAGGGCAGACACCGTGCATTAGGACCTGTCTGCTCTTGTTCAGCAGGGAGATAACATGAGCACCAGTTTAATGTGACCTCCCCCAGTGGCACTGTACACAGCTGTCTGCAAGCCTCATCCTCTGTTACACTCTGCTGCAGTGTAAACCTGTGCCAGAAGATTGTTTCCCGGGAGAAGTGGGCAAGTGGGCTAGAAGCCCCCTCCAAAAATATTAGTGAGGTCTCTACAAATATTGCTGATGAGCAGTGTAACTAGTGAGCCCTCAGAACTTGTAAAAACTCTCCTAACATTTCCATGAAGGATTAGGGAAAAAATAACAGCCCTTTTGACTCCTTAGGAGAGGTTTTCAGACACCTGCTGCAGGGTAATTGTGGTCCTTATCATAGTTTTTGTAAGTATGAGTTTCACTTTTGGGAATCTGGGCAGGACAGCTTTTGTCAGCCCGAGTATTGAATGCAATCATGTATAATTTTCTGGGTGATCCAAGCTAAACATCAGTTCCCACACCACTAAGTGGTTCATTGGAGTTTTTCTTCTTGCTTACATTGCCTGCATCTGAGCTCTGAGCCAGAGAGTGCATCAAGGTGACTTCTGTTGGGGCACAAGGGCCACTGGGAGCCACCTCAGTCCTCCATGAGAAAAGCCATTCCCAATACCAACCCTCAGCCTTGCCTGTGAGGAACAGCAACTCTTCTCTGCTTTCAATGCTGTTGGTGCTTTTTCCTTTGTTAATAAGAATTGGTGTCATATTATTTTGACCCATTCTTCTTGCTTTTCTTAATGAGTTCCTCTAAGGAACCTTGTTTGGGCAAACAAAATTTGAAGTGTAAACTTTAGAAATATCTAACACACATGTATTTTTGGCAGGACTGAAGCACAGGAGAGAGGAAACAGATAAACTGACAGATGGAAAGAGATCCATCTGAAGGAATTTATCCATGAAGGGGCCTCTTTAACGTATGAGGCTGCTTTGTACTCACTACCTTTGCTTTCATTTGGATTATAATGTCAAAATAACTAAAATACCTGAAGCACAGACAGTCATACTTAAAGGAAATGACACATTTACTACAAATTAACCATTTCCCTACTTGAGGAGAAACTACCTTAGGCACAAGCTAGATGGTGCTAGAGCCTATGGCTAAGATGCTCTTCACCTAACAGCTGTGTGAAATTAAAATATGATAATCAAAACAGACTTTACTAAGGAAGCCTCTGCAGTGTTAGAGGCTTTTTAACACCTGGTTTTGTCAGCTGCTTTTGTTCTGACTATATAAAAGTTGTTTCTGCATCCCTCAGCCTCTGAAAATGCCCTGTCAAATATATCAACTTATGGAAAATGGTCTTTGATATTCTTATTTTGAACTGATTAATACGGACAACCCTGTTCTGTGATTTGAAGTAAGGTTGGTTTTGTCTCTCTCTTTCCCTTCTCTATTTGCATTACATCAGGAGGGCAGCCAGACATTCTGCCAAAGGGCAGTGCTGCTCAGCATGGAGCTTGCAAAGAAAGATGGGCATTGTGGAGTAAGTGTTCAAAAGCATTTGTGGGACTGAAGGGCATAATTCCCATTGAAAACCAGTGGGAGCTGTACTTAGGAGTTTCCCTGCTGCAGAGCTTCCCCCAGCTCTGCGTCTGTACTTTATGTCTGTACAAACTTAGGGGAAAAAACACCCATAGCTGTGATTTAAATGATTACATGATTTTTAGAAGTTTTGACATGCTTAAAATATGAATTCGTTTGATCTGAGGAGGGAAAGAATGTCACTCTTTCAGCTGTAACTACAGTCAAAATTGTGACTGTAAATGTAGTCAGAGGATCTAATAATGCCTCTGGGGCCTGTGCTGCTGCTGTGCATTTTGATAGCACTTCAGGGTGATTTACCCCATGCAACAGAGCCCAGAGTGCCATTGATTGGAAGCATGCATTTGCTTCAGAGCAGAAAGGAGAGAGAAAAAGTACCATGCAAGTTGAACATTTACATTTATTTAAAATTATTATTATTATTATTATTATTATTATTATTATTATTATTATTATTATTATTATTATTATTATTATTATTATTTAAAATTCTTTAAGTTTTAAATTTTTAATTTTTTAATTTTTAAAATTTTTAATATATTTCATTTTTAATGTCTTTATTTTTATTTTTAATTTTTTATTTATTTTTATTTTATTTATTTTACTTTTTATATTTTTAATTTTTATTATTTTATTTATTTATTTTTATTTTTATTTTTATATCTATTTATTTTTTATTATAATTTTTAAATTTTTATAACTTTTTATTTTTATTTTTTATTATTTTTAATGTACTTAATTTATTTTGTTTTAATTTTTTATTTTTCATTTAATATATTTAATTTTTATTTTAAAAATATTTTATATTTTTAATATTTTAATATATTTGATTTTTAAAATATTTATATTTTATATTTTTAAAATTTTAATATTTAAAAAATTACAAATATATTTTATTATTTTATATTTTTTATTTTTATTTTTTACAATTTTTAGGTTTTTATTTATTTATTTTTATTTTTAAAATGTTTATTTTAATTTTTTAAATTTATTTTTTATTTTTATTTTTAATTTTTTATTTTTAATTTTTAATTTATTTTTTATTTTTCATTTAAAATTTTATTTTATTTGATTTTTTAACTTTTTACCTTTATTTTGAAATTTATTTATTTATATTTTTATTTTTATATATTTTAAAATGTTTAAATTCTATAATATTTTAAATATTTTTATTATTATTAGTTTATATCTTTTTTAAATTTTTTTTTTTTTTTGGTTTTACAGATTTTGAAATGCAAGATCTTAGCACTTTTTAAAGTGCAGCTGTTGGAGGGTTTAAGGTGCATACAACTTCATCCATGTAAGAAGCTGAACAGAAAACCAAGAGACCATTTACCATTCACTTAGGTAAAAATCCCACATGATTTTAGATTTCATACTTACTACCTTTGTTTGTAGTTGTACAGCTTTATCAGCATGTGTGAGACCCAGCAATGTCCCTACACTGAAATGTGATGTGATGGACAGAGCCTTGTATGGTGAGTCAGGAGGCGTTTCTCCAGGCTCTTCCCTTGACTTGCCGTAAGATATTCTGCAGGACTTAGAGTCTGCTATTCTTCACTTACAAAACGTTATAAAAATGTTTTCCTAGCCACATAGAGTGCTGCGACATGTATGGGTCACTAAGTGTAGCAAAAGGAGTAAAACTGGAAAAGCTGAGTATGTTTGATGCATGCAAATATGCCCCGAGGTTAATAATTTAATTGGCAGAGTGCCCTACTTTTCTGGCTATTGGGCCTGTTCAGTGAGCTCCTGCAGTGCCTGACACACTGGCCCGCTGCTGTTCAGACACAGCTGTACATCTGGTGAACTGTGCTGCGCTGCTTCATCTCTCCAACCCCTCTGGTGTGTGTGTCAGAGCTGAGGTGATGCCTAAATTCTCAGCCAAAGAGCTGTGCTTTTGTCTGAGGCTTGAGGTCGTGCTGCAAGTGGTCCTTTTTGCAGTGTTCAAGGTGATGTGTGGGCACAGTGGAAGCTGCTGTGATGTGTGGAAGAAATGGTGCTTGCAGAGCACTGGTGCTGCTCTGTGAGGAGTACATGTGGGAATATAGGTCAGTGAAACATCCAGAGGGGCTGCACAGCTGCAAAGGGCATATTTACACACGCAGGGTGCAGATGGCAGGCTTGAGCTAGACAAGCTGCTGCTGAGCAGCCTGGTGTGTCCCTGGGGAGGGAATGTCAACACTCCCTGTCCAAGCCTGGTCCTCACAAATAGCTACGGTGCTTTGGTCCAGAGCAGCCCTCAGGCTGGCAGGACTATTTTGTCTCTGGAGCGGGGTGTCATCTGTGACACAGGACTGTGGAGCATTAGAGTTGCCCAGGTCCCATGGCTCCCCTGCAAGTCCTGGCAGGGCAGTCCTGGAACTTCACTGAGCTTCGCCACAGTGAATGTGAGCAAGGTGAGGCTTGGGGGTCAGACCAGGTATTGTCTGTGTTTTCCAGCTATATCAACTGATCTGACGGACATGGGCTTGGATCCACAAGCACTATTTCATGCCTGAAGCAGTGGCAGCCAGTTTTGCTCTTATGCAAGCCAAAACAGCTTCACTTGCATCAGCTGGTGAAGTATTTACAAGTTTGTACTATGAAGGGTCCCCTTTCATGGTCCTTTCCTGCTTACATGTGTATGCAGCTTCTTGTAAAACTTCTTTACTCTTTGCTGCTTGTGTTTATTTGACTGCCATGATTACTCTGGTACCAACAGAAGCTGATGGATGAAGGGATTGAGAGCAGCCCTGTGGAGGGCTTGTGGGGGGCTGGTGGATGAGAGGTGGGATATGGGCCAACAATGTGTGCCTGAAGCCCCAAAAGCCAAATCTATCCTGGGCTGCATCCAAAGCAGCATAGCCAGCAGGGCCAGGGAGGGGATTCTGCCCCTCTGCTCTGGTGAGACCCCACCTGGAACACTGCATCCAGCTCTGGGTCCCCAGCACAGAAGGTATGGACCTGTAAGAGGAAGTCAAGACTACAGCCATGAAAATGATCAGGGGGCTGGAGCAGCTCTGCAATGAGGAACAGCTGAGAGAGCTGGAGTTGTTCATCTGGGTCAAAAGAAGCCTCCAAAGTCCAGGGAGACCTTACTGCAGCTCTGCAATGAGGAACAGCTGAGAGAGCTGGAGTTGTTCATCTGGGTCAAAAGAAGCCTCCAAAGTCCAGGGAGACCTTACTGCAGCTCTGCAATACCTATAGAGGGCTTATAAGGAAGATGTGGACAAACTGTTTGGTAGGACCTGTAGTGATAGAGCAAGGTGTAATTGTTTTAAAATAAAGAGGGGAGGAAGAGGGTCTTTATGATGAGGTGGTGAAACACTAGAACAGAGTCCCTGTTGCCCAAGTTTGGAAGGCACGTGCAGCTCAGTAGGGAGTCCCTCTTAAGACTGTTGAAAGTTTTTGGTTTGAATGTTATGTGACATTAACCAAGCAGACAAACTTGCCTTACTCTGTTGTTGTGTCCTCTGCAAAAACATGGAAAACACAGTACCTTGCATTTTTCTGGAGGAGAAATTGGGGCTGTGGAGAAAAGCATTTGCTGATTGTGGAAGCCAGATGTTCTCACTTGTCATTCAATGTGTCTCCTTGTCCATCTCAGAGTGAAGCTGCAAGGTTGTGTTCAGTGGCAGCCCTTCTGAGTTTGTTGCCTGTTCTGGTTTATGAAATAAGCTCAGTAAAATCTATTCCATGTTTTTTTTACCAGAAAACCTATTTGTCTCTGATACCACAACTGAGCATGTTCATGGTTATTTAATCCTGTCCAGGATAAGGCAAAGATTTGCTCTACAGGGAATTTGAAGTCTAATGTTAGTTCTGCCTTAGCCTGGATTATGCAAGCGCTGACAAAAATTAATTTGGTGGTGTATTCCTGCTGAACAACTCAGGGTTTTCCTTTAGGGATTCTAAGATTGTTCTTACCAAGTAATTAATTAAATCTTAATTATGTTTTTGCCAAAAGCAGTATATTTGGCTTGCAAGGGGGGAGATCCCTCTGTATCTGTCTATCCCTCCCCCTCCTCCCAGTCGTGTTTGTCTTCTCAGTTTTTCAGTCTCTGACTCTGCAAACTGATACCTCGATCCGCTGTGTTTGAACAATCCCTATGCCGCATCCTGCCAGGAGTCATTTTGTTTTGTTCCCCTGGCATGCAGAGGAGGTTTTCCTGCCCGGGAATGACAGCTTTCCCTGCCAGGAGCCACGGCTCCACAGTGGGACTGGCGCAGGGCCATCGTGCGCAGTACCTGCCTGCTGCCCAGCGGGGACATGCGGCTGACATCAAAGGGCTCCAGGCAGGAGGCCCTGCAGAGAGAGCTCCTGCTTTTCATCCTTCCCAAAGGATTTCCTGGCAGAGTTACCTTGGGTAAATGACTTCTGTCCTTGTAATAACCAGTCTGGAAAATTGTATGTGTGTGAGAGAGCAGGGAAACTTGCTAGATTTAGAAAAAGGTAGTATGTAATGCAGTGTGCAGATGTATTTGTGTATATTGTCCTGTTGTGTAATTAATCCCATATGGATCCTACTCTGGATTCTGGTATCATATTTGTCTTTCCAGGACTCGAGTCCTTTCTTTGTTCTCCCCAAACCCACAGAATCACAGAATCAATGAGGTTAGAAGAGACCTTTGAGATCATCAAGTCCAACCTATGACATCACATGACCTTGTCAGCAAGACCATGGCACTGAGTGCCATATCCAGTCTTTCCTTAAACACCTCCAGGGATGATGACTCCACCACCTCCCTGGACAGCATATTCCAATGCCCAGTCACCCCTTCTGTGAAGAATTTCTTACTGATGTCCAACCTAAACTCCCGTGGTGCAGCTTAAGACTGTGTCCTCTTGTCCTGTTGCTGGTTGCCTGGGAGAAGAGACCAACTCCCACCCGGATACAGCCTCATATCAGGTGGGTGTAGAGAGTGGCAAGATCTCCCCTGACCCTCCTCTTATTCATGCTAAACAACCCCAGCTCCCTCAGAGGCTCCTCACAGGACACGTGCTCCAGCCTTGGAGCCTCAAGGCTTGTTTCACCAGCCTTGTTGTCCTTCTCTGGACATGCTCCAGCATCTCAACATGCTTTAAGAGTCCTTTAGTGTTATTCTGAAAGAATTCTGCATTCTTCTCAAGTGCCATATTACTGTTATTTTTTTGTTTCACAGAAATGCTCATAAAAGCTGTGTGTTCTTTCAGGAAGGGGAACGGTTATCCTACTGGTTTTCAACATCACTGCCATCATCAAAACAATGCTCTGTGTTACTGGCTCTGTCAGGATAATCTTCAAAAGAGTGAAGTCAGTAAATTCTACAAAACCTTTTTTACAAAGAGTTAAATTTGTAGATTGACTAACACCAGAAAAAGTAACAAAATCTGCTCACCTTTCCTGTCTCTTGCTCAGACTACTTCATATATATGTCATAATGACAAATCTTTAAAATTAAACATGGATTTGCTTTTAGCTGAGTACTAACTATGACATAAAATCTATTGGAATGCAGTTTTCTTTTAATTGTTTTCATTCTGGAACCATAATCTGGACTATGGGGCTTTCCAATTTAATGTACAAATATTTTTTTTCCAGGCAAGAGTCAAACTGATATGTATATGTATCATAATGCTCATTTTACTTTTGGGAGTATGCATAAATGTTGCTAGATGTGAAATATTTAGAGCATGTAGGGCTGAAAAATTGTGTTATATCACCTAGCTTTATTACAGCTTTGTCCTTTGCATGGCTCAAGGACTTTGGTGTGAAAATTACATGCATATTCTTGGACAAACCTTTTCCTTTCTTTGTTTTGTTTACTTTCACAGACATAGTGATGGTGATAAAAATTAAGCCTCTGTAGAGTTTTCCCAGGAAGAATATTGGGATACTTTCCCATTCTTCTCTTGTTCGACTTGGAGGACCCAAGGAGGATTTGGTTTGGTTCTGGCTGCCAGTGACATGTGCATTGCAGATGCCAGAAAGACCTTCAGGAGACACAGACACTGTCATGCAGGAGCTACCAGTAGTGACAACTGCATGTGATTTAGAGAAGGTATTCAGTAATTCCTCCTGTTCCTCTCACATGAGTTTGTGAAAATGGACCAAAATGGTGGTTTCCACTGCTCAGACCAGTGACCAGTGTGAAGGAGAAAAGCTTTTTTTCTGTGAGTCAAATTGTCTGCAGCACATGCCAGTGTTTAGAGTCATGGTACCAGAGCCAGATCATTTCAGTATGGAGCATGTTGCAAGGAGAAGTTTCTGTCACCCATTCTGAAAGATCAAAAGACTTCAAGATGTGCATGTGTTTCACAGTCAGCAGCAACTGGTTTAATGTCAAGCCTTAGTATGAGATTGGGTTTGGATTTTGTCTATCTGAAGTAACACAGCAGTTAAGATTTACCTTGCTTATAGTGTTAAGAATTGCATTCAGAGTAATTTACTGAATGATTAGTAGCAGAATTAGTTTCCTTCAGGCATTCTTGTTGGGCAAATGCACTGAAAAAGGAGGTGCTGCCTTCACTTCACCAGTGGTAGGATCCATACCCAATTGTCTAGCTTGGATAAACTTCCTTATGCTATGTAGGGCATTCAACTTTGAGTGCCTTTAAAAATGGAAGTATTGTGACAATATAATGTGATGCCTCTAGGTCTGTCAGAGTTTCCTCTGGATTTTCACACTGAGCAACCTGCTTTCCTCCTCTCCCACCCACAGACCATCAGAGCATTCTTCAGTCCTCCTCTTCCCACATTTCTCTGTCTTCATCTGGCTCCCAGGTGCCATCTCCAGGTGCTGCCCTCCCAGTACCTTTCCAATAGCAGAAGCCAAGTAAGCTGCAGCCGGTTTGACTCAATGTTTTGGCTCCCATTTTGTGTCCTCCAGGTTGCACTCAGGCTCTGCCCCTAGTGCAGCACTGCACTGCCTTGCACTCTGTTCAGCAGGAGAATTAGTGCCATTTAAGAGAGTATGGTCCATTTTCTGGTGATTAAAGAGACAGAAGTTGAAGGGTAGCCGGTAGCCCCATTGGTCAGTGCCAACACCCCAGTGAGAACCCTGGCAATGCCATTACATCCTTAGTGGATTCCCTGTGAGTCAGCCATGAATGCACAAGAATAAGGCCAGGATTCAGTTCCCCATTCAGTCCAGCTCTAGAAATCCAGTTGAAGGCTTTTTTGGTGGGGGGTGGGTGTTGGATTCAAGCACCAGCTGGTCTTGAAACCACAAAAGGCACTCAGTCTTGCAGGTGCCTTCTGTGCATTTGTGAAAGTCAGGCTCCTCTGGTGGAATGTGGAAGGCATTTTGAGGGATAACGTAAGGAGTATGTGAGCTTGTGAAGAGACAATTGCCTGCTTATGCACGTGTCCTGTTTTCACTGCCTCCAGTTTTCATCTGTGCTGTACTTAGGTGAGGATGAGGAGAAGGCAAAGTCAAAGCTCTTCATGTTGATTACACTTAGGCAGTGGATTGCTCCAGTATTACTGATGCGATGGGGCAGTGGCAGCAGGAGGAATGGGAGTTGACTGCTCCTGCCTGGTTTCCTGCCTCTTGGGATAAATCTACAGCTTAGTTTTTTTTCTGCAGCCTTCATCATGCTGACATTGATGTCAGTCTGTGCTGACTTGTTTTTTCACTGCAAACACAAACAGCACTTGATGTGCATATTGTCATTTTCACAGCCCATAAGATCCTCTCAGGTTCCTCAGGTGCTTGGGAGAAAGGGGTTATTCAGCAGCAGCTTTAATTCATGGCACCTTGGGGAGTCGGGGATGGTCCTCAACAAGGGCAAGCAGCTAATCCTAAGCCTAGTACTAACCTCTGTCAAGGATGTTCTGGTTGGCAGTGTGGAGCATGGGAGCATTGGCAGTGTGAAGCATGGGAGCATTGGCAGTGTGGAGCATGGGAATGGTTTAAGAAAAAAATTAACATCACTGAGAATGGACCAGTTCCTGAAGTTACTGTCAAACTGCATGTCTACAAGGGAGCCCAGCTGGATCTTTGGGGCTGTAGACTTTTACCTCCACATGAAGGTGGAGCTGGTTGTCCAGAGGAAAAGGCAATGAAGTGCAAACATTTCAAAGGCTTCAGCTATTGTTTTTTTTTCTACCTGGGGTCAACTCCCTTAGAAGTGAGACTTTCTGGATAAATGAGCCTAGGAGACACAGGAATTTCTGCCAGCACAGAGAGGCTGGGTAATCAGTCACATTAATTTGGGCTAAGCGAAGCATGAATGAGGCCTTTACTATTCATTCAATGTTAATCATATTGTTAGCTAGAATAACAAAACTGACTGTGTAGAAATCCAGTCTAATTTCCTTTTGTTGTAAAGTTAATCCAACCATGTTGTTATTGCATAGAAGTTCCGTCTTCCTGAAAGATCTTTGACATTGCCTTAACATCTCTTTCATGAGCTTAATTCTCCCAATTGAATATTGTTTTGGTATTTAGCAGAGAAAACCACTCCACATACTTTGTGAAAATAAACTTGTAATCATCTGTATATCCTTGAAATGGGAGACTACCAAACATGCATCCAGGCAGAGTATGATAACTCTGAAATAATAAGGAATGATCAGGTGAGAAATCATAATATAAATACAACATAGAAATTTTCCAAAAGGTAAAATCACATGAGAAATATTAACTAAATCTCCCTCCAGAGACTAGACAGACAGCTATGTGTTTATACTTATTTCAGGGATGAGAGAAAACAAGGCTTGGAAAAGATGTCTTAATCAATGTTATTTAATTTGTATTTTGACTCAATTAATAATTAGATCATATGTGTTGCCCAAACATTGGCTAATGATAGTTGTTCCTTAATATGTCCTTAAAATACACATGGAAGAAAAGGTTTAGATCAGTTAATCGAAACAATCCCAACCCTGACTTTTGATGATGACATAATCAAGTAAGTTAAAAAATACAATTAAATCCTATTTTCAAGTCTGAGTTTTGAACGTGCCTTGTGCCCTCTGCTTAAAATATTGCCTCCAGATATCCTTGCATACTTTATAAACAAAAGCACAATAAGTATGCATACACAGACACAAACTAAAATTCACTGGCAGCCAATGCATCTAACTTTCAGCCAAGTGCACTTCCGTGGTGCTTGTTCTTAGTGATTTAGTGCTAGTTCTTTTGTTTCAAATTCCTAAAATGTTAAGTTTTCATCACAGAAGCAATGAGGTCATATTGAACTGGTTGCTCAGATTAATGTAGAGAATGCTACTGAGACATGCCAAGTGGCAGTATAACCATCTTCTCCAATAACCATCTTCACGAATCTACCTTGATGTGCTTAAGCTGAGTTTAGAGTGCAGGGGATGGCTGGGTCTGCCCTTTCCACCTGGCACTCCCCTCTGTGGGTGTCAGTAGTTGCACTAGGGTGCCACTGAGGGGTACATTGGTGCAGGCTGAGAACACACTGAGACCTGATACATCAAATGAGTGGGCTGAGGTTAATGCCTGGCCAGACCCAAGAGCTGTTCTGACACCCTGTGTGGCAGCAGCACCCCCAGCCCTGCCTGAGTCACTATGGGAACATGACATGGGCATGATTGAGGTGCCAAGCCCACACTGAAAGGAGGTGGTGTTTTCCTCTTAGGCAGAAAGGAGCACCAAGAAAGGACACCCCAAATTCCACCACCTTTGGAAACTGGGGAGGATGTACTACATTTTAGCTCATGGCAGTCCTGAAGACTCATTACCTGTAGGTTCTGGCTGTTATCAGTGCAATGTGGTTGTCTCTGCCTGCAGGTACCGAGGTGGGGCCATAAACTGCCACTGGGGAAGCACTTTCCCTGATATTTGTTCTCTCTTGGCTTCGTGTGTCATAAAATAGTTAACAGATGTCTGTGAGAGATTCTCAGTAATGGGTGGTTGTCACTGTTTTGTGGATGTAGGAGCTGCCTTCCAGGATAATCCCAGGCCCACACCTAGGTCAGTGTCCTATGTTCCGTACTGGTCAATGTTGCTGGGAAAAATGCCCATAAACACTGTAATAACATGTTGCCCATATGTTCCCCTTGGCCTATGTGTGATGCCTGAGTACCAATAGAGCTTTTATCTTTTTCTCCAGCGTGTTGAGGAAAATGAGAACATTTTTGTAGGTTGCATTTTAGGGAAAGTGTCCTGAGGACTGTCTAATGCTCCCGAGGTTTCTGAGTGCTACAAAAATATGACATATTTATAAGCACTTTTCAGTCGTGATGCTAATCAACTGAGGCTGACATCCTGCATTTTGTTAGGAAAGACTTTCAATCCTACAGCTTTTTAAAGTTGTTTTCCTGCATGCATCTATTCCTAGGCTTATTGCCTGCTACATGGTCCCCAGTACTCCCAGTACTGGGATTTTCATGTGTGGGTGAGGGGCAATTTCTGACTGGGTGGGCAGGAGGTCTCTGCATCCTCATCTTGAGGTGCTCCTGGTGAGACTGCAGCTCCAGCCCTGTGAAGGGGAAGGGTGTGAGGTGACCATGGAGTTCTCCAGCCCAGCAGCTCAGCCATGAGCCCCCCCCAGCCACCTCTAATTGTCCATCAGGTGCTTTAGCAGGCAAAGGTAAGTACGAGGTCAGATGGTTTCCAGATTTTGTCTGTTGGAATTATTGCTCAGGTGTTGCAATTTTTATCGTTAGCTGGTATTATATTTGCCTGCTTGTGTTCCAGAAGTATTTTAATTTGCTATTTCAAAGTCCCCTAAGTGACAGTTTTAGTTGCCATATCCTTTTTCTGGCCATGACATCTTATTTCTCCTCTTCTCTTTGACTTCAGATTTATATGTTTTTTAATGGAGCTTTTTGACTTTGCACCTCAGTGCACAGAGTATAATGGCCCACTGGGAATTATTTTTCCGCAGCAGAGGCTGGGAGATCATTGTTCACCTTTGGAGAGGTCATGGTTGGGTGAAGGCCAGTAGACATGGCCAGCATCTTTTCACACAATCCTGGAGCAGTCTCATGTGACAGAGGTGACCTCCCTTGTCCCTCAGGATAAATCTGGCTTCTTCTAACTCATTCTCATTTTGCAAGAAGCTGGGGACAGAAACTGTCCTCAAGAAATTTTGTTATGGAAATGTAGTGGGGCTTTGGCTATTTTGTTTAATAGAGTTGTTAACAGATAGAATCAAATGTCCGCAGTTGTTTTAGTTTTGACTGAAAGGTATGAGGTTACTTAATTGCCATTGACTTTTGCAACAATACTGGAGAACAGGAAGTATGAAACATAAAATTAGTTGCAAAGTTATCAGTCTTCAAAATTATTAATCATGTGCCTTTTAATTAATCTACAATTGTTGCTTTGTATTGAAACTTGTATTGTGATTGCTAAATTCTTGTTAAATAACAATATATTATTTAAAATAGAAGAAGGGAAGACAGTCTGCTCTGATAAGGTCTTTAAGCATAGATTTCTGCACCCCTGCCAGTGCTAGCCCCATCTGACATCAGTAATATTTTCTGCTGGGAGAAAGATGCTTCTCCCTGAGGTGCAATTAAGCAGTAAATTAATGTTGGTCACACAAATGATGAAAACTGTGGAGCTCTTGGCTGGTGTGAGCAGTGACACCACCCCAGGCTGAGGGCAGAGGATGTGCAGGGCTCCACCAGCCCTGCCCAGGACAGATCCTTGGGGTGTGAGTGTGAGATGGGGAGCCCTCCTGTGCCCACCCTGCTCTCCCTCCAGGGCTGGATGAGGGTGTGCTCCAGCACTGAGGAGCATGGCAAACCCATGGCTGATCTGATGTGGATGCAAAGGCAGTGGAATTGGATGCTGTAGCTCACTGGTTCTTGGTACGTGTCCTTTGACAAGTCTTCTTAGGCAAATTAACTTTTATGTTTTCATTGGTCAAGAGGAATATGAAAGGGATATAGTGGCTGATACATTACAAACAGGAACAGAGAAATTAGTTGTATCATTAAGGAAGGTTTCAGGTGATACAGGGATGCCCCGCAAGCAGGATTTTGGAGACACAGAGCTTGAAAGAGCAGTGAATGAACCATCCTCTGCGTAGGTTAGGAGCAAAGGTTGCTGCCTCTTAGTTTTCCCCACAGCTGTCACAGAGGGACATGGTATCATGGATGTTATTCTGTGTGTTACTCAACCACACTCAAGGAAGCCTCTTGCAAAAGCTGATATTGTAGAAGCACTCTGCTGCTCCCCATTTTGGTAGAGAGATCAGGGATGAGCAAAGTGATTTTTTCATGCTCTGAAAGCCACAGCCTTTCCCATAAGGCATGGAAACATGAAGGTGAGTCGGTCTGCAGGAGCTGATGCTGCACTTGTGTCTCTGTAAGGCGTCTCTGAATAAAGGAGCACAGCTTCCAGCACTGTCGTTTCAGCACTTTGCCTGCTTCAAACACAATGACAGGTGTTGTTCTGAATTAGTGGCAAAGTAGTCATCATCAAAATTACACTCACAGTATGATGGGCTTTGCATTTACCAAGAGCTATGTATCTTTGGTATGTTTATCAGTATTTAATCTGCAAGATTGGACTGCCTCAGCAGAAAAGCTGACATTGAACTGCTTTCTGGATTCTCTCAAGCACCGTAAAACACAATTATCTCTACTCAAGCACTCTGCGAATAAACTAGAAAATTAATTACTCTCAAATACTATCCTTATAATCTTGTAAAAGCACTGAAATAACTCCTGTAACTTAAAAATCCCAGTGAGAACAATTTTTCTTATTCTACATAGTTACTTGAGACCAACCCTATGTGTTGTTTAGTTAAGCTTCACCTCAGTGGTATTCAGATAAAAACCAAAAAATTGATCAGAGTATTTTTTCTGTCAGTTTTGCACTCAACCAGCCAGGCAGGATTACTTTTCCCATGAGGCTGCTGAGGGTCTGTCACACAGAGCCAATGCTTGAGGCTTGAAGTGAGTCCAATCTCTCAGTGGTCACCATGTCTCCACACTTCCAAGGGGAAGAGCTCCTCAGGAGCTGAGGCTGTGAGCTCAGAGGGAAGGGTTTCCATTAAACTGACTAGCTCTGATGCCTTGAATGGATGGTGGAAATAAACTTGGCTCAAAGAAAGGAGGTAGGTAATAGGCAAAGCAAACAGATTCTGCCATCTTTTTATTCTAATCAAAAGAGAAAGGAAATAATTGGTTTTGAAATTGGCACTGTTCAGCAGGCCAGCACTTCCACCTTCTGTAGGTGAGCCATGGAATTCTTTGCTCAGAGTATAAATCATCTCAAAAAGGGCTGATAAGACAATAGATCTATAGTTGGTGAATGACACCAAATATTTAACTTAGAAAAGAAAAAAAAAAGAAAATATGCAAATACTCAATTTATTATTCCCTGGAACTAGCTACTTCCCCTTAGAGCAGGCAGATTGGGAAGAGCAATTAACTAAAGCCTTTTTTTTGGCGTGTGTTAGGGGGAGCACAACCCTTTCAGGTTACAGCATGCAGTGCAGTAAAAAAGTGTTTCTGTCCCTCTTGGATGATGAATGAGAGCAAGCCCTAACCCTACCTCTTGCTGAGAGACAAAATTTGCTGTCTGTTTGTGCCATGGGGTGGCCTGGCCATGGGACAGGACTCAGCCTGGCATGGCACTGAGCAGCTGTGTCCCAGCTGAGGTGACAAAGTCTGGGATCAGTGTTTGCACTGGTGAGCCAGCCAAGACCTTCACAAGCTGCTGACAGGGATGATTTGAACAATGACTTTACCCCAGGGGATGCTGGATTAATTTGCAGATGGGATGGAGGGAAAAAACTAGATGTGGCTGATGACAGAACACAGAAAACCCTCAGCTGATGTAGTTAGTGATTTAAAAAAAACAACTCAAGTGCCAGACTGTGTAAGGGACAGAGTGGAAAAAAATTACATGGGGTTATTATTTTTCCTTTCGAGGAATTTGCTGTCCACTTTACTAGGAACATGATTTCTGTTCTGTTTGCCTGTTGTTTAGCAGAGCAGAGAGTGGTCTGGAGCAGGCAATAAAAATTAACGAGAGCAGGAAAAGATCTCCAGTAAATACAACAGAAAAAACAGATTTTTTCAGCTAGAGTGGAGATGAATGCAGGGACATGTGGAAGGATGTGCATTAACAAACAGTACACAGAAAGCAAATTGGCCCAACTGACTTTCCTTCTAGTACTAGCATAAGAGGGGATTTTGTAAAATGAATTCATTAATGTAAAATGAAAGACTTAAAAGAAAGTGTTAGCAATCTTAGTGAAAGGAACAAGCCCAATGTATTTCAAAAGCTCTGCATATCCTAAATCATCCAATTATACAGCCTTTGCAGTAATTGTATCACTATCACAGTATTGCTATTTTACAAAATATCACATTTGAAATATGGCTTTTTTATTTTTGCCTTTTTTTTTTTTTGTGATGGCAGGTTCAATGAAGAGTAGGGTGGTTTTATAATTGGAATAACCTTAATGTTCTCCATGTCCACTTCAAATATGTAATTGTGCATTTGTTTGATAGCTAGCTAGGGACTAACACTGCTGAATTTTTTGTCTTGCCTTCTAAGAGAAAAGAAATAAAACATGTCAGAGAGATTTTGGGTTGAGATGCTGGTGAAATCCAGCACTCAGCCCTCGAGAAACAAAGGGGCTTTTGGTGAGGGGCCATGGGGTACATGACTGATCTGCCAAGGCAGGGCAGGGTTTCAGCCCTCATGTGTCTGTGACCAATAAGCTCCTTCTTCTTGATATTCACTGGAGAAATCACTTGGGCCTTTGCAGTGATGTGGAAAGGCTGAATCTTGTTTCAGACCCGAGGAGCACTTTGGCATCTTCAGAAGGATGGATCAAGTCAGAGGTCCCTCACTCCTTGGTTTTAGTCTCAAGCTTTTCACAGTGTCCCCCCTTAGTTACTTGGGGGTTTCCAGTGCCTTTGGGTGCCATCCAGCCAAGTCCATCTCCAACCTTTTTTTCCCTAGATGACTTATGAATATGTGGGAGTGCACACAGTGTGACACAGGTCCTCCCTCCTGCTAAATGGAGAGATCTGCGGAGCTGAGCCTCCCCCTGTTTCCAACCAAAGCTGTCCAGTGAGGTTTTTGCATAAAGGTAAGCAAATCCATCCACTTGTTTTTCTGCTCAGTACTTTTCCTAGAGAAAGCAATTTCTCTAGAATTGCTCCACTGGTCAACTAAAAGATGTTTCTATTGTTGTCATAGTGTAATGAGATTTCCTTTTGGGATGTTTTTATAAACATTTCAAAATAGAACCAAACCAACTACAGTTGATTTCTTATGAAATTGAAACTGTACAAGCTGCACAGATAATTTCCCCCCCCCCTTTCATTTTAAATTGGTTTCTGATCTTCCATTTTATATAAAACTGCTTACCTGGGACAGGAATTTTTGAAGTGCCACACATTCTACTATTTCTATTTTTGTTTTGTTGGGTTTTTCCCCCTGAAATGTGGGAGTAATTCCTAGTAATTAGTGCAACAGCTTGTGCCAAAGCTAGTAAATTAAAGGCTGGATCTAAAGCATGAGGTCATCTCTCTATTTTTATTCATCTAGTAGTAAGTACAGATGTCAAAAACACTCTTCTATTTCCTGCTCCATGCTCAGAGCAGGCATAAAGGCACCCACAGAAGGCTATTTAACCTGCAAATCTGAAACCCTTAAGGAGATGATCTGCCATTTGGAGATGCTCTCTTTCCCCTTTGCCAGAGGAGGGAGCCTCCACGATCAGATTAGGCTAATCTAGCCTACACCTTGCTAAAACAAGTGCCATCCCAATTTACCAATTTACTGACACACTTACACAGGTCTTTAGGCCACAAAGTTGTGCAGTGTCCCACTGGCCAGAGTGTTCATTGAGAATACTCAGAATAATCCTGGTTTGATCCTGGACTGGAATGCAAAATTTATTTAAGGGAAAAACCATCTCATAGCAATGTTAAACAAAAAGTGCTGGCTTACTTAAATAATACTAAGTACCATGATGTTTAAATTTAATTAAAATGTCTCATTTTCATAAGCAACTGTTTCATTTTTTCCCTGCCTTCATCCCTATTATATATGCCATTTATACAAAGAACAAATTAAGGAGATTCAACAAATATTCTTCAATGGGAATTGAATTTAGCCAAGAATAGAAATGACAGATCCAAAGGCTAAATCTCAGTTGTTTAAGCCCCAATCTCTCCTATAAAGTAAAGATATATAGCATCCATGGATGAGGCTCTATTTAGTATATAAAGAAAGTTTTGAAAGTTTGAGAATTTTTTTTTCTCTTCTGCCTTGTCCTCTGGTACTTTCTGTAGGCTTCCCTTCAGCTTCTGTTTTTTGGTGAAAGACCCTGAGATTAAGAAACTCTGGGGTTTCACAGCATGAGAAAGCCGTTTTTCAGGTAGAGTTAATCTCAACCACAGTACCCTTGGGGGAATTGATAAGGTGAAGTGAACTTTATTTAAAAAAATAAAAACATGTTAATTTTATTACTACTTTATCTGAACATTCATAGGCCACAGCAAGATACCCCAGCAAAAGCCATTAGAAAAACACTAGAAAGTTTTAATCCTTCTCTTTTTAACCTCTTCTTATTGCTGTTTAGCAGCTGCTTCAGGCCAGAGTCTCCAGGTGAAATGTTCCTTGGTTTTCTCCTCATTTGCAATCCTCACCATGAGAAATACACAGCCATGGCTGGCCCCAGTGGGTCACAGCTAAATCTCTTCTCTCAAATAGCAGTGCAAGGTTTACCTTTTTTTTTTTTTTGGGCAAGAAGTGATTTATTCACAGTTTGACAACACATTAAAAATCCAAGAGTGGGGTCATTGCAAAGGGGACTTCAGTTTTTCTCATTAATTTTGTACCTCCATTTCTTAGTTTTAGATATGTTTGTCTGGAGTGCTCTTAATTGAAGTATTAATTGAAACTACCTCATTCCTTATTTGGGCTCAGAAATCCCTGGATGAAGGACTGCCCTGTCAGTCAGGCAGCAGGGACCTGTTCTGTCAGCCCCTTTTTCTGTGATTTCTGATGCTGCACAGGGAAACTGCCTGTGTCCTGATCTGATTTAAATTATTATCAGGTCTAGGGAATGACATTCAGATCAAACATATTTTTAAAAAAAATCCAATATGCCATGAATTCCAAACAAAGCTGAAGTTTGCCTGGGATGTAATGACACCAGCCTGTTGTGCTCTTCCACAGCAGCCTGTAATTATTTCTCCTCAAACTGTGCATACATCATTGAGGAGGCTGATATATAAATAAAAAGGCTGCATTAATTTCAAGCTACATTAGGAATGCAGGAGTAAAAATAACCTGACAGAAGAAAGGGCAAAATTAGAATAAACTTGACTGTGAGGTTTCTAGGGAAATATAGAGCAAGGAGGAAAAAAAGTCAGAAAGCAAAAGAGTTTGATATTGTTGAAGGATTACATACAGCATGTGGGCTTTGCAGCCTCCTGCAGGTGTTACTCTTGCAGAATCATGGAATTGCTTAGGCTGGAAAAGAACTTTAAAATCATTGTCCAACAATAAACCCACCACTAGACAATGTCACCAAGTGCCACATTCACACATGTTTAAATACCTCCAGGAATGGAGAGTCAACCAGTTCCCTGGGCAGCCTGTTCCAATGCCTGACAACCCTTTCAGGAGATTTTTGCTAATATCCAATCTAAATCTTCCCTGGTTTGATCATTACAGGCTGGGCAGAGGCAGGGCTGCAAAGGCATAGTGAAACCCCTGGTTTTTCATCCTGTCTTCTTCAAGGTCATGAGGGAAATGTGATCACATGAAGCCCAGTGTGATTTTCTAAATTGCACTGGATGTGCAAGGTGAACATGTTTTATAAAAATAGGTAGATGGAGCTGGCAGAGGCCATCAGGGAGGTGATGGATACTCTTGCTTTCCCTCTGCTATTTTGGAGTCTGCAGTTCAGAAGCTTTTGTGTGCCTGAGTACCAGCTATTCAAAATAGAGGATTATATTGGGACTGAAATTTCACATGAAGCTTGGATTTGACATGATAAATTAAGGTCTCTTCCCATCCTCCCTGTCTCACAGCTGGTCAGTTTATCTCTAGCATCTAAACAGAGGTATCCTCCATGTGCTACCAGGAGATGCTGGTTTGGCTTTTAAAACAAGCACTTTCAGGTTAAGGGACATTTTAAAATCATTTTTATTTTTCCATGTCTGCTGTGTACAATCAGGAAGGAGATGACTGTATTTTTCAAACCAGCATGTTCCAAGTTAACCTTTTAAAGCCATGATTAGGTACACATTTATATGAGTGATTCAGTTCCTGGAAGAGCTGAGTGATTTCAGCACATATTCTGCTGAAATCCCAAGGGTGACCATTTTGGCTAGAAGGGAATGTATGCTACAGAGGTTTTCAAAACAAATGAAATCAATTCCAACCTTACATGTTTAGAAATCAAGGCCCTTGTTGGAAGAAAGGAGCACCAGGATGAGTTAGCTACCTGGTGTGCAGCCAGGTCCTTCTCAGAGAGCATGCTGACACCTGTCCCAGAGGTGGTCAGCAGATGGTCTTGCTGCTTTATTTTTCTTGAGCTCATACACCAGATCTAACTTTTGTGGCTAGGAACCAAATAGGGACTCTCATCAGCATCACCCTCTTGGAAATCTCCTTCCAGGCTCTGGCAGGGGCTTTTCCTGGAGCCTGGTGCTCCTGGCCCTAGAGAGGGAGCTGGTGCCTGTAGCCAGGAGGGAGGACAGGGCTGAGGAGGGGTCCCACACAGCACTGCTTTGAGTGGGGGGTGCAGCAGGGGAGCCAGAAAGGGCTGACAGTACTGGGGCAGTGAATGCCACAGATGAGCAGGAGAGGTGACACCGGGCCTTGAATGCCCATCTGCCTCATACAGGGGAGCAGTCTGCGGGGCAACAGTGCCCTGACCACCCCAGAGTCCCAGGAAAGTGTGAGCTGGTTGTTGTCCAGAAAAGCTGGGGGCTTTCCTGTGTCTTTTCTGAATGTGCAAGGCTTTCCTTGTAATCTGATCCCAAACCTGACTGGAATTCAGGATTTTATTTTCTCTCTTACATACTTTGTTATTTGGGAAAGAGAAGTGAACTAAACAGAAACAAACTTCTGTTGAGTTTTTAAAGGACTGTGGCTTTAGTCAGTTTTCTGTGTGATGCAGTAAAGCTTAATGAGTTACCAAGGGCAGGCAATGAGCAACCAGGTTTTTTCATGCAAGGTGTTTTACAGAAATCCATTAAACACTGACTGTTAATAGATCATATTTTCCACCAGAGTTTAAGATTACATTGCTGCTACTTCTGCTATGACTAGTGTTGTTGCCTATATTCAGTTGTGGGTATTCTCTGGCAGGTTTTACTAGACTGTCTACCCAAGTTAACTTCTGTAGCTTGACTGAATGGCACCAGTGAGAAACCTGACTCATGCAACACAAGCTAACCACTTGCTCCCCTATAAATACTTGAGAACTGGCTTTTTCTTGAGTGCCTGCAGGAGCCAATCCAAATAAATTCTTCTTTTGGCAGAGGTTGCTGAAGGACATGGAAAGTTTTCCTCTGGAGTAACTGCAATTGACTGCAGAAATACTGAAGTAACAAGTGATTGTTTGGGAAAATGTGTCAATGTTTTCCTCCTTCATTTTCTCATCATTGTCTGTTGCTTGCTCTTTGCCACATCGGTCTCTTTAAAGAGGGAGCTGTTCCAGCTGCATCAAAATAATTTTCTTTTAAGGGTACATGTTTTTCTTTTGTTGATCAAAAGCAATTAGAGTGAGAAGAGCTGACAGTTTCAGTGAACTGCCAATGAAAATACCATAATGAACAGTTCATTTTGAAATAACCAATTCTCCCATTAAATTATCTGTAGCCCTGGAGGGAGAAGAACTGTGTGAGGACAAGAAGTATTGTTTGTTGCAGGCATTTATGTGTTGATCCTTTGATATTTTCCAGGAACACAGTGGTATCAGTATTTTGAAAGGAACATTGAGAAGAGTGAAAGAGGCTGCACTGTACCAGGATCTGACCTCACGCTGGTGACCACAAGAAGTTTCCCTCTCATATCAGGAACATTTGTGTGTTTTGCCTCTGTCAGAGCTTTGCTAGAAAGACAGACCTCCGTGAACCTCTATTAAAAAATGGGAGAAGTATGCTAAACCTAGCTTACTGGTCTTAAATAATGTTATCTGTTGATTGCTTCATAATCCCGACTATGTGGGTGATTAATTAACCTTTTATTTTTAATGTGAACATGAATGGTTTGCAGCACAGTCCTCTCAGCCTGGGAAGGATTTTGTAGGACACCATGTCTTGATGTGGGCTGTTAGGTATGTATGTATACAGACCTTTACCTCATTTCATCGGCAATTGCATCCAAAGACCATCAGCAGGGGTTAGTGCAGCCCATCTCTGCACCAGGCACGGCCCACCTGGGAGACCCCAGTGGCTCTTGGTGCTCATGGTCTCATGTGAGCTTTGCCTGCCCTGCCCAGAAGAGGACTGAGCAGACCAAGGAACTGCTCACAAGGAGACACAGGCACAAAGCCAGATGCTAAAAAGATGTTACATCCTTGGTGGAGCATCAGAGGGGCTTGCTCACCTCAGGCAATGTGCTCAACATGTTTTAGATATACCTTGCTTAACCTAAAATCCATTAAAGAAAATGTACATGTTTGTAAAACACTGTACTAGGAATAGGACTTGTTTTGTGCTCTTAAATGCTCCTTCTCCCTGGACTTCCCCAGGACCACCCATGCCAGGCTTTTCCTGCTTTTTTATACATCTATGGCTTTTCCCCCATTCCTAGAGAAGTTCATCTCTGGCCCTCTCAGCCCCATCCTCCTTCTCCTGTTATTCTTTCCCCAGACAGCCTCTCCCTAGGCTGAGACTGATCCTTGGGTTTATGAAAGCATGAAGGAGAAGAGTCTCCTCCGCTCTTTGCTGTCTGATCCCCTGTCGTGCTTGACCTATTTCCAGGCCAGGAGCCACCACAGCTGAGCAGCTGCTACCCCTCTCTGCAGCTCAGAGACACAACCTGTACTGCCTTGTTTCACAGCCACAGCAAAAGGAGACAGACCAACCACTTCACTCTTAATCTGCTGACGTCTTGTTTACCTCCCTAACAAAGAGAGAGGATCTTGTGCCTGGCATTGCAAGTCCCCTCAAGAAAAGGAAATTTCTGGAAACACATCTGAAGCTAACCTGTCTCAGAAATGGTAGAGCTCACCGTTTTCCCTTAGTGCTCTCTCCTTAACCTGGAATTTGAAGGACTTCTCCACTTTGTTCCCAGGCCAGGGCCAGGGTGTGCTCACCATGACCTTCCTGCAGTGTATCAAATGTCAAAGGGCTTCTTGGTACAGCCTACTGGAGGCGCTTGGTCTCTGTGGCACCCTCAGCATGGCACCATTTATTTGGGACTCACTTTCTTGCACAGGGTCACACAAGAGGTACCACACTGCAGTTTTACACACCTGGTGTGACCACCCACTCTCCCCACCTTGTGTCTCTGAAGCCAAGGTAGGTGTGCTGAAAAGCCCAGAGGAACACGGGGTCTGCAGCAGGTACGTGCAGAGCTCAGACAGCTGCCATGAGTGAAAAGCTTGGCAGTCTGGAGCTTTTCCCTGGAAGGTCTCATTTCCACGTCTGTTTGTTATTCATTAGACCAAATTTATGCCTTGTAGCACAAATATCAGAAATGGCCTGTACACAGGAATGGCTGACTGGCATCCATCACACAGGAGGTCAGGCCAAACAGTCAGTAATCCCATTATGACCCTCTTTCCCTCTTGCTGGCCTCTTGGCACTGCTTTTATAAACATGTGTCACGGCTGCAGCTCAGTCACTGACAATCTAATTCAGTTAGGCATCTGCTTGAACTACAAGAAGTGCCAAAAATGTGGAACAAAAACTGCCTTCCTCAACTATCTTGTGGTCTAGTGTGTGACAGCCAGAGCTTAGACACCTGGCTGCATTTCACAATGGGCTTCTTTAAGGGTACAATAACGAGCCAATGTAATTAGCAAGAGTTCAGAAATGGCATTGAATGCAATAAAAAATGGATAATCAAATTGGTGTCTTGTCTCCCAAGGATCTGGAAAAGGGAAAATTTTCTTTCCTACCAGATGTTACAGCAATCTTCAGACTACTGCTTCACATTCCCACTCCAGTATGTTCATCTGAGAATTCAGAATTTATTACCTATTTTTCTGGTTATGCCCATTTTCTTAGCACAATTTCTTTTGCATACCCTTCAGGACGTGGGTTTTATATAATTCCTGTGGTAATAAGAATCTGTGAAAAGCCTTCTCAGGAGGCCAAAATGGATCCCAAATTATTATCTCAGCTTAGTTATTGCTTCTTTTCCCAATTATTGTTTCCAAGTAAAACTTGTCAGTTTATGCCTTCTGACCCAGATGTAATTATAGCTTGGCTGTCTAATAGGAGATGGTTTAGTGCCAGAGCTGGGAAGCCTCCTGTGTAGAGACATAAGGAGACCATTATTTGCAGCTTCTCTTACAGGGTATGGGTCCTATTTAAATAATGAGAAAACAGCTGTCTGTCTCCAGGAGAACACTATGAATATTGAGTCCTGATGTGGTTTTGGGTGGGATTGGCTTCATTTTCCTTCAGTAACTGGTAGAGTGCTGTGTTTAGGATGTAATATGAGAATAATGTTGATAACACACTGATGCTTCTAGTTGTTGCCAAGCAGTGCTTATACTACACCAAGGACTTTTCAGCTTCTTATGCCCTAAGAAGGCTGGAGAGGCACAAGGAAGTGGGAGGAGACACACCTAGAACAGCTGACCCAGACTGGCCAAAGGGATATTCCAGACCAGGAGACATCATGCTTAATATGTAAACTGGAGGTAAAATGGGCCAGGGGCTACTGAGTGGGGACTGGCTGGGCATCAGTCCACAGGTAATGAGCAATTGTTCTATGTACTCTTATAATTTTATTATTATCACAATTATTACTATTATGATTATTACTTTCTTCTTTTTCTGTCCTGTAAACTCTAATCTCAAACAATGAGTTTTCTAACTTTTACTCTTTGCTCCCCATTCCACTGGAGAGGATTGAGGGAGGGCTGGGTGATGCTTGATGGGAGTTGACAAACCATGACATGGCCTTTGAGTGGAAGGTTTGGTGCTGGTTTTATGTTTTTTTTTGCAACAGCTGCTTCAGTACAGTCTGATACAGCCTCTGATGTATCGAAGCTGGAGATGAGAAACAGCAAACATAACAATTTTACTGGGCTCTTTGTTAGGATTTTCCACTGAGTTTTCCAGAGCTCAGGGACGTCCCAACACTGTGAAACACAGGAGTGACTTCCTGCTACTCTTCCTGAGGCTGGAGCTTCTCCCCTGCTAGAAGCCATGCCAGACAAAGCTTCCAGGTGTCTGCTGATGCTAGAGCCTTGCCAAGCCTTATTTCTTCATGCTGAAAGATAGTGCAGGGTAGAGGTGAAAATTATCACCTGATAATTGTGTGCAACTGGGCTGTGTGCAAGCTTCCAACTAGTGACAGGGCTGTCACTCCATCTATTCCACATCCTATGGGATGGTCTCCCTGACTGTGCTTTGCTTGGTGACACAAAGCTCGTTGGTGTTATCCCTGTCTCTGGAACACAGCAGCAATCCTGAGTTTAGTGTGTATAACACGCTTGTGCCTTCCCCTTCCCAGAAAGTGGTAGTAACATTAACACTTATTAGTTTCATTTATTAGTAGTCTCTGTGGGTAAAGCAAACAATGCTCAAAAAATTGTAACTTTACATACAGCTTTTATACTACTTGAGGGGCTGGGCTCTTCACTGCCCCCTCCATGTGCAGGTAAGGTATTGGCAGTCATGGAAGCAGTGTTGAGTTTGGCACACTGGGATCTGTGTATAACACATTCTGGAGTAATCAGCCCTATACACATAAGAAACAGCCTGGAGCTCATACCAGTATTGATGCAACCTCTCAAAAAAAAGTACCTCACAAAGCAAAGCAGTGCTGGGCAAGTACACAGCAACAGGTTGGACAACCTCACTGGAAGGCTATGGCAAATTCCACCCACCTCTCCCCAGGGATCCCTTCTTCTTCAGGACACATCCTGCCCACCCTGGCTGCCTCCTTGCCCTGGCCCAGCTGCACATCAGGGTGTGTGTGCTCCTGACAGACCCAGCAGCATTCCTGCTGCTGAGCAAACCAGCACAGCCTCTGTGCTGACCCCCAGGCTGGGCAGAGCAAGCTGCCAGGTCTCTGCTCTGACTGCTTTGGCCTTGCAAGGAAGGCTGCCATGGATGGGTGCTGGGCCATGATAGATGCATCCAGGAAAGGATGCATCCAGGAAAGGATGCACGCAGGAAAGGATGCACCCAGGGGTGACCTCGTGCCGCAGCCACCTGGTCAAGTAGCTTTGCTAAGCTGGGGCTGGGAGCTGGGCTGTGCTGCGCTGCAAAGCTCACAGCAATGCACTGGCAGGCAGTGTTATACAAAATATCACAGCCTACAACAGTTCAGCACAATCAAGTAATTAGCAGCTCATAAAGGACGTTGTAAACCCATAAAATTGTTGGAGTAATAATGCAGACCTTTGTGGCCTAAAGAAACCAAGTGAAAGTAAATGAGGTAAGGTGTTATGCTCCAGTCTATTGTTACTCAGTTTGTAAACTTGCAGGCACCAAGCCTGATATGGGTGAAAATAGAGTTGCCTTTATTTGAGAGGCTGGACTTTAATTTTCGGCAGAGGTACAAAACCCATAAATGCAGGAAAACCAATCAGCAATTAAGAACATTTTTCTGAACATCTAGATTTACTCACAGCAGTAGAAAATTAAGTGCTCATCACTGTGATTTTGGCACTCAGCCCTGGAACAGTGCCTGATGCTAAGGAGCGAGGATACTTTACAGCACCACAGTTCCATCTTCTACACCAGGTTAGTGAGACTCCTCCAAACTACAAAAGGTGCCTTTGCAAAGAAGGAGGTTGAGAGAAGGAGGTTGAGAGCCCTGCAGGAGCCTTTGCTTGCAAACTTATAGAATGTGTGTGACTGAAGATCATGCCTATTCCATATGTAATCTTATTATGTGAATAATAGAATAATGAAAATATTAGTCCTCAGGTTATGGTTTTCTTGATAAATTAAACCTGCTTAAACTGCCCATTTCCTGGCAAGTGTCTGATGGTGAATATTCACGTGCCAGAGATTCAGTTGCCACTAATTTAATTTTTTTGTTTTGAGTTTCATTTCACAGCAGGTATTTCTACCTTGACATCACAGGGACCTGATTGTGTGGACACAGGAAAGTGGCTTCAAGTGCTGAATTTAGTGTCAATACATTTGTTATCATTAGCTATCATACATGTTAATGTGCTTTCTTTCTTTGTCTGCTGTGATGACAACTACAAACCCCCAGATCTTGCCCTGAGCGTGTGAGTGATGCTGGGTGGGAGGTGCTCAGCACACAAGCCTAGCCCACTCTGTCATCTGCTTTTTTTCTCTTCCCTGGTAACTGGGATATCTCTGCATGAGCCATCCTTTGCAGCCATCCCCCTGGATTGCATTGAGAGGATCACCTCTGGATGACTTTTCCAAGTCTGCTCGTAGGCCGTCCCCTGTGTTAGGTATCTTCTGGTGCTCCTAGACCTGATGTCTGGAGAAACTCCTTGCACATGGAATTCTGATGACCTGCTAAGAAAGGTTCTATTAACCCCTGCCATTCTTCTGCTGTTTCTCCCGGACTATCCCATCCATTCTTCATTCAGACTTAGCATTTCTGTCAAATGGGAATAAATTGCAATTATGGCATCTCTGCAAAGATGTCTGCAGATATTTAAGAACTGGCCAAACCAACATCTGGCAGAAGTGATTTATGGAGCACAGAGTCCAGCCATCAGAGCCAAGGGTCAGCTACATGATCCTTGACACGTCTTTCAGCCCTAGCTCTATGCTCCATGTTTATATTACTGTATCCAGGTTTCTTCCTTGATAGCACAAAAAGCCCTGAAAACCTGAGTTGAGATTAACCAAAACCTTCAAATTAGAATGTAACCAATTAATTTTTTCAATAATGTAATTAATTCTAACAGACTGTCCTGGTGTTTTTATGCCTACGGTGATTTTCTAAATTCTTAAAATTTTAATAATTTAATTTAATTCTTAAATTTTAAGTATAGGCATATAGGGTTCCACAGTAATAGTAAATAAATACTGGCCTGCATTTACATCTAGAGTCCCCTTTATGTGCTAACCATGTTCATTCCACACCTGCACCCCTAAGGGCATGAAGGCAGTTCCCATTTATTCAATTTTTTTGGTTAATATTTAACAGCAACCAAAGCTAATGAAGGTAAATATTACAGTGGGATCTGAAGCCATAACTGAGGTTTTGTGTAATTACACCCTTTGGTGAGGAATCCTTTGACAGATTGGCCTCAACAAACCCAGCAAGTCTTCCTGCAGTGATATTCTCCTCCCTGAAGAAATGAGGGTGAAAAGCTTAAGCTGGTGGTACTTCTGGGCTGAATGCAGCAGTCAGGTCCGCACAAGCAGCTCCACACTGCAGATGTGCTAGATGAGTAGATTCCATGCAAATCCAAGCACAGCTCGTCCACATTGGTAACCTTGGCTGAAGTCACACTTTTGCCCACCAGTTCACTAAATAGCCTGTATATTGCAGAGGAAACTCAATTAATCTGTGTTAACTTTGCACTATGGGTTCCTTTATTGTAAGTGAAGAGAAAGGGGCCCAAGGAAATGCAAGGAGAAGTGTTATGTCTTAGGGCCATTCAGTCTTCCTCCTCCTTGGGCCAGCAATTACTGGCCTGTAACACCAATTGCTTCCAATATCTGTTCCCCAGTGGTATTTTAAGGCTTAACCTTTCATAGCAAAAGGTGTTTTTTAATGCAGCAGGTCCAGGAAGTTTCCTGAAGTTACTCTGGGAATGCATCCAAGAACAGGACCAATCCTGGCAAAAGGCCAGCCCTCCCTTTGAGCCACCTGGGCTGGGGCTGCTCTCAGGCAAGTGCTCTTAGGAAAGGTTTTCTCCTCAAATGGTGCTTTGCCTGCGTGTGGCTATTTTGGGCTATGGTCAAAGCTAAATTGGAAAGTTATGCTCTGAGAAGCTTGGCTCCACTCTAATTACATATTTAGTTACACTGTTATTGGAATATTAGAAATATGTTTAAAAGCAGAACAACAGCCTGTACTTTATGTCCAGTTTGGTAGCTCCTACCTTGGACAATGTTTACCTCTGTGAGCGCATGAAATACTTCTGAAGCCCAGAGGAAGCTTCTCCCAGACAAACCCAGCAAGAAGTGATGTCCTTTACCCTAAATTCTTGCTAAAGGAGTTCAGCATCGTGGCTGCCAGTGGGCATAAGGATTTGGGTCACTGCAACACAGGTGACTGAACAACCTGTTTATGGTGACCTTTCCTGTGAATATGCCAGGAGGTTTGAAAATGGGTAGAGAAATATCCCTGTGAACTGGAGGATGGTTTCTCTGTGTACAACAGTAAACCTGCCTGAGCTTTGCACAGTTTTTATCCTGATGACTGCAACTGGATGAAAATAGAAAACAAAAGAAGATTCAGTCTTTTTGTCCTGAAAGTGGATATTTTTAGTAGACTCTATTCCAGCTACCATGATGCTATGGTTACTGGTTTTCTGTAAAACATATGTGAACTCTCTGTTACAGGCTAATGGGAAACTGATGTTGTCCAGAAAAAAAATTCCAGGTGCACACAGCCTGCAACACTGGGCTTCCTGCTGCTGTGCCAGAGCTGCCACATCTGCATGGAGCAGGGCACCCTCAGTTGCAGGGCAGGAAAGGAAAGGGTTCTATGTTACCTTATCTTTTACTGATTTGGGAATTTTTGAGACCAGGCACTTGTACACCTTGATCAAAGATGTTTCACTTCACATACATGAGATCATTTTCAGAGCAGACAGCAGGGTCACAGCTGGGAGCATCACACACTGGCTCAGATTCTGACCCTGAAATTGCAGGTCTCCAGGGCTCTCCATTCCCTCCATCAACCTCCACAGCTGAATGGAGTTCAGCTGGGAAACCAAAAGGCTTGACTTGCATTAAATACAACTGTGACTTTGTGGGCAACAAACATTTTGGTTTAAAACAAAAGTTAACAGATTTTATCACATTCTTTGGCTACAGGTCCCTACTGGATGGAAGCTACTGTGAGGAGTGTAAGGGTTTTTTTCTCTCTAGCAAAATACAGTCAGAGTCCTTGCAGTTCACCAGGTGTACCTGTCTCCTCATGAGGACAGGGTAGAGGCTACACCAAACACTCAAAACATTTGTTTCCTGGTGAAGCCAGATCAGTATTTAATGGGGCAACAATTTTTTATTAGGAAAATATTATATGTTTCTTTTCTATGCACCTATCCATCTGCTGATGGTAGACTAAAAATGCCTCAGTGTATTTAGGTGTATTGTCCCTTACTGAGACATCCTGCCCAGCGTGTGCTGCTGGTGTGTGCTCTGTACTGAGAGCACATGCTGTTTTGCAGCACCTTCTAACAGCTGGCACACAGGAACCCTGAAAAAGGTGGGAGGTTCTCTTTATGAGACTACCTCTGGTGCAGAATAAAACCATACCAATGTATATCTATTTCTTTTCTTACTTTTGTAATAAGTAGAGGGACGTCTGCACAGCAGAACCTTGCTTTATTTCTGTAACTCAATGGGGTCTCCATAGATTGGCACTGAAATTGATTAGCCACTGTAATCTGGCATCATAATGGCATCTCCAGGAGGTCCTTCTGTGCATGTGCAAGGTCCATTACCCAAACACCCACCTCCTTCTGCTATGGCAGTTCTACCTAATAATGACTTTTTAATGAGTTTTTTCAGAGCTAAGGATTTTTCTTTTAAATCCAACATTTTAATGACCTTTTTTGTGGCATAATCAGACAGTCTCCTCTGTTCGACTGTTTGTAGTATTACAATGCCTAATTGTGAATCTCAGTAGCAGAGAATAAGTGCTTTATTTTACCTGGCTGCAGAGCTGAGAAACCCCACAAAAGACAAAGGCAGGGGAGTGCAAGGGAGAGCTCAAAAAATAAGGCAATACCCTGCCCAGTGCAGCGAGCTTCACCTCTGTGGCAGCCAGAAGCCTGGCAGATGAGGGCAGGCAGGCAGCAAAGGTCTCTGAGTGCAGCAGCAAGGCCAGGGTGCCTGGACAGACATCTCCATTACACAGGAGGATTTTGGGCAGATGAACTGCCAGACTGTCCTAAGCTGCCACCAGCTGCCACTATCTTGTTTTATAACTTAGTTAATTTCCTTTTTTTCCCTTCAGAATTGCTTTCCCTCCCTTTTAGAGTGAGGATTAGCAAGTTGCCCATTTTTAAATTTATGAATGTGATTTTAATCACAACCCTTTTTATATGAATGTCAAATGCTTCTGCACAGAGGGAGAACTGGTTTTAAATCCATGTTTTGAACAACATTCTGTGCAAAATTAATCTTTGCCAGTTTTTCTTCATCTGTCCTACCCAAATCCCTCTGCTCAGAGGGAGGCCTCAGGTCCCATTTTTGGTGCTGTTTTCAGACATTGCAGGCTATTGGTGCCTTGCTGTGCTAGCTCAGATTTGCAGGGGAATGCTTTGAGAGGCTGAGCAGCCAGGCTGAAGCTCTGGCTGTTGCTGGGACAGACAAATGCTTAGAAACAACATCTTACCCTGTGCCCCTGAGAGGGAGAAGGGGCTCTCTCAGCCCTATCCTGGCCATTTGGCCAGGACAGCCCTGTCTGTGCTGCTGGGTGCAGGGCACCTGCTGGCAGCACTCCTGTTCCCCTCCACCTCTCAGGCCCATTGAGAGGTCCCCAGGTGAATGTGCAGCAAACCTTCCAGTTCCAGCCCCTGGCTTTCCTTTATGTATCAGCAGCACTGCCTTTCTGGGTTTAACTTTTTTGTCTTTCCTAAGTCTGATTTGTTTCTTTCATACAAGGCTTTGTGGCTGGCTCAGCACAGAAAACATTCAGGGTTTTGCTGTGAATTTGCTGGTCCAGTTATTTTATCTGTTGTTGAATCTGCATCTGCTGCTTCCTTTTCTCAGCAGCCCCCCTTGGCTGCTCTCTGCCCAGGTTAAACAGGAGCCCTGCCACCTCCAGCCCTGTGCAACAGCATCTGAAACGCTCTCTGAGCAGAGATTAACATTCATTTGCTTGATGCGATGGTTCATAGCTCTGACAGGCTCTTTGCACAGCCGCGGCGCTCTGGCCTGGGGCGTGTGTGACACAACCTTTCCAGAGACTTTCTGCCCTGGAGAGCCATGCAGAGGATGTGCAGCACAGCACACACTTGTACATCGCTGCTCCCTGGATCAGCCTGCGCAGCCTCAGCACTGGGGATTTGCAGCACGGGGTGGCTCTGTGCCACACAGCCTTTGCAGCGGCTGCTCCCTCCTGCTGGGGTGGCTCCTCTTTGCACACAGGGATGGCTGTGCTTCTTTCTGGTCTTTATTTACTCTCATGACACACTGCTCTGGTCATGCTCCCAAAAGGGACTGGATCTGTGTCTCTCTGCCAGCTTCCCCCAGGCACTGTGGGCACTGGGCTGTGGGAGGGACAGGGATGTCTGCTGGGGACCCTGGAAGGCTGAGCTGGAGAAGGCACCCAGACAATGCCTTATTTGTCCATGGGCTGTGCCATTGGGCATGAGCTCCCAAATTTTTTTTCACTGAAGAAAAAAGCTTCAATGGACTAAATGGTGGGAGCAGGAGAGCTTTCTGGTAGCAGATGAGTTGCTGAGGAGTTCAGCTGAGATCAGGTTTGGGGTGAAGGTGCCACATTCCCCTTCAAGCACCAGGATCTTCTTTAGTATCTGTCCTAACATCCCAGCATGGATTTGGCCCTTCACATTTGTGGCTTAAGTGCAGCTTTCCCTGGTGTTTCAGTACTGGTCTTATTTTCTTTCCTATAGTCAAATTGAACCACTCTTTGTAATTTAAATTCCCATTCTTGATAAATACACAAAGATAAGATATTTGCTTTGGCCATTGTGTCTGAAAGCTCTCACAGCTCAGCTCAGTAAAATGAAGATTGTTTGGGCTAGAACTGCCCAAAACATGCTTTTCCAGCTCTACTGAAGAGAATACTTCTAATAAAGCCTTTCTTTTGTCTTGACATCTGCTCAGCTCCCAGCTTTAATCATAAGTGAGAACAGGAGTTCTCATGAAAGAAAAGTACAAAAAAAAAGAGCAGACCTTTATTTTTAAACCAATCTTCAGAGAGGTTTTTGAGGAGCCAGCTGGTCCCCTTGGAAGGGAGGACAGTTTTAATGCAGTGAGGCCATCAAGTGATGGTGGCTTTTCAGGCTGAGTCAACTGTCTGTCACCTGGGGGTTGTCCTCGCTGCAGGAACAGGATCACAGGCTATACACAGCTGTTAATCCCTGTCTTTTCACATCCCTCTGATCCTGCTCCTTGTCTCTTTTCTCCTTCCAGCTGTGTACGAAAGAGTGTTTTCTGTGCCCTGACCCCCTGCCCAAAAGCTCTTTTCTCCCATTTGCCCCCCTGTCCTCCAGGCTGCCAGTGCCTTCACCCGCTTGTCTCCTCCCCACACCCCACTGTCCCTCCTGGCTCCCCCTGCAGCTCCTGTGCTCCCTGGGGAACATGGCTGAGTATGCCATGGTTTTGAGGAGAATCGTTTCAGGACAGGAATGTACGGGAATGGATCTGCACTGGAATCATCTGCAGCAATGACAGCACCTTTTGTTTCTCCCATGTGCACATTAACTTTATCAGCCGATAGACCTTGAAATTGCATTCTACCCTTAAATATACTGTTGGGAAATGAATTCAGCTGAGTAAACTGCAGCTCTCCTCTAATGTATGTAGGCTCGGGCCAGCTGGTGTTTAAATTTCTTTTCAGTGTACACATTCTTATGGGCCACAAAGCGTGTGTGTGCAGTTCAGAAAGAAAAAGAAAAAAGGGAAAGGACACTGCTGCAAGGAGATAATTTGCAAATATTGAGTGAGTGCATATGAATTTTGCAGTGTAATTAGGAGGATGAAGTTGGTGTTTACTCAAGGAAGTTCGTTTGGCAAACGTGTGTTTGAGAGATGCATCCACAGAAATTGTATTGAAAGACCTGAGTTATGTCTGTCTTTTGAAATGAATCTTCTTCTCCATCCATCCTGATGAACAGCCCTGAGGTGCAGAACTCCTTACAGTACAAAGTAATTTATTTTTTAATATTAGCTTCCTGGGTGCATATATTCAAATCCTATAACCCTTGCCACAAGTGTGTGGTAAAATCCACCAAGACCATCCTCAAAAGAGATAAATCTGAAAGACTTGGCTAAAATGTCACACATAAAAAGCACAAAAGAAATAAGGGGAAACAAACAGCGGAAAGAGAGGACAGCATCTTTTTCCCGAAAGTGCATGGTTTTCCTTCTCACACGTCCTCCCATTTAAAACACTGATGTAAATCAGCATTAGAGATTTAGGAATATGGTTGCACATTGGCCTTCATGACCACACAGATAATAACTTATGGTCCCATGCTGAGCAGATCTTAGATCCACACTCTCCTGCTGTGCCTGTTACATGAAGGGAGGAACTTCAATTCTAAATAATTTGATTAGTAAACATCAGGGCAAATTTTTAAAAACTCATTAAAAGAGTTTAAACAGATTTTTATATTAGGTAATATGTATGTAACTGAAGTCAGGTTTGTATCTGATTAAATATAAAAGGTGTGAATATTAAAAAAAAAGTCATATATTCATATGTTCTTGGTTTCTGGGCTGGTCTGTGGAAAACCCTGTAAGTGTTTTTGGATGTCAGTGACGTGTACAGCAGCAGGGAACATCACACATTAATGTTGATTAAATGCTCATAAAAGCTCATTAAATAGCAATAGAAACTACTGTGCCGAGTAGTACAAACAGAATATGTGTGTGTATGTTTAGAAAATCTCTGGAATGCTTTCAATACTGTTTCTGATTTCAAGAAAAAACATAACCTAGAAAAGATTCAAGAAAGAATAACAAAATTAGAGATTTGATGAGACTTAGATATAAAAAAGAGGATACAAAACAAGGGAACGGTTATTTTGGGGAGAAAGACAATGCAGTGAGAACTTGATTGATTATGATTTGTATAGCACAGATCAATTGGTCCTTTTAACTGTATTTTTTAAATTAAAGAACAGAATGATGCTTATGGGAAAGGATGATAACATTGTAAGCAATAAAAAGACTCTCACAGGAAATTTGTAGTGGACAGTGCTGGAAGAGGTCATCTGAGCAGGCATCAGGGCAGGATTTGAACAAAATGTGCATCCCACAGAAAGAACAGGTGATGTCTTCTCAGACAGTGCCATGGGGACCCTCACTCTCCCAAAAAGGGATGCAGAAATAAGCAAAGAGGAGAGAAAACCAATCCTGGAATGGTCTTTGAGACTTGTCATGTCCATGGCATAATAGATTGAAAAAAGAAGTGTAAATACATTCCAGGATGGGAGGAATGCTGTGGTCATAGAACCAGATTTGCTAAAGTTAATTCCTCCTCTCCACATCCACACAGAATTTAGCTGTATGATGCCTTTCATTTGAAACCACTGGAGTCAATAGCAATTCTAGCTATATCATATACACAAAAGTTTAAGATTACTGAAAATGCATGAGGTGCACACTGATTATTATGTCAATGTGTATTCATAGTCTACTTGTAATTAAGACGCCTTCCTTTCATATCACATACAGTCTCTGCTCACCTTCAGTATCTGTCTTTGTTTATGCTGACACTAACTTAACAGAATATTTGTGACATAATTACTCTAATTAATGACCTTAGGAGACAGTCAAAACTTTTTCATAAAGTCATTTTTAGAATGTTGGTTTTGGGTAGTTGTGTTGTTGTTATTGTAACAAATTTCTTAATTATCAGACAACATCCTAATTTAAACGAGACTCTGCTTGTTTCTGAGAACAAGATTCTTAACATGTAATTAACTACAACACTTTATTTAGCTGTGGTTTTCAGACCCATATTGTACTTTTAAATATGCCTTCAGCAGGATGGTGTTATCTTTTAATTTTTCAATTGACAATTGGCAGTGTCAGTTCCACTCAGCCCTGTCTCCAGAGGCTGCCAGTGCCCCCCATTTTACTGCTTTATCTGAGGGCACAATTAAACCTCATATCCACCTGTGGCCCTAGGTTTGTCCCCACACAGACATTGGAAGATACCACTGCTTCAGCTCTTTCAGCTCTTACTCCAGCACCTGGTCCAGCATGAGCTTCTTGTCTTCTCTACCTCCAATGTCTGACCATGCTCTTGACCTGTCCTCTGCTCTCGTGTGCTTGCTGTTTCTCTTGTCCAATGCCCAGCCTGGACTTCCTGGCCAGGCCTCGGTTCAGTGCAGCTTTTGTGGTGGTTTTGGTTGTGCCACTGTAGCACAGTGTCCCAGATCTCGGGCATGAGCCCAGCCTTGCTATAAGGACAGAAACAACCTGGTGGAACAGTAAACTTCCACAGCAGTCTGGGGATCTCAGCCTAGTATGTGTTTCCCCAGCAGCATCTGGCAGCCCCAGACTGTGATCCCTCCCAGCTCTCAGCTCCCCCTGCCCTGGAGATGATGATGCAGAGGCTTTATGCATTGGTGCTTTGGGGTATTTCCAGACCTTGCTCTCTCCATCCCTGGGTACCTGTCTTCAATGAGGACTTCTGCAGTCTCCAGGGAGACACTGCCTGCTCCTACTTTCATCTCTCAAATGTCCTCCAGAGATGATCACTGGATTATCTACTGGCACCTTGAGCTGGCTGCTGAGGAGTGGCAGCCTCATAGAGAGGGCTCACTCGCACCCAGCAGCTGCGCTGCCGTTTGCAGCAGCTGTAACGTGCCGGGGTTATTCTGTCAGGGAGGAAAGAGAGGGAAGTACCATCCTTACAGCTACTGCTGTGGAAGATACCTGTATTGCATCTGCTGTTCCATCTCTAGGCTGATTTATTCTGTACAAAAAAGCTTGTGGAAAGCAGAGATTCACATTAGATCTAAGGTCAAAAATCAAGATATTTAGCAATCCCTCTATCCTCAACTAAATCTTAACTCAGGTCTAGGAGCCCTTTGACAGCTGTAATGGTGCTCTCTGAAGGTAAGGAAGACAACCGTGTGGGTTGATTGACTTGTTCCATAAAGTCTCTCTGTCAGCAGGCAATTAGTTAAGCTATTTAGATGTCTAGCTCTTAGATATCTTATTCCTTTTGAGATTGATGCAATCTGAGTGCTTAAGTAGCTTATTATGTCAATTGAGGAAAAGTAATAAAAAATTATATACCCCCCTATTTTTTTTCTGAAACCTGCCCAAATCCCACTTGCTAATAAAAACATTTGATTCCCAAGTGATAAAAACCAGAAAAATTTCCAGAAGAGAAAATTATCTGCAAAAATGTGCTTGTGCTCTTTTTTCTAAGACAGTTCCAGTGCCCTTTTCCCCCTGAAAGTATGATCCTTTCTGTGCTAATTCCTGAAATAGAACAAATCCTAAACTAAGAATCCAATGCATGGTGGTTTGACAAAGGGAGAAGTGATATGCTAATGCAAAATAAATAGATGTAATTAAATTTATGCACGTCTTTGCAGTGCCAAGGAAAGAAAGGAGAAAGTTCTTATACTGGAACATTGCTGGAATTAGTTTTGTAAAATCTCGGCTCTCTAGTATTTATTCCTTTGGAGCAATAAACCTCAAAAGAAAGTGCAGAATTTGAAAAAGTGGAGCAAACCCCCAAGGATGTGAGCAGGCAATCTGATAAACCCAGTGGGATTGCTTCTGCAGGAGCTCCCTTTGCCTCCTACAAACACTTTTTGCAGAGATGTCTCCTCTCTGTGCTTGCTGCACTTTCTCCAGCCTCATCTGCTCACGTTTCTGCATCGCCTCTGGGCTCTCCATGTGACGTTTCTGTGGGAGCCAAGCTCTGCACCAGGCAGGGCAGGAGCCCCAGGGTGCCCTCCAGCCCCAAGGCAAGCACAGTGCTGGAGGCACCTCAGGCACCCCAGGTACCTCCCTGGCCCTGGACAGCAGCTCCAGTGAGTCCCTTTCTCCCGTGCCCCAACTGCCTGCCTGGAAATCATACCTAAGTGTACAGGAGACTGAGAACGACAGAGAATTGGGCTGAGGTCCAGGATACCCATTTGTGGAGCTGTTGCCACATTAACGTCCCTCCAAAGCCAGGAGTTTGCTTCCTTTTGCTTTACCCAAAATAATTCATGAGGCTCTTAAAATGTATCCTGCATGTACTAAACAGGGAAGCCCATAGCGCACACCTGAAAGATGGCATGAGAAAATAGGATATCTGAGGAGGTGCTAACAGTTTTATTGGGTCTTAATGATAGGGGGAAAATTTTAAAGCTGCTGGAAGACAGAGATTTCTTTTTCCCCAAGTGCAACAACATGCTCCTCCGAGGCACAGTATGGAGGTGTGCAGCCCTTGGCTGGTCTGCACACAAAAATGATGCTGAAAACCCTCCAGTGGGCTTGCAGAAGAAACTCAGGCAGCAGTTTGGTGTTCTCCTTCTGTGCCATGTGCAGCAGCCTGTGTGACACCACCCATGCCCGCTGAGCTGCACCCAGCCTCAGTACAAGGGAAGCCCCGCAGCAGAGGTACTGCAGGCTCCTCCTAATTGCCTGCAGACTGGCTGCCTCCTGGGAATTCTTGTTTTACAAGTTTCAGAAAAACCAAACCCTCCACCAAACCAGCTCTTCAGAGAGTCTGGCATGCTGTCAATCCTGAAATGTCTGCAGGCTTTTAGTCCTGTCTGAGACTGTGTGTGTAGATGATTATTCTGTATTTCGAGTTTACAGGCATGCACATGCCTCTCTGTTGATGTATTAGTTAGTTACATCGGGTCTCCTCCCATGCAGAAGCACAAGTACTCAGAGTCAACATCTCCATCTGCAAAACCAGGTTTTATAGTATTGCACACGATGTACAGGCTCAGGTAGGCATACACTCACATACAGAAGACAATCTACTGCATTTCATCATTCAGAACTAACCAATATTTTCCTAGAGAGACATCTGACCTGCACATGATATAATCCTCAATGCATCCTTGGTACAGCAAGCCTAACAGATAGAGTTATTTTGAGGCTCAATAGTGAAAGGCTTGAAGTACAACAAAAATGCCATTGCCTCAGCAAGTGAAACATGCTCTATGTAGCATATGCCTGCTTATGCCATGCCCTTGGTCAGGCACAGATGCAGCTGTCACTGATTCTGCACCTTGTGCATTAACAAATTGAACACCGACCTTCCAGCTGCTAAGGAGAATGAAATATTAAGGAGAATGAAGGAAACTCAGAGGCTTCTGAGGGCAGGATATATGAAGGCAAATAATTCCAAGGACAGTACAAAGAATTTCTTTTTCCCCCTTCTGGTTACATTAGCTCCAGTAAACTTGCTTGTAAAAAAGATTATTTCTTCTAATATGCAGTTAATGGTCCTCTGCTTGGCATGCTCTTGCACTGCCTTGTGATTTATGAACCATTTCCATTTTAGGCAATGAAATTTTGACATGCGACATGGGATGTATGGAACTGCTCTCAACTGCCCTTGAGGCTAATTTTAAGCAAATCAGTCTGGAGTCTGGCTGTTGCCAAAAGCTTCAAATGGGTGCATCCTTTCCTTGGCAACCCCTTTTATGCTATGTGATCTCTTTATGGGCATTAGCTGATTGGGATGCATAAACTTCCATTTATTATTTTCAGTAGCAACTGATATTTCAAAGATGGAGACCATTAGGTCTGAAGTAGTGGTATGAGTGACTGACATGCAAATCAGTCCGTAATATGGTTCATCTTCCTCTCTGAAGATATCTCCAGCATCAGGAAGCCCCCAGGGGACACATGGCTACTGCATTTGCCCCCACTGCCTGGGGGCTGGCATTTTGTCATTCACTCCAAGGTGGCAGCCCTCAGTACTGCTGGAACAGCCCCCAGGGTTGGCAGTGTATTTTATGGCAAACCATCAAGTTTCCTCATTTGCAGCTAAGATATGGCCAGCACTGCTCTGCAGCAGCAAGGAGTGGCACAGGAAGCCATGTACCTCATGTATCTCCTGTCGCTCACCATCTGTGCCCCTGGGGTCTGTCATGCTGCCCACAGGATCAGGAGAAGATGTAGGCAGTGTAAAACTTCAGAAATACCATAATATGCTCTGACAAATGAGAGAATGGTGCAATTTTACCTCATCCACCAAGCCATCTCCATGCTTCAGAAAGGCAGCTTATTTTACTTTTGAAGGCTGGTGGGCTTCTTGAACATGACTGATGACCCTGGATGCACTGATCGTGAAGGATTTACACAGCTGACCTGATTTTCCAAATTAGTGAAAATTAACAGTAGTATCCACAGCAGTGGCAGCTTATGGATGTGAGATCACTTGTTTACCCACAGAGATACAGAATCACTCTTCTGCCTTTGACTGGAGGTTTCTCTGAGCACCTGGAACTTATTTAGCCCCTGATAAATGATTTGCAAACTCTTAAATTCAGTTAGTGCCAGCAGAGAGCTCTCCTTCAAACACATATTATGTCTCTCTTAAAGTACAATGCAGATTTGGGGCCATGTGTGAAATAGTCTGAGCTGTTGATGAATTTAATAAATCTAATATTTTCTTATTGCATATCTTAAAGCAAGTATTTCATTATTGGTGTTGTTATTACAGAATATTCCAACAGTTCTGCTTTTCAGTAGGGAGCACATTAAAACCAAAGAACTCAAAGGAAATCATATTGTCCTGGGCTCCTGGTACTTGAAGACTTTGGGAAGCCACGCAGAAGGAAGATGCCTTAGAAAGTGTGCAGATGAAGATTTTGTATGGGAATACCAGCATAGAACAGATGATGGGTGGACATTTCTTTCTGATGGTAAGGCTCCTTGTTCACAGGGTTTGCTCCAGATAATTAGAGGCTTGTTTTTGTTTTAATTTCAAAGAAATTTATAAGTGAGGGAGGGGTTTAGGAGACCTGGAAACCTTCATATACATTAATTTTGTGATGTATAGTCATATGTATCTGCTCCATATGAGAAGCTAGCAATTCTGTGACTAAACCAAAATAAGTTTTGAACAATAAATCAGCTCTTTAATAGTCACTGGGTGTGACACTTTGTAAAGTATTTCAAAGCATAATTCAAAGAGATGTGCAGGCAGCTCTCTATTTTAGTGAGTTTTCCTAATTTTGGTGCCATTTAAAACCTAGTTTGCCTCAGGACCCTCTGAGAAAGGGCAGAGGAAGACAGTCAGTGGGTGAAGCTGCAGCACTGCTGGACATCAGGTGGGACTCTTTGGACCCTGTGCATCAGAGGCAAGACGCTCTCAGAGGGACTTTGGTGAACAAGAGGCCTCAAAGAGGGCTTGTCTTACCATGGCAGCATTTGCATAGCCTCTGTCTTGATGAGCTTGGGCGGTCATTTAAAAAACCTTTCCACGCTCATTTTCTTGTTTTTTGGGGTCTGTTGCTGAGTGAACTCGGCAAGGAAAATGAGGTGAATAAATTAAGCTTCATTAATAACAGATGATCCCCATTATATGTAGAAAATAAGACCAAGTTATTTAGCTGATGCAGTAGGTGCTGTTTAAATCACTCCTATAAGCAGTAAGGTTCACAAAAGTGCAAGTAGTGCAAGTTATTCTATCTTTTAATAGTGTATCTTTTTGTGTTATTGGAAACTGGCAGGCAAGGAACACAGCAGAAACCAAATTTTTGCAGGGTGAGCAGTAATGAAACAAAAACAATTTATTCTCTGTTCACGACATAAAAATGACCAAAATGAGATTTCCCAGTCTACCAGAAATAGTAAGAAATGAAGAAGTGGGGGAGGGAAATTATCTAACTTTGAAAGAAGAGGAAAGAAATGGAGAAATAGCCTCATGCTGTGGTAGAACCTGGTTTTGCATTGAGAAAGAGGCAAATTTCCTTTTGACTTTTACAGGAGCCAAACCTTAGTTCTTGTCAGAGCTGCCTGTGCTGAGCCCATGACAATGTGTCTTCTTAACCATGTAGCTGTAGCTCATGCCCAGATGAATATGCTGTTTGGGAGCAGACAGATTTGGGATTTCTTTTAACAGAGAGAGAGAGAGGGAGCCATGTGTAGCCTAACCCATGTCCCATCATTACATGAGAAGGCTCCAAGTTCCAACAAAGCAGCAAAACCTTAATCTTGGACCTTCAGAAAGCCCAGACCTCAGCCATCATCCCTCCTATGTTGAGTATAGATGGCAGCCTTGACAATCTAGACTTCCAAACTACATTGGATTTATATTTAACAGGCGGTAAATTCATAATTATATCATGAGCACATGGTGGTAGGAAAAGCTGCAGCTCAGAGGAAGATGCAGCTCAGTCTGAGAGAGCCAGTCTGTGTGACAAGGGTGATGTGTGTCACTGACACAGGTGTTGGCTCTGGAGAATGAACCTACCCTTTGGATAAGAACTGACAGAGAAGTTGGAGATTCTTCCCCCATACATTGCTCATGAAGATGGATCCAAAGAAAATGCTGCACCATTGTAAATAAGGGTAAGATAACATGTGAGAAGAGAATAGTTGAAAGTGCAGTGTCTGGAGGGGAAAGGACTTGGAAAGAGTGAAAAAGCAGCCAAAATCAATGCACTACAGTTGTCATAGTGAAGTGGTTTTAAGTTTCTGAAACATTAATAGACCATTTTCATAATTGTTTTTTATGTTTATCAAATAGATGAATAAAAGAAGTGACCAACAACACACCAACAAACATTGATAAAGGGATAAGAAAAACATTTACAAATATATTTTTCTGCATATTCACTTGAATAACTAGAGATATAGCAGCCAAACTTAGGGACAAGGCACAGAGATAACATCATGTGATTATGTTCTCTCTCTGTAATTAGGCATACACTGCCATCCTAAGCCTAGCTTGGTTTTCTAAAAACTGTATTGTTATTTTCACTACATGATGTGATACTTGGCTGTTACCAAAGTGCCTTTTCCCTCTGGAAGGATTATACCTATGAGATACAATTCTTTTGCCTCTACAATCGACAGGTTTGAATTTTTACAGGGCGTGCTTTCTAAATCCCTGATTCTACAAAATGGGTTGGACTAATGTAACCAAATACTAATCCAATAGTTATGAATACAGAAACATTGTGTATTTCTTACCACTTCTTAACTAATGTCTTTTTTTTCATTGCTTATCACTAATTGTTGTTGTGTCAAAAGCAGTAGACAGGAAAATTGGTGTTTCTTCCAAACATATCATTACAGTCACTAAAGTAATGAGGAATACATCAGATATTTTTAGATCATAATTTTTTTTTCAGGGAAAATAGCAACCTTTTTGAATAAACTGAAAATCATTATTGCTTCCACTGGGATTCACACTGAATGCAATAATTATGGTGAATTCATTTGGTACTGACAAAGTTACAACAAAGTAATTTCCTCCATGAGATATTGCAGAGGGCCAAGTTGTCCCTGGGCCAGGAATTTTTCTTTTGTCTCTGCCAAGCTGTCTGTCCCCTGATCGGATGCCAGAGGGAGAACAAAGTGGGTGGAGAGGGTGGAGATCCCAGTCCCCACAAATCCTGTGGGTTGCCCTTCTCTCCTGCACCCATGGACCCCATGTAGGAGCAGAATGGACACCCAGGGGCTGGGGAAGAGGCTGGGAGCAGCCCTTGCCCTGCTGCAAGGCTTTGGGGCATCTCTGGGAGCAGTAGATTTGCATTCCATGGTTGGACTGCACACACAGGAGTGCTCAGGGGTTCCCTTTGCAAAGTAACCTCATGTATAGGTACGTCCTCAGGAAATTAATCCGCATTAATTGGAGGTAAGTGTGTAAAATACCTCATTAAATCACAGCAGGCTGAGGCACACAAATGTTCACTAGACTTCCAACAGAGCAAAGTAAAGCCATCTTGCTTTCAGCCAGGAGAGTCTCAGTGCAGACTGAGAAATGTGGATATCACAGAGTGTTTGATTCTTCCTTCCCATTCCTCAGTCTCAGGCTTCAGGCTCTCCTTCCCTGACTGTCCTGGTGACAAGCTGCCACCACTGTTTGTGGGGCTGAGCAAGGGCAGCTACCAGGGAACTGCTCCAGGTGGAAAACAAAGCCTTCCCTCTTTTCATGCAGGTTTGCTTCTATTGTGAATCCATCATCTGATACCATTTTACACGTGGCTCTAAAACCACCTGGGGAGGCACAGCTGAGAAGGCAATGGGGAGCAGGAGTGGGAGGCCTGAGGGAAATATTTGAGCTCCTATTAGCATAGGAATAAAACTGCGGCACATGGATTTCACTTGCCTGTCAGCATCTTCTCCCTCAGTGTCCTTGTGATCCTTTGTGCTTCAAAGATGCCAAAATGGTCAGGTACTGTCCTAGTGCAGACACCAGACCTAACTTAAGGAGTGAGAAATGTCCACAGAAGCAAAATCTTGGATGCCTTTTCATAACTATGGCTCACAGAAGCACCAGAAAATACTTCCTTTTGTTTTTTAAAGCTTGAAATTCAAGGGAAGAGGAGGGCAGGTCTCTTCCCAACATCACCTCCACTTTCCTTGTTGTTAAGAGGATCATCTGCACAAACACAGCTGATGTGCCCCAAATAGCAAAGCCACTGCAATCACTTCCCTACCTGAGCTCCCCCGTCACTAATTTTTTATTTGTGCTGAAATCACTAATTTTTTATTTGTGCTGAAAACTGTTTTGTACAGTTTTCCATAAAGGCAGTTGTGCTCCTTTATGGACAACACTCCAAAGGGACTACTGCATGAATATTCCAGGTGGGAGTGAGCACTGTTGGCAAACACAGCTGAATGTTCAAAACTAGGAATATTTAATTTTATATATAATTTCCAAAGACAGTCATAGGAGAACCAACATTTTCTGTTATTCTCCATTAATGAATATTTTTTTAGCTTTTTACTGATTATTTTTACATTCTAAACTAGAAACTACTTGTCTGAACTAGAGCAATAGGGAGGTGTGTTTTTTTTGTCTGTTTGGCTTTTTTAAAGTAGAAAGAATAAAAAATATAAATCAATTTGGTTCATCATCTATTTAGAATAAATATCTTGGCATTGACTGCAAACAATCCTCAGATGTTTTTAAATTCATATCAGAACCTTATATTTTATTACTTTCAAAGCTTAGTGGGCAGAAGTGAGGTTAACAAGTGTTGTTAAACTTTGTTCATTAGCTAATAGGTAATTCAGGAACAAAATAAAACCTGGAGGACATGTTGAAAAAATCCTGCAAGGTTTCTACTAAAAAAAAAAAAAAGAAATAAAGATAAAAAGAGACAAAAAAGAACCAATTGAGATGTAATAAAGAGGAAAATGTCTCCAGAGTCAACTTAGCTAAAAGATACAAGGCTCTGAGGGCAGTGCTTACCTTGTAGCAAAAATCAACATGCCTAAGTCATTCAATAGATGCAAGCCACTAGGATGAATGTGTCATCCTGCTCCTCAAATATATCATGGATCAAAACACTGTTATTGTTCTGAAGGCACTACTTTCTAAATGAGATGGTCATAACCAAAGTATTTATGCTTACTTACTTGTTTTTTAGATCAAAGATTTGCCTCACAGAGTGGTTCCCTTTGCAGGATAGGAGAGTGATCAGAAAATGAGGATGGATTTTGCTACAGTAGGCAGATTTAAACAGAGCCACTGGTTCAGCTTAATTTAGCAGAAAGGTAATTAATGTTTTAAACAATGGAATGTATTGCAAATTGATTAATGGTCTCTTCCATGAAGCCCTTTCTCTTTTATCTCAGTTCAGTGCTCAGTTTGGAACTCAGGGCTCAGTTTTTCTTTCTCTTCCACCAAAGGTCCATATCAAAAATTTCCTTTTGTGGCCACCTGATGGTTGTGTTTTGCAAACTCGCCTCCTCTGCTACATGAGCTGTGACACCTCCATGGGCATGGGGAACCAGAGGAGGTTTCCCATCACCAGACCCAGCATAACACCCAGCGCAGAGACCTCTACGTTCTTCAGTCAGCCTTGAGCCCTGGGAGCCCTGCTGACTTGTTTCTGTGGGCAGACTGGGATGCACAGGGGATTCTGCAGTATCTGGATGTGGCAGAAGACTTTGAAAGGCAACCTTGCAACTTTTTGGGTTGGTTTGGTTTTATACAAAACCATCTGTGTTTTCATATATATAGGTCAGAAAAGTAAGTCTGTCTGCATGAGCCAGCACTCAGATCCCAGAAGCATTGCTAAAGGATCAGCATCAGCCTGTGAGAGGCAGATATCAGCTCAGATACCTTTAAATATGTGAATAATCTCTAATTCAACATTCCTTTGTTGCATTAAATTCTGGCAACTAATTGGGAAAAACCTCTGTGCAATGCTTGGAGGTGTTTCAAGACTTCCAGGAGTGAAACCTAAGGAGACTTAGACTCTTAAATCAAGTTGTGGCTTCTGAAGATGTCACAGTCATGCGGGAATGAGCCATAAAAAATAGTGGGAAAGACAGCTCCACATCACTTTTTGTGGTGTACAAAGACTGAGCCTTGTGGCTGCACAGCACCAGTTCCTGCCATTTGCTGAACCTTCAGATATGGGTCTGTGCTGTTCCAGTGGGGATCAGGTTTTTGGCCTTCTGTCCACAGGTACATATGGGTTAAAAGACAACCATGGAATGCAAATCTATTGCCAACAGGCTGAAATCCACTGTGCAAGGATTGGCATCTCAGCTGGAGGTCATCAGCATGTGCCTTGCTACCTATAATCAGTGCCTTCATAGACTCACAAAGGCATTGTATTAGAGAACATCTGCATGAAACCTTGGCACTGCTAAAGTCAACAAGAGCTTTGACTGTGATTTTCAAGGTCTTTATCTGCAATACTGCTTCATTTTTTGAAGGTCAGCTGAAAGGACTGGGTAGTTTTATGCTTACATGGTAACATGAAAAGAATGACAGGGCTGAAAAGCTTAATGATAGTTAATTTAGGGGCACTATTAAGGCTGAGTAAAAGTCAGTATTTAGAGATAAAAGTGGATGAATTAATTCTTAAAAATGGTAGAATTACTGTAGTATCAGAATAAGTGTACTTTATAATAGTTTTTCAGAAAATATCTGTTCTGGGACAGAAAGAAAATTCATATGCTGTTTTTAAGCTTTCGCATATTTTGTATTATAAAACTGCTCTCCACATTAATTTTCTTGCAATTACATTTAGCAGCTTCTCTTTTTTTTATCATTCAAAATAAACCCTATCAATATTCTTCATACTTTCACTGGACATAAGGACACAGTTTTGCTGTGTGTGGCTGAGTAGATAGTTTTTTCAATGCCCCTTGCTTGGTGACTGATGTCCCGTTATACAAAAGGATTGTGAGCTAGGAGTTATCATCTCAGGCATTTTCTTTGCAGAGCAAATGGAAATTACTGAGTTTTCTGACATTCAGGAGGGACTGCAGAGATGTGTATGCATGTATGACCTACTTTTGTATGTACAACCTGCATTTAAGGAGAGGAGATGCACAAGTTGCCAGATCTGTGGAGCACAGCCAGAGTTAGACTGTAATCCTGAGTCCTCAGACTTTATGTAACAACTAGAATATAACCTGCCCCATAGCTATGGACTATATTTCTCTGGATAGATGTAACAATTTGAAATAATTACATGAAGTGTCTAAAGACCATGTTCATGTTGGGTTAAACACAGACAAACGCAGATTCACTTTGTTGGGAGGACTCTGCGTCTGCCACTGGAGGGTAGCTCCCTCACAGCATTGCACCTTTTGCTGAGATACAGCTCCTGAATCGATTCAGCTGAGTGTTATATATAAAAGACATGTGATTGTGGCTTAGCTTGCTAGCTGTAAAAACAGTGTCACCAACCATAATAAACAAACTGTCTCACCCAGCTTAAAGATGCCATTGTATTCTGCTGTTGAGAGCAGAAGGAAAGAGGAAGGCCTGAAGTCTGGAAAGGCACAGAGGCAGCAGGAAGAATAAGTCTCTAGAGGTAAATGAGCAGTGTAAATTACACCTTTTCAGTTTATTAAGTACTAAATAAGCCTTGCAAGCCTGGCATTCTTTTACCAGACGTGTGGTGCCAGGAAAGCAGCCACCCATGTGTTCGGAGGTCGATTGCTATCCTGTGATTATACAGAACCCAAGTGTGGCTTTTTCTTTTTTGGGCATTGCTGCCATTTGAATAGCATGCCTAGCTGGGGTGATCCATTATTCACAGGCAGTCATTGTCCAAGAGGGCTGCGACTGCTTCAGGGAGCCCATGTGATGCCCAGGCAGCCTGCCCATATGTTGGGAGCCTCCTGAAGGTCTGAGCAACCTCAGGAGATGGAAAAAAATTTCCCTGGCCATCCCTCAGAAGCAGTGAGAATGAGCTGATCCCTGGTATCTTTAGGCAGGATATTCCTGACTCTGAATGGAGCCATTGCTACTAAATATACTATAAATCTCCATGTAGCTCCAGGTAAAAAATACATGCTCCCTGAAGCCCTCCTCTGTGAGGAATGTTTCATTTGCAGAAGGTTTGTTCTGTTTTTTTCTGCAGAGAGGCAATGAACCACAGAACATTTGCAACATGGCTACCTCCAAATCTGCTACTGCTATCGAAGCCAGGCAGAGGGTGAAGGAAGGGACCATAAAAGGATGACAAGGTAGATCCAGGGGAGGTTACAGGGAGCATCCTGCAAGCAGGAAAGTGCGTACAAAGAACCTGGTTTGAAAATTAGTGACAAAGGTTAAGAAGAAACAGAGGATCCCCCCCTGATACATAAGGGGAAAGGAAAATTTGTCAAGGAGTGAAGGAACACTAGAGCTAGGGAAGTGGAATAACCCCTGGGAAGCTGCACCAGGGAGCACAAGCATCCTGTGCTGCAGGAGAGGGAGGAAAGGGAGGTCCCATTGAGGAGAGCAGCGAGGAGAGTGCTGTGTGCAGCCCTGCTCTGCCAGGGCCAAAGAGAAGCCTTCCATGAAACCTCAGTGTCAGGGTACCAATCATTGGTTTCTCTGGGTCTGGACTGAAGGCACTTGAGACAGTAGTTCATGTTCAGACTCAGGTGTTTATTATCTCTTATCAGTAAAGCAGTCTCACTATTGTGAGTTCAGCAGCTTTTCATTAGAAGGCACAAAATGGCTAACTATCTCTTGTTACGAGGTCTTTTAAGACTAAACTACCCAATTAAGAACTGACACCTAGATTATTTTCCCTTTTAACCCAATAACTGATCCCACAGAGCCCCCAATGCAGACTTTTCTGCCCAATCGCAAAATGCCACCCAAATCCATGAAGAAGAAGGAAGAAAAAGCATGAAGAAGAAACCCAGAACAAAACCCTGTGCCCTGCATTTTGCCTCCATCCACAACATACTAAAAATGCCAAAACTTAAATTTCTCACCAAGTGATACACCTACACTACTCTCGATAATCTATTTCACACTTCTGTGGATTCCAGTCTATCTTGAAGTTTAGGAAACTTTCTCCATGGATGAGGGTCAAAGTCGGTGCTCCCCTCGGGATCAGGTTGCCCCAGAGCAGACAGAGAAATGTTCCCAGTGCTCTAGGTTTCCACACCTCAGTTTTGAGATGATGAGAACTCAAACAGGACCTCTGTCCAAGAGTCCAGCTTAGCTGTCTGGAGCTAGTTTAATCACGCACTAAAGTGTTTTTCTCCCACATTCCAGAAGCAAACCATAGTACTTCACCAAAGACTTTTAGTGGCAGTGAAGCCAATGTGAGATCAAGGGTGGCTAGTTTGGTCATGTACAACATGATCTGTAGGCTTCAAACAAGGAGCTGACTTCCTCTTGGCTGTTCTCACCGTGCCTTTCTTTGTGCAGTTGCTTTGTGTTTCTCTACGAAAGCAGCTTAGTCTAAGCTATATTTTGCCCATACTTTGTGAATGTTTACAGTGAGCTTCTCCCAGACGGGAAATGAAGCACGATGGATGTCCCTGCTAAATCCCATACCAGCTAAACCCCAGCTATCTGAACATCTTCAGCATAATTCCGAATAATCCCCTTGACTGAATACAGACAAATAGAAGAAGGGTTAGGCAAGATTAGGTTACTGGTTTTCTTTCAATGTTTTAGATGTTTTGCTTTCCCTCCCTTAAGTTGCACTGCTAAAATTATTTCTTCTTTCATGACTTAAGGCAACTGTAACACGACAGGTTTTTCAGTTTACTGACAAAACTATTAAAAAAAAATACAGGAACTCCCCCAGCCCTATTCATTTTAAAGATGTTTTTAAGACTGTTTTTCCTTTCTTACAAAGCTGAAAGCATTTGGAAAAAAAAAGTTTGAGGACAGATGAAACTGGATTTTATTTTTATGCTTGCATAGTAATAACAGAACAGTTAGGCTGAAAAGCTTAACAACAGTTAGTTTAGGATAATTATTTAGCCAAAAGAGAAGGTAGTATTTAGAGATAAAAGAAGATAGAAGTTTTCAAAAAAAGTATGGTCTGGGGAAAAAAAGACTAGGAAATGCAAAACCTCAGCATGCCCTTCCCTTAACAGTTGAATGACAAAAATACATCTCAGGACATTGCAGATCCCAAGGCAGCACGTGCATGCCCCTACTTTGGCTTAATAATTAATGACGTATTAGTAGTGGATATCAGCATAAAATTGTTATTTGGGTTGACTACATGTAATCTGTTGTGTGTTAAACTGTATTGTGTGGCACAAACAGGAGAAACTGCAATTTCAGAGCAATCCCTCCCCAGGTGGCATTCCTTAATATTGCAACAACTTTGCTTAATTATGCAAATGCTACTGAGAATATTAAAGGAAAAAGCTGGAATCTTTAACTGGGTGGACCTCCTTGTCTATATTTTGGATACATCCAACTGTTAAGCTGTAATACTTTTAGGACTGTTTGTAGTAATTACTTTGTGCTAACTGCATTTTGCACAAAGGAATTACTGAGTTTTTCTAATTTTGGAAGAGATTCTTCCATTTTTGGAAATCATACTTTGAATTATAAAATACTTAGTTGATAGAAATGTTTTACTCTAATCAGACATTAGTTCTACAATGATTTCTGCTAAAATGTGTAGAAACAAGACTTCAAATTTTGACTTAAAAACAGTAGAAATGAAATGAACACGTGGACCAAATACATTTTTTTTCCATAGATTTCCACCTCAGTTGACAAAAATGCAGCCAAATAAAAGATGTCAAGGTAACAATTTCCAGTCCTACATTATTGCTAGGATAGCTATAATTGTAAAGAACCCCAAACACTGTAAAAGTTGTCTTTGCATCTCACACCTGTGGGGCAGATGGCTTTCCTGGAATATAACAATACATAAGAAACATCAGTTTAAGTCTGGATTATTTTAAGCTGTTCAAGAGGAGAGTTTGATCCAAATCCACCTTCCATCATCACACGATTGAATGTAAGAAAGATTTACTCATCTGAATGAAAACAGGGAGAAAGTCACTCCATAGGTTTTTTTAAAGGCTTCTCTAGTGATGTGTCTGCATTGTTCATATTTTTGTCTAATGTATCAACATACTATGAGATACAGAAACTAAGTACATCATCTCTAAACAGACTTTTTTCAACTGGATGATTATATATTTACCTATTCAATAAGGCATTATTCTGGGATAATATTTGAACCTCCACTCTCACTTATGCACCTTGCATCAGGAGGAGAAAAAGATGAGCGTGATCAGGAGAAAGCCCCAGCAAAGCTGCTGAGGGCAGCAAAAGTGGCTGGAGAAATTTGAGTTAAATTGCAGTAAATAGTTCCTCAGCAAGAAAGGGGATTAATTACTGTGCACATGTATGCAGTCAGTAATGGCAGATAATTTGGAATGCAGATTAATTGTTTCCTTAATACGTGATGTTTGCTGGCCAGACTCTGCTTGCCCGCTGCCACAGCCTTGTGGGAGCCCTGCCAAACAGTCTCTTAGGAGCATGTGAAAAAATTAGAGGGATTATCCCTTCATGTGCCCTTTATGGTGATTTCCAAATATTTCAGTTTAGACTGTGCTCATGTCACTGCATCAAGCTAAGATTGCCCCTGAGGCTGACTCATGCTGTGAAGCTCTCCATTTCCCCAGGCAGAAAGCCTTCAGATTGGAGAGGTCTGGGAAAATGGAAGAGCTGGCAAAAAAAAAAAAAAAAAAAAGAAATATAATGTCTCGAGAAGACCAGTATTCATTCTGCAAGGATCACTTTTCTTTAAGACTGGGATTTAGTGAAGCTGCCATTCTGAAACACGTGCCTCCACCTCAACAGGTAACCTGAGCCTACTGGATGATATGTGGCATCAGGGAGGCAACTTTCAGGCTCACATTTGTCACAATGAACACTAAAAATTACTCTGCAGTGCCTTGGCTTCTGTGCTTACTTGCAGCTGTCCTGCACTTACAGCTTTCTTCTAACTCCAGAGAAGCTACCTGCCATCTATATGGTGAGCCTAGAGGAAAGGAGAACCAGGCTATGTGTCTATCCTACAAAAACATTGTAATACTGCAGCCAGTGGCACCTGATATGGTGGAAATTGCCATTGCAGGACTAGGAGCTGACTTTTAGAAAAATGAAGTCTTCTCAAAGATGTATCAGAGCCTGAAGCTCTGATACAGATCCATGAGACAGATCACCAATGATAGTTTGTATTAAAAGTACAGCAGTAAGAAAGTTGAAGTTCCACAAGATTAAGCACCTGGAAACTTTTCATTAATATATGAACAGAGTTTCTCACAATCTGGATGTCTTGAGAATCTCAGATATTTACATACTAATTCAGCTCTCTGCAGGCAGTAGACTGAAATTCATCCAGGTCTTTATTAATTGATGTTTGCAAGTGACTCTGGTCCTGACAGCACAATTCCACAGGAATATTTGAATGCATCACAAAAATGCATTCAAGAACTACATCCTTGACTGTAATCCCAGTTATAGGACTAAGTAGTAAATGGATGTGTACCTGAATTATCCCTCCCCTTTTGGAGGCCGTTCTTGCAGTTAAGGAACATCTTGGAGGAAGAGGGCTTGAGCTCTGTTCAGGTGTCAAATCTACATTCCTTCCTACCACTTGCAGGAATGCATGCAATAAGCACTGCATTATTTTTCCCAGCACAAGAGTTGAAATCCTGCTCATGCACTGAAAATGTAAGTACCAAAGCAAAATAAAAGTGGCAGTGAAGATGGCCTTAAAAGGATGGGGCTTATAAACACTCATGTTGCTTTATAGGCCCTTGGTGAGCCAGTATTTCTGTGTTTCACTGGACTACAGGAATGCATGAAGAATTACTAAATTAATGCATGATATCCATAAAAATAGGAATTTTTATGAATGTCATGTATTAATCCCTCTGATCTAGTAGCACGGTTGCAGCATATAATTAGCAGCTCTATCAGCAGGAGTCAACATTTGTCAAATTATCATTACATTAAAATATGCTTTACGTGCACCTCTTGTATAATCACAGAAGCCAAGTTCTTGCATATTTTCAAACAAAAAATCCAGTTTTTTGTAGAGTGATCCAACTGACTGTTAACATGCTCCAAGAGTTAAGGTGATATAGACCACCTGGTTAAGGTTACATAAGCATCTGGCCCTAAGCACTCTGTAGTGCTCTCAGTTGCCTAGATAAGGTGGAAGAGAGTGAAAGCACATTGATGTAATGCTGATGGATAGCCCTTCTTAGCCCAAATTGGGCAAAGGGTCTCCTCACAAGAGCTATGAGGGAAAAATGTAAGGGTAAGGGGGCTAGAATGAGAAAAGAGGCATGTGGCAGTGGAGATAAGTCATCTATAGTTCTTAGAGTTTATTCAGGTACGTAAAATATTATTTTAATTTTAAGCAAGGAATAGACTGATTGTGGCTGAGAATTGGTTTTAATTATGACTTCCTGTGAATTAGGACTTGTAAATTGGAGTTTCTAACTGTGCTACTTGCAGAGCTGTTTGATCTGTATCCAAATGTGCTGCTGCTGCAGCAAGACATGGCCTTTCACTGCAGTGAGTGGTCTAATAGCTTCACTAAGTTTAATGTTGCAACAAAAACTCACTGCTTTTTAGTCTCATTTGTTACTCATGATTATTAATGAATCCTATATTAGTAAGGCTGTCTATACTTCGCAGTCCTCATACAACAACATTATAAACCTTTCCCTTGCAGTGGTAAAGACATTTGACTTCAACATGTAATTTAATTAGCACTTTAAGTACTGCGAGGTTTCCTGCTGGATGAATTTGGATGCCTTTCTTACAGTTTGATACCATACCCATGCAGTGCCAAACCCTGCTCTCATGTGTATGACTGCAGGCTCACTGATGCAAACTGCATCTTGTTGAAATGAGACATCTGCTGAAGTGAAGCATGTATTCACCTTGATTTCCTTAAGAGTTGATGCAGAAATTTTCAGTGGACTAATAAGCCAACACGAGGATGCCTATGTCCCTAACTGATGATTGAACATGCCCAGACACTGAAATAGGTGAGATGAATCTGAGCCACTGAACTAAGAGATCCTTAATATTTTGAACTGTTCACTGAAGAATATGCAGATAATAAAAAAAATTAGTTTACAGAATTGTCAATAAACCAGTCTCTTTCTTGAGGAAAAAAGCCCCCAATGATCAGCCAAAGTTAGCATTTATTTTTTCTCGTGTTACTCTCCACACTGGTAGTGTTGGTCATAGCTTGGTATACAGATACATCTTCTTTTTACTTACTTCTTATGAATTTAAATTACAAATCAAAATAATTTGTGGAGTCTTAAGCTCATTTGGGAAGAATGGAAACTATTTTATCTCAGAAAGCAATGTCAGGAACTAGATCTTAATGTAGAGAACTTGAGTGTGGTCCTTCAAGGCCACACCACATCAAAGGTCACTTAATACTGCATCTAAAAGTAACGTTTTGGACTCAAGTCTCATGGACAGGAAAATCAATAAACTCAGCTAGTGTTGAAATCTTCCATCAAAAGCAAACACTACATAAAGGATGACATTGCAGGCAAAAATATTAGTCTTTAACTGATTGGCAAACAGGACTTAGACACTGCATGGGTGTAGCACTGTGGTGCTCTCTGCTTCTTGTCCTCTCTTGTGATTGATAGGATGTCAATTAATCCATCACGAGGTTTGTGTGTTCTGTGGTGAAGAGCCAGACTGAAGTTGCCAGCAGAAACTTCCAGTTACCATTTTTCAAGTGTTTTTTCTACCATTTCATCCCTGGGGGGATGCTATGTTTGGTAGCCAGGAGGGAACAGAACTACAATAGCCTAAAATCTCTAAATAAATTACTTTCAGGTTTTGAGTGAAGTTGGCTCATATGGTTGAGCCTCTGTTAAGAATTTCCTAACTTGCCGTGTTTCATTACAAAGCCCTCAAAAATTTCCGAGTATTGAATGCAGTATTTCTCTCACTTACTCCTTAAAGCATAGGTGAAATTAAAAAATTTTAACAGTGTCATTTGCAGAGGTCAGCTCCCTCTTCTCCTCACAAAAGAAATACATGCAGAAATCTCCAAATATGAAAATCAGTGAAAATAGCATCCATAAAACATGTATCCCAAAACCTCTTGGTAAATTCAAACAAGAAAAGTGGAGTTTACTCTAAGCTAATTTAAAAAGCCACTATTTGATTTTCAAGGTTACACGAAAAAAGAAGTCAATTTCTGTGGGTATACAGAAAATAAATTCACTAAATATTTCTTATTCTCAAGAAGTCTCCTAACAGCATTGAGTAACGTGAGAAAAATCTTTATCTTTGTTTTTAACTTCATATTGTTGTTGTTATATATCCCTATCCCAAATAATTTCAAAGGTGTTTTACAAACAGGTAGAAGAAACAAAGTGTTGGGAAAATGATTTAAAAGTTGAAGGAAATATGTATGTACAGATGAAAAGCTAATATTTTTTCTTTCCATGGTGCTTGTCTATCCAGCTACATTGCAAATATTGCCATGTGTACCTACTGTTACTAGAGAATGACAAGAAAATAAAAAATTTAAGACACTGAAGATGGCAGAAGGCAATAGAAATTGCCTGGTTAAAATACCAATTTGGACCTGGACCACTCTCATATTTTTGTCTTTTAACCAAAAGTATTGTCTTTCCTTCTGACCACATTAATGGTATATGTGGATCTGTTACATTTACCAAAAAAATCCCAAAACCATCTATATTTTTGCTGAGATGCATGCACATTTTCATGCACATTAATGGAACAGTCTGCTATATGGAAATGTATTGATTGCTGTCAACATGAGCAACATTTATAGATCTTACAAAATGTAACATTCACCTTCAGATACATAAAAGTAAGGCTCGCTTCTTTTACCAAAATTGAGAGACCAGAGCATTCTCCTGGACAAATGAATCAGAACTCACAATGGACTGGCTCATAAATGGATCAGCAAACAAAAGTTTGTCCTAGAAGGGAGACCCATACACACAGCTGATGCAGAAGGACAGGGCAGTATTTCTCCTAATAAGGACCTCTAGCATCTGGCAATATCTGCATTTTTCTTGGAGCAGCTCCTCACCATGAGGTATCAGGTTACTTGCAACAGCTGGAATCAACTAATATACATGGCATGTTAACCAGCATTTAAAATGCCATATATGTTGCCCAGTGTTATAAAATAAGTTTTACAGCAGGAACTGCTGCATTCTTTTCCTGTAGTATTAAATTTCTATTTCAGGCACTAATGTGAAGGCGATCAGATAATGCCTTTGTACAGGCTGGACTTTGGTCCTGGGAACTCCCTGCAACAACACAGCATTCCAAGAAGATAAATTGGTGTACAGGCATCACAACATGGAAACTATTATATTTATTAATGGTGCCAGGAAAGTTTCAATTATAATAATAAACTTCTATACATAAACTTGAAAAATAATTCTGTATGTGAACTTTCTCTCCTTTTTTAAAGGGAGACTTGTGAAGACAAACTCACAGGAGATGAGGTAGTTTCTTCCAATAGGAAAAATCAACACAGAGCATGTCAGAGATTAAAACCCTGAAATGCAAAGCTTATGTTTCTTTTTAGCTTATGACAATGACGCAAAATAGGTGTAAAGAAACTGATGGACATGTGTGATCTGTACATTGCCTGGGCTAGTCTAGGATAGGCTTTACCTTATCCATTTTAAAGTTTGCAACAAGATGCTGGAACCATACCTTTTTTTAGCCTCCAGCTGTTCCTGTAGCTCTGCTCCCTGATTTCCCCCATGCACCCCCAGGACCCAGCTTCCTACCACTGCCTGCACCCACCCTGCTCCCTGGCAGCTCTCCCAGTCCTTGTGCCACGATGTCTCCACTGCAGGCTCACCATGAAGTGCGTGGAAACTTCCACTCCTCCTCCTCGAGGCAAATGGCAGCACAACGGGCTTTGGGCAGGCTGCCAGGGCAGCACCCCTGCACTCCTCACACAGGGTTTATTGATGGGCAAAGCTGGCTGTCAGCACCTCAAACTGTTCATGAGAACAAAATGTCATTTGGAAAAGTGTATGTGTTGATCAAACTGCTTGTAGAGACAACCTCTCGGGGTTGAACACAACTCTTTCACTAGTGCTTAGTCCTTTAGGCTGGCCTGCAGAAGTCAGGGATCCTGGCATGCTTTACTCATTAATACTGAATTAATGCTGGAGCCTGGAGAAGCACAGCTTCAGTCTTGCTCAGGCACGTCTGCAGGCTGGAGGTAAGTTAACCCATGCACATGACAGAAAGTTCATGTTTCCAGCCTGGCTGTGGGAACACAAGCATTACCTGACCTGATAGAAACTAAAAGTAGCAAAGAGAGACAATGCATGATCAAACATAAATGCTGTTGATACAAAGTCTAATCATTACTATTTTTGAACAAAGGTGAATAATGAGTGTGTAAATGCAGGATACATACTGTTGCTCAGTGTGGTTTTGATCTGGCTCCAGCAGCCTGACCAACACCCTTATTGCACGGTCCAGCCAGGGCCTGAGGTTTGCTTGCAAAGGCTGCACATCCCAAAGATCTGTCAGGCAGCTCAGAAAGGCAGAGCAGCCAAAGTATAGGAACACTGCATAGTCTCAGAAACAGCCACACTTCAAATCTGCTTGATGTTCCTGCCGTCAGTTATACAAAGCAGCATTAGTGTTGTAGGACAGGCTATTTTCAGACAGACCAACAGAGTCAGATTTCAACGTTCATTTAGATTCTTAGTTTTGCCATTGCATATGTTAGGGGTTTTTTGTTGGTTTGGTTTTTCTCCCCCACCCCAAATGGCTCAATTGACCTAATGCCTAGCACACATTCCCTGGGGAGGGCTGCCAAGCTGAACTGTGACTTAGGCCTATTATTTAAGGCTCTTCTACTGTTACTTGGAGTGATTTTGGTTACACCAGTACTGCTCATGCTCTTCCAAAACAAATTAATCAGATGGGGTCTCTGATCCTCCGCAATTTTTAAGAGCCATGCTCCAGAGATGTGGGTAAAGGAAACTGTGATCCCCTGCTCAAAATCTTTTCAGCTGTTCAATTTATTTCAGATCTCTCCTTGGTGAAATAGGGGAACCAATGAAAAAATCTTTGGGTAAAGCAAGTTAAAGTCCATGGACAAAAGTACCAGAGAAAAATGTTTAGGTGTTGTAAGACTTGGCTCTTAATGAAGAATTTTCTTCCTTCCCAGTGAGATTGCTGTGCCATCCCACTTAGATTGCCATGATTATGTTTCTCTCCAGTACTTTCTTGCATTTGACATGTTTTTTACTATTTTTGAGAGTAGAAAAGACCTTACAGTGACCTCTTTACAAGGATATTAATAATTTAAACTCCCTGAGAATGAAACTCCTTTTGTCACTTATCCTCAGCCTCACATAAAGGACTTTCTTAGGATATGCAATTTGATCTCCCATTAGTCTCTTCTTGTGGCCTGAATTTCCTCTTTCATGTCCTCTCTTGCATTTTAACACTGTGGAGATTGTTTGAAGCCAGCAGCAAGCTACAGAAGTTTTTCACTGCTAGAATTTCTTTTTCAAAGAAGCCTTGCTATGGCCACTCCAGTCTCCATTAGCAGAGAAGGCCTTTGAAATGCATGAGGCTACACAGCATGGTCTAGTAATGATGAGCACACACACACACACCCCCCAAACAAAAACCAAACACACACATAAAAAAAGAGCTGTTTGTTTTAACTGTTGGTAGCCACCATATAATTAAAGTGATGAGAAGGTCTGGAGCCTGTTTATCTTTTAAAGGAAGGTTACTCACACAGTGGTTTCTGCTATGCTACAGGTTGGGTAAACTATAGCCTTGAGACTCATGCTATGACTGCCTTGTTATTTATTGTCTCCCAGATGGATTTGGCTGTTGCATCTTGTCACAGCCTCAGTGTTTCCCTGCTAACCTGTGACTGTCTCCTGCACAGTAAATGTGAGGTTACCCATGCAGAGCAACACCTCCCAGAGCAACTGCAGAGTCAGAGTCAGATTTCAACATTCTGCAGGACATCTGCACTGGAGGCTGCTCACTGACTTTAGGGTCTGACAGAGACAGGACACACCCAGAGGTGGCTTGGCCCTGGCCTCAAGGGGGTTTCTACCCTTCAGAAAAAGCAGGTACAAGCTACAAATACCCCCTGGGAGCTCAGAAGCCACGTGATGGGCCCAGAGTGAGGAGGGCAAAGGCCCCAATGTGTGGGCAAGGTCCTGGAGAAGGGCTTCGCTTCTTGGTCCAGCATCCTGCCAGTGGCCACTCCACCCTGTGCAGGTGCTGGCAGCAAGGGGCTGGCTGGAAATGCAGTTAGAACGTGTTTGTTTGTTTTGATGAGCCTTCAGCTACTGGACCTGGCTGACAAACCCCTCCAGGGGATGAGACCTCAACACAGCCTCAAGCCAACAATGAAGACCATAGATGCAAGTCCTGGGAGAAGTAATTTCTAACAAAGTAATGCAAGGAGAGTAAAGAAGAGAGTCAATCTGTTTCATCCTATCTGTAAGCACACAAAAGTACTCAGTTACTCTGTCAGGTAATCCTGGCCTGGATAGAATTAAGTTTGTTAGTCCCTTTGGTGAAGCAGCATTAGCTAAAATGAGAGCGCATTATATTCAATCTATCAAGCTAATCTGCTGTGCTAAGGCAATAATCTTGGAAAGACAATTTCTGGGAGATCTCCAGGAAGCTGGGGGTTACTTTTGTTTTTCTTTTTGCCATTTTTGTGAGAGTTCTAAGCTAAATACATGAAACATCCAACTACTGAGAAGGTATTGGAGTTAAAAAGGACTAGTAGAAAACAATATAGGTCCATACATGGAATGACAAGTTACTTCATCGTTGCAAAATAAGCATTTTGTTACCACCCCCACTTCTTTATAGTCCGTTTCAGATTTTAACTATGAAAGATTCGACAAATATACTAATAAGAGAGCAAAATATGAGATTTTCCACGAGTGTAGAAGAAAAAAAGCAATGTGGATTAAACAAACACCCTCTTGCTTGCTCATGCATGTTAGCCTCTCCACAGCATCTGCTCTGCCCTGCCATTCCTGTGAACCTTAACAAAAGATGGCAAAGCTCACATTTGGTGGTGTCAAGCTTTTTAACTTTGTGGAGTTAGGATCAGGCCTGGAGGATCACAGGGCACAAAATGACCTTAACAGAACACTGAGGCATTCTGGAGTTTAATGATATCTGGAGGGATTTCTTTTCATTGCAAAATGAGCCATGGCGACATGGGTACCTCGATGATCAGTCTTTGTCACAGACAGGCAAATACTGTGATTTGCTTGGCAAACTCAATGTCTCATCAATTTCCTCTCATGACCAGGTGACCTGTAGCTAACACCCACAGCAGTGTCACCCCTGTTAGCCTGCCCCTTAATTCTTACCCATAAGCTCTTGACTCATTCTTCATCCGCCCCTAGGCAGTGCTCCACACATTCCAATTGCTCTCTCACATAAGAAGTAGCTCCACCATTCTGTCTTGCTGTCCTGTCTCACCTACAAAGTCTGTAGCCATCCATGACAGCATTCCCATCCTGGGAACTATGCCACCATGTCCCTGTAACTGCAGTGAGGCCGTGGCACTGTGAGTAAGTCTCTGCTTATTCCTGTTTATTCCCTGGGCTGTGTGTGTTGGTGTACAGGCATTTCAGAAAGGGAATCAAGCAGCCAGACTTCCCAGGAGGGGGGCAAGAGGGTCCACCACAGCTGTATACACCCTTGAGGTGGTTTACCTTCTGGCTCTCTTCTAAGGAGGTAGCTAAAGAATCTTTGTTCCTGCTCTGGCTGGCCTGGCTTATTCCCCAAAAGCCACTCTGAGTTATTCCCCAGAAATTCCTCAAGGCCATTTTGGTAATGTTATGCTTCTGTCAGACCACTTAAGCCAGTGTATCCCTATTCAAAGGGGCATCTCCAGTATAATATGCTGGGCATTGTATGTAAGGGGCTGGAAGACCTGTCTGTGCTGTGATCACCTTGAATTCAACATAGTGTACCTGCAGGTGCTCTGTGCATGTAGCTTATGGCTTTCATGAATCCAACTAGATGGATATGTGAAAATACTTGTATTTTATTCACCAGTGGTATTTGGAACTTGTTGAAATTTTTATTTTCATTAAACATGCAAGACCACTATGTACTGTGGTGTGATTTGAATGTATAATTTAGAGGGAAAATTATTTCTTTATATTTTATGAGGGTTGTTTGCTGCTGTTTCTGCCTAGAGTTTATTAAATCAGATTTCTTTTTTAAAACCAGTTACATATAAGGTAATAGAGGACACAGCACTGCATCTACAGAGTCGTTTGCCAAAAGCAATACTAATTATGTATTGACAAAACTTTAAAAATTATTTTTGTCAGTCCTTATGAACCAGCTAAAATCTGTGTTTTTTAACGAAAAGAATCTACAGAGTATGAAATGTTGACAAGTAAATCCCTGTATAATGCATTCACCAGGTCAAAATACTTATAATAAAAATGGATTGACTGCCCAGATTTCAGAAGACAAAATCTGAGTCACTTCTGTCTTTACAACTGCAAAGGTTATTTGGTTGTATCCCAAACTTTCAGTCTCCCCATTCGTCTGAACTTGGAGCACTGTTCCATTGCTATTTTCTACTATGAAATCCAGCAGAAAATTTCCTAGGCTTTTACTGGTTTTCATATAATCCCTTCAGCTGCACTCAATCACATACTAGTCCAGACACTCTAGAAAGCCTATAGTCCTGTACACAAATTTTATCAGGTCACTTATAGTAAAGTTTACTTCAAGATGAGCATGTTCACCATGAAGGGACCAGATTATGAATATTAATTTTATTGTATATAATTGCAGTGTTTATTGTGAAATTCAAATACAGATACAGGTATGCACCATAAAGCTCTTGCTTCCACAAAGCCCACTGAAGGAGAAAATAATTTTGAAGCTAAGCAAGGCATGATCAAATAAAATCCCTTGACTGATACTCTGGATTTTTAAACTTGCTGGAGTTTTATGTGCCTTAGTCAAGTAATTTTCTACAGTTTACAAAATACTGACAACAACACAGCTGAAAAATGTGATCTAGTATTTTAAAGGTCTTTCAAATTTTCAGGAAAATACATCACCATGTCATATCTGTTACAATGCATTAACATGGGTGACTGTTTTGTTTGTGGGATGAACTACTTTATCTAAACTATATTACAATAGCAGAATTGCTACTCTCCTCATGGAGAAACATTAACAGGGTGGTTAAATATTGATTGCAAAAATTTTTACTAGAAAAAAATAGGGCTTACATTGGAGAGGAGAGGAAAAATACCTCTCCATTTTCTTTCAAATTCTGTTTTAAAAAGATAGAAAAAGACACAATAGAGTGAAAATAGTGGGAAGGCAAAAAGCTTAGTTACATATACTTGCTGGAAATGCTTTGTGTATCACCATGAAGTGCTTGTAGCACTCGCTTTTACAAACCTTAATGGGAAAAAATAATTCTCTGTTTAGTGTGTAGAGCTAGAGAGGCAATGTAGAGTTTGACTTGGTCTGTGCCATGCAAATGATTAACTGTGGATGTTTTTTTTCTCTTTGAGGACCAGGGAGGATATCCTGGGCCAGAGGTGAATGGACATTTTGTCCCAGGACCCAGCACGGTATGCTCAGCACAAGCACCTGGACCTAGTGGGGTGAGGCAGCAGCAGGCAGGGAAGGCAGTGTCCATGAATATCCTCTGGTGTCCTCCCAGGATGTCATACCACTGCTCAGTCAGCCATGCTCCATGTTCTCACTTGGCAATTAGACCCTTAAATCTGACATGACAGATGACATTTTCCATTTTCAAATTTTTAAGCTCTGCTCTGTCTTTGTTGAACCTTCACTGATGCCCTGAACATGGGCTGATTAAAGGTTTTCTGTGATATCACCAAGGTGTTGCCACCAAGCTGTATTGTGCCTGTCTATTGTTCCAGGGACAATAGATTGTCCCTGCCTATCTATTGTGCCAGGGACAGCCAAATTTAGCCATGTTTATCAAGTGATGCATGGTGAGGTGTGTGTATTTGTCATTCCCGTTCTTTACCATGTGCTGTCATGGCATTAGCAGAACGAGGATTTATTTTGTAGTAATTTTCATGAGGAGGCACTATAAGAGATCCATGTGATGGGATGCAAAGTGCTGGCAGGATGCCTGAAATTATCTCACTAATACATCCCATTATAACGTGGTAATCACAGGGCACCGAGATTATTTATAAACTATTGGGTAGGGAGTCTCAGAAATTGTTTTACACACATGGGGAAAAGTATTCAGGCAGTTTCTGGTCTCAAGATGCCCAAGGAACAGGAAAAAGAGCTAATCATTTGGCCAGAAATTATTAAGGACAAACAAATGAGTCGTTTTCAGGCAGTTGACATGATTCAGCAGCTAGAGGTAGTGGTCATGTTGGTTCAAACTTAGAACCAAGCTGGAAAGCCCAAAAGCCAGACACCCCGGGTTTTCTCTCGTACCTCCAGCCTCATCTCCTGCTATCACCAATGTGTGTCCCTCCCACCTTCCTCCTGGGAGGGAAAGCGGTGTGAAAGGAGGCAGTGAGGCCACCTGGATGCCTGCTCAGCATGGATGCCCACCATAATTTAAGGAAGAACTTGCCCTTTGCTGCTGACACACCTGGAAACCTATGGAGGACAGCAGCAGGTGTGATGGGGCACAGCAGCATCCATCAGTGTGCCCTGCCAGGCTGTCAGGAGGATGCTCAGGGAAGCACCAGGAGCACATGTACCATATCACAAGAAGGATACAGATTTGGCTTGCCCAGCTCACTGTGAGAAGCCATCTGAGCACACGGATGGCATCTCTGGTGGCCAGTACAATACCGAGAGGGCCACTAGAGGGCTCAGAAACTGCTGCTGAGCAGACACCCAAATCCGTGTAACTGCCGTGCACTGCAACTCAGCCATCTCTGCAGCACACCTCCGTGTGATTTACTGCCGTGTGCACTTCGCTGACCACTACCAGGAATAAATGGCACCTGCAAAACACCTTCTTGTGCGCTTGACACATCAGTCTGTTTACTCAGTGATGCGTGTCAGCATCATCAAGTCCTTTTACAAGTGCAGGGCATTAATTGTTACTGAAACTGAGTCCTCAGAAGTTGAAAGCAATTACTTAAGGAGTGAATGAAGTCCAAATTGCCACCTACAGGGGATTTCTCATTTTGGAAAAATTTTTACTTTCATCTTACTGAAAAAAAAGATATAATAATTTACTGAATACTTCAAAGGTAATACAACAGGGAATTATGTCACAGTTTCAGGTTATATTGTGTGCAGCTTATCTGTGTTTCTCGATTACTGAATAAAAAGGCAAGCTGCTCCTCATGCTGAAATTGCTGATTTCTGCAATAAATTTTTTTTGCATAGCCGGTGAAAGCTGTTCAAAAGGATTTTGGCTGATCTGTATTCTGTCATTAAAATATAAATATTTTGCAGGAGTGTTTCAATTTAAACAAAATAAGAGATTAAATAAAATTTTTAAATAAGATTTCATCATGTAATTTTTTTTTAATATTGATTACTGGCTCACTGGCTGTACCAGAATATCTCCACTGAATAGCTGAAACTAACTGCTTTTTCTGAGATTCTTCGTGAGCCCTAATCTGCTGAGTTCAGACACATAGTAATGTGAAGTAATACACCTTTAAAATGCAAAAAATCTTTCACATAAGGAAACTGCATTACCTGATGCACTCCTATTTATTCTCACTATTTAAGTCATAAGTTTAAAGTACAGAGCTCACGGTTCATGTTCTTATTGTCACCTATCCACCTACGAAACAAAGCATTGTCTAAGCATCATCAAATTCCTGCTTAATTCTGCAGACAGGGTGCTCGTGTTTACTTTCATTTTAAGTATAGTACAGTGAATTTTATCATGAAGGCATCATGACATAGTTAAAGAATGTCAAGAAAGGCAAGTTTATCAGTGTAAGCTGTGTGGTCTTATTTGATTGCCCTTAAAATAAAGTAAACAATGAGGTGTGCAATGGCTTCCATTTCACTTCTTACTATGAAGTGTGTAGGTAGGCACAACACATTTATCAAATTAGCTGAATTAAATGAGCATACTGTCACACAAACAGTTCTTATCTCAGTCTAACAATTTTATATCAAAAAACCAGATTTCTAGCCCAGGGTTTTGGCCCCCTTTTTGCCAGAGCTAATGGAGATACTGTGTGCTCAAAAGTTTCTTGTAGCTTTTGCAGATGTTTAACAAAAATATCACCTCTTTCTGCAAGCATTTCCTTGTACCAGATTTTGGAGCATCATGCTTAAAACACTACTATGATAGGTATTTGCTAAAACACTGATTTTTTTTGTTGCCTGACAAAATTTGCTTTAAATATTAATTAAAATATATATTTTTGTGCATCATTGTGTATTTTTGGTTTGCGCCAAGTAAATATCTATTTCAGTGTTTACATCATCAAAGAAGCGTACTGTGGAATTTTATTTTTTTAGACCTGGGAAGATTCTTCTTGTGTATAGAGGTCTGAGTTACAGCCCTTTTTTGTTCATACCAGTGAATTGCACTGCCCTTCCCATTATTAAATATTTCACTGAAGTGGCTCAGTCTAAAAATCTATGACATAACTAAATGTCAGAGCTTCAATACTGAAAAAAGAGCAAAATTCAGCAGATGCCAGGATTTAATCCTGATGGAAGATGCCTACTGCATATCCCCAGGTTATTACACAATGGGTGTTGACTACAAAACCCTGCTGTGAGCTGCCAGCACCAAAGACCCCCAGGGACCTAAGCATGATGCAGAGAATAAAGACAGTCTGTTCTGAGAGGGGTGCTCCTATTAGAGAAAAATTTTGCAATTCCCCTCTGTTTTCTCTCTTGGTCAGCCACTGAGTGCTGAAGAACCTTACTGTCAACAAGTGACTTTTTGTTGGTTGCAGGAGACAGAGACAGCCCCTGTTGATGCCTCTCAGCATCCTGACAGGGCATTGATTCTGCAGTGACTCAGAAGGAAATGTGTCACATAATGAGTCACCTGCATTGCCACTCACAACACCTCTGCTCCAGCAATTTAGGTCTCCCATGTAAGCTGACACTGACCTCATCTTACTTCTGATTCCTTGGGATGGTGAAAGCAAGAGATGTTATCACCATGAGGGAAAATCATCATGGAAACTGTTCAGCTGTTACTCTGGAGTTTGACATCTGTAGTCCTTTTTCTCTTCTTCTTCTTTTTTTTTTTTTGTTTTGTTGTTGTTGTTTGTTTGTTTTTGATAAGGATGAACAACTGCTCAGGCTTTCAAGAAATGAAAACTCAGGACAGCATTTTCAGTACACTGTGGCCACTATCTGTATAAATATTACTTATGATAAATCATCGTACACTTTAGACTATGGATATCTAACTATGATCCACAGCTGGATAAAAATTGTAAAATGCTTCCTTTTCTTTTTCCTTTTTTTAAAAAAATCTATTAAAGGATTACTACAAAGAAGAACTGGTTCACTTACAAAGTAAACTGGAAATTTAAAAGGCTGAGCCATTACAGGAAGAAAAAGTGCCCCACAGAAGCTACTCCTAAATAATACATACTCCTTCAGGGGAGGACCTAACACAATAAACAATCTCATTTTTTTCCATTTAGCTAAAGGTTTTGAGTTTTACATTTTAATTTTTTAATGTTACTTTTAAATGTAATATTTCATTTATTTTTTTAAGAAATTTAATTTTTAATATAAGTAGGTGATTTGTTTCCTGTGCTGTTTTTTTCAATTGCCCCATCCTCTCTAGTCTGGCTACTCAGAAAACACAAGAAGTAGCACACTGTTAAGGAAAAGATGCTTTTCTAAAAGCTGGTATTTCTAGTAGTAAAATACCGTAAAAGTTTTTGCTTCTTCATCTCCTACCAGACGTGGATCATGTTTCCCTGAAGATCTTAAATCTTTTTGTTTGAAAAGGCACCAAACCCTTTAAGGGCACCTGAAAAACAGGAGCCTGCCATAATGTGTGACAGGAGCCTGCCTGCTGTGTGACCTTTGCCTTGTCACTCCAAATCCCATCCTGGGTGCCACAGAGCAGTGACCACCGATGTCTAAAAGAGTCAAAGAGCATGACCAGAGGTGCTGCTGTGCTGGCATCAGGCATCTCTGCAGAATTTAATCTCCTGATTAAAAACACCTTGCATAATCAATGAATTGCACTATATGAGACAGAATTTCTGAAACATCAGCAGTTTGGTGGTGTGCTTTTATGAGACCTGTCATCAACCAATATGCATATAAAGGCTTTTGATTTTCTAATCAAAAGGATGAATTTATCTTGATTCCCCATATGCTAGGTGAGATTGATTAGTGAAAGATATTAAATCTTCAGCTGATTAAAACTAAATTATTCATTGCAAATCAGTTATCTGACAAGCTGGCCATTATCCTGTTTCTGAACCAATCAAAAACCAATCTAACATTCTCAAGCTCTATTTTGCAAGTTATTTCCAAGTACTGACAACACAGGACAAAAACATTTCAGAAAACAAACATGGGCACTTAAGTTGATTGTCCATCAATGCAAGATGGATAAGTCTGGGTAACTTGGACTGCCCTTAACAGTTTTACTGAATGTCTGGAAAAATATACAGATACATCTTATGCATCTTCCAGTACAACATTCTTACATATGAATTTTCTGTATCTTGCTAGAAGATATTTAGTTGTTAAGGAACTTGTTTTCTGTTAGAGGAGGGACACAGTGAAATATTTACTAGTGTATTTTTATGTTTCTCAAGAGGCAGGTCTGAACAGCTGCAGGATGCAAAATGGTGGTCCAGACCTTATGGCCTTTTCCAGGTTATTCATGGACTGCAAGGCTACAATAACCCCTTTCTCTTTTTTGAAACCAGCTTTACACACAGCAATAGTGCTTTTTCTACCTATAACATCTCAAAGCTTCCTGCTGCTTTCAAAGGATCAATCTAGCAAACGCTTCTGTATTTCACACTGACAGGCTCCTAAGGAAGCAGTGTAACATACCAGCTTGCCACGTTGCCCTGTGGTGGCAACAGGCCTTGGCATACCAGTGGGATGTGGCCCTGGTTCCAGGGGCTGCCACCTGCAGAGCTGGGACCAGTGCCCTCCCAACAGCTGGCCAGCTGCCCCCAGCTTCCTTCAAGGCTCAGTAGCAGCTAGCTAGGTAACAGTGCTGGAAAGCAACCCAGGAGAGTGAGCAAAGGCTTTTGTAATCCCAAAAGCTGCTATCTGTGGTGGGGTACCAGGCATCCTGCAATGCCTGTTGTGCCCAAACAGCCCCCTGGCCCAGCTGCCTGGATGCAGCAATGGGGACAGAGTTATCCATGCCAACATTATGGCACTGGTCGGCGGCTAAGGCTGGCACAAACCCTTGCCAGTGGGCTGGATGCCACATGAACAGATGAAAAGCAGCACAGCCATGCCAGGGATCTGGCTGACTTCATCCCAGGAGCAGCAGCACCGGGGTCGGCAGCATCACACCTGCAAGTTGTTGGTGCCAACGTGCTTGGCTAAAGATTTTAGACTGAGGTTAGTAACGGGTGGGCCACATTGACAGAGGAGCATGTTTCTGTCACTCCAGGCCAGAAGCAGATTATCCCAGAAATTTTAAATAGGAGTTTAATGGCTGCATGTGAGAAATGGCTGGATTGAGTTTTTAAATGAACAAAGAAGAAACAATTATTTGCAAGGAAGGTTTGGGCAGGGGTTTTGTTTGTTGGAGGGTTTTCAGGCTGTCAGATTATTTGCATTTTAGAGTCATCAGATTAGAAATCCTGTTTGAATTCTTCACACTAGAAGATGACTAGCATGATTGGTGTCTGAATTTTGATCAGGTTTTTGAACATTTTTCTTCTTTCAAACCAAAATATCTACATAAATGCATCTTTCAAGAAAAAATGTCACCCAGTTTTTTCATAATTAGAAGGATGTTTCAGGAAAGCAAAAGCTGTTATCTACCTTTTAAACATGAATGCTATATTTCCATCTGGCTAGGAGGGTCGCTAGAGTTTGAAACTGAGGTGCATAAATTGCATTTCCAGGAAAAAACTGCTATGTTATTGAGCAAGGCTGCAGTCACTTAGACCCAATACTCATGTCACAGTCCTTTCAGAAAGAAAGACGTAAAGGAGCCACCTACTGTGGATTAGGTCTTTATTATTCTGTCTTTTTCCAGTCTCCTTTTGCAAGAAGAGTGGCTAAAGGGGTGCATAATTTGCAGAGAATTGTGCCCCTCTAAGTATTGCACATCCTGGGTTGCCGGACTCATGTGTGTGTAGCTACCAATAGCAATGCCAGACTTTTTTCTAATCCAAGCACTTTTTTAGCTGCAATCCTTCTCACTTCTATGATGCAGCTTCATGTGTGACACCAAAGCATGACTGCAAGCAAGGCCAAGGCTGGGGAGAGCTGGAGTTCATGACAGGCAGCACCCTGTGGGCCTGAAGCTGCACTTCGGCCATCGTTGCCTTCCACAGTGAGAGATTTCATGATCAGTAGTCATGGTTGCCACATCCTTGGCCTTGGAGGTGATCCTCCATGATGTGTATTTGTTGGAAAAAAGCAGTTGACTCCAAGATGGGGTTCCCAGATGCCAAAGCTTGTTTTGGCATGGTGGGGGATGAGTACAATCCCTGACGTAGCAGAGTGTGCTCTGATGGCACTGAAGAAATCTGTGTACTACACCTTCCCTCTGACAGCAGTAGCATAGCTAAAGGCTTATAAAAATCCTGTCATGCAAAAGAGTAAATAGGAGCTAAAAAGGTCATTCAGACTTCACACTGAGAAGAGAAGGGGGATGCTAAAGAAAGTGCTGGATGGAGGCAAGTGTAGAATGCAGAATATACCAAGCAGGGAACACAAAACAAAGGTCCAAGGAAGCATCCAGGCTAGCAAAGTGCTTGCCAAAATTTGAAACAGTGAGAACAGTCTGAAAGACAGAGGTTTATGGGCAAGAATGCCCTTTTCCACTGATGAGCCAAATGGAGCTGAAGAAATCGTCAAAAGCCAGAGGGAGAGAGAGAGAGTCCCTGATGAGATAAAGAGAGTAACCTAGAAGGGAATCCCAGAAGCAGGGGGAGGAGGTATGACAAATGGTGTCACGAACAATAAAAATTTACTGACCTAAATCCCAAATAACACTAAAATGCAGTGGGGAAATCAAGCAGAGATTAATATGCTGAATTTCTTATGCTGCTTAAAATGAAATTCAGTTGAACATATTTAATTCAGAATTAGTGTATCCACAAGATTTGTATTCTGGGACAACACAGACCAAACTAATAGAGTGTATTCAGTGGTTATCACTGCTCCAGTGCTGTTCACCACAGCTAACATCCCACACACAGTTAGCAGATCATGATGTAGAGATGTATATATCATAGAGCTTTACTATCTACATGGCACAGGCATCCAGAGAGGGGCCTGAAGGGACCAGTGGCAGAGGCAGGGCTGTGGGTTCCCCAGACCAGGAGAGGCTGGCAGCTGCACAGGTCAGTGCTGGCACACAGCTCCTAGACACACAGTGGATGTCCAGCATGGACTTTTGTGTCAGCTTATGACACACTGCAGGCATTTCAAGCAAGATCAGAATCTCATTTTGAAAGGTAGATTTAGAATAACTCAATGTTGAATATATGATTTAGAGAGTACCAACGGATGAAAAATGTTTCTTTTATAAGATGTGAAAAGAAAATCACTTAGGGTCACTCCTTTGAGGAGGTAAACAGGAAAATATATATGTAAGCTATAAACAAAACAGCAATATATCTACAGTAGAACTGATACAGGGAGGTGAATATCTCTGACATTTTTCTTGTGTTATGGCACTTTGGTTCCTTCTATATGTAATTTTTCTGGCAATTTTAGTTTGGTGTAGAAGTAGTGTTTCAATACTTCCACTACTGACATACAATAATCAGGGTATATCCCCTCTGGAAAAGTTCACAGTCTAAAATAAACAAGAACTTGCACTTGAGAAGTATGTCTGTTAGCCAATGAGTGCAAATGCCAGCTATATCCTGCAGACAAGAGAAATCAGAATGCATTTTAAAAACACTTTGATTTTACCAATTTTTTTCCAGTTAATTTGTTATACCAGAATTTCAGGGAGGGAATGTTTGTGTGGAAATTATACCTAAGCATCTCTTTTTCTCAAGAAACCCAGAAGAAACAGAAAGTAATGTGATATGCAGCATCAAGGATGACTAGTGAGCTTTTATTTCCATCCCAGGAGATGGGTTTAGAAAGTAGGATCCACAAATTCTCTGTTTCTCTCCAGAGAACTGTAACAGTACAGTATTCACACACAGGACACACATGCATGTGACACAGCCTCTACACATAATTCTTAGTTATCTTCTTTTCTGTGGGTGAGTAAAGCCTCAATGCTCTTATAAAAGAAGTGAAAGACTGTTTGCCCAGTTTGGAGAATACAAATGAGGAATTATTCTAACATAATTCAATAGCTTTTCTTTTCCCCAAACTGTGTTAAAATGCAAAATATTTTATAACATTGCAAACAAAAACATCATTGTTTGCACTTTTCCAGATTAATTTGTACAAATTATAGCTATATTATACCACAGGGATTTTAATTATATGTTACAAATGATAAATTTTTAATGCATTGGACATTATTAAACTTATGAAAATGTTCAGTGGTGCTAAAAAAATGTAAAGATACATTTTTATGACTAGGGTTAATTCCTTCCTCCAACTTAATTTTATCTATAGTATCAGGAACATCTTCTATGGAAGCTACTGTGAGGCCAAGACACAGAAGTCACTTGACACAAGACTCAAGATATTTACTTGCTGATAACTACTGAAAATTTCATTGAATCATGTATTCATTTTATTTGCAATGGCAACAGATGATGGATGGAAAAGTTGAGGATGGACACTTGCAGCAGAGCAACCATCTGGAGAAACACAGAGAGAACAGGATGCTTCTGGGGGCAGGGCTCAAGTGATCTGCCCCAGGTTTTGCTGAAAAATGATAACCCTGGCTCCACAGCAGCTGAGTGCTGTTCAGGGAACCTTTCAGGGCAGGTCCTGACCTAACACACTGCAACCTGGGCTCCATTAAACACAAATCTTCCACAGGTAATTAGCAACTGTAACAATGATCATACCTATAATAATATTGAATCTTGTCTTCCCAAATTCTGCTTATGAAGGCCAATGGGAATTGCAAGGGTGTCTATAAAACTCCTTAGGTAAATGTGAATTCACTCATGAAGAGATAAGCCAGCAGAGACTGATGCCCAGCAATTGATGTTTAAGTTTCAGCTCAGATCCAGACCATTTTGGTATGAGTGTCCCACAATTCACTCCCTTTTTTTGCTTTGTTGGTTCAACAACTGGAAGTGACGGCTCCAGATACTGCTTCAGTGGTTGATGGGACAGCAAAATCCACATCTGCACCAGAGGAGAGAGCAATGCCACCTCAAGTACCCCAGAGGTTGTTATGATGGCTGACTCACACATTTCACCCAAGAAAAGGGGGAAGAAGCACAAAAGCCAAACTTCCTGATGCCTTCCTGCACAGCAGAGCAATGCAAGGCAGTGCTCTTAGGGTAAGTCCAGTTGATGTTTTGCAGACAGATGTGAGGCCTCTCCCACAGCTCATCCTCCTTGAAAACAACACAACTTTGTTAGATGAGCACAGAGATCTGATTATTAGGGTTCCTGGGCTAAGCAGCCTTTTGTCAATTTGCAATGTGACTAGCTGTGGGATAAAAAAAGCAACCCAAGATATGGCTATCTACCCTCAGGCTGTGATGCCATGATGCTCATGCTGGATCTATGCATGGCTGTCACTGCACACTCTGGTCCCCCCAGAATGGGCTTGCTGACCCACACAGAGCCAGTTCTAAGCTTTTCCTGATTTTATGTCAGTGGCTGAAGGATGAACAGTACATGGGTTGGCATGAAGCTGGGCTCTTGATTTGGCACAAAGCCTGCTGCCACAAAATTATTCCATTTACATTTTCCTAAGCAAATATGAACCAACAGAAGAAAGACCACTTTCTTTGAGAAACAATATTGGGAATGATGAAGTCAGATTTATTTTCTGACCAAACCTCAGTTGTATTCAGGGCTCAGAGTACCAACTATCCTTTTACTGGTTGAGCATGAGAAATATCCATAAATGTCCTCAATAAAGAAACACTGGAGGCTGAGTGGGGAATATGGCATAGAGCCAGAGTATATCTGGTCCACTGAAGATATCTCAGATTATCTCATATTTGTACACTTTAAAAAAAAATCATACTCATCAGCCTTTGGCTAGTAGTTTACCTGGGTGCGAGTACAGATTGCTAACAAGGATGTGGCAACCACAACTATTCCTCACAAAATCTTTTTGTATCTTTTGCCATTCTAACAATGCTAAAAAGAATAAAATTCTTGCTCATGATATTCCATGTTTGAATATAACTGTGATTTGTCATACTGTCTTTCTCCCAGGGGAACACTTGAACTGGAAAGGCCAAGCTAACTGTAGGGCAATCCAGTCCATTTAAAGTCCCAGTGAGCAGCTTTACCCCCTCACTGGAGCTTGATAGAGGATATTGTTACATGACTTTTAGCAAGCCACTTCAGTTCTTTTTCATCATCTCCTCCATTTCTGTCCTGTCTGTTTTGACAGTAAGCACTCAGGAAAGATTGTCCAGCTATGTATTTATAACACTAGAACTTTGATCTCTGGAGCTTGTAATTTAAAATAAATATGCCTTCATACTAAAAACCAGACATAACTTAATCAATATGAAAACAGTGATTGTTAGAGTTGATGCCTACATTTTAAGTAGTAACAATTTCATGTTAAGAAATTGTTGTCCTGCAGTTGAATTTTTCAGCCCTGAAAAAGGCAGGCTCCTTTTGAGGTTTTTTTAGGAATACATATCAGGATTACATTATTTTATATCTAAGATCTTTCTACTACATTCAATAATTTCTGATTTTCTTATGCCAACATAATATTTCACCATACATTTTACCATATAGTGTACAGAAGAGAGACCTTTGTGCACACCTTCCTAACACAGGCCTGAGCAACAGATCTTTGTATTCATGCACAAACTTATTTTTCAGGAAACACTTCCTGAGTATGCAGAAAAAGTAATATTTAGGCTTTTCATTTGAGGAAACAGACTGTACAATATCTCCCAGCTAGCACCAGCCATCTAAGTGCCACGCATCCCACCTATGCCAGACCCCAGCAGGGACATCCACTCTCAGGAGGTAGCAGAAGGAGTAAAAATTCCCCTCTCTCCCCACTGACTTGCAGGAAGACTGGATTAATGGCTTGGATCAGGCACCTCCTTCTCAGACAGCTAAAGGTGGTGAGATGAAGCATATCCCTAGCTTTCAAGTTCACCTGACTTAACTTCAAAAGAAAATTTAAAAAGTAAACTATATTTGTGTATATGAGCTGCACGACTCCTGCCAGTATGTGATACTGTATCCCTTCAGTCACCAGTGGGAACCAGCCTTGCTCCATTGCTTAGGCAGAAGGGAAAGCATGTGTGCCTGTCCCTCTGCCCAGGCAGGCACCACCTGAGAAACTGCTGCAGAAATGGGGCTTTCATGTTTCCATTTCTAGCTATCACAATCCACAGTGAAGCAGAAAACATCCTGGATGCAGATATCATAAGTTTTACACAATATGAGCCATGTGTTTCAGGCCTGTACAAAATCCGTAGGGGTCCCCAACAGGCACAGCAGTTTGTTTGCACAAGAGTCACAGCTGGAGTGAGGTCAGTCTCTTGAACTAGAAGGATTTGCTGCTTACTGCAAGAATATTTATATCACTGTGCATGTGATCTCTAAAGGACAGCAAGATGAGAGAAAGAGATAAATTGAGAGAGAGAGAAAGAAAAGGGGCGAGGAGAGACAGAGGGAGAAACAGAAGACCTCTTTGGATCTTCATCTCTGAAGATGCTGCCACTTTCTTCAGTGCCAACCCAAGCAAGAAGCAGAGCTAGGCAAGGAGCTTGACTGCAACATGAACCCTGTGCTCTGCTGGTGGTGATGGGAGCATGGCAGGCCACTGAATTTAAAATTCTGCTTACTTCTGCTGAGACACATCTGACTGAGGAAGCAGCAAACTGCCTTGATCACTTGATCTCCATGTGCAGAGCAACTCTTTTGCTCTCAAATGTGAGCAGTTCTTCCACTAAGACTACTGAAAATGATGAGCAGGATTGGAGTGGGAAGAAGTGTGAGAGGTTCAAATATTTGTGCATGCAATATTTACATCTGAATTTCTGTATCACGAGACTTCACAAATAGCTTGGCTTCATGGTAAATGAAAGTCTGAATTTATGGTCCTGAATAGGAACAGAATAGGGAATCATGCTGGTATCCAAGCTATCTGGGACAGATTTATAAAACACCAGCACCCAATCAACTGCAGCAAAACTCAGACCTAGGAAACTTTTGGAGGGTTCTGAGACACAATGTGCTCATATTTATATATCTTGTTGAGCAGTGTAACAAAGGTGAATAAGTGGTCAAAGGTAGATGCTGTTGCTCCATTAGAGAACACTATAATCTGTGATACAGTGGTGTTGCTCAGGTGGAAAGGCTCAGTTGCAGTCCTGTGATGGTAATGGCTACTGGAGTTTCCTAGAAATGCCAGGGTTTGGGTTTAGGTAAGCCAGAGTAGAACATAATACAATTCAGTGTGCTGGCTGCAGGCAGAGATCAGCTTTGATGCAGGAAGCTCCCTCTCTCATCAGCCTAGCAAGATGTTGCTGGTTGAACTGGCTAAGGAGGTAAGCAACAGCTCTGAACTTAGGATTTGGGTTTCAGCGTTCATGGAGATGAACGTAAGATACGCCAGACCCTCTATTGATGTTCCTTCAGAGTCATCCAATGTGATGATCAGCATCCCATCAAAGCTTTCAAAGCAGCTTAATAGCTGCCTCTCCTTTTCCAGCAAGCACAAAGCCCAGACAAATACGTCTGCAGACAAGTACCCTGGGTCGGTCCACATATCAAACTATCTGCAGGCTGTGGGGCCAGCATGAGACACGGGTAGTTAAGAGCACCACTGGGGAGCTCAGAACTCTTCCCCAGGTATGACCAATCTTCTAATAAAGAAATGAGTTGGCTAATTGGGCTGCCCAGGCAGCAGTCCCTTGGGGTCTTCTGTAGCTTCATGCCCACAAATCACTTGAACAGGGCAGGGGTCATGGGCTCATCGTGCTGCCCAGTGGGACAGTGATGCTGGAGTCCTCTGGCTTCTGGTGGGATGGCAGACTAACATCAGCTGGTCTAGTGAGAGTTCATTTCTTGTGCTCATTAACACTTACTTAGAGGAGAGCACATTTTTGGAAATAGGCCTGACTGTCAATCTTGAAAAACTGTCAAAAAGCAAGAACTAGAATTCAGCACTTTCCAGCCCCCCAGGCTGTTCCCTTCCCCAGTCAAGACCTGTCATAAGGGAAACGAATCATTCTTTTGCCTTATATACTGTGATGGCTTTCCTCAGGCTGCTGGTTATATATTTGCCCATCATTTTTGAAAAAACTGTGGCAGTAACTCTTCATTCCCAGCTTAACTTTTAATTATAATCATCTTAAACACTTAGGTTTATGTTTTTTCCAATAGACAGCGCGGCTTGACAGAAAGAATGTCCTATGTGGCTCATGTTCATTGTAACTACAACAGTTAGTCACATGGAAAAGTCATGCCAAGGAGACCCCAACACCTGAAATAAAACACTGCCTGTATTTTGACATGATCACAAGTGATGTTCCTTAGGCCTCAGTACTGGAGCCAGTTCTGTTTAATATCTTTATTAATGGTCTGAAGGAGGGAATTGAATGTACTTGCAGTAAGTTTACAGATGACACTAAGCTGGGTGGGAGCGTTGATCTGATGGAGGGTAGGAAGGCTCTGCAGAGGGATTTGGACAAGCAGGATCAATGGGCCAAGGCCAGTTGTAGGAGATTCAACAAGGCAAAGCGCTGGCTTCTGCACCTGGGTCAAAAAACCCCATGCAGTGCTACAGGCTGGGAGCAGAGTGGCTGGAAAACTAGTAATCAGAAAAGGTCCTGGATCAACAGCTGGCTGAACATGGAGACAATGTATGTCTGGGTGGCCAAGAAGGCCAATGGCATCCTGGCCTGAATCAGCAATAGTGAGGCCAGCGGGACCAGGGCAGTGACTGTCCCCTGTACTTGGCACTTGGCACACACCCTGAATCCTGTGCTCAGTTCTGGGCCCCTCACTGCAAGAAGGACCTTAAGGCTCTTGAGCATGTCTAGAGAAGAGCAACAGAGCTGGTGGAGGGTTTGGAGCACAAGTCTGATAAACAGCAGTTGGTAGAGCTGGGGTTGTTTAACCTGGATAAAAGGCAGCTTAAGAGACACCTCACTCCTCTCTACAACTGCCTGGAAGGAGTTTGTAGCCAGATGGGGATTGGTCTCTTCTCCCAAGTAACATGCACCAGCACAAGAGGAAATGGCCTTGAGTTGCAACAAGGGAGGTTTAGATGGGGTATTATGAAAAATTTCTTTGCTGAAAATCCGGTCAGGCATTGGAACAGGCTGCCCAGGGAAATGATGGCATTATTGTCCATGGAAGTGTTCAAAGAATGTGAGAAAGTGGCACTTGGGGACACAGATTAGTGATGAACTTGGGGACACAGGTTAGTGTGAACCTGGAAGTACTGGGTTAACAATTAGACCTTCTGATATTAAAGGCCTTTCCCAACTTAAGCAATTCTATGATTCCATGATTCAATTGTTTCAAAAGAGAAATAGCACTTCTGACCAGGCAGCTCTCCAATGACCACTAGCTGACTGCAATCTTGAGAACTGACATAAGAAGAGTTTCTCCTTCCCCACTGCCATAACTCCCATCTCTTTGGGGATAATGTTGTTCAGGAATGTCAGTCAGCACCTACTCTGGCACTGGCTTGTGTCTCTAACGCTTCTCTCCCCTGGAAAACATATTTCCATCTGCATCATTATTCTTCTCTTTGTCTGAACAAACACTTGAAACTGCTATCTCTAATTCTTGATTTATCCTCTCATTTACTAGCACTCTGGCAGACTTCTTAGTTGCTGTACAGCAATGTGAAGCATCTTATTTTGGGAAAATGCTACATTTTATCTCCTCTTTGGGGTCATATTACTTTCCAGAATTGGCAGACTTCTTTTTAAATTTGGTATTTTTTTCCCCCTGATACTCTGTTATAATTAGCACTAAATCAGACACTGAAGGCACTGGAGCAGAAGGCTGAGAAAGGGTTCCCTGGTAGTAAAAATATGAAAGACTGAGATAAAGATACTTCTGCTCCCAATATTCCCTCCTGGAAACTACAAATCCAGCAGATGAGAAGCCATCTGTGTGGATACCTTGTGATGCATTTTAATGCTAAAATAGTAATTGAGCTGCACTTCTAGGGCTTCCCTTGCCAGCAGCCATCCCTGGAAATCCCCTGTAGGAGTGAAAGGATAGATAAGGACAGTGCCATGGAAACAGCTGATCCTTCCCTTACCTTTCCTAAATACACTAGCAACTGGAAACTAACTTGCAAGTCAAACTAACCAACCAAATCTGCACAAATCTAAATATTTTGTGCTCAATTTCAGTGTAATAGTTGAGAACTACGAGTAAATACACTAAAAAATGTGAGGTCTCAGTACTTTTATTCTTGAAAAAAAAAGTGTTGTCAATACCTCTCTGTGGTGAGATCTCTAGATTTGGTGTACATTTTGACATACCTTTATCCTTCTGTTACAGAAATATTTAAAATATCAGATAGGCTATACTAATGAAAAAAATCTGCCACGTTCTTCTAGGGCAATGATTAATGCAGTGCAGTGCTGTAACTCTACAACCTTCCAAAAAAAGCGACAGAGAGACTTTTGAACATCATTAAGTAAGAAAGACATTAGGGAGAAGCTGCAGCTTCAAAGTCATGAGTCTCACACTCACATTTGTAAACCCAGCAGAAAACAGAAGCCTCTGCTTTATGCCAAAGCACTATTTCACTGTTTTAGCTGATAAAACACACTTTGCAATTCAAGTTGTTTCTTCCAAGGGACTTAATCTGTAATCTGGGAAAGAAAAACACAACCTTTTTTCACCACTGCTGAAAAGCTACCAACTCTTGCTCTAGGTGATTGCACTGTATTTGTTTTTCCTGAAGAATATGGTGACAATACATAGGCGGGAGAAAGAATGACCCCTGCTGCATTCCAATTAACTTTTTTGTTCTATTCAAAAATTGCTTATAAGGTTGCTAATTTACCATGTTCTGCCTCCACTCATAACTGAGGACGGTGGTCTTACTATGATTAATTTAATTTCATGTTTTGGAAAAGTGGAATAGCCTAACCCTGCCCTACACATACTCTGGGCAATTTCTCCCACTTCTGCGACTGCATCGCCCACATCTGTTGGTGATGCTTTGAGTCGCTGTGCACTGACAAACTCTCTGGAGCTAAGCCTCGTAAAAACTGCAGAGAATTCCCAATGAACACTGAAATCCATAAAGCATTTGGGCATTCTAAGCACACCTGACTTTCTTGTTGACCTCTTCCCAAACCTGCCAGCAAAGTGCTGTAGGCTTTTAGCCTTCTGTAGGTATTAGCAGAAGCATTAGCCAAGAAGTTCACACGGCTGGCAGACAAGTGTTGTGAGTGCTTCAGAACATGCACATTCAGGGCCCAGCTCTCAGGAACTTCAGGTGGAAGGCTGTGTCAATGGCACCACGTGGATTGTTGACTGCAGGACAGGTTTTCTGTAATCCTGCTTTCTAGTTCCTTCACCTGTGCTGCTACAGACAAAAGTTTTCAGATTGACTCCCACAGGCATTCTTACACTGATTGAAGATGGATGTGTATCAGCCTAGCCTGTGAAATAAGTCAATAGTAAGAGACCATTGATTAAATGAGAATAAAAACAACAGATGCATATCAGTTTGTAGACAAAGACTTAAAAAAGGAGGTAAAACTGTACCATACATGGTTCAAAATGGATTAGGACAGTACACACAAATTAGCAGTCCTTGTGTTACATGAACTCAGGGCACCTCTTTAATTAAGCAGACACAACTATGGGAAAGAGGCCTCACCTTTGTAGCAAAATGTACTGAGTCAAGACTAAAAGCAGCAAATGTATGAACACATACTTGACAATACACCTTCTTTGCTGGTGGCCTTGGATGTTATTTTAACACATTAAAACACTAAATGCTTTCACTTTCTTTAAGAAAACAAAAGAGGAAGTAGAATACACAGCTACTACAGCTTCAGTAATGAACTTCCTCAGCAAAACACAGAGTTAAGCAGAAGGACAGGTTAGATTTTTTAAATTAACAGAATTTAAATCACAATTTACACATATTGTGAGTGTTGATTAGGTTGTTTATACTAAGCTAACCAGTCTAACACAAGATAACACATTTTTTCTCCCATTACTAGCTCTGTTGAGCTATTCAAGCTTCTTGTCCTATAAATGCCAATTAATTTGCATGTAAACTGTAATTTTGCAATGAACAGAGAGATCAGTCCATGTAGGTGCAATGACAATATCAGGTTCTTAATTTACTTGCATCATATTGTTGGGAATTGTCTTAAATGACTTCTCTTTGGGAAAATGGAATGAAAATCGGTTTTTAAAAAGAAACTCAGACCACTAATGTGTGAAATGAAATATAATGAAGCAAAATGTTTATAAACAGATATAAAAGAATCAGACTATTTAAACACTTACTTAATAACACTGAAGCTTAATAACATTGATTGTATTTTTCAGTCTAAAAGTACTGCTTTTATATTTGACTTGTGGTAAAAGAGGAAATGTATGATTTTTCAGACTGAACAACAAAAGTGGTCCAGAAGTTCCTACTATAAACAGCATGTCACTTTTGGTACCGTCTAATGGTTTAATTCTAGCAAATGCATGAATTTGTCACAAAGGAAAGGTTCATGATTGGAATAACAAAATGCAGTGCTTTCCTGGATGGTGTATATACACATTCATTTCAATGACACTCAGCCATGCTCATCACAAAACTAAAGCTGGTCGCATTAAGAAACTGGTCTCCTGGCTTAAAAGGAAGACTGCTCTTTTATCCTTAAAACATATTTATATTGACAGACATGTTACTGTAGTACCTTTATCTATAAAACATTAGTGTTGTGTAACCTGCTGAATTCTTCAGTAATTCTAAATTCAATTTGGAGGTTCAAAATCAAACCCGAAAAGAAAGCACACGTGTGAAACTATTGAAAGAAACCTGCTATTTCTGCTCATCTCTTTGCTTGAAATTTTAAACTTTATGTTGATTTTAGAACCCAAATAAGGTGTCATGCCATTGGGTTTTTTTTGATGGAGCAGAGCAGCCAGTTCACAATTATGTTGGCCATGATCCTGTAAACACTTGTGCACAGGCTTAGCTTTTATACCATTGACAGTCTCATTGAATTCAAGGGGATTATTTGCATGAGTGTTTTGTGCATCAGTTCTTGCTGTATTCAAGCCACTGCTATAACACACATGTTTTGAGGGTTGATAAATTAAAAATCCACTTGGGTCATCTTGTAAATGCTTTTCCACTTTATTAACACACCAAGAGGACAGCTGGACCTCTCTCTCCACTGCTATCACACTGCAGAGAAAACAGGAACCTTGACACAATTTACCCCATCGTGGGGTCGTTCCTGACCTTAAACCTCCCCAGGATAACAGAGAGGCCAGGTCGCTCCTTCTGCCCTCTGCAATTCAAAGGGAGCTGACAGAGCAGGGCCACGGGGGCTGGGACGCCCCCTCTGGAAGCTGGGGCGCTTCCCACGGGAGCGCGTCCACCCGGGGTAGGTCTGCAGCGGCCCCGGCAGCCCGGGGGTGCAGGGCGAGGAGAGGATCGGGGAGCCCCGCTGCGCCCCGACCCTGCTCAGCCCCACGTCCCGCTCTGGCCCGGCGCTCCAGGCCTGCGCGTCGCCCTCTCCCCTCAGAGAACGGGATCTGAGCCGGGCGCGCCCCCGGCCAGCAGCGACTCAGCGGGGCCGGCGGAGAGCGGCAGCATCCGGCAGCCCCGCGGCCTGCGGGCCCTGCCCCCAGCACTGGGCCGCGTCTCCCGCGGGAGGCGGAGGGAGCGCAGCCGAGGGAGCCTCGTTACTCCTTCCTCCTCCCCTTCCTCCCCGTCCCCCTCAGCCGCTCCGCAGGGCCGGGCCGTTGCGGGCGGTGCGGCGGCGCTGCCCCCGCCCCTCGGCGCTGGCGGCCGGGACGAGCGGCGGCGGGGTCACGGCGGCGGCCGGGTCAGAGGGTAAAGGTTGCTCCCCCAGCATCCTCCGTGCTGGATACTCAGCCATCTTGGATTCGCGGGACAAGAAAATTCATGCGGTGAGTCCGGCCCCGGCCGCCCCGACCCGGCCCCGCCGCCGACCCGGGCCTCGCCGCCGTCTCGGCCGCGGCCCGATGTGGGAGGCCCGGGCGGCGGCGCGGCCCTCGGCGGGCTCGGTGGGCCTGGGGCCGTCCCACCGGGTTTCCGTTTGCTTTTGTCTCCGAGGGGGAGCGGGGGGACGCGCGGCGCCCAAGCCGGGGGCGCAGCCGCAGGCCCGGCCCGGCCTGCCGCCCCCTGCCCTCCTCCGCGGCCGCGGGCGGCGGCGGCCCCCGGGCGCCGCTCCGGGGCCGGGCGAGGCCGCGGCCCGGCAGTGTTTGGGCCCCGCATCCCTGCGGCCGCCGTTGGCAGCTCGCCCTGCGGCCCGCTCGGCCCGCCCGGCCCGCCCGAACGGCTTCTTCCCGCCGCCGCCCCGCCGGCTGCTCCCAGGCTTCCTCCGTCCCTCCGAGCCCGGCCCCCGGGGCTGCACGGCCGCCCGGCCCCCGCCCGCCGCCTTTCCCGGGCCCGGCGCCGGGGCAGCGGAACCTGCCGCCCACGGCCGGGGCTGCGGCGGCCCCGCGCTCCGCCGAGCGGCCGTGCGGCCTGCACCGCGGGCCCCGGGCGGAGAAAGGGGGTGAGACGGGGGTGCTACTGGCTGGCTTTCACTTGAAAAATTATTTTCCGTTTTTTTTTTTTTTTTTTTTTTTTTGCTTGCGCCTGTTTCACTCTCCTCCTGGCGGTGGTTAAGGCGGTGTGTAAACAGGTTCTGGCTTTCCCTCGGACGTGTTTGTAAAACAAACTTGAAAGGGACAGAGCACGGTCGCCGGAGGAAGGAATCAGCCTTCCCCTGCCCGCCTGGGCGGCGATGACAAGCTCTGGCGTGAACCTGACCCGTGCTGGGAGAGGAGGTGGCACAGGGTGACAGGTTAGGGAGAGGAGGGGGACAGTAGGCCGGTGGGGAAAGATGCAAGTGTCAGAGTTAGCAGTCTGGTTAGCGTTTGTATGCTCCTGGTGAAAACAAGGTACCAGCTAATGGGTATTCTCGGTTTTACGGTGGGCTTTTGTTGGTGAAGTTACAAGTAACTTTGTTTTGGAAGCTCTGAAGTGTGGGAAAATTAAAATATGCTTGTGTAAGGTGGTATTTGCTTCTGCTGCTTAGTCAAACCTCACACAAGCATGTTTAATTTCTGCTGTCTCTTTTATCAGGGAAAAAAGTTGTTTCCAACTTTTGTGTTTTATCCCCAGGGGAGGAGAAGAACTTTCTGTGTATCTTTCATAAATATATTTGTGTTTGTGACTTGAGTGTGTGAAGGAGACGCTCCTGGGTGCCCGAACACCAGCAGCATCTGGTGCTGGTGACTGCCTGCTAGTCTTAACTCTTCTGCTGGGGAAAAATAGATGATCAAACCTGCTGTCATATCTGTTATTGGAAAATTTTGTTTTGGGAAACTTGGATTTGTTTCAAACTGTTAAGACTTGTGAAGACCTGCAAGAGCAAAGTAATTGTAGAAGTGTATATTGCAAAGGTGTCTTCCTTTGGATCTGGAAGAATTGTTGTGTATGTGTTGATGTACTTTAAGCTCTCTTAAAATGACACATTAATAGAACATGGGTCACAGGATCAAGCTTTGTGAACTTGAACATGATATATCTGTCCCATACATTTTTTCCTCTTTTTTGTCCCCCACTTCCACTGTTCTTTATGTTGAGTATTGAGCTGATATGCTAAACTTCAAGGTGTTGACTGCTTCTGATTTTAGAAAGGGATTTGAATACTCACTTATCAAGAGCTGACTGACTTGACTTGCAAGTGTATTTCCGTTTCATTTTCAGGAAGCTGTTGATAAAGCTAAGAGCGTAGTAGTAGATAAACCTTGTCTACACATCTCTTCTAGAAACTTAATATTGCTGTCAAAGTAGTCATTGTTATTGCAACCTATTTGTTTGTCAGTTCTATCAAGAAATGAAAGAAAAGCCCTTGGCTAAAACTGAAAATAAAGAAACCTCAGAAATTTATATTAAAAAACAGATTTGAATTCTCTTTAACAGATTCTAGTTTTAGATAATTGTCATTTAGTGGAAAAAATAGGACAGCTAGTGTGTCCTGAAGTTTGATGCTAAAAAATTTTGCCTTAAGCGTCTGTTTCCACCTGAAAATTTTGGTCTTTACCTCAGTCACTTCATATGAAAATTCTGTGTGCCCGCAGTGGACCAACAGATCTCAGAAAGTATTTCTGGTTTATTTTTGTATTTCTAAATGCATTTGTGTCTGGATAGAGATTAGCTTTGAAATTAGGAACATTATTACTTTCTAAGTCTTTGTTGTAGCTTTCTTAAAAATTACCGTAATATTCACATTAATGCAAGGTCTGTAGTATTGCAATTGCTAAGTTGTAACCTCATTATGGTTTTAAAGGGGCCTTATATCATAACTTTGTTTATTCAAACATATCTTCTACCTTCATCTTTTTATGAACTCAGGAAGTGAATAGAACTTAAAAATGCACCATAATTGAATTAAAACAGAGGTTTCTGTCACCTGGCTTTCTGACTTTATCTGGAAGCTAAAGCAAAATATTGAATGGCTTGTTTTCCTATGAAGTAGTATAGAAAGTGCACCGAGTACAGAATTTTATTCAAAAGGAAGTAGACCCCTGCATCTAACTTTTAAAATGATGTCTTGTCTTAAAGCTATAGTTTGCTTGAATAAAAGGCACCTTAAAAATGTGTTATTAAAAAGAAAAAAAAGAAAAATTCCTAAATTCATGGCAGAGTATTTGCCACATTTCTTGTACGTGTTTATAAATGTTAGCTTAAATAGAAAGCCCTTTACCAGTTTCTATAGAAGTACATTACCTTAGGAAGTCAAATCAGTATTTTTACCACAGATTTAAATGATTGCTCTGTAAATGATCCAGTTTTTCTCATTTAAAATTACTCTTAATACAGTGTGTATGTAAATTTCAACGATTGACTAAAGCATAGAAATTGAAGTTAGGTTAAATTTGCTTTATCTGAGCTTTTGAGCCATAAGTAAAAAAAAGTATGTGAGCATTCTGCTATACAGCAGAGATCTGCTAATATATTTGCTTTAAATTTATGTCTCAGTTGCACTGGACTGAACAATTCAATATAACTTGTTTCAGTTGTCTTTCCTGAGTAGAATTGGCCTTTTTTTTCCCCTCTTTTTTTTTTCTTTCCAGATATGCTTTAGCACATAGGTGCTATGTTTGTGTGTGTCCTGTTGGTCTCCTGACCCCAATTCCTGGAAAAGAGCACCTGAGCATATGAACACTTGAAAGTTTGTGTGTAGTCTCCATGACTTAAAAGCACCTACTTACATGCTGATGGTTAACTTTGTGCGTGAGTTTTCAGGATGGATGGTGTATTTTGACAGCTAACTATGCTTTTATTGAGCATTGTAATAGTGTAGGAGGAATTGTGTCAAATGAAAATACTGCACAGTAGGACATTTTAAATTGTCCTTGTGGAATTATTTTGGTTTTGGAGCAGGTGTGTATGTACCAAGCATGGTCTGTGCTAATCAACAAGAGATTCTTTTGTAGGATTGAAAATATTTTTGTATTTGTGTGCAAAAATGAAAAAAAAACCTAACAAAAAACCCAAAAACCCAGCCATAAAATGTTCATATTGCTTATAATATATGTTTTATATTTCATTTTTAATACTCTAATAAAATAGAATATTTTTGTTGTGGTGGTGTGCACTAGCTCATTTTCTGCTCTGGTTGTGTAATAGGCTCCAAGTCAAGGTATAAGTGTTTTTTGTCCAAAGGGGTTACTGAGAACCCTTAATTTGTAGCACTGGTAATCAGTAGCATTACAGAAAAGTGTGCATTATTTTTTCCCCCTGTCTTGGTTACTCTGCCATCTGATTGCTTTTTGCAGTGCTAATACATATAATTTCACAACTCTACATTTCCTAGGAGGATTCCTTTCAAATTATGCTGGTAGGTTAAATTTTATTATAATGAAGACTTTTTTTCAGACACATCTCTCTCTTGTTAAATTGAAATGTAAGAGTTGTTAATCAGAAATTCAGTAATAAGTAAACCATTGTTTCTTCCTGTTTCCCTTTTGATTTGGGATAATTTATGGGGTGATATTTTTTAAGTATTAATTTTCACCCCATGTCACTTGGGATTTTTTTCCTTTTTTGTTTTGGTTTATTGAACTTCAGAAGCATTTTTAAAATCCTGCTTTCAGATTTTTTATGTGCTTGAGATCGATCAATTATGTTTGAAAATAGTTTGCTGTGGTCAAGTTATTCATCAAAAGGTGTAGTTTATTAAACTGAAAACTGGTATAAAAGGCTGCTGTATTTGTGGTACATAAAATGGAAACTCTTGCTTTGCATTGGTGTTGCTGAGCAGGCAGTAATCCAGTGGGCTGAGTTGGACCATGCTTTCTGTGTGAGTTACCTACTGAAGTGATGTGTTACTCTGGGTAAGTCATTTAACCAATTCATAGCCAAGTTCTAGTCTGCAGTAAGAGGATAATGGTTTCTTATGTTTCACTTCTCTGGTTCAGGACTTCTGTGCAGCCACATGCCAGTAGCAGTTAGTACATATGGTTAGCAAAAAAGCAATGTTAACCCCCCCAGAATGGCCCTATACCAAGTTCAGTAGGTGGCAGTTTGTCCTTACGTGTTTCAGAATGGCATTGCCATTTTCACTGCAATCTGAATATGTGTGCATTTGGAAACAATAGCAGGGAGTTTTTATGCACCAAAAAGAGTCAGTTGGACTTTTTATGGCCAACTATTTTTAATTTTAAAATGTTAACATTTAGATTTGTAGGCAATGTCTTGGCAAGCAAGTTTTTCTAAAGCTGTCTTTGTAACAAGACAATGATATTGTAATATCATATATTATCTTTTCTGTAAAAGGATTGTCAGAAAATGCCTGTCGTGGTGTAAAATCAGCAACTAATGCTTGTGTCAGTGAACTCTGTACTTGTCTTACTGTCTATATGACTGAGTTTTTGCTTTGAGCTTCACTGGAATAGTATTTTTCCCCTTCCAGCTTATGAAAACCTTGCATTGTTTGGGGCAGAATGACTATTCCTTGTAAGCATTTTTTATTTGAATCGTGAAAACTATTCTTGCGAAGGAAATGTTGCCAGAGAATTATAATGGTGGAAAAAATGTCTGCCAATCTTCCTTCTGTTGCTCTGCTGTGTAGGGGACTTGTTTGGGTATATGCTTGAAGTCTTTTACCATTCAATAGTGATGAGGTTTGTGAGAAAGTACTTGTTGCATATAAATATTTATTTTTTGAAAAAGTTGTAAAACAGGAAAATAGCTGTGAAGCTCATATTTTATGTAATGACCAAGTAAGCTAAAAATGTATAGAAGAATGTCATCTCTTGAATATTTGTACCATGTATTGTTATGTGGAGAAGTGGGAATCTGAAAGGTTTTCAAATAGAAATCAGCTGTAAGCAGTGTCAACTTTTGAAAGTTGACAAGATGATGAGCAATTCTGAATGTTAAAGTACCTTGTAATACTATGTCCATCTGTAAAACTGCTTGACTCAAAAAATCTTTTTAATGAGATGTTTGATTATTTATTGCAGTGCTGGTACTGGTCTTGATACTATTCCTAATATGTCAAAAGCACTATCATAAAGTAGAAAGGTACCTTATGTTGAAGTCTTAATTTGTTGACTTGTTTTTTGGATGTGGATGCACATTTCCAGTAAGATGAAATTGATCAAGATCAGCATTACACACGCGAGTAAGTCAGTATCACTTTTTATTTCATGGTGGCAGTGGAAGTAAATTCTGGAATTCAGGTTCCTTTGCTACTGTGCTATGGAGTTAGGTTTTTTTTTTTTTTGCTTCTTTGGGGTTTTTTGGGTTTTCTCTTGTGTGTGTTTTGTGTTTTGATTTTGGAAATTTCAGGATGATATGTTTTGGACAATAAATACATGTTTTGTTTCCCCCAGTTTCCTGGAAATTTAATTAGGCAAGAACATAAATGTTGGGAGACATCTATGATGGAACAGGGACTTTCAAAATTTCTTGCAAGGATAAATTTAGTTTTCAGAAGTTTCGTGCTCTTTTGAGCTAAGCTTAGGTCAGTGTATGTTGTGAATACTGGCAGTATATGGTTGATGGCAAGTAGTATTTTCATTGGGATTAGTATTTTAATTAGGAATTGCAAACTCTCAAATATTAGCTGTGATCCTAATCTTTTATTGTCTCTGAAAGACATATAACTAGTTTAAATGATTTTTTTAAGCAACTGGCAGTTCTTTTACAGTCCACAGGGTAGATTCAATTTTGCACTAGTCTGAATTAGATTTTATAGCAAGAGTTCAGCAAGTCTTGAAAACTGGGATGGCCAAGTATAGGTTGGTAACAAGGAGTGGCTCACTAAGAGCAGGCATCTTTAGCTTCCCCTTAACAATGTACTCCAGTGTCCAGCTGCTGGCTGTTGCTATACTAATGAATACCTGCATCTGCTGAGTCCAGTTATTAAAGCAAAACCATTTTGAGCAGTGTATTTTAAAACTTAGTAGACTAAAGGTACTTCACAGGCCCTGGTACTTAGGAGAGGGCCTGGAGAGGAGTAACAGAGGCTGCAAATGAGTAAACTGTTGGTGGTAGTGAATGAATAAACTGTTGATAGTAGAATGTGCTTCATGGATTAATTTATGTTTGTAAGAAACATAAAAATATAAAATAAGTCAGATATATATAGATAATCCAGCTTTGGGTTAACTCAAAAGTTAAGCATTTAACTGAATTTATATAAATATGCTTCTAGGTGGAAACAGAACTCAGAAGGAGAAATTAAGATTGGAAATATGGTCCTACAGACGTCATAAAATTGTGTCTAGGTGAAGGAAGGAATTTCAGAGTAGTGCAACTTCTTGTAAAAGAAATGGTCAGACATGACCTACAGGTATGTATTTGCTAGGATGGCAGCTGGTTAAGGATCCTGTAAACACAGGCAGACTTTGAGTGTCCACACCACAACTCTTTTCCCTGAAGTGGGGGGAAAGTCACAAAGAGATGTGGAAAAGAAGGAAGTCGAGGGTTATCATGGTTCAAGTATTAAAAAGCAGAACAAATCTTTAAGAAGCTAACTTTTATTAATTCTTCTACTCATATCAAAGGTCTTTATGATTAGTAGGGCTTTTGTGTTTTGGTTTGTTTTTTGTTTATCTACTGAATGTAAGTTAAGCTTTATAGTCTCAGATGGTTCAGTATTTTTGGGACTGTCAGGAGAGAGCTTCAGTCTGAATCGAACCTAATATTCAGCTCCAGCTGAGCAATTGTTCTTTGTGCCTATTGATGCAACTGTCCATGGCTCTGCAACAGATTCCAGTGCAGTACTTAATTTTGTAATGTGCTTCTAAAAATAAGTGCATAGTCTTATGTAACACATCTTGTATTGTTAGCACCTAGAGGCTTCATCCCCACTGGTATGAAGTGGAACACATCCTACATGATTTTTGATTGTGCGTATTTACATCTGAAATACTTTCTCTGTCAGTGTCTATGGGCAAAGAGTAGCTTTGTTTTAGGAATGACTAGTAGTTTTAGGAATATCAGGTACCTTGTTTGCATGGTGAAGTATGTTTCTCCTCTGCATAATTGAGCAAAACAACAGTTGGAAAGGTACTACATAGTTCAGTAGACATTTGTTTCCCTAAAGAAGCTCTGCTTCTGTGGATTCCTGCTTATGGGTATGTGCACCTTCTCAGAGCTCTCACTTTATTTGGCTCTGCACTCCAACTGTAAGAGTTCTGAGAGTCTGTGGATGCTGCAGACATGAAAATGAGATGTTAATCATATTAATGCAGCTTTGAGGGCAAACTCAAAATCTTCTTGAAAAGAAGGGTGACATTTATGATCAAATCACACTATTCTGTTAGGTTTTGTACAACTCTTGCTGTAGTCTTAGCAATGTTTTGATCTCTTTAATATGGCTTTTCTCATGCTTTTTGAATTCAGGCTGCAAATAACATATTAACTTAGATGATAAAATGCATTGTGTCTTGCTGATAGGATGACACCTGTACAGAACAAACTTGTCATATGTAAATAAGGGACAGAAATCAAATTTATCAAGAGTTACAGCTTTATCTGAGTAACTTGGTTCTCATTTTTCACCACTGCTTGAAGCAGGTGCTATGCTTTTATGTTAGAGGCACAGCTGAAATTTCAGAGTAGAGGATTGAAAGTTCATCTCAAAGTCTGAGGCCAAAACAGAGGTAACCATTCTTTATTCTCTTAGTGTCCCTCTAAAAGTTAATTTTCTATAGTGCTGTTTACTGACATCCCAAATGCTTCACTATACAAAATCTTTCTCTTTCCCTGAGAAGTCTGGTACTTCAGTGAAGAATGAATTCAAAGGGATCTGAAGAAATAGATACTTGTAAAACTAAACAAACAGGTAATCTCTTGATTAGGTTGCATCTTTAACAATAAGCGAGATGTTTGCAAATGCTTTTAATAATTGTTTATTAAACAATATTAAATAATTGTTTATATGAACAATTGAAATTATTTAATTTTCTAGCAATATCTAGGCCATAACTTTGGTGCTGGCAAGCACTGTCAGCCCTCAGACTTCCTTTTGTCAACCATGGAGGTAAAATCTGGAAAGACTGAAAATGTAAATCTTGGTATTTATGACACCTGAAGCCCAAGCTTCAGTGTTAGGTTACCCTTGGCAAAGTATGGGTTGCTTTTGTCTATCCTAACAAAGGCCAGACAGCCCATACACATGTTCAGGTAGTTAGATGTGTGCCATTTCTACATGTGTGGGTTTTGTTCTTTGTATGGAAAGGCTGAGTCTGTGCCCAGGCCCCAGTGGAGCAGGCATGCACCTCTGATAGGCAGGGAGAAGGTGGACAAGAGAGGGAAGCATCACAGAGAGGAAGAGCCTCTGGTGTGCAGACCATGCCGTGTTCTTCTGTCCCTGGTCTGTCAGTCCAGATAGCCTGTCATTAATACTGTGCTTGTAGAGAAGAAATGCAGTATTGTTATAGCAAATATGTTCTGTTCTGTCTGGTATTATTTCCTCTTTTTCTTGAGTAGGTGTCCAGGGAGCCAAATGTGAGAATAATGTATTGGTTGTGTATTTCAGCATTTTTGTGCCCAGTCCTTTTTTTTTTTTTTTAAGTGTGTATCCCAGAGTTTGCTCACCACAGCTGTCTGTCATCTGTTTGTTCACTGGTAAGAGAAGACTGCTAACATGAAGTAGGTCATGCACTGAGCCTTCTTGGCCTGATTTGAGTAGGGCTGTGTCAGGAAAATATTGGTTTCACCAGGTTCATAGGGGGTTGTTGAGTGAGAGGAGTTTAATGAAAAGAATGTGCCATTTATTTTGGTGTGGAGAATCAGTACACACTTTAAACAGTAAAGTTTTACTTAATTGTCCTGTTAATATAAATTCTGTTTGTGGAATTAGCGTGTTTATCCCTCACTCATCATATAACTTACTATTTATTAAAAGCTTCAGAGTTTTGTGGAAGATGGCATAACCTCCCTTTCCTGTCTAATTAAGCAAAACTTTGAAGTTTTATGTGAGGTTTATTCAATATCTACCTTTTTGACTTGCAGCTTATAGAATGAATGGATGGTCTATTTTATTGATTAATACAGGGTCAGAATGAGCTCACATCCCTGTAATGTTGCTCTTGCCATGGCATGCTATAAAATTGTGTGGGTATGTTTTGATCCTTCTGAGATATGAATATTTTGGCAGTGAACATGTTTTCTGTGAAAACTCATAGTCACTAATAATTGTAGTGACACTCTGAGGTATCTGTGACTGTTTTTACTGGAAAAGAAAAAGGTGCATAAGACCGCAGAGAATGACAGATTTTGCTTAGAAGGTAAGCTTCTGAAATTGTTATGTGTGAAGACCATTCAAAATAATTCAGTTGTCAGTGTTAAACTAATACTGAAACAAGAAAAAAAGTGAAAATACTCTTGCTTAATCCGTTGCCCTCATGCTTTGTAGCGTCGAGCCCAGGAGACATATCAAATTTTGCCTTGGTTTGCAATACAAAGTTCCCTTTCGTGGTGTGTTTCTTCTGTATGAATGCAACTGCCACGGTTCTGCCCACAGCATAATTCTTTCTTTTCTTTCTTTCTCTTCTCTATTTTCCTCTCAGAGGTGAGATTCCAGTGGTGGTAAGGATATGGGTGGTAAGGGTGCTATCTTAAAACAAGATAGACAGCTGCTAATAGAATGGGTTCCACAGCAAGGCCTTGTCATTCCTGGGAAATGTTGCCAGGTCCTGCTCCTGACAGCAGTCTGACTTCTGTGGAAACTGCCAAACTGGTAAAGTAAAATGGGCAAAAAATCAGAATTAAAAATGGCAAGTTTACTAATTAAAATGTGTCCCTTGAGTAGGAATGGGACTCCTAGTGATACTTTGTAATTACACATCTGTTATGAGAATCTAATCTGAATTTGAGGTTTGAAGTGATAGAAATCTATGCAACACTGCTGATATGGTCATATCCTTCACTTATTGGTTCTTTAATATAAAATATGCTTTAAAATCTTAACTATTAGAAGTTTAAATTTTTTTAAATTCAGTGTGAGAAGCATTGAGTTGGCTTAGTACCTAATCCTGGAGAGGAGCAACTCTGTTCCATCAAGTCATGAAGGATTCCAGTGTTAATATAGGCATGTTATGCTGAGAACTAAAGTTTTGTCTGAAGACGGGGGGGTTTAGGTAAGTGCAAGACACTCCAGGTAGCCTTTTTTTTCCCCTGTACTCCCAGAATGCCTCTCTTCTTTTGCCTAAGGTATTCTTATGGTTAGTTGGTTTGTTTTTGTTTGGGGTTTTCTTTTTGCTGTGTTTCATTTCTTCTCCTGCAATTTAAGATGGAAAAGTGACGTTTTGGGTCACCTCATTGTTCTTCCTGATGCTTAGTTTTTGTCTTGCGATGTTAGACTTGTGTAATTTTCAGTTCATAAACTGGGAGGGGTATAGGTCACTGTTTAAATGAGCGTTTGAAGTTTTCTTGCAAACAAACCCCTCCCTCAATACATAAAACCCTGCTTCAGTGGCCATTAAAATTGCAAACTCAAGGGAGTCTGAATTCAAGGAGTGCTGGAATGAAGGCTTTCTTTCCCATCCTAACTCAGGTTCCATATACATGTCACTGTTACACAGTTTTTTTGATCAAATAGTTTTCCCCAGAGCACTCTGGTCTTATTGGTTAGAGAGGTTTCATGGTGTTCTCACACTGAGGTTTTTCTTTTTTAATCCTGTTTTTCAGATCATGCTATCCAAAATTATAGGCAAATACAGGATTAATGTGTTCTCTCCAATTTCTTCATTATAGTTTCATGGAAGGGCTTTATAATACGTTTTTGAAAAATTACATTTTAATATTGCCTCACTGAAATGACAACCATGCATTACAAATAGAGAAACTGAGACACTGGCTTAGGATTTCATAACATAAATACCTTCATTTAATTTGCAGCTGTGAATAGTTAATGCTTCTCCATAGACTCATGAAATATTTCAAGCAGAAGGCACTTCTAAAAATCTGTGTGTGGCTCCCTCAGCATTGTTAAAAAAAAATGCAAACCTTTATGGACAGACATAAAATTGGTTTACATATGTGGCATTTAAACATCTTAGCTAGACATGTTTTCTCTCTAGTTTCTGTGTCATTAATTAAAAGAGGATAGAGAGAGATCTTGACAGTGGTCCCTGGTCCATTGAACAAAATCATGGGAAAATCCAGAATGGATGGGTCCAGGCTCTGAGCTCTGCATGCTGTAGTGTCTGAGTCTTTGGGGCTCTCTGCCTACCCATCAGCACCTTACACATCTGTCTTTTTCTTTCTGCAATTTCTTTTTCTGTTCCTGTTCTGAACTCCAATTCCTCTTCTGGTTTCCTCCTCCCCTGTGTTCTAGCTATTCTCCTGATAGCACCCAGCTGATATTTAAGACAATGCCAAGCATTTCTCAGTCCTAGGATGGCAGCTCCTTAGCTGTCTCATGGCTGAGCTTGCATCCACACCAAGCCCAGCAGTCCTGTCCACGAAGGGGAAATATGTTGTAGATCAGCAGAGAGCCTGCCCAGTCTCAGTGTAGCACGTGAGCACAGCCATGCAGAGCCTTGCAGCTGAAGTGGATTTGAGCAGCTCTTCATAGTGGTGGAACACAGTGGTTTCCTAAGACAAGAAGGTACTAAACTCGTCACTGTTGCACAGCATTCAAGTACTAGAGCATCCCAACAGAATAGATTTTTAAAATGTTTTCAGCTGGAGGGGGGTATTTTTCGGTTGAAAAACACTGAACTATCTTAGCTGCTCTAAAAAGAATAAATTTGATCAGTTTTGCCTGAAAGATGGTTAAAGGTTGTGTTTGGTCCTAAAAGGCTTTTGCATTCTGTAGTTTGGGCAAGTGAAAGAATATGGGGTCTTAATGACTACTGCTATACAATACAATATTACTGCCTGTGCTTTCTGCAACAATTTAAGTTGGTATTAATTTAATAAGACTGAATCAGTATGTTTTCATAGCTTTTTCTTCTTCCGAAGTAGTGCATTTGAAGGCACTTTTAAACAAGGCTCAGATTAAAGTGCGTTTGATATGCGTGCAATTTATTGTGCTGTTCTGAATGTGAAGCATAGGAAGAAGTGTAGAAAATGTTTTGAAAATTCCTTAGTTTAGAAATGTTGGCTTAAACTTCAAATTATAGGATTTTGTTCAGAAATCCCAACTTTAAAATACAAAGTTTTCAAAGGGGACTATCTGCCCAAGATTTCTTTCGAAAATGGCTCAGGAGTTAAATGCTTAGAAAAAGTATCTTTGTGCTCTTGATTTTTTTTTAAATTTTCTTTTCTGAAATAAAATGTCACTTTAGGAGATAAGTTGTGTCTATAGGAAGATTATTGATATTTTTAGAAATTGATTGGAAAGCAGTTAGCTGTAACTTCATGGTTAAGGAATGACTACCACTGTGTTGTAAATGAAGATACTTTCTGTGTAAGGGTATTGGAGGATTATGTCGTGAGAAATAGGGTGAAGCACTTATAAGTGAAGCTGTTACAAGAGGAGTGGATGTTTTCAGGTGAGGTGAAGATTTTAGTTTTATTTGATATGTTCACCTGCATTAAAACTATTGTGAAAATAGTGAAGATGTTTATTTCAGGAATATATGACTAATTTTCTCCACTTTGTGCTTTACAAGTGAGACTTAATACCCAGACTCAGCTGTAAGTTTTGAGTGTCAGCTGTAAGATCCAGATTTATCCCACATATCTTTCTCCACTTTGTTTTATTGCTATTGAGTCTTCTGACTTAAGCTGGCTAATATGTAGGCAAGTAGGCCTCTGCAAGTCCAGGTAAAGATGTACAAGAGCTTGAATGTCCTTGAAAGTGCATGCATACAGCAGAAGTGGGCATTTGCTCTGTGATTGAATGTGCATAACTGAAAGAGTACCTGTGTTAGGGCAATGTGTATAACAGATCACAGGGATATTGTAAATGTTGCTGTACCCTTGTCCTCTTCAGACTGTGGTTGTGGCAATACACTTATACCCAGGCTTTATGTTGTGCAGATATGCTGCAAATAATAATTGGGGATTTTCACTAGGATGGACTTAAATGTGTGAGTTGCTGAACTTCCTCTTTTTTGCTTCAATTTCCAGATAGGGATATTTTTTCCTTATTATGCAGCTCTTGTTTTCTGTGTGTAACCCAAGGTTTTGGTAAAAATCTTCCCATAAATAGGGAGTAGAGCTGCTAGACCTGTGCTAAAGCATAAGAACCCTAATAAACCTAGTGTCAGTGTAGCAGTTGCAGTATAATAATGATTGAGAAATCTTTGAACAATCTTTAAAAAAACCCCCAAAACCCAAAACCAACCCCGTGCAACAGTGTACAGTCAGTAGGATACCTGTGGGATTATGCATTTTTTTGAAGACTGCCTCTGTGTGCCTGTGTGAGTAGTGATTATCAAGATCTCCAATGGGAGTATGGTTAGCATATTGTCCTGTTAGGGATCAGTTCTGGACTCACATTTTCTTCTCTGCCGCTCTGTCCTCCCTGTGTTGTGGTCCTTGTCCTTCTTGGTGAAGGGCCTGTATTGAAATGTGGCTTGTTTACTGGCTCTTCACAGACTGCTTACTGCCTGCTTTTTAGGCACAGTGCCTCTGGAATCTTTCCTCTTCAAACTTCTTTGTCTGACAAAGTCAGAGTTTGTACTTCAGAAAATTTATTTATATTCTTTTGGTTGAGAGATGTGATAATTTTTTTGATGTATAATTTTATAAGGATGTGCAGTGTTGCTTTTGCTGTCTAAGTGTGTGCTTCTCCTTTCAGATGCATGTATAAATGATTACCAGTTCTGACTAAAAAATGTGTTTAAGTTACAGCTTCATGTATTTTTTTTCCTTTTAATGAATCAGAACAGTAAAAATTGGATTAGGAGTAGAACATTCATAATAAAAAGTTTGCAATATGTAATTTTTGCTCAATGACTCAGTGTCCTCTCTAATTGTGCACTTCTTTGAGATCTATTATGATAAGGTCCCTACTGGGCCATCATGCTGACAGTATGAAGTTAATTCAAGGTGCAGACTTTGCTTGTAAAAACCTCCTTAAAATGTGAACTATAGTACTTGCCACCAGTTTGTCCTAACAAAGTTCAAAATCAGGCTACATTTTTCTCCAGCTTTTTCAATGCTTTTTAATTGTATTTTCTGGTGGTTTTGTTCTTTAAAATGTCTATTAGGCTTTCTAGCTGTAAAAGTACGCTTGATACTGATGAGCTTACATAAACCGGTGGACTTGCTTATAAACAATTACTTGAATTTTTTTAAAAAAAGAGTTCTGGATAATTAAGAAATGCAATGGAAAAAATAAAATTTTCTGGAAAGAGATAGATGCATAAATGGTTAAGGGAGCATCCATGAGGGCAGTAGACATACATTACTCCCATGCACATCACGTACCTTAACTGACACATGTTAATCATGGTGTGCTTCAAAAGAGTAAAACACTGACACAATTTCTTTCATTTGGGCTTTTACCCAACTAAACCAATTAGAAAAGATCATGACACTCTTTGATACTTCATTTAAAACTTTTAACTTATGTTTCATGTGATTTTGAAAATTCTTGAAGGGTCAGTTCTTTTAAAAGGTGAATTTTCTGTTTTATTAAGTGTCAGCCTTGCTGGATTTCATGCCCAGCATTAAAACCAATAGTTTCTCGATATTGTAGCTAATAAATTTAGTTGTGAAGATTCCTTTTATGTGTGTTTATGTATGTCTTTATCCTCTAACAGCAAAGTCTTGAGATTTCTGGATTTGATTTTTTTTCTTCTTTTGCTGATTCTTTAGTGAAGAGTATATATGTTTACTCTTAATTTGCAAACATGAGTTGCAAACTCTAAACTGATCTACCATCAGGTATATATTCCAAAATTGGACAGTTTGGATTTTTACATCTAGATTAGTTTTGAGGGATAATATAACTTGAGATTGTGGATATGGTATATTTTTCTTTTTTGCAGAATTAAGTAAGCAGTTCTGAGTGAATGTCTTCCTTACAGAACCTTCTTATGGGAAATGCACCAAAATTAAAAGTGTGATATCCATTTAAAAATATCTTTAGCTTGTGTCCAGATAGGAGACCGAGAGTACTGGTTTCTATTTGTTTCAAAGCAGGCCTTTGCTAAGCGAACACTTTGGATTATTTGGATGTTTAAAATGACCTGATGGACGTTCTAAATAAGGTCTTGTCTCTAATGTCTCTGTTAACCCACTAACAACTAAGTAAATATGGTCTCTTGTTAAGGGTTAACACAGACATTACTTAGGCATTAAGTCTAGCTTTCCCCAGTTAACTCCAAGGAACGTGCCATAGGGTTGTTGTGAAAACTAAGCCATAGGGTTGTTGTGAAAACTAAGTGTCCAGATCCAGGGATTCCACTGCTGTGGCCGAATTAGGAGCAGGAAAACAGATTCGGAATCTTTTGGCTTTCAGTGTCCTGGAAGGTATTAGTAGTTGATAAACAGATACCGTTAAAGACGGTACGGAGGATGCCCCTTGAAAGCTGTTTAAGGGTTTATAAAGTAGAAGTTACTATTATTATTAAGCTATTCTTCATTTATGTGGTTGCTCTGATTCCTTGCAGCTGGTCTTGCAGCTCACCAAGGGCAGAGAGGAATAAGCTGTGTCTCTTAGAATTATTTTTACTTATCTGTCATTTCTTGAGAATGCTGATGTTAATCAATCATAGCCTGCAAAAGGTGTTTTCTGCAGGCAGTTGTAGTGGGTTTGGCTGAGATGAATTCATTTTCCCACAGCAGCCCTCACAGTGCTGTGCTTTGCATCACTGGCTAGAAAGGGATTGATAACACAACACTGTTTTGGCTACAGCTGAGCAGCTCTGGCACAGCATCAGAGCTGTATCTCCAACATTTCCCCCACATCAGTAGGCTGGGTGTGGGCAAAATCCTGGGAGGGGACGCAACTAGGCCAGCTGACCCAAAATAACCAAAGGACCTTCTATACCATATGAAGTCAGCTCTGATGTAAAAGCTGAGACAAAGAGGAGGAAGGGGAGTGCTATTTGTTATTTTACAAAGTTTGCCTTCTGCGGCAGTTGCTACAGGTGCTGAAGCCCTCCTTCCTGGGAAGTGGCTTGCTGAGGGGAAGTGGAGAGTTAACCTCTTTTTTTCCTCTTTACTTCTGCATGTGCAAACTTCTGGTTTTGGTTTAGTAAGCAGACCTAGCTCTAGAGTTGTTTTCTGTCTTACTTTCTTTCCCCTGTGCATGTGGGAGGGGAGAGCGATAGAGCAGCTTGGTGGGCACCTGGTATCCAGCCAAGGTCAACCCATCACAGAAGCAAAAAGCATTAGATAGATAGATTTTAGAAAAATTGTGGAAATTGAGTTTTTGGACAATGTGGACTGTTTAGAACAGTGTCACATTTTCTCTTTTGGAAGCAAGACACAGAAACCATTTATGCAAGATGTTGGTTTCCCCTAGACAGAGATCATGGAAGAGCAATATAAACATATTCTGTGGTGTCAGCCTTCTGAGTGAAATATCAGCTGCAGAGCAATGGCTCTGATACAGCCATGTCTGAGCAAGCTATTTATGATCATTACCAGCACAAAAAGCTTTGTGCTTCCTTTTTTCTCTGCATTCATAAATGGTTCCCGGCAAACAATGGTCTGCCAGCACAGGTACCTGCATGAGAGAGAAGTGAGCAACTAAGCAAACCCAAGAGATCTGGCCAGTCAGTAAACTGGCTAGAAAGTTGCTGTGAGAACCAATGCAGAAGTTGGTTGGCAGAGCCTCCTCTGATAAATGAGGAAAGTAATTTTTAAACTGTTCCTTGCTAGACAGGCTTGCAAGCACTGCCTTAGGCTCTAACAATTATCTCTGATTTCCAGCAACGCAGCTGAATTAAAGAGAGCTGCTACATCCGGAAAAGATGAACAAGTTTCTAAAGAGATATTTCAGGTACTTTGCTGTGTTTTTCTCCAGCTTAAGCATGATCTATTACTTACTCATGCTTAAGCATGAGCTATTACTGTTCTTGGGGGTTCTCACAGAATGAGGTTTTGGAGGTCATAGTTGGGAGTATTTCATAGATGGAGCAAGATCTTGGCTTGACAATTAATTTAAACATGTCATTGAACTAAGATGTTTTTGGTCTGCTCATGGTGTGATATTTCACGGAGTATCCATTGGAAATTGGCTGAGTTGAGGTGAAATCCATAATTCTTTCTATACAGGATGTTTTTTTTCTGTTTGTAGCATGTATACTTCTTTTGCACACCATTTTCAGAATAAGTTCAGCTTTTTACGAATATCACTTAGTAAGCTACTAACCCAAAACAGAACAGTTCAGTTGGGATGAATTTGGAAAATGAGTTATGGCAACATTAAGCTTTGTGGAGGAAAATTTTAGAATCTGCCATCTTACATGCCTCTGAGTGTTTTATTTTGGGTTTTTTTTTAGTTTGGTTTTGTTCAGATTTTAGCTCTATGCCTGTCTTATCCAAAGGTAGTTTTCTGATACTTTCCTAACAATCAAATTACTTTTTGTCTTCGAGTGTGTCTGTTTCCAGGAGCCAGACTTCTGTAGTAGCAAGTCCTAAGTCGTGCTCATGGGTGCTATAGGCTGAGTATGCCTTATAGTAAACTTACAGAATTTATTTTGCTAAGAATAGCAGTTTTTATAGTAAGTTCTGTTTGTCTCACTTCTCAAACTTTAAATGGAGACAGAAGCTGCATTCTTTGCATTCTATCCATAGTGAGGGAATGAAGGAGGAAACTCGTGCCTTTCAGCAAAGAGTATAAACCTGGGATTTGCTCTTCTGCATAGTTGCAAAATATGCTAACAATTCCCTGTAGCTTTTGTTTGTGTTACTACACTCAACTGGTTAAGATCTGTCCAGTACTAAAAAAAAAAATTCAGTGCAGAATTTTAGCTTTAGAGATTCTTCAATAATATGAAAAGGGAGAAAAAATAGCTCTGATCATATTAATTCTCATCCCCAGTCTTAGGGACAATGGGGCTTACAGGATTAGCAATCTGTTGCTCTCAGTGTTTAAGTGGTACTGTCTGAGACCTTTGGGGTTTTTTCCCTGGCCTCAGTTTCTCTTTATGTTCTCGTCAAAGTGAGCAAAAATTTAATATAGACGTGTTCAAGTCAACTAAAAGCAAACTCAAGAAGAGACCTATTATTTGATAATATTCTTTATTAAACATTAACTGTTATGTTACGCTTTTTCAAATCTTTCCATTTGTTCTGTTATTCTTTTTTGTTTGAAGAGTGTGCTGAACTTTCAAAAATGTTTTGCATATTGATATTGTAACTTAAAACATACTCAGACTCCAGACACGTATAAGAACAGAGATTATACCAGCATTATTTTTAATTGATTTGCCATGGAATGGTTTTGAATACTTGTTTTGTTATTGTATTGTTACAGAGCTTTTTTTAAGGGACAGAAGCTGTCAAATAGGTAGCAAGAAGTATTGGAATGTGAGGTAGCTGGCGAATGAAACTATTGGGAAAGCTTCCTAAAAATACTATATATTTTTATATTTAAATCTATGTAACTATCATGATCTCTAGCTTTGACTTTGGAGCATTTTTGTATGCTTTTGGATGATACATATTTTTCATCTTAATTACATATAGTCAAGATAATTTCTGGGTGCTCATTTCTACATGCTTAATACTGCAGAAGAAGGATTTAGCTTACATAGTAACATTTGTAATAATGAAATTTGACTTAGTCTTAAATGTTCTAGTGTATCTTACTTTAAAAGAATGATTCTTAATATATTGTAAAATAAAGGAGTGCTCAGTATAGCTGCATTTATTAGTGCCTGTGTAACGACACAGTTTTAATTACAAGCTCATTGTGCTTTCAGATGTATCTGTGCTTACACTAAAAAGTATTTTTTTTCTTTAGCTTCCATCTGAATGTTACTAGTGCCTTACAAACTAGTGAGTGCAATTACTGTTCTGGTCCATCAAGAAATTGAGAGTGGGGTAGCATAGACAATACCGAAACAATCAATAATTAGACCCAAAGAGTTTGTCATTTAGCTATTCAAATTTAAAGAGCAAAAGGCTGAATCATTCACTGACTTGAGAACTGAGCAGGTTTATGAGAGATGAAATGAATAAACTTCATGTTTTTTCTAGGTACTTTGGATTTACCAATCAGGAATAGAAAGGTGTTTTCTAATCAAAAGCAAAATAACCTGGACACTAATCAGCTGCAAGAGATGTGCATTTTGCTTAATTGTCAGTACTACCTTGCTCCATCTTACTAAATGAGCGTAAAATCTGAATGGACCCTGGAAGGAATAATTATAGGCTTACTTTCTGTGTTAAATGCAGCTAGATTTTTGTAATTTTGATTGAGAAGTACACGTGCTCTGCAAAGACTGAATTGTTTTATCTGTTAACCGTGTCTAAATTGTTAGTGTACTTGGCCAAAGACAGTTTTCAGTTAAACATTCAGTTATAAGAGACTGTGCTGTGACATTTAATGTGAAACCCAACTTTTTTTGAAATTCCCATATTAAGGATATGTTATTATGGGGCAGATATATATACTGATGTGCTTTTTTTGTATCTTTCTCCTTGAATTTTTCTCCCTTGTTGTCTGTTTAAAGCAAGAGGAGGGAAACCAAAGGGAAAGGTGAAAGTCTCTTCTACAACCCTCTTTCCCTCCTTACAAAAAGGGGTATGGATACAACTTTTTTTTCAGACCCTAATTTAAAATGGTCTGTGCCCTGTTGGTATCAGTAAAATTCCAGTGTGCAAAGGCACTTGCTTTGGGGAAGGGATTGACTCCAATCCCTAATTAAACATAGCTTGATTTCTCTCACGAGTTTCTGATTTGACTTCAGTGAGGCTCATTGTGTATATGGCATTTCCACTTAAGAGTATGTTGTGTAAAAATAAAGTAGAAGAGTGATTGAAAGGGCACTGCTAGTTTGTTTTAAGTTGATACTTTCCAGTAACGTATTTTGAATACTTTACCATGAGGCCTTTTTTATTTATTCAAATACACTTATTTTTCCCCCTGCATATCACTTGCTGATCTACAATTTGCTGCAGAAACCTTTGCTAGTCAGCAAAGGTATCTTGCTACTCTCTTCTCCTGGAGCACTTTGTGCTGTCTGCTGTCTCTTCAGAGCTAGGGTTGTTGCCCTTGTACCCTGGTTGGTCTGGGCAGATGGGAGTGCATGAGCAGAGCACAGCGTCCATGGATGCACCACGAAGGGGCTGTAAGAATGAAACCAGTGATCTGCAAAGTGCTCTCAAGCCAAACAAGCAAAAAGGCTAATGATATTTTGAATTAACTTTCCTCAGTGGCTTGGCATTTGTTTGCCAGCAGGTCTGACAAGAGCATAAACCACTGTTTCATGGTTTAATAAAGTTCACGAGGGGCATTTAGTGAAATCATGTGTTCTTGATTCTCTACAGAGTATATATTGAGGGTGAAGGCATATCTCCTTACCTTTGTATTCCTGAGTCCTACTTAGGAGATATGTAGCTGTTTATCATGAATTGCAATTTTATTTTGCTCTGATATTGTTACTGCATTACTGTAAATTTACTCTACTGACAATCTAAAAATAAGGGCATTTGGAGTTATCTTAATATCCGCTTAACCATCAGCGGATAAAATTCTTGAAACATGTATGGGGTAATATACTGTGGTGTTGAGTTAAAAGAGCAATTGGAGAAAAAAGATACACCCATGTCTGGGCTGTGTTGTTTGAATAAATTAAACAAAATGGATCTGCATCAGTACCTGAATGGATTAGACTAGCCCAGTCGTGCACTTATAGCTCCACATAAATATATGATGTTTGAGGAATTAAGTGGGAGAAAACTTGGAGAATCTATTAGGTGAAATAGAGTGAAATTCAGTTTCAGTGTATGAGTTGGTTTAGCTGCAATGGTGTATACTGACCAATTTCAAACAAAAAAGCAGGAATATTGCAGATGCGCTCAGATGGGTGCTGTTGATGTGTGCTGAACTCCCAGTGTCCAGGGGCTGGGTTGTTGCTGTTGGAACTGTCTTGGCTCTGTTTCTGCACACATTGTGCCAAAGGCTGCATGTGCTCTAAAGCTGGAGCTTAGATCCTGCATAAAACAGTTGGGCAAATACTTAGTTAACCTGTTAACTTATTTGCCCGAACATCTAATTGAATGTAATACTCCTTTAACTATACTAAACAAACAAAAAATTAAATTTGCAAGTTTTTAACAGATGTGAAGATTGCTTTACCTTTGAGGCATGAGTCATGTAGGTGTTCACACAGAGATCCTTGTGTGTTCATAGCTATTTGAATTACAGACTACTTCTATTTGTAAGTGGTATTTAGCTGGAGTATTCTTGGTGCCCTCCCCTGTTTACTGACAACACTTGGCTGTTTTTGTTCTTCCCTGAGCTGCAGAGTTTTTTACTTGAAGTTTCTGGCCTTTAAATCTACTTGCCCTACTTGTCATTGGCATTTGTGTTAGTGACTTTGTGATCTTTTCAAGCTCTGTGTATTGTACGACAGGGCCAAAGATGGTGGCAAGGTGAAAAAACTTCTCAATAGCAGATGAGATGGATGCTTGCTTATTTAACCTGTCTGGGCATGTGCTCCAGGCTGCGGATTTGTGGGGCATGGTGGTGGATCTCTTTCTCACATCATCTAGAAATGAAGTAACTTTATAATACAATACAGGTCGGCAGTCATCTTTGTCTATCAGAGAGAGCACAATCCCCAGGTATTAGTAGGATAATGGCTTTGCTTCCAGGATTTAGCTGAAGGCATGGCAATGGTCTGTGTATTAGAAACAGAAAAGGCATCCTGTGACCTCGCAGATGCTGTGCGGCAGCTAGATTGTTCTTACCTGCAGGTATGGCTGAAGCCCAGCTCTGCTTCACTGCTGATTTCTGTTTTCTTGGCTGTAGGAAAGAAATGTCAGGAGTTCTAGCCTTCTAGGGGGATGTTCTTGGTGTTGCCTTCATGTCTGGCTGTCTTGACACAGAGAAATTTTAACAGAGTTTACAGATAGGCAGGAATATGTTTTGCCAAAGCACTTGTATCTGTTGTAGAGGATATGCCTGCGTTGTTTGACCTGAAAACAGATGGTCTCATGTTGACAGGTTTTCTAGCTGACAGCATCCTTTCTTTTGCCTCTTTTATTTTTTAGAGGCTTTTTTTCCCAAATAAAGTGACACTTTTACACTTCTTGGAGACCTTGGCTTCAGCTTTTCCTCACTTTCTTTTCAGACATGAAGAAAAATAGTCGCAGTTGAAGGCTTTATAAGCTTTACCTCTAGTTCTAATGACCCATTTGTATTCACTCTGTTTGCTGTCGCTGTAGGTGTCCCAGCAGGTTCATATTGCCCATTTTGTCCACCCTGCCAGCAGTTTTCTTTCTCTGAAGTGAAAAAAACCCCGGAGAACCAACCAGACAGCCAACCCAAACCCACAACAAACTCTCTCTCCTGTTCTTGATGCACTTAGCCACAAGTCCTACTGTTCGTACATGTCCTACAGTTTGTCACTACCTTTATCTTTCTGCAGTCACTGTGGAATTTTGTTGTATAAAATTTTATTGCACTTTAGAGAGGATTTTTTATTGCCTGTTTTTCTAATATCAAAAAGGAGGAGAAAGATGAAATAATTTTATTCTGAACCATTCATCTTCTCCTCTCCCTTTTCCTTCAGGCTTTGTGACTGGCCGTTCCCTTGGCCATTTGGGAAATTAATTGGTGTCTCTCTTGATTTCAAGACACTGCAATGGAAATATGGAAGTGAGCATCACAGAGGGAGTATCTGTATTTTTTTAGTGATGCAGATCTGCTAACAGTAAAATACCTGATTGATTGGCTTCTTTATCACACTAAGGTATGGTTATGATGTCTCCTTCAATGGGAATAAAATAGGGTTCTCTTAACTGAGATTCAGGAAACTATTTTGACTTGAAGCATCTTTTTTTTTTTTTTGTTCTCAATGGAAGACTAATCTTTAGACTCAGTGCCCAGAAATTTTGCCTATGTCCTATTAAGTTGGATACAGCTGACTGGGGTAATTTGTCCTGCTATCTGGATTAAAGTCCTTAGGGTTGTTTTCAAAACAGCTTTCTCCTTCCAATGTAAAGTTTAATTAACATTAGTTTTACTTAATCTATGGTGGGATTCGCAGGTCTTGCACTTTAGAGTTGTCCATTCCAGAGAAACAGAAATGTTACATCATTTTTCTATAACTGGTAAGTGAAGTGGAAGGACGAAGAGGTTTCTGTCTTTGGGTGACAGTGATGGTATATATCACTACAGTATAGCAGTATTGAAGAAAATGCTGTAAAGTCACGTGATGCTCATCAAGACAAAATAATTTAACATGTCAGGGATTGAGTTTGCTTTTCGTTGTACTCTGGATGTTTTGAGTACCTTAGCAAAAGCCTCAGTCACTTCATGACTTGGATCCTGAGTGTGAGGTTTAGACCTGTGAGGTAGACATCTACAGATAGATCTGTCATCTGTCTTATGCATTCAGAGAATAGTTCTTGAAATATCAATTCAGTTTATGATTGTGCTGAAATGGTGTGTGTCGTGATTTGAACACCTTAGCACAGCAGGATCAAGGTTTGCCTTAGACCAGTGAGAAAGTTTGTTGCTCTTTTGAATAATATCCATGCTCCTGTTTGGGCTTGCTTCGGCCTATTGTTGGAAGCCTGAAGATATTTTTTCATTTTCATTTTTCCAGCAGTTAATGTCTTCCGGATTTAGGATAATTTTGGTCTAATATTTCTTTAATTAAAATTTGAGATTTAAATAGTACAATGGATATTTTGAAATATCCTTATTGAGAAGAAAAACAGTCTAAAACAGCATAATGGTTTGGGTAGCTGAAATTTCCAAGTCACAGAAGAGATGAGACCATAAAAGCAGGTAGTATCAACAGAAAACTGTGTAGTTTCACCGACATTGTAAACACTTAGTTATGCTGGCCCAAACCAGAGTTACTACTTTTTTTTTTTTTTACCATTCCCATGTGAAGTTGCTTTCATCTGCATGTTTATTCTCATTTTGGGTTATTTCAGCACTGGAAATGACTCAGTATTACAGTAATGTCAATTAGCTACTTTCCATACTTTTCCCTGTACAGCACATTAAGATTTTCTTGCTAGTGTATTGTCTAAGAAGACTACTGGTGTTCATTTTTACCACTCTTCCTTGTAAGGAACCTCTGTTGGATCTTTGCAATGTGGACCAAGTCAGTGTTTTTGCAATGCTGTATTTTTATGAGTTTTTGTTGTGACATTTACTTGCCCCTTTTTATCCTTTTAGCAGTCTGAAATCTAATTAAATGAATGTTTTGTAATTTTTTAGTCATCTTTATCAAAAATAAGTAGTCCTTCTATTGGAAATTCACTCCCCAGGTGAAATCTTCAGTGTATGTGCTCTCCCAAGTATGGAGAAAGGCATGAGTGTGGGCACAGATAAGAGATGTTGATTTTAGTTATCTTGTCAGAGGTCCAATATGTGGAGGAATTAAAAGTGAAAGATGAAAAGGAGTTGTCAAGTCATACAGGCTAATGAAGAATTTTGAAGGAAGCAGTTGAGAAATGCAATTGAATGTGAATATGGTTAGCCAGAAACTGAATATTATCTTAGGTTTTATGAATTTGAATACTCTTCCATTGCTTTGTGATCTTTTCAGGACAGGAGGAATAAAAGAAAGCTTACATTATACGACTTTTATATTTAGGTTTTTTTTTTTTACTCCTGCCAGTTGGTAAAGCTTGTGACATCTGTAGTTGGTTGGGAGACCTTTTTATTGAAATCTGTATGTACACACACTTGTGTGTGTGTTGTTTATATCTTGATCTATGGATTGTTATTCCCCTGTCCCCTAAGTCTGGTGAAGTGGGAATGTTTGTTCTGCTGGGATTGTTAGGTTGTCTGTGTGATGCAAGTGAACAAGAATGTGGTTGTAAGGTACCAAGTAGAGAGGGTTTATTTTTGTTTACAAGCATACTTGACAGAAAAGTATATAGACATGTGTATGTTTTAGGATTATCTCTTCATTAATATGTCAAAGCTAGTAATTCATAATCCTGCATTATTTTTCTTCATAATTATCAGATGATGACTCTTTCTGAATGGAAACCGTTGTTGTAATTTGGATTCACGTGTGCAAAGAAAAGACAACGGTGATTTTATTTCATGAAGTGGTTAAAGGGGAAACTGATGCTAGAAAAAACTCCAAGTTCTTTCTCCCCACTTAATTTTACCTGCATAGTTAGAAGATTAACTTGGATATTTCTGTGCATCTCTACTTACTAAGTCGAGTCTAGGAGGTGAACTTGTCTGCAAAGTCGTGGTGGTTCTGCTCCGAGAGCTGTCTCCCACTTAAGTTAATAGTGGTCGTATCTGTAGTAAAATCATTCAGGATTACTGGTCCTTTATGCTTAATGTTTGTTTTCTGTTAACTGTCTTTTGTATAGTTATTTTGTGCTCTTGCCAAAGCTCTGCACATTTGAGCAGTTTATAAATAATTTTTGATTGTCCTAAGAGCAGTTCATTGATGCCTGTTCTACTTCAGGCTTCAGGTGCTGCATCCTGAGATACTATTGTCAATGTAGAGCTTAGGCGAGTGTAAGATGCAGTTGAAATAGAATATGGGAGAGAATAAGTAAATGAGCTCCAGATAAATATAATAAATGGTAAACTCTGTCTTAGTTTATTGGTTTTGGCTGTTCAGTTACTCATTTTAGATGCTGGTTGCGTATCTGTGTGACAGATAAAGTGATCATATTCTCTTTAGCATGAGCCATTAGAATTCTGGTGTGACAAATTTAGCATTATTGGCTTTGTTCCAGTCAGTAAGATCTGAGGAAATGTGAAGTATGCTCCAGTAGATGCAGTGACTGGGTCTGCCTTATGCTTTACTACTTCTAACAAGTTTGAAATCTGATTCACCTGCCTCTTCAGAAATCTGCTGTAGGCAGTGGCTTGAGATCGCTCTAGGAGCAATTCCGTCCCTGACACTTCTCTCGCCTGTTAAACCTAGGTGTTGCTTTTGAAAGCAGGATTCTTAATGCAGCTGTTTCTGAGTTCTTCCATTACTGGCAAAGAACCTGTACTGCAGACTTGGTTGGTTTGGTGGAGCATACAAAAGGGCCTTTTTTTTTTTAATTTATGCATTCGTAGACAAAGGAGGATGGTGCTATTACTCTGTAAGTAAAAAAAAATTCTCTGGGCAGTTTGTTCCTGAAAAAGACCTGAAGTGGTTGGGAATAAAATCACTGATCAGATGAAGGTTTTTCAGGTGTGTAAAATCAAAGCAGTGTAAGAATATTTGAATTTAAAGAACAATGCTGTAATGAAATTAATATTCAACTATGGTAAATGCAAATCAAAATTAAAAATAATGAAATTGTCCATCAGTCAAGACTATTGAGTCTGAGGCTAGAGAGGAAACATCTTTCAAAGTAATTCTTCTACAGGGAAAAATGCGGGCAGTATTCAAAATGCAAATATTAAACTAATGTATCTCAAATAGAAGCAGACTATAAAAAGCTGTGTCTTAGTTTAGAGTAGAGGAAATTTTGCAAAATGACATGCATATTTTAATGTGCTTCAGTATAAACACTGTTTTGACTGGATTTTTTACTGGAATTTCAAAATTAAATAATGAAATCTTTCCAGTAGTGAAATACTTCCTGTTGTCTTTGCTCTATGTAACCTAAGGTTTTAATGTCAGAAGCATCTATGGTTTAGTTTTGCATTAATCTGTATTAAAGTTTGGAATGCTTGAAGAAATGCTTTTCATTTTTTCTGGCCCATATCATGTGTGTGTTTGGTATATTTTTTTAACTGAGATTTCTTTGTACTGAGACAGTTGTCCAAACTGTATGGTCTGAGGTCCAAAGTGGGACTTGTCAATGTGAATACTGCACCGTTTTTCTGAAAATCAAATGTCGGTGGGAGGAAGAGAAGCCGTTCTTTAAGAAAATGTTTTCTTTTTTTTCTCTCAAATCTAATATTAATAGCCATTTTTTCTTTTTATTTTTCATAGATTTTTATTTATTTTCTGTGATCTCTCTCTTACTTTCTTCTAAAATAAGATTGTTCTTTGTGTATGTTGTCTTTGTTTGGAGTTGTTCTTTTTTTGTTTGTTTCTTTGTTTCATTTTGTAATGTTATTGTTAAGATTTTTAAACCCCTAGCAATGTTTTTTATCTACTTGTTAAAATGGAGGGTGAGTCACTCAGTTGGGGTTTGTAAAGCTAAACCCTAAACTTAGGTTGCAGATGGAGTCTGATTGGGTGTTACTCTTTAAGCTTATTTTGAAAGGTTTTGTACAAAACCAAACTGTGCTGAAACAACCATGTGTTCTCCAGGGGTGGAGCAGGATATTTGAGTAGAGAAGCAATAGATCCTGTATATTTCAACAAGAGCTTTTGGCATATACTGGTGCAGTCTACATAACTTAGTTAAGGAGGTGTGTCATAGGCTGAAGCTTCTGTAAGTTGTTTGGAAAACTGTAGTATGAATATTTCACTGTGAAATTGTAGGAAATTTCAGGTTTCATATGCATTTTCTTGAGGCTAGTACTGGACACTACTTTTCCTGAATTATTGACAGATAGAATAGAAAGTAAATGTACACACTTTGCATAAAAAGGCAAATACAGAAATACCAAACAATACAAATATATGATGAGGAGTACAGCGCAGTTAGCAGGAAAGGAGGTAGTGCTTGCACTGAGCAGTAAAACATTCAAACCTGCAGTGTGTTGTTGAGGGGAACAGAGAAACTGACACTGTTCTGGGGTGTGTTCATAGGAGTGCCTGTGTCCAAACACTAGTGAAATACAGTGGCTGCGTTCAACAATGTTAGAACCTCACATGGAACGCTGTACTTAAAGAAGTATATTAACTGTTACAAGGACTAAAAAGTAATGGTTCTAGCAATTTGGACCGAAAGTGCAGAGAGGAAGAACTGGAGCTGTGTAACAGGAAAGTGAGAGAGAAATGGAATTGGCAATATTGTTATAAAGCTTTGAATTAAAGGGTTTTTAGGAAGCTGGAGAGTATTCGGATAGGTGTGGTCAGATGCTGGGGATAGGTTCCTCAGGGAGATTGTATAAGGACTTTCATGAGTTTGAGAGCCACTTAATGGTGTTACCCAGTAGATACTGGCTCCTACCTTCTGGAGAACTAAAAGCTCAGGAGACAGAAACTACCATGCAGGATATGGCAGCAACTGCTCCTCTTCAGTGTGAGGTATCTCTTTGCTAGGGAGAATCTCACATTTCCTGCAAAATTTTTAATCAAATTAACATCTAATTTGGAAGGGAAGAATACAGTTTGTTGCACAGCCTTTGGGCTGAAGAATTCTCATTTCCTATAAAACACAGAAAATGAGGTGAAATTAGGATGATTTTAATGAGAATAGAGTTAGTGTTTGTAGAGGTGAAATAGACATATTTGGATAAGCATGTTTTCTTCTTAATATAACATTATTTAGGTATGTAACAAAACAATGAAGATTGACATTTTCTCATTGAAAAGTTTTTTATTTCCAATTTGGTTTGGCTATAGTGCTCTCAAGTCTTACCCATTTTGGTACTTGAGTACCAAAAGGTACTTGAGTACTTGAGGGTCCCACTCATGCTTTATCAATCCCTATCTTAGGGATGATGAGACTGGAGTGTTGTGGAATTTCAGTAATACTGTTTTAATAGTTCTGGTAAAGTTCACATTGTAATGGTGTGAGATGCCTTTCTTCCATTGGAACTAAACAAAAGACTGCTTTCGTGTAGTTTGATGCTGTAAAGAGAGGAGAAGGAGGAGCTGAGTGAAACCCAGCTCCCACTGTGACACTGCCTAGAGAGGCTTTGCAACCCAAGCCCTTTCCCTTTTTGCAAGGTGAAGGAGCAATCTAGTCTTGTGTTGGAATTATGACGCTTTAGGGGTTATACACTGATACCAATTGCTTATGCTGTGATTAAGTTTGTCATATCTGATCAGGAAAAGAATATAACCCTTTCTCTCCAATTTCTCTTATGACTTCATTATTACTTGCATGCCAGCTATGGTGCATGCTTCCATCAGTAGGTTTATAAGACTTGTTGACAGAAGCCATTCCATGTAGAGCAAGTCTGAACTTAATGTAATAAATAAATGTAGTAGCCTTAATGACTACAGTGTTAGAAGAAGTACTTAGTACTGAGGCATGCTAGAATCAAAATCGTAACATTTTAAGGCAAGTAAAGAAAGCAGCATTAGGGAGTGCGAGGTGAATATAGACTCTACCCAGAAGGGGGTTGAGCAAGCTGTGAAGTTTTATGTCCTACATGTTGAAGCTCCTGAAAGATCCACTCCCTTTCCAGGCAGGATTGTTTCTGTAAGACTTAGGTGGTATAATTTGTACTTTTTATAGCCAATGAAGTTATTATAGAAATCTCTTCTTCAAAAAAAGAAGCCTATGGGTTTTCCACAGTATTTGATACTGCCTCCATTTTGGTCAGATGAAGAGCCAGCTGTCAGACACATCCTTGTATCCAGCAGTGCCAAATCCTACTTGCTTTGGGCAGCAATACTGCTCTTTGCTACTGCTGGTGCAGGGAGAGTGTCTCTGGATTATCTGGCTATGCAACTTGGGAGACCAGGTTCATTTGCAGAACCAGAGGCATCTGAAACTTTCTGCTGGCTTTTTGGTGGTGTATGCTGACTTCGCAACCTTTTTAAGTGGAAAGAGGAAGACAGCAGCTTGCCTACTATCCTCTGTTTCTTTGCTGGATGTGATGAGGCTGAGTGTGCTGGACAGTGTGTGCCAACACTGGAGACAACAGCCTGCCCTGCTTTTCTTCCTCCCATTGCCCCACTGTTGCCAAACTAGGTTGTGTTGCATGGTTCACTGGACTTGGGGCTGTGCTTGAGTTGCTCAGGGACCACAGGGCTGACTGCTGTGGACCTGGGCAGCTTGGTTTCTTTTTTCAGGCTTTCTTCTAGGCTGTGTTTGATGGTAGCCTCCTTGAATAGGTCCCCTACAGTGTCAGTGCTTTGGGAATGATTTCACTGAAGGGTTTTGGTTGAATGGCTTAAAAAATTTTGCAGAATAAGTATGTCCAAATTAGTTAGCAAAGGTAGTTTGAAATGTTGCCACTTTTCTGAGGTAAGGAACTGTAGGAAAGTATTGTGAGAAGGGATGATGCAAAACACCTGGTTGTGTTATGCCTCTTCTGGGCATCACTCTTACAGTGTGGTGTGCTCTTTGGCTTTCTGGTGAAAAACAAATTACAACTTTGTGATTGTGTGCAACAGCAGGCTCCTTCTCTAGACCCTGAAAGGTCACCATCTGCTTTCCCAATTGCTTTTTCGTGATCTTTTGTTTTCTGTTTGTTTGTTTGTTTTAATTGTTTTTTATTTTTCTTTCCATTATTTTCTCAATAAACTAAGTTTTCTGTTGGAGGTGGTTTTGCTTTTCCTTTTTCTCCTTTGGATTTGGAAATAGGGAATTTGTGCTTTCAGCTTCTGGTTTTGTCTTTCCAGCCATCTCTGAAAACTATTGGTTCATGAATTTGAACTTGATCTTTTGCTGTCCCAAGCATTGGGTTTGGAAGCATTTCTGTCTTTTTGTAAGGAGGAGAAGTTCCATGTAAGGTAGATAATGGGAAGAGTTGCCAGTATTCAAGCTCTGTTGAGGTTAACAGAGAATAAATTATGCAGAGTTAAAAATAACTTCAGCGCCATTTGTGATTTCTTATGTGGTATTCCTATAAGGCAAATCTGTATTACTAGAATAACTTGTCTGTACAGGATCAAGGCATCTATGGCTTTGTGTTTAGAGAAAGGGTCTCTAGATACTATAGATCTAGATCTCTGCAGCCCTTTATTTTTTTTTTCCTCTGGGAAAAAAGACCCCAGCACTTACTGCTGATCCATCTTTTTCCTAAATCTTCAAGCGAGTAGTAGTTTTGTTTTAAAAATGAAATTCATCTAGTTAATGACTCCTGCTTTAGTTTGAGTGTGATTATTGCTTTTCTATGGCATTTGGATTTTGCTTTAAAACTACACAGAACCTTTTTAGTTTATTTTCAGTGTATAAAATGTTTTCAAATTTTTATTTTTTTTTTCTGTTTATGGAACAATAGGTCTTGTAAGAAGGTTGGAAGATAACAATATATTTTACTAATAAGGTTTTATCAGTCTACTAATTTACAGGAAATGGTCACTGGTCAAAATTTGCTTACCTGAGCAGACAAAAAATTAATGGGCAAAAGTACAATGTGTAGGTACATTGCTATTTTCAGTGTGCTTAAGGTTCTTTGAGGAGAACCTTATTCTAAGAAAATGAGATTAGGTCTGAAAATGTAAGATTCTGGGTTTTAAAGTATTTAGGTAGCAGATTCAACAATGAGGTGTTGAAGGAACTGGCTTTGAAGTCTATTAATGTGTTCCCTACCTTTTTCAGTTTTTATTAAAAAGTGACAAGGAATGTTGATGCATTTGAGTGGTCAAGAGAAATTTTTAAAAGTCTACATGTACTTTAAAAATTTTTGCAAATACTTTTCTGTAAGATTTGTAAACACAGTGTTCCCAAAAGTGATAGTCTTCCCAAATTTGAACATTTCTAATTTATAAAGTGTTCTAGCATTTTTAGTTTTTGTTGGATGGGGTTTTACTACATTCAGTGCATTGAAACATAGTGCAATAGTTGTTACACTTCAGTATCATTTACTGCAGTCAGTAATCATAACGAAAGTTAGTCACAGTTCTGTGATTGTAAATTTGCAGCAGCTTTACCGCACAGAGAGTGGTTGAGTTCTGCATTTTGGAATATGAATAAGAAACACGTTTTATTTATCCCCTTAAAAAAATCCTTCATATTAACAGTCTGATTTATACATAAACATTCTTTGGATTCCCTAGTGTTCCTTCAGCTGAAATGGCAAAGGCTAAAAAGATCTACGAAGAACCTTCTTGGTCTTGCTTATACAGAAATGTATATTGTTAATAATGATATGAAATACTTTAAGATAGCACTGCATTTAATTCAGTAAAACCATCTTTGAAGATGAAAGGTTCAATTTCAGGACTGTTTTTTATTTTAGCATCAACAAGTAGAATTTCAGTGGCTGTGTTTTTTATTGCAAGTCTCAAACTGTGGTACTATGCAGGGTAGCCAGTTTTGATATTTATGGCCTAAACATAGAGTAGGAAGGAGATGACGTTTCTAAATTGGGTATTATGCCATTTTAAATGTAAAATTTGCTACGTTCTTGTGAATTAGGGTGGAATTTGGTGGACTGGACTCTGGGGGTTAGTAAAAGCTGACAAATTACTGGGAAAAAAAAGTGAATATGATAAAGCATGAAGTTAAAACCAGATGAGTTAGCTTTGGGGTTTTGCCAAATTGCATTTGAAAGTAGCATGGTCACGTTCCCAGGAACTTGTCATGACATGCTTAGGATTCATTAAGCTAAGATGAGCAGAAGAGTCAAAACCTCAAGAATAGCTTGCTTTTGTGATTACTGTGTTTTACATTTTGGCAATATGTGTTTGATTTTAATGATACACTCTGGAAAGTCCCAGGAGTGATTTTAAAGAATTTTTCCTTTCTGTTGTCATGTATTGTTTGTTATGCTCAGTTGGCACAGGTTAGTTTCTTGTTCCTCAGGGTAATTTATCAGTGTGTTCCTTTTGCATCCAAGATTGTCTCCAGATTGTTTTGGCTTTCTTAGAGCAAGGCTGGGTAGGTAGTTTACCATTAGGGACTGTGGCTTTCAGCAGTAGTTTCTAAAAATTATTTTTGTGGCAGTTGGTTTCTCCTCAGTCTCTCATGCAGTGCTTGAGCTGAGACCAGAGAATCCTGTGGTGTGGAATTGCAGTTCCCTGTGCAGGTGAGAGCTATGCAGCAAAGATATGTGCATACTGGTAACCAGGAGTTTGAAAAGTTGTAGTTCCAGATATCCTTGGTATCAGGATGAAAAAACTTGCCATGACTGACTTAGTTGCTGTGATAAGGAAGGCAGATGAGTGTTCTTGTTCATGAATTTATATATTCTGAACCAGGCAGTAGGATCCCTTCTTAAAGCCAGTAGTGCTTGACACACATGCAGGTACCAGGGTAGGAGGAATACAGACTAGTAGAGCTTGAGAGCCCCATGGGATGTGATTCAGCTTATTTAAATTTGGACTAGATCTGATACTTCATGAAGCAGTACTAGACAGACTTGTTTTGAAAAACTGGATCCACAGATGAAAAGTCATTCATTTATTGAGAGTGATCTTCAGCTTTGTTCTGTCTGAAGCATTAAAATGAGCATTTGCCTTGTAAAAGAAACCTTCTTTGGTTGAGTACTTCTCTATCCATGTTCTCTCTCATTTCCAATCTAGCATTTTTTATACCAAGGAATTTTACAGAAGCCTGTTATCCAAGAGTGTATGTTTTGCTTCCTTTAAAAGTTGGTACTTTAGAACACGTCTTAGAACGGAGGGATGCTTTTGTAAGAACGTTTTCAGATGTAGATTTTTGTTTGTATTAAATCTTTTGTTGATTTGAACAGGAATGAGAAAGTTGTATTTCAGAGCCCCTGATTCAGAGATATGTTTGTCCCTATGAACATGTATTGGAAGAGGGAGCAAACTGTAAAGTTCTACTTTATGTTAAAGTGCAAGGCCACTTATAAAATTTAGTAATGTTTTTGTAAAGGGATTGGAAAATTGCTGTAGAGAACCACATGCATACTTTGCTCTTGATGAGAAGAAATTCAGAAACATCAATACAGAGTAGAAGATCAGATAAGTATTAAAAGTCACAAAGCTCCCAGAGGGGCTCCTGTCTTTCTCCTAACTAGGCTAAGTCACAGCTTTTCTTCCTTGTTTGTTGGATCACTATAAATAATTGATATTTGAAATAATTTTTCCTCTGAAATTTACCAACATTTTAAGAAAGAAGGCTGTTAAACTGGAAAACAATAACAAAAGGAGAAAATTAGAACTAACCAAGGGTGCACTTTCTAGAAAACAAAAAATTCTTCATTTCAGTCTTTTGTCAATTAATCTGACTATAGACTTCACAGGAATCCCAGAGAAATGAATACACAAAGGATTCAGAGAATACTTTCAGAGTGCACAAAGCCATAGTATAGAGGAAGTCTTCATGGAATTAATTTTTCATGAATAACCTGAAATGTAGAAACTTTTTAAAAGACAGTAAAAATGTAAGTCCTTTTTAAAAGAAAATTTATAGCTCCTTAATTTTATCTGCTTAACTAGGGCTATGCATGCCCAAAGTAGCTATCTAAGCATTTAATCTAAAGTTTAGCAAATTTATCTTTATTAACAAAAAAAGGCTCTTCAGATCATGCATCTTTTCTCTGTATGCTCTTCATGGCTTGCTGACAGATTGCTTTCCTTTAGTGTTTTTGAATAATTACTTAACAGGCATTGGTCAATATTTTGTTCTTTTCAATTGAAAATTTAGACTGGGGGTTAATGTTTGGTGTTATGTGAGAAGCATACAGGGTGACAATAGTTAAGATCTTCCAGCACCCGTGGATTTATTAGGGCTTTGTTGTCATTTTTTCCCAGTGAAAAGGCAGTTGAGCAAATAAACCAGGTGCTGGGTGCCGGCTGACACCCTGTGCTGGAGAAATGGAGTGATGCATGTGGTTGCTCCCCTCATCTGTGCTCTTGCTCCTGTCCCAGACGTTTCTGTACTTGCTGTAGGGATGGTTGGACAGGGTATTGTAGCAAATCCTGTGTGAAATTCAGTGTAACCTACCAGAAGTAAATCGGTGGTACTTCAGTTGCTACTTGTGTTTGCAGCTTGTCAGCAGCAGCCCTTGTGGAGCCGGCATGATGGAAAAACTTAGGATAGCAACTTCATTGGTCACCCTAGTTCAATTTTACCATCACAGACAATCTTGCTTAATAGTGTTTTCCATCATACAAAAATTCATCCTTTTGATAAAGTGAATGTGGACAACAGAGTCCTTGCCTTGATCTTCTGATACAGTTTCTTGGCTGTTAAGATACTGTAAATGGAGGCTGTGGCTATTACATTGTCCCACCTGCTATGGCATAGTGTAACCATGGCTGTAACCGCACAGCTGGGCCAAGAACACAGCTGGCTGAAAACTTAAGGAGCCAGCCCGGAGCAGGACTGTGACAGTAGACTTCACTGCTGTGAAACTATGCCTTGTGAAAATTGTGCTCTGTGATGATTCCCACTGTAGTAAATCTTCCATTATGAAACACAAAATCTTTGTATTGAAAGCCTTAGTATAAAAATTATATTCTTAATGTAAGAATTGTCCACTAAATGTATAGAAGGTTTCCCTCTGTCACCTCAAAATCCAAAAAGCTTGCTTATCATTAAAATTTTGTAGTTGCAGCCTGTAGTAGATGGTGGTTATGTGTTTGTATTCCTCCTTCCCTGTAACTGATTTATTGTCACTTTTAAACTAATTTTAAAGTATCCTAAATAACCTTATTCTCAAAAAATGTTTTGAGAGTTAAGTGAATGGCATTCTACCAGCTATCTGTAGCATATCTGGTTTTCCTTGTTCTACTTTTAAAGCTTTTGTTAGGTGTTTAATTTATTGAATCATCTAGACTTTTCTTTGCAGTTGCGTAAAATAATTCATGTTAGTACTTTTGAAGTAGTAGATCCTCCTTTCCGGCAATCTCCAGTATTGGAAGCAGTTGGTTTGTGTGCATTACAATTTGTTAGATAGCTGTCTAAGTTCAGATTCTTTTTAAAAAATGATGTGTTTGTGACTGTTTCTTTTTCTGCATTTCAATTAGATGTGGGTGATATAGTCTTGTCAAGGTTTTTTTTTTTATTAATCAGCAAAAAGCTTTTGATGTGTGATATATATCCAGTCACTATGTGAAATAGATGTTTTTGGCTCTTTTATGCTACCTGTATACGTTAATAACATTGCCATTTCTGAACTAGTTTGAAGATAAATTCTGGTCAGAGCTAGGAAAACATACTTTTTTGTGTGTGGCTAGGTTTGGGGAGTTACAGATTGTGCACTGTGCTTGCTCTATAGGCTGTTCATTTGTGCTGCCTCTGGGAACATTATTCTTCATAGCAAATAAGCATTTGGGTAAGTTCCCTTTTAAAAAGCAGGGAAGGGTTAACAAAAGCTGCAAGGAATATATTTAACAGAAAAAACTTATGACACCACAGAGATACATAAACAATTTTTTAAATAATGACAGTATTGAAGGAGATCAAACACAAAGAATACTTCAATATTTGTAAACGCTTTCGACATTCGCAGTTTTTGAGAGCTAGTTAGTGTACACTTCAGTCACTTAAAGAGAGCTGCAGTGTCTGGGTGGTATTTTGTTTAAATTAAGAATAACTATAAACTTATGCAACATGTAGCTGCCTCCAGTTATCCGGTATATAGGTCCATGATGAAATGTATCACCCTCCATATTCTTGCCAGCCTGATGCTAAGAGAAAGACATATTCATGACTTTACTGTATTCATTTAGATTTTGAAAATATTGTAAAGAAATTAGTTTTTATCTTTCCTGACTAAGATTTATATCTGGAACATTTTTTTTTTTTAATCTTCTAAGATTCTGCTTCAAAATTTTGGAGGCCAGGGAGGGCAGGAAAGGGATTGTATCACTCAAGAAGCAAGAACTTCTTTCAGGACTTGGCTGACTCTGAGTATACTTCAAAGAATTTGGCATCAGATCGTGGTGTAGTGATTTAAATCTTCTGCTTTCTCCATCTGCAATACTGGTAAAATATGTTGAGACGAAAATTCATTTGAGTGTTTTGCTATTGCTAGTTTAGATGAAAGTGAAGTAATGCTGCTGGTCAGGATAACTTGGATAACTTCTGAATTTTGTGAAATCAGAACTAGGAACTCTTGAGTAAAGTGTATACATTAGCTGAAGATTGAGATGTCACAATTTCGGTTAAAGTACTCTTCTTTTTTTAATGGGAATGAGACCAGAATAATGGAAAGCAGTGCCCTGTTGGTTGTTTTACCAGGCTGTTGAGGCACTAAATGTTGCTGTTCTGTTTTGGAACTCTGTATACAGCTGCTGTCTCAGAAACTGTGAGGAAGGTATGAGATGGAGGGGGCCATCCCATGTCTGGGGCTTGGGCCAGGTCTCAGCAACATTTGCAGTCTGAGGTTAGACTGCCAATTTGAGATAGCTCTGTTTTAAAATGTTGTGGCGTAAAGTCTGTCCATTCCAAGAAGAATTGCTTTTAATTTAAAACTGGTGTGTTATTTCAGTTTCTGATATTTGAACAAAGTTTACAGCATGAAGCCAGATTTTTGCAATATGGAAATCTGACTAAAGTCCGTGTGCATAGAGAGGGTGCATAGCTTGTCTGATTCAATTTTTGATAGCTTTAATGGACAACAGAGTGATTGGAGAGGTTGAAATTAAACACGTGCAAGATTAATACAGTGGAAAGACACGATAGGTGCGTTTACCACTTCCTTAATTCTACTTGTTGATTGCATTTGTGATAGTGTTGTAGGGAGCTCAGTCTATGTATGATTTATCTTTTCCACTGTGGAGTAGTATCAAATAATAAAAGTTATGAGGAATTGCGGTTCAGAAATGTAAAGTCTTAAATAATTCCGGTACTTTTCCATTATCTTTTTTAAAAGATCAGCAAATTCTTTTTAAGACTGGTTTGGCCTTGTACCTCAGATATGATGTGAAAACATTCAAAGTTGTTTTGTCATGCTTTATTTTATGTCTGAACCTGGTGTAGCTGTAATCACAACATGGCCTGGCTGTGTAATCAGAAGGTTACAAGAAACAGGCCCTGGAATATTTAGGAAGCATCTGAAGAGTTTCATTTAATAAAAAGCACAGTAAATAAATAACCAGAGGGTAAAAGTTTGTAATTTTGACTTGGATTTTTTCATTTGCCCTGAAGAGTCACAGACTCGTACATATGTTTTAGGAGGACACTCCAAAAACCCATAATGAATTTAACTTCAACATGTCTGTGCTCCTGGGAAGTGTTTCTGCTTTTGCAGACCATAACATTAGTCTGGAGAAGGAGAGTCACTGAGAGGCAAGTATGCTGCCAGGAGGTTGTGGCAGCTCATAAATACTTCTTTTCCTTCAAGTATTCAGTATATTAAACATACTTAATGTTTTGAATTTTCCAGTTGTATTTTAACGTAAGACAAGATGTTTGATGTGCTGTGTGTGCAGAATAAATTTTTTGGCCACAAATATTCTCAGCTATTTCTATTTTTAAAATACCTCCAGGAGGTAAAAAAAAAAAAGCCCAAGCCAAAGGGAGGCCTGTATTTCTTAAAATTCAACTTAAATTAAAAGTACTGTTATTACCTCTTTCTTGAGGTGCTTCAAAGAAATGGTTAGCAGCTTACATTAAATACTGTATGTATGAATGTACTGATAGAAGATAAAAAGTAGCGGCTCTCTTATTCAGTTAAGATTTATCTACCTTGTGCTCCCTGTACAAAAAGCCCTCCCACACCCAAAGCCACCAACAATACACCTTCCCCCACCCCTCACCTTGGCAGAAGCTGGAGTAGAAATGGGTCTGTAGTAGTACTGATTTATTTAATGCCAACAAACTCCATCAGAGTAATGAAAGAAAAAAATATTCTGTTCTTACTCTATTAATTATGCTGCACATCTCACTGTACATTGCTTAACTGCAGGAAATGCTCAGGAAACCAGGGCTTATTTAAAATACAGTATTTTAGATTAACCAAACATGAAAGTTTTGACTCTGTCCAGGAAGAAATAGGAAGGCAGTGCAGCTGTCATAAGAAGTTAGTGGAACTGGTTGGTGCTGTGCTAAAAAAAAAAAAGAAGATAACTTCAGTATTCCTGGAAAGAGGAACATTTTTGTGGAAATGTCCCAGCTGGAGCAATGGTTGCTCTTTTAGCTGAAGCACAGATGCAGAAATCTAGCCTCCTGGCTGAAAGTATCAGCTGAAAGCAAATAGAAGGGTCAAAGGAGCCCTGTTCTTTAATTTTTAATACTTTATTCTTCTCATACAATAAATAAGATTTGGCATGATGAAAACACCTAAATCGTGTGATTATGCACCAATATTGAATTAACACTTCAGAGTTTGTTTTTTCCATTTGGTTTACAAGTTTCATCCACATGTCTGATGCATAGTGCAAAAGTTTTTAAACAGTAAATTAACCAACAGAAAACAGTGTCCAGTGAACAGATGCAGAATACTTAATAGATATTGTGACACTCATCGTCTATTAAGACTTAATATTTTGTAGGAATACAGATCTAGAAAGCTTATTAATGGGCATTTTTGGTTTCAACTGATTTGGGTGTGTAGGAAGTGTTAAATATTGCTTGAACTGTATGTAAGGTAGTGACTATAGAGATAGCTGGAGGCACTTTGCAGATGAAACTCTGTCAGCTTGACTTAGGTGTCCTGTAAGGGACTACAGCAAGGTTAAGAGAAATGGGAAAAAACCACTTTTGCAGCAATAGAGCAGGCATGTGGTAATGGTAGTGTGGTAAAATACTTGCTCACTGACAAGCATATCAACCCTGTCCTTGTAACCATCTTCCCTTGCCTGTGAGGCACAGCTGACCTTCATATTTCCAGCTCATCCACTCCCATCCCTGTGCTACCACCTCCTGCCCTGACAGTGTCCTTGATGCAGGCCATTTTCACTTTTGATCCCTTGAAGGGATACAGCCTCCCTAAAATCTGAGAGTGTTGTTTCCTCTTTCCTCGCCACTAGCTTTCCTTGTAAAAATTTCTGATTTAGCAGATTCTGATTTCAGCGTAAATGTTTGCGTGTTAATCCACCAGGGGTTTTCTTTTGTTTTGATAGCTTCTTAGCGGATTCATCAACATAAAAGGTTTTTGAGCTGCTCCTTATAGTGGAACCTTTGTATCATTTCTTTGATACTGGAAGCAGTTACCTCTGCTTCAGAAGTCAGACTATAGTGCTGGCTTGGAGTAGATGAAGGTCTGGTTTGTTTTCCAGTTTAAGCTGTGTTGATCCATTTGTGCATAGTCTGAGTTGTCTGTTGTTTGTGGAAAATATTTTTGAGCAGCTGTGAACGATACCAAACATCTTAGGTGGCAAAGTGTGTCATGCTGATATCCAAGCTGTAGCAGTTGATAGAGAAAAAATACTTCAGCACTGCAGCTCTCTTAACTGTGAAGCTGGAGTCCAAAGTACTTAATCTTACTTAGTTAACTTGTTATAATGGCTATTAAAAAGTCTTTTTTTTTTTAATACGTGATGACTGTTACATACCAGTGATGAGGAAAAAAGTCTTAAAAGTGTTTTTCTTCTCCCAGAACTGTTCTGAGCTTTTTATCAGAAGTCGTACTGTATTTCTTTGTATTTTTGAACATATTTGACCTGTCTGGGGATTCAGTGAGTTAAGATGCTAGAATTCCAAACTTGGCTTATGGCCTGTCTGATTATCACTTAACCTGCTTAGCTCCCTTCACAGCAGTGCATTTATGTCCTTTAAGAATCTTTGCTCTGCTACGTGCCCCTACACATGTCACAAAACATGTATTGAACAACTGCCCTGTTTCAGTGCATTCTAGCAGAGGGGGAGTACTTACCTGAAGAGAGGACCACTACTCTGAGGTCAGATGGTATATCCTTGTTAAAATCCCATTTTCTGTTGCCAGTACAAGATGGAACAAAGTTTTTGAGACACAAGCTTCTTACTCCCTCTATATTCTTTGCCTCATCTGGCATCCCTCTGAATTTTCAGCTGAAGTTACTTATAACCAGTTCTATGACTTACTTCATACAGAAAGGAGTTTTTAGAGTAGGAAGTGCAAACTTCTTTGAACTATTGGCTTTGGTCACAATTTCCTTTTTTGCTTCCATGAGAAATTTATAGAATCTGTCACATTTGTAAGTAATTCAGAACAATGTGCGTGTGCCTAGTGTAATTTTACTTTATGGGTTGATTTCTCTAGTTACCTTACCCTTTCAGCTTTCAGACTGCACATGCATCATGTGAGTTTGGCCATATGCACAGTTGTCTGCAACAGAATTTTGCTGAACACAGAAGTTGCATGTTTATCAGTTTGCTCTGAGGATCACAGTGTTTTAAGAAAATGCCACATTCCAACTTCTTTCTCTGGGGCCTGGAGGAAATGGTAGGATTTTGTTGTATCTGAAGAACTTAATATATTAGGGATTTTCTGATCTTCTAAAGCTGGGCTTTAGATGATTGTATATGCTCTATTAAGGAGGTCTCCAGAGGGTATCTGAGTAGATCTAGAATTTCTAATTGGGTGAATTGTCTTTTCATTTCTTTTTTAAAAGAATGTGCCACAAAGCAACAAAAAAGGCAAGTCCGGGTATGAAACTGGAAATAAAATTCAAATAGATGAACTTACTGAATAAGAGGTTATCTTATTCTGATTTGTTACAAAAGGAAAATTACTGAAAAAGAACTAAACTTCTTGTGTCAACAGTGAAATACTTAGAAGCACTAATGCAGCTCATATGGCAAACTGCAATATTTTTCAATTACAAAATCAATTTTTAGTTTAAACTGCAAGTAGTTTTCAACCACTGTGTTTCTGAATTACATAATGGGATGAGTCAAAGGTTATCAAGCAAAAGAAGGTAGGAAGGTGCCATTCTGATACCTGCCAATGTCAGTTTTTTATTATGGCTGAGATGTAGTGGTTGAGAGGGACTCACGAAATAAATTTCTGAGGAGCCAGGAGAAGTGTCACTGCAGTAATAAGTTTATTATGAGGGTATTTGATGACATTTCATTATCTTTCTGAAATGGAATTTTGATGTTTTCTGCTTATTTATTTACAGACTTCACAGCTGAATTTCTCCTAAGATTCACCCATTCCTACATTAACCAAGTACCAGTTTTTATAGGACAGGTTTATTTTTATAATAATATCAGACAAGTAGTCATTGTTCCCAATGGTCAAGGCCATGGTTTAAGGAATATTGTCAAGAAAATACAGCTGTGTATTTTACAGTGTGTTACCCACACACATGCTGTATTACACACAGTGTGTGTGTGTGGGTGTGCAGATGTGTGCAGTAGTCAGGACTTGTGATTTCATTGCCATGTTTGCAGAGGAGACACATTCCTCCTTCTCAGGTCATATCATTGACTAAGGTGGAATGCATGTGGCATCATCCTGATTTCTCCCCAAACTGCTCTAGATGGAGTGCGAGTTTGTTTGCCCTTGTCACTTCTGCAAATCTGTTGCTGACTTTCTTGTATTTGAAAATACAAGAAAGGCAGCAACAGATTTGCAGAAGTGTATGTGTTTGTATGTGTTTGGATTTCATTTGAATGGTGTATCAGAAGATTATTTTCCCTATGAGTATAACTCATTGATCAAACCCATAAAAGGCATCCAGCTTAAAGAGAAGTCATATCCCAAACTACTGTTGGTTGCTAATATATTTCAAGTGTTGTGTCTGTACCAGGAGGAGAACCTGCAAGACTTTTTCCCAGGATGGACATGGTGTCAACCATGTTACAAGACAAAATGGAGTTTCTTATACTCAAAATTTTCCAGTTCAGCTTTAGTAATTTCAATGTTGATTTATTCTTATTCCTATTCCTCCTGTGCTATTTCAGGAGTGTTTTAAAATGTTTATTTTGTAAGAGTTAAAGATGATTAACAACAGTTAGCATGTTGATCTTATTCAGGAGAATTTCTGTGGCTTCTTTGATGTTAGGGACTGCCATTTCTTGGATATAGTTTGTATGCAGCATAGATTCACAGTTTTAGTGTAGCTTTTGAAAGCATTATTATGCTTCATAGAATACTTGTAAAACTTCACCTTGTAGATGATTGCTCCTGAGAATATGAGTGGAGGGTAGTCTAAAATCATAACTGTATGTCCTTTATTTTTTTGATGCTCAAAATATTTGTTTGGAGTTCCTGCATTTAGGTTGCTGAGCATCTTGTCTGTCATAGTTACTTTTTGGGAGGAAAGACTATGCAGTGTTTTAAGGATATCATTTGTATCTACAACTACTCAGACTTGACCTGTGTAAGTCTGTAATTGCTTTTGTTTTCTACAGTGCTGTGTGAATTTGGAAAACAATCGATTTATCATGTGACAAGTACCTGGGGTTTATTCTAAAACCTATCCGACTTAAAAGTTTTTTGACAGATTTCTCTCTCATGTTGTGATTGTCTTTTAGTCTTCTATGTTAGAGATTGAAACTTGAAGACTGACATAACTTAAAAAAATATGAAGCCAGTTGTTAAAGATCACGGAATCATTAGGGTTGGAAGACGCTTTAGAAACCATCTAGACCAACCCCCTGCCAAGGCAGAGTCACACAGAAACAAAACATGAACAAAATACCTATTATACTGTTGTATTTTTACAATGGGTAAGAATACAATGTCTTTTAACTGTGCCAGTATTAAGCTAATCAAAGAAAAAAAAACCTTTTTAACACAAAGGGAAATACAGTGAAATACTCTGTTTGCCATGATGATGTTGTTTTGGTACTACAAAGTTGTTGTTTGTTATCATAGCATAATCATACAGTGTTCTGGTAGAGGTTCTTATTCACCTTGAAGAAGTGGACAAACTGCGATTATGAAATGAGAAAACAAAGGATCTCAGCTTCTGGTTTTGTTTAGTCTTTTTTGTAGAAAATGAAATCTATTTCTAGTGTACTTTTCATATATTTTTTTTAATAGCTTTAACTTATCGGTAAAGGTTTGAGATTTGAAAGATTTTTTGCATTTAGCAACTTGGTAATAAATATTCTATTGTATATCAGTTCCACTTCAGGTTAAATAGGAATTCTCTTTGGCGAGAAATAGGACCATAAACTGTAGTAATTTTTACTATAAATTTAATTTATGCTAGCAAACCAACTGATGGAATTCCAGATTCTGTATTTTGACTTAAATTGCACGATCATTTTGTGTTTCATGTGATTTTTGATAGACATTTTGAGAGTCTCTTATTTCTCACTAAAAGGCTCATTAAGGGTCACTTTTGTAGATCCTTCCCATGTGTAGGTATGTCATCTTCTGTGAAAACAGTGATTTGTGACAGACAAGAAATACAGTAAATTATTGTCTTTGTTTATTAATACCTAGGCAGCAACATCAGCAGCAATAGTAGATAATTGGGTAGAAGCTCTGTAACATCAAACTGAGATTACAACTTTTAATTGCTTCCATGTAATGATAGTGTGCCTGTTGACAAACACTGTAGTCACTGGAGAGGAAGGAAAGGGAAGATACTGCTAGAATTCCTAAAAGGGTTTATCTTTTTTTTTCCAACTTGTATTACTGTGTATAGTTTTAATCTCACAAAGATGATGAGTTTCGTCAGTTGTAATTCAATGTTGGTTTTTTTACTCTATGGAAAATTAAAAGTATTCATTCTCCTGTGAGATTTTATAGTATCATCTTAGTTTAGATTTGGCTATGTTAATGGCATGAGTGAGCACTCCTTAGGTACTGCCTATAGTAATATGGCAAAACAAAAAATATAATTAGTTTTCATTTTTTAATAATTTGCTTCAGGATGTTAAACTAACATCAATACACAATCATAGAACTGCTTTATAAGTAAATTTTTAGGATTTTCTTGCAGCTTAAGACAAAATTTTTAGTAGTTTTTCATAAAAATTCAGTTTCACTAAGATATTTCTCAGTTATTGGTGAGACATTTTTGTGTGCTGAATTATGCTATACTGCAGTATTCCTCCCAATTTAAAATATTTCTCTTTATATGTTCTTTAAAATAACTACTGATTGTTGTTTTGGGTTATTTTCTCAGTTGAAGTATAAAGGTCAATGACCACAGCAAACTGGTTATTAGATCCTTCAAGTTCATAAGATTTGTACAGTGCTTCTAGTTCTCCTGTTGTTAGGAAATGTTCCACAGAAGAATTTAAAAGTCTTACCAGGTTTCTGACTGCATTTTGCTTGATGAACATTAGCTTGAAGTTGTGAGTTCTAAACATAGAATCATAGAATGGCCTAGACTGGAAAGGGCCTTAAAGATTATCTGTTTCCAGACCCCTGCCATGGCAGAGATACTTTCCATTAGACCAGGTTGCTCACAGCCCCATCCAGCCTGAAAACTGGGGATGGCGCATCTGCAACTTCTCTGGGCAGCCTGTGCCAGTGCCTCATTACCCTCACAGTAAGGAATTTCTTCCTAACATTAACCTAAACCTACTTGCTGTCAGTTTAAAATAATTTCCTTCTTGTCCTGTCAGTACATGATCCATATTTTGTGTAGGCTCCCTTCAGGTACTGGAAGGCCACAATTAAAGTACCCTCAAAAATTCTCTTTTCCAGGCTAAATAATCTCATTTCTCTCTGCCTTTCCTCACAGGAGAGGTGCTCCATCCCCTCAATCATCTTGGTGGCCCCTGTGGATTCATTCTATTAGGGTGATGTCCTTCCCATGCTGGGAACCCCAGAGGTGGATGTAGCTCTCCAGGTGAGGTCTCACCAGAGCAGAGCAGAGGGACAGAGTCCCCTCCCTCACCCTGCTGGCCACACTGCTTTGGATAGCCAAGATCCAGTTGGTGTTCTGGTCGTTGAGTGCACACTGCTGGCACATGTCCAGCCTCTCATTCACCAACACACCGAAGTCCTTTTGGCAGGGCTGGTCTCGATCTGTTCATCCCCCAGCCTCTGTTGATACCAAGGGTTGCCCTGAGCCAGGTGCAGCTCATGCTTTGAAAGAAGCACATGTGTTCACTTCATCAGAAGTGGACAATGTGGTTTGTGGCCATGTATTAGGTTAGTTCTCTTAACTCCATCCTAATATGTAGCTCCTTCCCTTTCTTTCCTCTGTCACCTTGAATATTTTCTAATAATATTTTGCATGGGACTACCAGTGGGAGTTGTAAGTACTTTTGCAACATTATGCTAAAGAATGAATTGACCTAAGTGCACCATTTTTACATTTTTAATGAATGGTTACATTGCTAGTGTGTCTTGTGCCACGGAGAACTGAGTTCCCGCAGTAGAAAAGAAAGAGTACTTAGAGGATTAGGAGAGGGGAAGCATGACATTAGTCTGAGAGACAAGAATTCTGTGTGTAATAAAATTGTCATGCAGTTGGCATACCACTTCTGTGAGATTGTGTTGGCGTGTGTATATGGATATATATGAAAGAGGAACTGAAATATAAGGGCTGATTTCTACCTCTCTTCACCTCACCAATTTAGACCCTGTACCTGAACGTCAAAAACCTCAGGTCACTGTTCATTTCCAAAGGGTTTAAGATCTATTTGTAAGGGCTTCATGAACTCTGCTGTATTTACTTTCATAGCTGATTGGGCAGCAATCTGTCAGTCTGTGTATGAGGTTTCTCAGTGGCTTCTTGTCCTAGGAAATAAGCAACTAAGTTTCATCTGCAGATCTGTCTGCATTTGGCACAGACCCAGTTATTCTCACACCTTCTTACAAAGAGTACCACAACAGTGTTTTTCCAGTATCTGTGCATATGCTTGTATTATGAGTGACTAATGAGCGTGTTAGTGAATCCTGGAATAAGTTAACATGGATTGGAAGGTGCCTGCTGCTAACCTGGCAACGGTATGACACTGTCATTGCATAAACCTGCTGTAATATAAAAGTCTGCATGGGGACAAGTGCTCTGATTCAGAAGTCTGCCAGTCACCGTCACCAGTGACTACTGGGGAGTAGGTAAATTGGCTGCTGGTTTTAGCTTCAGAATGAGCACAAAGTAAGCAACCTGGCTACAGCAGCTGCAGTTTAAGTCTCTAATCCCAGGTCCTGCTCTTTCTGTTACTGGTTTTTAGCAGCTTGCCTCGTGTTACTGTGCTGTTAGTTTTGTGACAGGGCTGGATAGTGGTGTGAATTGTACCACCACATTTCTCTGTTGTTGATCTGTGCTGTGGTTCACCCTAAGAACAGGAGACAGCTCTTTCTAGTGCAGTGGAATCATGTTAGGGGTGCCTAACGTGAATCCTTTAGGTGGTTGCCAGAATGCCTTCCACTGCCTGTACCACTTCCCTCAGTGGGAGTTTGGACAGCTTGAACACTGCATGCGACTGCTTCGCTTGGCAGCTTTGAGCAACACAAAATCACATACAAAAATGCTGTTGTGAGCAAGTGTCGGCAAAAAGTCTTCAAAGGTCTTCAGGGTACTTGGGTGCAGTGATACAGCTGGGTAGCAGACAGGAGCACTGCAGGCTCCTCAGCCTTCCCCTCTTCCCCTACAGCTGCAGCCTGCTGTGTTTTCTCTGGAGTTCATCAGCACAGTTCTGTTAGGTGTCATGTAGAAATATGGATTTCCAATAAAAAATGAATATTTATCTAATTATTAGAAGTTTTCTTCATTTTCTTTCTTTATAACCATGCCCTTGTCAGACTCCATATTAACATCACTGTACTTCATCAGTCTTCAGGGAATAGTCTTGATTAGTTTTTTGGGCCGCTGTCATTTATGATTTTCAGTATAGAAAATAATATTTTAGAAAGTTTGAATTTAGTGGGGAATTTAAAATATCTTTCAACTTTTCAGTAGAAAGACTACATTTGGACATACTTTCTTGGAGCAGCTATAGCCATATATTTTGAGAGGTCTGACCCACTGGCTTAGAGATCTTTACAGTACATACGTAGCCAGCCACGTGTAAACCTTTGAAGAAATAAGATCAAAATCTGCTGGGTCAAAGACAATAGTTTTTCCCCCTTATATAGCTCCTGTATTGTAGCTCAGGGTTTCTTATTACATTAGTACAGTACCACATATGCATCAGGGACTTGCTTTCTATCACAATTCAGTTGTTATTCTGATGATGTATCACAAGAGAAGGTTATGTGGCAAAAAAATAATCCTTTACTTATCCCAGGTAATGTTAAAGGAGTACCAAAGAATTCTTTGGAACTTGTGTAAAGCTGCTTTTCTGCTTCTCAAGAGCAGTAGTTGGGGGAGACTCCAGCTTCTCTTCTCTATTGCTGAAGATAGCTTTGCCAAAGCATTTCACTATCCTTTTTACTGCAGTTAAAGGCAACTGCTCATCTCTCTGCACTTTACTCAGGCAGAGCAAAGGACAAGATAATCCCCTTAGCCTGTTAAATGCTCCATCCCATCTGGTAGGTGATAATTGCATTGTAACGGGATTAACACAGTGGGATATGCTTACAGTGTAATGAAAGCTTCACTATAAGTGTGAAAGTCAGCTGATTGCATTCTAGCACGTGGGGACCTTATATTTGCACATGTTTTGTAAAAAACATAAAAGACAAGTTTAATCTGGGGAAGGTATATAGTACCTTTACATGCCATCCTTCACATATTTGTAACAGATTTTACATTTGTTCTGGAATATCAGTAGTCTGAATATCTGAAATCCTCTTGTAGGAGTAGTGCAGTAGACTCTTGTTTAGCCAAATGTTTTGAGATCATTCCGTGGAGTATAGCTGTATTAAATGCATCCCAGGTGTTGACTACTGTTAATCAAAAGTACTACGACTTTGAAACCATGGGGTTTAATTGTTACCAGTCTAGGAACAGCCATGTTATTTAAATACTGCTTGGAAATCTTCATCAGTAAAGGTGAAATTTGAATAAGCCATACTGTGAGGAATATCACAGTAATTTTGTGTCAGCAGGGATTTCTGTCAAGAGGATTTCTGGCTGAAAGTAACTCTTCTTGAAGCCAACCAAAATAAATATTTTGAAATTTCAGTTTCAAGCCTGAGCCTAAGGTAATGCAGACTGACTGTTTTTTTTGTAAAAAAAAAATCAGTTTGAAATCCTGTGTTTTTTAAGTTTATCTAATGCTATAGTGAAGATAGTAAATTTTAAGGTTCAGAGCATTTCATAAGCGAGCTTTACCTTAGCTTCCTTACCTTTCGAGATTATAAAGATCCTTGTGAAGATAAGTTCTGTAGGGCAGTAGCTCAGGGTTGATTATCACCCTGTTGGATTGCAGTCTCTCCAGTCTCCCCATATGGTACAAGAAACTGGGAAGTTGCTCTGTGCTGACCTGTATGTGCCACTAGGCTGGTTTGAACATTAACCTGGGTGGTTAAAGCAGGGCTTGGTTAGCGCACGCTGTACTGGGCCAGAGCTTCCTAGTCAGGTGATCAAATGAAAGGTAGAGAAGTACACACTGTGCAGAAGATGCTTTAGTGACATTGTGTGGCCTTGCTGCAGGATTGAATTTTATAATAAATTGAGGTTCTGTGACCAGCTGTGTGGCTGCTGTTTTCTCTGGCTTCCATTTCCTGACTTAGCAGCACTATGTGCATGCGCGATTCTGGGAGTAAGGGTGAAATAAAATCTAGTGGGTTTTTGTGGGCTGCCTGCAGTAACTTTGCCAATCTGTGATGAGGTTGTTGAGTGTGGTTAAGCTCATCTTCTCTTACTTATCATGGATCTGAGTGGGGTCAAGTTGAAAGCTGGTTTTCCAAGTTCTGGCGATGAGATATGGAAGATTTCACCGATCTTTCTTTTTTTCTTCTCTCTTTTATTTTTGTTATTTCTTTTAAGGTCACCGAGTTCTAAAGAATATTCTTAATTATTTCCTTTTAGGGTGAATGTTTACCTGAGGAGAGAAAAACTAGGGAAGTTTGCTCTTTTAGTTTTTGACATGTTGTAATTTTAAGTAAGCTTGAGTGTAAAATAAGCGTAACAACACTCTTCCAAAAAATGAAAATATGTCTCCTTTCCCCACCCCAGTTGTTTCTGGAATATGAGTTTGTCACATGAAAATCCCTCTTGAAAGCTCCATTATACTGGCAATATATGAAAAGTGTTTTTAAGAGGAATTTTCAGATATTTAGAAATGGGTTTTAACCATCCTTCTATAGATATATATTTAAAATATATACCAACTATGTAACAAACCAAATAATATATGGTGTATAATACATCTTCTTCTTATTTAGGTGACAAACAGCATGTTTGGTGCTTCAAGGAAGAAGTTTGTAGAGGGGGTTGATGGTGACTACCATGATGAGAACATGTACTACAGCCAATCATCGATGTTCCCACATCGGTCAGAAAAAGATGTAAGTTGAATAAGCCTATTTTTTCTCCTATCAGTACTGAGATAGTTTCAATATGTGAAATGTATGTGAGGAAGGTCTTCATTTAGCTTTAAGCTGTACATTTCCAGTGGCAGGTGCTTTAATTTCAGTGAATTTATTCATGTAAACTTCAGCCATATGCTTGCCAGTGTTGTTTTGTTTTGGTTTTTTTTTTTTCATCTTGAAGCATTGTGTTTGTAACTTAAATTGAGTTATTGATTACATCTTTGCTACTGTGCAGGGTCTTCAGGTTTTTTGTTGTGGTTTTGCGTTTTACATCTTCAGCCATTTTTAGTTTCTGATGAAAATGCTTTGTGCAATTTGTTTGCTGAAGTAATCTAAGTTACAGGTATTTCTCCTATTTGGAATGCCACACAGTTACAAAACTAGCAATTCCTAAACATTTTTTCCCCTTATTAATGATGAATTGTATGTTAGAACTGCACTGACATTACTGAAGCTCTGCTGCTTCTTACCAAAGATAAATATATTAGGCAGTAAAGTATGTCACTTTTACATGGAGTGGCATGAAGAAATACATGGAGGACTTGGAAGTGTGACTTGAAGTTCATTTCACCTGCAGGTCAGTAATATAATCTCATGGCAGGCTTGTATTTGATATGTGTAGGCAACACATTCTTCCTAATTAGAAAAAAACAACAATTCCATTCAAATTTTTAAAAAGGTGAAAATGCTTCAAGTCTGCTTCCACGACTGTCTAGAAATATGGTTAATAGCAGTTGTGAACATAGTCTTGATAGACCTTGGCCTGTGTCAACAGAAGCATTTCCTACAGACTCTTAGCTGAATTTTAATTTAGATTTTCAAAGAGGAGGAAATAGGTTTAGAGAGTAGAAGGCCTTTTCAGACAAAATGAAACAAAAAAAAAAGCATAAATGCAGCTTTCCAATTCAGTTTCATAAATTGATAAGAGCCAGCAAAGGATTAAAATTTAGTACAGTGTAAACAAAACTAAATGGGCTGCTCTTTTCTCTTTATATTGATTACACATGTACATGTACCACAGATGCAGATAGGCACAGTGGCATATTAATGATGTGGGATATGCATCCTTTCTGTGGTCACCGAGAGGTGCAGCTAGCACTCAAAAACAATAGAATTTCTCCAAAGTGATTTTGGTACATTAAATCCCTACTTTTAGATTTGATGCACTGAGGGTAAAATCATTATGGTGTAGTAAGAAAGATAGTGAGATAAATGCTATGCTGCACAGCATACACAGTGAAAGCTGATGACTTGGCACATTGTTGACACAGTGAATGAATGTTTTAGTTGCCTACTTTTTCTGTAGGTAGAGTTGCAGAAGTGGATCTTAGAATGGCACTTCAAGAGGAGGAAGGTGGGTGTTCCATACACCAGGAATGACAAATGACAGATCTTGAAGGCCTGTGGGAGAAGTGGCCATAATGGGGCATAGAAGCCTGTAGTTGGCAGAAGAGTGATGTCATTCCAACAGGAAATAAAAGAGTGGATTTGCAAAAGCTTTTTAAAATTTTATTTCTAAATTATTTTAAGGTTCCCTGAGTCCTGTAGCTTAACTGTTGACCATTACAACTTTCTGCGTTTATGCTTAGGAAATTTTAAACTGTTACATGCTATTCTGACTTTTTTTATAAGTTTATAAAAATAAATTTATGGCAGTAATATTGACTGTACACCTTTGATCACTCAGGTATAGCTAAATGCATACTGTGTATTACATGTTCCATTTGCTCTTTCACTTGGCTCACAGTAGATAAGGAGAGTTGAAAAGGTTGTTACATTCTCTTAGTATCCAACTTCTTGTGCAGCTTTGTAAACCTTTGCCTCTTGAAAATAACCATGTTTTCAAATAGTCTTTCAACTAGAAATCAGCTAAAACTGTTGTATATGAAAGTAAAATAAATATATTGACTCTGTATTGACAGGCTAAAATAAAATTGCTCAGAAGTTTTTCCAAGTAAGCTAATAAAGACTAATGTTCAAAACCTAGATCCAGTTTTATGAACACCTGGGGGGAAAATTCCAGCATTCTAGATCTTGAAGCACTTTGAATCTTTCTGTCTTCACATCTACTATGGGAATAAAATAAAGGCAGGAGAAATATCAGGGAAAGAAGCAAATTACTCTTATATTATCTAAACAAGGTGCAAATTTACTCCCGTTTGAGTTATTCCTCCTTTTTCATTTTCAGCTCCATTTATGTCTTTACTGAAAACAGATACAATTAATGTTTGCAGGCTTTTGCAACTGACCTATAAAAAATTACTGAAATGTAATTTTTTTCTCTCCAGTGTATGATATGTACATATGAATGCAGAGTCCTTCATTTATGCTTCATTTATTTTCTAGAGTTCTTCCAACTGAAATAGAATGGTTTTGGTGGAAGCTTCTGTGAATGGACTCCCTAAATTCTGTTTTTCAGCAAGGGCTAAAGCTTGTTTAATATTTGCCCTTATACTGGATATAGCTAGGTGTTTTAGTTTTCTTTTTGTTGAAGTTTTAGTGATTCGGATCATGAAAGTTGCTGCATTCCAAGGAACTGTTGCTGCTTGTGTGTATGTATACTCAAAGCTGGGGAGTATAGGAATGGGGGAACATAGGGAATGGTGAAATCCTCCTAAAATTTACAGTAAAGGCTATTACTGCAAGCATATTTGTATAAACTTCAAAACTTACTTCTCACTTTATTTTTACAGTAAAGTCAAGCTAAATCCTGTCCTAAATTTCAAATATTTTTGACATGGGGAAAGAACTAGCAGCAAATAATTTTGGACATGTTACTTTTATTTCAGCCTCAGTGTAGCTAAGAGATAAAAGTTTTCTTTTAATTTACCTATTCTTTCACTAGAGAAAGCAGTTGTAAATAAACAGGACTAATACGGTAGTTGAAATGGAAAAGTTGCCTGTTACTCACATGCACAAGTGCTTCCAAGATCATACAGATACTGATTGGATAAGTTATTTTAGGCCCACAATTATGGTTCCTTAGATGAGATTACATCTTGTTCAAGCCATCTTAGGGTTTGGTTTTTTTTTTACTGAATAAGTTGCTTTGACTTGAATCATCACATGCTTGCTGAGCTAAGTAGGGGAGAGAAACAGTATATGCATGAATGCTCTGTCTGTGAATCTTTCTGCACTTGGTCAGTGCATTATAAGCAGGTCAGTAATCCTTTGGGAAATAAATTAGGTGTTTTACAGTACTTACAGAACAAAGAACAGGTTAAGAAAATAGTGTAACTTTTTGCTGGCAACAGGTGGGATCCTTTTAATATAAATTGATAAGATGATGCACTGGGCACCCACAAAACAATTGCAGAGCTTACTTGTTGCTAATTTCACAAACTTAATTGAGCTGTCTGTGCACTCAGCAAAATAATTTTCAGGACATGGATACATGTATTTTTATTTGAATAAAGAGATAGTGGTAGAAATTGGTAACTCATGGTGCTCATGTATTTCTGAAACTACAGTTATTAAATGAACAAAACAAAAATGCAGATGAGCTTTGAGAAAAGATTGGACCAATTCAGTCTGAACTTCTTTGATTTCTCATGTATGAGAATGTAAGAAGGGCTCCACAAGGTTTGACCAGTCTAGACCAACCCAGTGAAAATGTGTACTTGAGAGTGTAAGATAAGGTCGTCTTCTGTTGTTTTGTAGCCATAAATCTGACAGTAGACACACACGCATTTTAATAAAGGTCTATCCAATTGGAAAACTTAGGAGATTTTTTCAATTAATATTTTTTTTCAAATCTTGGCCCAGACCTTCACTGTTCATTTTCTTTTCCAGTTGCTCAACAGATAGTAAAATGCTTGCAGTGAGGTAGTAGTAATACTTCTGCTTTGTGTTTTTAATTGTAGCAGGTGAGATTTAGCTTGAAGATTAGATTTGTCTCACTGCGTTTATGTAACTCCCTAGCACTAGGATGTCCCCAGATTCGGATATTGTGTACAGAAAAATGGGTTGTTGATTCTGGGAGCCTGCTTTCCAGAGGTTTCTTCCATCCTGAGCTGAAGCATGTCTGTGGTGGATGAAATTCAGGGGTCCCTCTGTCATGAGACAGTCGCACGAAGGCAGATGTCAGTGGTGCTGATACAACAAAGGGTGGTCAAAGGCCTTTTATTGTGATTCTATTAAACTGATTTATGGAACCTTTACTTTTACTGAGTTTTGAAATACTTGGCCTTATAAGGAGGTGGTACTTTTACAAGAGAGAAAACCCTGAAAATTTAGCTTGCCATTATGATTGAGATCCAGAATCCTGCTAAGTTTTGGAAACTAAGTGTGTAAGAGTTTAGTCAGTTTTCTGGACTACTTTGACTTTAAGGCTGCTGAAGCTCATTGATCCAGATGAATTGCTGACTTTTTAATACTATTATTTCAGGATTCTGAGGAAATCTATGGTATCGTGTTTCCTAAGGTATCTTTCTTGCCTTAGTCATAATTTTACTTCAGATGCTTCATATGGAGTTGTATGTGTTTAACAATTCCCATGAAACCCCCTTGTGTCAGGAGCAGTTGTAGCATTCACACTAATGCTGGTTGGCTGAGTAGAGATACTGTACGTTAACCTAACTTGTAAATGTCTGAATTGTTTTGATCCATTTGTGGAGGGAGAAAAAACCCTTAAGTTTATTTTGAGACAGAAGTAGATGAATGTCTTAATTATAAATGGCAAATGAATATTTTCACATACATTACTTTGCATGTAAACATCCTTGTAGATTTGGCTGAATAGTGAGGGTTTGCCCTGCTTCCTTTGTGAAACACGTGACTTAGGCTTTGCTCTTTGAAGTGTGAGTTACAAAGCAACAAGAGTTACTTTTCACCTTCCAGAAGAGTGATTAAACATTCCTTGCATATATTACTGAGTACACAATAATGTTAAAAAAAAAACCAGCCAAACAACGAACAAAAGGAAAAACCAAAAACAAACAAACAAAACCCCCTAATGGAAACAAACAAGCTTTAAATGTATGAAAATTGCAATGCAATTGATAGTGGCAAAAGTCGCAAAATAGTTGGAAGGATTGGCAGGGAATGAGATTAGTAACAATTGCAGGAGCTTTGTGTTTTAATGCAGTTCCCTTTCAGAGCCTATCATCATTCTGCCTATACTGTGCATTTTCTTAAGAAAGTTATACAGTATGCTGAAAGAACAAAAAGTTTCAAATACAAAATGTACCCTTTACTGTGTCACCTATGAATTTGTACATGAATGGATTTATCAAATAAGACAATACATCATAAACTAATTTTTCTTAGAGACAAAAGTGTGTTTTTATACTATTTCACACAGTGTGCAAATATGTGTGAAAAATATATATCCAAATGTAAGTTAGTTCACATCCCTTTACAATTTGGAATTATGTCACAAGGAAATTAATTTTACTGTTGATGACTGTAGTATAATTTTCATTATGATTCTGTTTGTATTTAGGCTTTTTATAGAATAATTGAATGACTGTGGTAGGTGTTCTGTACTTTCCTGTTTTTCATCTTAGCTTCATCTAGAAGCTTTATTTTACTGCATCTCCACTTCACAATGTATAATAATTTTTATATGTCAGCTCTAGCTTTTGAAGTGATGCCTTTAACTAGATTAATTCCATGCATAAAATCATGTGCATTTTCTAGAAGAGGAAGGTTATGGTTTCTTACCCAATAACTGAGTTCATTGAACATGCTGTTTTGTTATATTGATGGTTTATGAGCTCAGTGGTGGGCATTTTGGTTTTGTTTTTTTGTATGCAGCTGGTTATTTAATTCGCGTTAAATATTTGCTTTGTTGTCCTACTTCTCAATTGCTTTGGCATTTTTTATAGCATCTTTCAATGAGCTTTCAGTAGTCATTTGGCTCATTGATAAACTGTGCTATCAGACAATGTCTCTGCACAGGGAGAATTTGTTTTTACTTGGGTAGCCATGTTAACCTCACAGTAATAATGTCATTGTCATTCAAAAGCAACATCTTGCCTCTACGATCTTGAGATATTGCTGCCATCAGAAGTGTGGTCCTACCTCCTTGTGCTCTCCAAGTGCTGCTGGAGGCAGGAGATCACAACCAACCAGAAATATTATGAAATATGAAAGACTGAATAAAATTTCATTTATTTTACATTTATTTTTTCATTTCATTTTTAAATTTCATTTTACAGTATTGTATTTGAGTTTATATTTCATAAAATATTTACAATAGTAATAATTTTCACTGGCAGATAATAACCTGTATTTATATATGTGTACAAGGTTTTCATTGGTTTATGATACTGAGATTTGGAAATACTTCCTTGTAATATGGGACTGTTGAGTACTGTATTAGAAGGTGGCATAAAGAGGAAGACTAATAACACTACTAAAAAACTGCCAGAGTCTAGTATTTTTATCTGTTGTTAGTTGACTTGTTTTACTACTGATTTTTACATCAGTATAACGATAACACTTTCTTCTTTTGAGGCTGTGGGTCAGATGTTGTTGTTAAATAGTGCAGCACAGATGGCAGATACCAGAAATAAAGTAGTGTAAATACAAAATTATGCTGATGTTTGCATCTGTGAGAATCCCATAATTTATCAGGCCAGATACTTCTCACAGACTTGCTTATTCTAACACATTTTGCTTCTAGGAGTTGACTTTGTAGTGCTAAATCAATATATTTTTGCTTCATGTTTAAGAAGGTAGCTTTGGGCTGTAACTACGTACTGTAGCAGCCTTCACAGAATTGCTTTACCAAGTTTTCTCGGTGCCACCCTGCTGACATGTACTACCATGGCAGTGATGGTGGCAGGCAGCTGTCTCCAGGCTGAGCTGGGGCTTTGCTTAGGGGCAGCAGGATGCTGCAGGGCATGGAGAGGCAGGAGCCCATTCAGCCAGTGCTGCTGCAGGGCCTCCTCCCACCACCCCTCTGCTCCTGTGTTCTGCACCCTCCTAAGAGGGTTGTAAAGTGCAGTGTTGTCTTCACAGTTCTGGTAAATTTAAGCATTTCTTGGTGCTGTGTTTTTTTAGATCTGTTGACAATCTCAAATGAATTTACTGCAGTAAACTGATCAAGAGTAATGAAAGCAGTTACAGAAAAATCTCTCAGCACTAGGGATTGGGAATTGTCTGAGAGGCCCTTGCAGCTTACTGGTTCTTGGTGTGGACCAGTTCAGCAAAATTGGGCATAATTGATCTGCTTGGATCATCAGTTGGTTTGAGTTTAGATGCATAAACTTCCACAATCAAAATTGTGCACTGTTTGAGACTTGTGAGTAAAATGATGTCCATGTCGTGAGTGTCATGAACTCAGTCTTTCAGCCTTGCCAGTACTGAGTGTTGGTCTTTCCTGTATCCTGGCAAAATAAAGTGCAGCCTTCATGTTACACAAGGTCTTTTTTGCTAAGTAGTCCCCCTGTCACATGGGAGAGGCAAGTCATAGGCCTCCTCTGTCTTGTAAAAACAACATTGGGAAAGCTAATAGAAAAAAAAATCTGCCTAGTTTAGTGATCCAACTTTGGAATAGAAGCAGAAATCCCATGCTGGGTTTTGTGGCTGTTAACCACTGACAAATTGATTTAGGTAGTTGCAACTTTAATTCTGAGTGGTTTTTCCCTAAGATTGTAACATAATTGGGTAAAACTTAATAGGTCTTAGCAACTGGAAGAGGCTTTAGTTACCTTAAGGCTTAGTCTGTTTTGGTTTTTATTAAGGTTATGACTTTTGGCTGTTGTAGACAAAAAGAAATTCAAGTGACTTCCAGTCACAGTTGCAAGTATGCACTTAGAGAGTTGTTATATATTGTGTTGTGTAGCAAGTAGCCCAGTCAGATGAAATAATGATTGCAAAATGCCAGAAGAAATGTTTTTAGTACTACTAATACCATTCATCTTGAATCTTCATTATCTTTGCTGGACCAAGCTTGAGTAGACTATTATAGTGACTCAGAGGCTTTGAATGCAAGTCAAGGTTCTGGTAACAGAGGTTAAGGTTTTGCTGAATTTAATTTTTGTTGCTGGTCTAAATTGTACGTAAATAATAAAAAACCAAGACAATTTTAAACTGATCGTTACTTAGATATGACTGAAAAAGATGTTTAATAAAGTAGAGATGAAATGAGATATCTGTGCAGCATATTCCTGGTCCATAAGATTTGAGAAATGCTGCATTTAATCTGCCTGGAACAGATCCACAGGATTTTTTATTGATTTATTTCTTGAGGCTTGTTATCTTTGATGTTCCAAATATGTTACAACATTAAATTATCAGACTTACTGAATTCAACACTTGGCCTTTATTATGATTTTCTATAAAGGTTTCTCTACAAGTCATTTTGCAATTAACTTTTCATGTAAAAGTAAGTGGCACAATAGATGTGACCTACTTTGCAATGTTTCAAAAGAAGATCCTTTTTCTAATAAGCAGTGTTCAATATAAATATTCTTTGCTACTGCTTTTAATTGGATTTTAAAAATCAAGTAGGACTCATTGTGCAAGAGGTGGGATTCTTTTTTCTCTCTTTAAAGTAATCTGTTGCCTCTTAGGGGTTTTCTAATTATTGGGGTTTTTTACCCCAAGTTAACATTATAAATGAAAGACTTTATGCTGAGGTCTGTACCATCTTCTGCTTATTACATCATATGCCACCACAGCAATTTTTTAATTCCCTGAGCAGCTGTGCTTATGGGATATTGCTTTTTGGCTTAACTGTTTTGCTTATCTGTCCCAAAGCTGGTAGTACTTTTTGACTCATGTTTCTAGCTCAGTGTCTGGTGTGTTGACTTTCATTTTTGAACTTGTGTGCCTTTATCAGTGTCTCAGAAGGTGTCTTATGACTTTCAGCCTCTCATTTTTTCCCATAGAATAACAATTTTTCACACCTTCAAATACATGCTAGGATTTTCCAACTTGTCAAACTTGAATGTTGTTTTTTTAACCTCATCATTTCACTTTGTCTTTCCTTTCTTAAAAACTACTGTGTCAGCTTGTTTTATCAGCGTTTAGTGAACATCAATTTGTTAGCTTGGGGTGGTAGGGAAAGTGTGCTTTTGAAATCTTGTCTCCCAAGTGTCCCTACTTCAGCATGCTCTGGTTTGTGTTGCAGAGCAATATTAGTGTGAGTGAATTTTATTCCTTCTGAATGAAAACAGGTTGGAAGAGATGCTGCAGCACTGCACCAGACATGTACCACTCACTAATGGACATCTAGTCCATGGCGTTTAGTTTAGGAAAGCATATAGCAGCTGGTAGGCCCCCAGAACCAACTTTTTTTTTTTTTTTACAAATGTTTTATTTCCCTCCGTCTGCATCACTTGATTTCCCTCCGTCTGCATCACTTGCTGATGCAGATATGGCCTGTGAACCTGGTTACATGAGTGCTGAGCTGAAGCCACTGGGTGTTACTCAAAGTGGGTTTTTGTTCACAGTGAGTTCTTCACTGAGAAAGATCTTACTTGTCTTGCTATTTCAAACCTCTTTGTATGTGTGCATGTTTGTTCCTGTAGTTGCTTACTGTCAAATAGCTGCACTTTGTTCTCAGTATGTGTAAAATGTATGCTGAGTTAGGTTCTGATATATTTTGTGATGGTCTACGGTGATTGCCTGCTGTAATTTCTTTTATCATATCTTCTGTATATATGCAAAAAAACCCCATAAATACTTTGTGACTTACAGATATGAATGCTACTTTTGATACATAGTGACTTACCATGCCTGTCTTCTTTCTCATTTCTACCATCTGGATTTGGCCCCAGTATAGACAGCTAGGAGATTTGGTTTATAAGGTTTGTTTGAATTTTACATCTGCCTAGATGATGTCAACAAAGCAATTTGAGGTTTATCACATGAAAGTTATTTTGATTTGAATTCTTTACTCTCAAGCTGGAAACTCTAGAAGTTGCCTTATGTCTAAGAATCCAGACATTTCTTTCCTTGAAACCATCCTGAAATTTAGTCCAAGTCCAGACTAATTCACTAAACAAGCAGTTCTTTGCCCATGTGTTACTAAATGGAAGTGGCATGTTCTGTTGTGGACAGAGGGATTAGGTCAGCTAGTAATTTAGTGCTACAGGGGGACAGTCAGCTATACCTAGTGTTGGTGAACAGCTAATCAGCAAAAGCAAGGATGGATGTTCCAGTATTTAACTTCCCTTAAGATTACAAAGGGTTTTTTTTGTTTCTCAAAATTAATAATACTTTACATTTCTTTGGAAGCATGGAGAACAGTTTATTCTTGTCCTCTTAGAACAACTGCTGGAAATCTGATGTCAAGTGCCTACATTAGTTGCCTTCTTTCTTGGTAATACGTGATTTCTCTAAAGTGGGCGTGGTAGAGCAGGAAATGTTGCTTCTGACATTTATAGGTCCTGTTCTTACCTGTGTACAAGCATGAAGCCAGCTCTTAGGGTAATATACTATAATTTTAACATTAGAGTCTAACCTGAAGTTCATATCTGTTCATATATACCTGCTGCTACCTAGCCAATCATATTGTGAATGACGATATGAATCTCTCCTTTGTTGAGCAGGAAAGGATCTGGTTGTATGAGGCATGTTTTGCAGAGGAAAAAGAGCTCTGATTTAAGTAAATGAGTATTTCTTTTTTCTGTAATGATGGGTCTTCTGGATGCATAGGTAGAAAACCTGAAAGATTTTAGATCTTCTGTGGTCTTTATTGCAAGTAAAATCTGTGTTTCTACAGGTAAAGTAATACATTTTTATTGATGTGTAATATACTGCTACAGGTGTTACTGTGCAGATATTTTGGGGAGTTTCTAAAATTTTTCATGACTCTGAACGAATTTGCAGTTGTTTTGGTTTTCTTGGCGTAACATGGTGGTGTCAACTTCCAGAGCAAGATAGCACAATATCTTTGTCTTTAATAACCTCTTATTCTTCTTACATTTTAGATGCTGGCATCACCATCAACATCAGGTCAGCTGTCTCAGTTTGGGGCAAGTTTATACGGGCAACAAAGTAAGAATTCTTTTTATTAATAATATGTTTATTTTATGCTAAATATATTACAGTTTGACACTCTGGAACATGCAGATGGCTTTGTTTTCTGGTGATTGTGTAAAAATGGCAGTATGTCTCCTTACATACAATTATTTTAAGATACATTTTTGCTTTGCTTCCTGTGCATTTTTGCAGTGTTTAGTGTGCAAAATATCATATTGTCACTTTATAACTGCTAAATATCCAAATACAATCATGCTATAAAAATTTCTGTGGTTTAACAGACTCTCTGAAGGAAAACATAAAGAAAGAAAGCTGAGCTAAAATGAGCCTAGTTCAGAAAACTACATAAGGAATAGAAGGAAATTATACCTTAAATATAACTGATATTTCATGCTCTACAGGAGCACAGTAGATCTTGTGTACATGCTTGGCAACTTGCATTTGGCAAAGAACTATGCCATTAAGATTATTGCTTTCTGCATCACTGTTTTTTTTTTCTTTCCTTGACAATGTCATGTGCCACTCCTATGAACACCATTGCAATAGAAGAGCTATAGAGCAACAGTCATGATGTAATGCTGCTTCAAGGACCCCCTAACTTAGGGCCAGCATTGAGAACTGCACCTCCTGGTAACTGAGAGGTGCACTCAGGCAGTGTGACTCAGATTCCAAGAAAAAGTGTCTTCAGAGAACTTTAGAGAGTCTGGACTTTATCTAGTCAAACTAAAAGCTTTGTTTGCTAGATGCATGGCCTTCCAACTTCTTTTGGCTTTCTTCAAATGGTTTAAAAAACACAGTGGCGTTTTGGGGTGGTTTTTTTGTTTGTTTTTGGTGGCGTTGGTTTTTTGGAAGGTTTTTTCCCCTATCTCAGTGGTTGTTGAAGAGTGACCCTGTAATATAAAGTGCCATTTTATTATGCTACTGAGATTTATATGAGCAGCTTCTAACCTTTCTTAGAATCATATTTGGCTCTTGTCTTATAGGTGCTGATTTTGGCACTGTTGAGCCTTTCAGACTTTACTTTATACAGATACTGAAAAAGTATATTCATTCTGTTTGTCACAGTCATTTGTTGTTTATTTTTTAAGGTCATCTTTTTAATCAACTTGGTTTTTCATTCAGTTGGTTGCTGTGCCTAGGATGTAATCTCTGTGACATGGAGACATACATGCCTACAACCTTGGAAGTAAATATTATCAGGTGTCAGTTTCTACCAGATCTTGAGAAAAAGGGGCAAGAAACTTTTTTGTTGAAGTCTTAGTTAACAATTAAAGTATTCTTTAGGAATACTTTTAAAGTATTCCTAAGTATTTTAGGAATACTTTAAAGTAAGTACTTTACTTTTAAAGATTGGTAACTGTCAGTCATTAGGCAAGATGTCATATTACAGCATCAATGTAACCTTGGCCAGTAAACTTGACCAGTAGGAAGGAAATCTGCCATTTCATTGGTCTACCTCCAACATAACCCATATAGATCTTGTCTCAGTTAGAAAAGTGGAAAAAGAAATTGTAAGAAAAAAGGGGTTTTTTTTTCTTCTTACAGTGAGTCTTTCAGCTGCTTCTCCTTGCCAGCAATATGGGTCTACTTCACTGTAACAACCCTCATCAGTAAAAAAATATAGTTTAAAGAAAGCCAATAAGAAGAAATAACCATCAGTCTAAAAGTGGCTTTGCTAAAACAAATGCTTGCACAAAATTAGGTTGAATATCCTAATTGTGGGGGTTTTTTTGTGTGCTGTATCTAGTTTGGAAGTGTATGTATTTTTTCTTTACCATTTTATTTTTAAAATCCCATGTAATTGTTAATCAGCATGAAGTATTATTTATAATACATATTTATGCTCAGTGAAATTATTCTGATGCAGGAAATTGCCAAAATATTTACAGTGAACACTTTGATGCAATCAACATTTAATGAAATGTTAGGATGCTTGTTATAGCAAGTCACACTACCTCTTAATCTGAATGTATAGAGATAAATCTGAGTGTTACACACTTGAGTTTTATTGCAAACTCCCTGGACTTGCAAATTGTAGGGTAGGATACAGACTGCAGTTCTTAGAGTGTAAAAGCTCGAATGACTGAGACATTTCTTCAGACTTTGTCCATGATAATATTTTGAGCATATGCTATGTCTGTTCTTTGCATTCTTAGTATTTAACCACGTCATGCATTGTCATATTCAGCTCTTCTTCTGGGATGTTCTACCATGGGAGAGTGCTGATCCATGAGAATTTTCTTTTGTTTGGTCTGCAGGATAAGATTTTGAGTTCCGTCAGTCTGCCTCAGCAGCCTTATGCCAAAGCAGTAGGAACTGTCACAGTCATCATTTTTTACATGCTTTGTTATTATTGCCATCTTGCACTAAATGACTTTTCTTGTCTTTGAACATAATTCTGAAACTTCTTCAACGCAGAAAAGTGATGTGAGAATGATGAAAAAACTTAATAAAGTTTTTGGACATTTTGAAACAGGGCAGTAACTGGTTATTTTCTGGTGTTCTCAGTTGAAGTAATTAATTTTTTACCTCACTCAAGTGCTTGCTTTATTCTGTCACCCACAATTGTTTGGTTTTAACAATGGGATCAAAAGTATTTCCTATATATTCTGTATGTTTTTAAATGCTGAAAGAGGGCTGTTAAAATTCTGCTTGCTTTCTTTTCTGATAAGGTCAAACTTGATCACAGACAGTGAAGTACTGCCATAAAGAAGGAACTTTAACTGTAAAGAGAGAATTGGCCTCAAATGTTGCTTTTGTTGTCCTAAAAACAGTGTTATTGTTAATTAAAGATCCATCACTTTCTTTTTTTATCAGAGATTTGCTTAATTTTTAGCAAGAAAAATCAGTGTTCTGAATGCTGGTCAAATACATACTTATTTATTCGAGAGTAATTAGCGTATTTCTTGAGTGCAGTTACTGATTTTCCTAAAATGCTGCCGCCTTCTGAGATAAATTGTAGTTTTTCATGTCCTTATTGAAAAACTCAAAATTCAATCCTTCATCTACAGTATATGTCTCAAAGGAAACAAAATTTTGCAAGTGACTTTAGAGAAATTCCTCAAAGAGCCATTCCAAAGTTAAACAGATATGGGCCTAAATTTGATAGTTGAGTTTCTTCTATCCAAACAAGGAGTTAGTTTTTACACTGCACTTTCCTTCAGTCTTTACACTTTTTTTGTACATTGTCAGCATAAATTGTTTCCATCTATAGCTGATGGAGAAGACCTTGTTCCTGATTGCTCTGTATCTCCACCCCTCTGAATTTTTTTTCAATAGGTGCACTAGGCCTTCCAATGAGGGGAATGAGCAACAATACCCCTCAGTTAAATCGCAGCTTATCACAAGGCACTCAGTTACCGAGCCACGTAACGCCAACAACAGGGGTACCAACAATGTCACTTCACACGCCTCCATCTCCGAGCAGGTATTTATCAATAGCCGATATTTCTGCCATTGTGTCTTTCTGCAGAGCTCTTGTTAAATGTTCTGCATATTTTAGCTCATACTTTACAGTCTGATAAATTAAAAAAGAAGAAAAGTAGTTTCTATGGACCACTTAACTTTGTTAGGGAAATAATACCATAGAAAAGTAAGGGTTTACTGTAAGACAGTATTTTATTTTTGTATGTAAAGGACAAATTGCTGGCAAATTCTGCTTCAGAATGTAAGAGGTAGTTATTTGATTGTGCAGTTAAAATTTTGCTATGATGTCATACACTGCATGAGAATATAAAGATATAGGTCTGAAGTGCTCATTAGAAAAGAGCTGTAACACCTTTTCATATGTATAATACTTAAGTATTTATCTAAACCTGTTGAAGGACTTGATTAGCATGTAATAGGTCATTTGGTATTTCTGAAGAAATCCAGAACTGCGTTAATTATAGAGAGTAAGCCAAACACAGTGTTTGGTCACTAAGCACAAATTAAGTTGCAACAGCTTGGAGTCCATCCTGCATTAGTAATCTAAATGAGTAGCCAAATACTGTTGTACAGATTCATCTCTGTGGATGATTTTTCTTTTTCAGGGGGATATTGCCTATGAATCCTAGGAATATGATGAACCACTCCCAGGTTGGTCAGGGCATTGGAATTCCCAGCAGGACAAACAGCATGAGCAGTTCAGGGTTAGGCAGCCCTAACAGAAGCTCTCCAAGCATAATATGTATGCCAAAGCAGCAACCCTCTCGACAACCTTTTACTGTGAACAGGTAAGGCTCTTTAATTGGACCATCCCTGTACAGCCAGAGCCATGCCAGAGACATGCTGCTCTGGAAATGTAATTTTTATCCATTAGAATAAATCTTGAAACCTGTGTCATGTATTCATGTCTGGGCAATAAACTTTGAAGCTCCTTGTAATATTCTTCTAAGGTCTTTGAGGCCTTTAAGCTAAGTTCTCTTTCTGACTATTGAATTTCTGCTGCATCCGCTTTAAAGTATGTGATGTTTCTCATGTATTCCCAAGGTTATTTTTGAAACATACCTTGAATTTTCAGCATATGCATCTGTTTTAAAATTGTTCATCTAGGACTTTGGGAAGAAGTAAGGCAAAATTTAAAAACCTGATAATTATTCTAGAAGGGAAGTAAACTGATTCAGACACAGTAAGGATCTAGTATTTAACTTCTTTAAATTCTGGAATGATACAGAAAATAATGACTTGCCATTCGTTTAAGGATTTAGTGCTCATTTGGATGCCAAAAGTTTCTCAATAGCTTTTTCTCTTTTTCTGACTCGGGGCAGGATGCTAACATCACAAATCATTAGGCTTTAACTGTGTTACAGTCCTCTGTTTATGCTTCATTCATATTGATAAACTTGTAGTAAGCACTGTCTTAGTTCTAATTATTTAATGTGTGTAGTCACAGCATAGCATGGCTGGCTGGCTGCTTTTGAAGCTCAGTTCCATTACCTCATGATCTCTGTGCTCCCAGTGACGTCCTCTTTCTTCCTTCAGGCCCTTCCTTAGAGGAGTGACTATTAGACGGAGCATAAACAAGCTCGTGGTGGTCAGGTGCCACCTCTAACCCAATCTCTTGTTTTACAAAATAGATAAAGAAAAGTGAAGACAAATGTCACAGTTATCTGATATTTCATCAGATTGTTTTGTTTTGTAGTTTCACATTGATATAGGCATACAGATACTGTTCTCAAGCACAGCAAATAGTGATCCCCTAATAGCAGTTTGCAGTTCTGGAGCATGTAAAGACTTTGTATCTTGCCTCTCATTACAAAAAATTTGCCTTTTCTGTCCTGTCTAGTGGCAAGTAGAGCTGATAATTTGAAAAGATAATGTATTTTAAAGCATTTTTGAAATTTGTGATCACAAACAGGTGAAATAGCAATATACTTAAAAACTATGTGCAGAGGACAATGATATTGGATATTGATACATGTATACAAAGTATGGTTCAAATATTATTCAGCTGTAGGATAGATAATGAAATCCCTGTGTGTAGGAACTTTTGAAGTAAAATGCTCATCTTTTACTGTTTGCATTGCTCACTTTCAATAAGCTACAAGTTTTACAATTGAGAAGGAAATACCTTTGAAACAATGACTGGCTCTTACTCCACAGTTTTATTAACCTATGGAAGTATAGTTGTATACATATCCAATAGTTAATTAAGGTGTTTGACAAAATTTTGAAATTACTCTTGGGGAAAAGAATTTATGGCATGTGCTTGTCAGGTGCATGAATTATGTGACTTTCAAGAAGCATTTTCTAAATAGTTGTTTAGTTGGAGCAATGAAAGTTTTTAGGCTAGATTTTTGAACATGAAGCATCTGAAGGTGTTTCAAGTTAGAGTTAAATGCTTTAGATTTGTAACTGTAGAAAGTTTGCATAGGTAAAATTTCCACTAGGGAACCTTTTCATGTTTTTATTTATGGAAACTTCCAAAGTATCAGCTTCTATCCTGTTACAGGGAGAAGTGGATGTTGTGATTTCCCACAGTGCAGACATTCAGAATTTCACTCAGCTGGGGGCCTGCCTTTGGGCTTCTCGACAGGACGAAACAGATTATTTGTGAAGCTGTCTGTGCAACCACAGTAGCCCTACATGATACTTAGATGTTTTCAGACGTTTTTGCTTGACTATATGAACCTTTAGCTCATGTCCTTGTGTGACAGAGACCATCCCTCTGCTCACAGTAACGCCATGTGTACATGGTCATGACAGCACACCATAACTGTTCAGCTTATAAATGAGTCGTGACAAACTTGGTCTTTTCCATGATCCAGCTTCCCACCTGCCTGTGAATGGATTGCAGCCTGACTTTTAATTACTGCATTTAACGCTGCTTCATTTTTGTATATAAAATTATTGAGTAATGATCATGTTAGTAATAACTTGTTTGTTGAGAGATGTCTTAATACACAATGGCTATTAAAAAACTAAGCTATTTTGAAGTCATTCCAGTTGACCTGATTGAGCAGTGCCTGATGCTGCTGCTCAGTGTTTTCAGAAAATAATTAAAAACCAAGCTTAGGCTAATATGGGTTGCTTAGGCTTGAAATAATTCCAATTTTTTTCTCCCCTTAATATCTTCCACTAGAAAAACAAAGTATATATATCCTTTTGTCTGACTTTCTGGATTTTTTTCACAGTATGTCTGGATTTGGGATGAACAGAAATCAGGCATTTGGAATGAATAACTCCTTATCAAGTAACATTTTTAATGGAACGGGTGAGTTTACTCTCCTTAATGCTGACCTTAAACTACAGTAGTTTTTTTTTAAATAAATCTAATTAATAATATTTTGTTCTGTTGCAGTGCAACTTTCTAACAATTTTCAGATGTTCCATAGAAACCCTGCTCCAAAAGTAGTTCTAGGTAACTGGTACTGCTTTATAGCAGTGGATTTTAATACTTTTGAAGACAAAGTGAAAGTAGTTCTGTAGTGTATTTGCTGTTTGTCACATGCCTATAGATTATACTTATTCAGTTAGAAATACAAAACAGCTCTTGAACTTGAGAAGGGTATTGGAGAAGATTTATCCATATTCTGTGAAAACATTAGGTATGTAAAAGCAGTGGGAAAGCATTTTTTTTAAGTCTCAAACTCCTTTTGAACAGCTGAATTGTCATGTAATCCTTTCAGTCAGTTGTTGAAGTTGTGATTTTTCTGTGAGAATTACTTCTTCACCTGAATTTAATGAACTAGAGAGGGGAAAATATCTTTGTCCGTAAATGATTTAGGTTCATGTGTGCTGTTGTTCCTGTATGTGGCTGCATATATGAAGCAACCTGCGGTGCTGGTGATGTCACAAGAGTGGAATGGTTTGGGCATTCTCTAGGACATTGTGACATTTTTATAGAGCTGCAGCACTGGCCTCACCTCTGTAGCATTTCCTGCTGCAAATCAAAAAGTGTTCCCATGTAACTTGCACTGCATTGGCTTTTCAGCTGCTTCAGCTTTATCTTACCTTATCTAAGGACAATAGAGCTCTTTGATGCTGCTGCTAATATGGGTTATTCTCTCAAATTTCTTCTTGATAATTCTTCAAACTTAAAACAGATTTAAAGCAAATTTAAATACCTATTCTAGAACTGAAATTTTGATCGTTTACCTGTATTTTACATGTACAGACTTTAATTCAAGACGAGTAGGCTTTACTAAATGCTACTATCTGTCATTTGAAAGCAAACTTCAAACATACTGATGCTCTTTAGGGTCACCTTGTAACACAAAGGCTGTATTTATATGTAATAATTACTGAATGAGAAAAAAGATCAACTTGAAAGAAAATACATCCTTCATTTATCTTGCTCATAATGAAGTCTCTGACAAAAATGCATAAGGGAGTTAAAAATACCTGTTTTTATTGTAGATGGAAGTGAAAATGTGACAGGACTGGACCTCTCAGATTTTCCAGCACTAGCAGACAGAAACAGAAGGGAAGGAAGTGGCAATCCAACTCCATTAATAAACCCTTTAGCTGGAAGGGCACCCTATGGTAAGACCAAACTTTTGAAAGCTCTCTGAATGAAATGAAATTTGCTTGATTCACCTCTTGCTGTTCATAAGACAATAGACAGTCTTTTCAAAAATGCCAGACAGGTGAGCTGCTAAGACTCATTTTTAAAAATGAATAATAGATACCTGTGATAGGAGACTCCCTTTCATAATTATTAGAACACATGTGTTTTAGTTTTACTGTCAATAGGGATTGTTGGGGTTTTTGGTTTGTATAGAATGATTGCTCTGAGGCTGCTCACTCTAGAAATTTCTTAGGCAATAGGTTTTATTCAAATTACATGTAGACAAGAGCTGTCTGAGTAGCAAATTGCAGAAATAGTGTTTGATGAGTAGAGGTGTTACTATGTAAAAAGTCATAAGCTGTAAATGTAATGTAAACTTTTACTGTTTATTTGATAGTCTTTGCTGTTGTACTGTTCAGTGTCACCCTTATGATGAACATCAGATTTCAAAAAATAACCTGTAAGCATCAATTATTATCACTCAGATTCCAAGTATGTGTCATATAATTCTTGCTGTACAGGTTAAAAAAATAATAAAAGGAAAAACCTTTAGGTGGATACAAATCTTACTATTTGGGTCTTGAAAAAATTCAGGTAAGCTTAGTGTGAGGTACAAAACTTTCTTTTTGTTACTGCTTTAGTAGATTTTGTTACGCATGTTGCATCAGCTCTTGTGAAAAGTTGCTTTTATAACCATAAGTTATTTTTATGACACTTGTCAAATTTTGAACCAAAAATAACCTAGTGTTTTCTAACTATAAAACACTAGTGTTTTTCAGAGATAGCTCCAACTTCAATTGAACAAAAGAGATACCACATTATCAAGAGAAAGTAGCCTCATGGATTTGGCATAACCAGGGCCCTCTGCTTAAGATAGCTGTGAGAAAGAGTTAAACAAGTTAAACTGAATTGTTAAACATGAGGGAAAAGTGACTTCCCCAGATGAAGACCCTCTAAACCAAGCATGAGTGGAGACTTAGTACAGCTTGAGGCTTATGTAAGATTTTGTCCAACATAGAATGGCTTGGGTTGGAAGGAATCCTAAGGACAGTCTAGTTCCAGCTCTGGAAAAAGAAGACGTGAAAAACTGATAGAAGATAGGAGGGACATCCACGCAGATGCACTTCCAGCACGGAGCTTGAATTCAGTATTAAACAGCACTGCAGCATAAAAATGTCTGTAATTGTTCTTTTGCTTTCACCATTTCCCCATTTTGGTGCTGGCATAGCTGTTTGCATGACTGCATGATAAACCACGAAATAAAGTTCTCCAAAGAGCTACCTGGAGCATCTGCTTAGTGCAGCAGATGAGTATGGAGGTAGAAACAGTCAAAAAATGAAAATGTGAAATACTTTGGATGTTTTCTTCCAACACAAAATGTAGAGAGCACTTCTGGTTGTGGACAAAAAAGAGCAAGTTCGAAACAGAGCAGAGACCTACTTTCCTCATGCTTAATTATTCAGGAAAATTGTACTTCAAATAACTTTTAGATGAAATAAGAATATCCATTAAAGTTAATTCATTATCAATTTTATTCATCCAGTGGAAGAAATTGTAATAACTCTGGATGAAAAGGCTGAACAGCAGAAACAAGATTAACTCAATGTTGTTTTATTTCCTTAAATAAAGAAACTTTGATCTCTAATTCCAGAACACTGAAGAAAGTCATGTGTTGTCATCTACTGAACCATTTTAGTCCTATCCATCTACTAAGAATCTTCAAAAACCAGGACCTAGACTTCCTTCTGTCTTCTGTTCTTCCAGTGCAATGTCCTTTGCAACCAAATCACTGTATTATGTTTCAGCAAAGTCTAGTCACTCTTGGGTGTGTAGTGTGGTGGCTTGTTCGGTTTGGTTTGAACTAGCATTAAAAACAAGTTCCTGTTCATTTGTCAGAATTCATGTTCCAATGTGACTGGGCTGCTTTTTTTAAAGTTAGGATCAGAGCACTGAGAGTTGCAGGCTAAATGTTTTCAGTTTTTTTACTGAAAGTAGGAGTCACTTTCATGTCACAGGCAAGTATTTAATTGTTAACATATTCTGCTGCAAGTTAGCTGGTTGTCCTTTGAGAATACGTGCTTCTGAAGAGATTATGCAAAAAAATTCTTCATGCACTTAGGGGACGGAGAAAAAATGTATTATACTTCTAAAAGCAGTACATCCTTATCAGTGGATTTACTCAAACACAGCTTTAACAATGCCTGTAAAGATTATTTGATTATTTAGATGTGCGAAACAGGTGCAGTGGATGTGCCTGTGAATTTAACCCAGAGTGTGTCTCAGCTCACACTTAAGTAAGAGGCTTTAGTCTAATATGTGTGGATGTTTTGAATGAATATGCTTTGTTTTGCTTTACCTGTTTCTTAAGTCATCGCTGTACAGCTTGCGCGTAATGAAAATGGACAATAAGCAAGATCAGCAGTAGAAAAAGTTTTTACTTAGCAGTCATTTAATATTATTCTTGCTTTCATTTTGATGATAGTTGGGATGGTAACAAAACCAGCAAGTGAGCAGTCCCAGGACTTTTCAATACACAATGAAGATTTTCCAGCATTACCAGGCTCCAGCTACAAAGATCCGACATCGAGTAATGATGACAATAAATCTGTAAGCAAATCTTAAATATTCTCTTATTTTCAATGTTCATACTTCTTTTGATGATTATGTTTTAAAATGGTCAGTGATTTTGTGATATTTGTAATAAGATATTTTCAATTTTGCCCTTCTAAATTAATGAGAGATTTTGTATAAGCAGCATTTAAAATGTAATTATGTAAATGGAATTTCTCAGTAAGGTTTTTGGTCCAAACAGTCACCCTGCTTGGACATATGAAAACTTATTTTTGAGAATTGATAATATTTTTAAGTTGACAATTTGTAATTTTTTTCTATCAATTGTAGCTCATCTTTTTGCTACTGATGCCTCTCATCAGTAGTAGCAATCTACACATTATAAGATTTTTTCTTCAAAGTTGTCCAGTCCTTTAAAAGTTAGGCGGTACAATATCTCTTTAAGGTGAAATGCTTAATGGAGATGTGGAATCAGAGGGAACAAACTCTCTTAGTAGAGCATTGATGACTATATTGTAGACTAGTGAGGTACATTATATCTTAAGTATTGGTATAATTGTTGTGCAATAGATATATAGCATAGAGCATAAGATTATGGGCTTTTCTTCATTGTTTACTCTGAAAACTTTGTAATAAATGCTATTTTATGCAAACAGTGAATAAAATGTGGATGGCAGAGGACACTTTCCTACAGGATTTGACGAAATGTTCAAGTTTCTGATTAGTTTATTATTTCTAATTGCAAAAAATATGTTAATGACAGTGCCATAAATACTGGTGAATAAGTAGTAGACATGACTACAAACTCATGTAAGAACTAAAAAATGAACTGCTCAAAAAGAGACATGAGGAAGTCTGGCCCCCAAGTGTTGTGGGCAGTTTTATCATGAGGAAAATGTTCTGATAGGTTTAGTACTGTGTACAGTAAGGAGACAGAGAGTAAATGTGATGAAATGTGTATAACTGTAGGCTTGTTATAAAGACTATGAAAGAGTTAGAAGTTATACACATGGCAAATATATTTTGTCAGTAGGTAGATTCCTGGAGCATAGTCTGTTTTCTTGCCAGACACAGTCCGGCATCGTGTTTATATCAGACATGGTGTTTATATGTCTTTCCTGATAGCTGCCAATGTGCCAGTTGTATGTTGCTTGCACCTGAAATTGGCTTGAGTATTATTTGTTACTGTGTCATGGAGTGTTATTCAGGAGCAGGACTATGGGGAGCATCCATGATGTGGTGAGCCAAAGGAACCTCTAGTCACAGGCTCTTGGGATATCCACTGTGTATTCCAACTCGAGTGTAAGATAATTTATTCTTTCAGACTCCAAACTTTTAGCCTATTAATAGTAGTTCTGTATGACAGGTATACTTTGGAAAATGGTTAAAGAGTACGTAAGGTTTTTCAGCAGAACTCAGGGGCTTCAGCTTGATGCCATTTGTTGAAGTGACTTGTACTGGCTTAGAGTGCTTGACTGAAAAGATATATGGTCAATAAGTATTTCCGTTTTGGTTTTTTTTCATCATACCAACTCTGCAAATTATCTTTAATAGAATTTGAGTACATCAGGCAAAACATCATCCAGCACAGATGGGCCCAAGTTTCCTGGAGATAAAAGTTCAACTACGCAAAACAACAACCAGCAGAAAAAAGGGATCCAGGTGTTACCTGATGGTATGTGTCATTCCACTTTTTCTGCTTTAAAAGTTTTGACAGTCATTTAGATTACCTTGTTGATTCCTGTACTTCTTAAAAAGAGAAAATTATTTGTTCTTCTTTCCCAGGTCGGGTTACCAACATTCCTCAAGGGATGGTGACGGACCAGTTTGGAATGATTGGCTTGTTAACATTCATCAGGGCAGCAGAGACAGATCCAGGAATGGTACATCTTGCATTAGGAAGTGATTTAACAACACTAGGTCTCAATCTCAACTCTCCTGAGTAAGTTTCTGGGATTTAATCCTATCTTCACTTTTGTTTTTATTATGCTGTCATTCATAGTCTGTTCACTTAGTCCACTTGACTATTAAACCCGCAAGCTGGTTTGCCAAATAAAATTTGAAAATGTAATGACAATAAAATAAAATTTTCATAACAAAGAGAATTGTGCCTCAGGGCAAGCTTTCAATAAACCTAGTGGCTTTGCTTATTCTCTTAACTTCTTTAGGACTTTTTTTCAAGGAGTTGACAGTATATTGTTTATAAATGTAATGTATACATTCCTTTTCTAATAATAATATTCCTTGGGGATATTTACACTTAACTCTCAGCAGTTTGGGGATAAATTAGATTTATATAGTGTAATAATGAACAGAACACCTGCAGTGTTAGGCTGCACTGAAGATTAGTTTAAATGAAAGTAATTGACTTCCAGTGCCTCAGTTCACCTAAATAAACTAGTTTAGTCATCTAGGTTTGCTATAGAGGCAGTGGGAAGAAAAGTAGTTAGTGACTGCACAAATGCTAGAAGTGCTTTAGACACAGGGGAGATGCATAACCAGCCAACCCAGGGTGCCTTTCTTTTTACACTAATTATTGAAGGAACTCAGATCAGTTTAGACAAAACTAGTGTCTTTCAGATGACTGCAGTTGTGAAAAAAAATTAATTTCTGGTGCTCTTTCAGCTGAAAATCTCACACCTTTTTGTTTTATCACAGATTTATATAGTGTTAGCCTTATAGACAGAGTACTATATATATTTTAAGGTTTGCACAAAATACATTAAAAAAAACAAAGACCAGACAGCATACACACGTAGTTTCCATCTTTCATAAATTTATATGGAGCTGCATGCAATCAGGGAAGCTTGATGAATGTGGCTATCAAGCACAGGAAAAATGCCTTCTTATTATTCTGCTTTTCTTAGCAACTATGCTGTAAATAACTGTATTTTTAGTATTTAATTACAGTATATAGTGTATTTAGGTTCTTGAATGGAGAGAATAGGAGCTAACATTTGATGCAGACAGTTCCTATACTATAAAGCTGGTTTTACTTCATGCTGCAGAAAAGCTTTGCAAGCAGCCTATGCAGACCTTGGTGTCTGGTCTGCCATCTTTCCTTATGTTAAATGTTCTTCCCTTGCTCTGTGGATTGTTGTTTGAAAAACTAAAACTGTGTCACATATGAAAAGACAAATGTTTCTGCCCTATGTGGTAGTTTGGTTGGTAAAGATCCCTGTGTGACATAAAAACTTAGCACAATGAATGTTCTTTTAGAAACAAAATCTTAGAATTTTGTCTATACTGCTAGTGGCTTAAATTATCCCTTCTAACTCCTGTTTTGAAGAAGAGTAAAATCTTTACTGGTTAGTTTTAAAAAGCAACCTGCCAGTACAAATTTTTGGTCCCCTTTTAAATCATAGGTTAATAAATCAGAACCCACCAGGCTTGTGACAACTGTTCCTAGTTAAGTTGAAACCCTGCATAATAACACTGGATACCTGAAAAAGGTTGGGACCTCTGGCACCTAACTGGAAGGAAAGATGGATTTAAAAGAAAATTTTGACCCTGTAGTTTCCCATGGCAGTTTAAATGCAACGTTGCTCTGCATATTAAAAAGAAAAATATGCTTTAGGAAAGTTTCCTCTTAATCTTCTCACCCCAGCTAGGGATTTGGTTGTGTGATATAGCTCTTCGGTTTGCAAAATTGATTATGGAGGAGTTAGTTGGTTGGTTGGAGGTTAATTTTTATAAATTTATGCTTTTCATTTTCTTCAGAAATCTTTATCCCAAATTTGCATCCCCGTGGGCATCATCACCTTGTCGACCTCAAGACATAGGTAAGAGAGAAATAACTATTAAATTCAGTATTAATATTTGTAAATTATATTCATTTACATGTCTTAATAGTTGCATCAATTCCGATTCTTTTTTAGACTTCCATGTTCCATCTGAATACTTAACTAACATTCACATTAGGGATAAGGTGAGTACGTGTGTGTGTGTGTGTGTGTGTGTGTGTGTGTGCATTTTTTGTTAATTTATTACCAGAAATTTTCTAAATTTTCTTTCAGATAGATGTTCAAAATCAGTCCATTTTGTGCATGTCCTCAATCTTTCTAGAAGCAGTGTTGAGTTAACAGGCTGATGGGACACATCAAGCACCCATCTTACAAAAAGAGAATGGACATGCAAAAGAATAGCTAAAAAGCACAGTGTGTTTTTAAGAGTTTGCCCTTCATGTGAAGTTGAATTTTTTTGTGATATAATTCAAGTGGCAAATTAAATTGAGGTATTTCTTCTTGAGATAAGCTCAGAATTGTGTTCTCATTTATCTGTTGCATTCCATATCTACATGAAAAGGGATTTTTTGAGATATGTTTTCTTTCAGCTGTTTGGAGGGATCATTGAAAGATAAGAAATTTTGGTAGTGTTACTTAACAGGGCGAGAAGGGAGCAAATGCATACAGAAGTTGTGGTTTTGGGTTTTTTGAAATAAAATGTGTAGATGGGAATACACAGATAACAGGGAGAAAATTCTGTCTTGCTGGTTTGTTACATCTCTATTTTTCTATTGTATCCTTTAACTTGGAAAGATTAACTAAAAGTGAAGAAAAATCGATTGTTTTAATAATTATTACTCCTGTTGTATTAGAATATAATTTTCAACACACTTAGAATAGAAGGATGGAAGTTCTGGATGTATTCTTATGTTATTTAAGTGGGGTAGTGTGTTTTAAAACATTTACCTATTGTGATTTTTCATCCTCGTTTTCTTCAATCTTTTGCAGCTGGCTTCAATAAAACTTGGCCGATATGGAGAGGATCTCCTGTTTTATCTCTATTACATGAATGGAGGAGATGTATTACAGCTATTAGCAGCAGTAGAGCTGTACGTTCAAACTATTTTGTCAGTCTTATATGAGTTAATCTATTGCTATAATGAAATGGCAAGTGTTAAAAACAAACCTAAACAAAAACCAGAACACCCAAACAAGTTAGATATTGAAAGCAGGGAACTTAGTCAATCTTGAACTGTAAAGCTTTTTTTAGAATACCTCCTCCAACCTTGGTGTCATTTTGTACAGAGTTTTTTTACATTTGTATAGTGGAAATCAAAAGCCCATCTCATGTATTTTGCCTTACGAAGCACTGTGCAAAAAATGGCAGGTGCCAGTCATTATTGAATATGTAACTTGCCTGTCATCAACCAAATAAGAACCAAGTAAATGCTCATAAAAAGAGTTTGCTCTTAGAACCTACCAGACTTGAAGTTTCTTGTGTCTTTTAGTTTGAGGTATAAGAGCTGTATGGAAGAAGTATGAAATCACAGGTTTAACCATGTCGTAGAAATTTTGTTTGGGATTTGAATGCATTGTACAGTAAATATTGAAACCTTTAAAGTTAGTTTATTAAGTTAGTTTCAGGTAACTAAGAATTATTTTTCCTTTCTATCACAAATGAAAGATTTAACCGGGATTGGAGATACCACAAAGAAGAACGAGTATGGATCACCAGGGCACCTGGCATGGAGCCAACAATGAAAACCAATACGTACGAGAGGGGAACATATTACTTCTTTGACTGTCTTAACTGGAGGAAAGTAGCTAAGGTATCTCTTTTCCTTTGTGTAGATACTTTAAATACACTGTCAGCCGTGTATTTTTACAACAAGAGTAAAACACAAAAATCTTCACAAAAATCTCTGACTTTTTATTCTCCTGTTATATAGGTTCATTACCTTAATTTCTGATGTCTAAGAGAAAAAAGGTTGTCCAAGACGCTTGCTTGTGGAAAATAAGGAGCTGTCTCTCTTATTTCCAGTTTTCTTTGGGAGTTAGAAGGACACAGGACTTCTTTTAGGAGTTTTGTTAAAATTTAAAGCTCTTCCCACAGCATAGAGTTGAAGAATGGAAAGCATTATTTGGCATTTTAGAAATTGTACTTGCAAACATTTTATTACTTTGTTTTAGAAAATTAAATAGGATGCTACCACACCTCACTTAGGAATTTAAAATGGATGTTGGATGGGTGCAGGGAATGCTTTTTTGGTTTTTGGGTACAATCTCTCCTTAACCATATTTAGGAATTCCATGCTCTGTTGTTTGAAAATCAGAGTTCTTTGAAATAAATAACTTCTCCTGAGGAGGAGGCATATTTCCATGATGCTTGTTTTCTATACTGTAGACCAAGAGGCATTAAAAAATCAGAAAGCTATAGCTTCTTCCCTCCCCAGCTGTCATAATCTATTGGTCCCATTCTGTCCATTAACACTGTCAATAATGTTCTCTGTCAGACCATCTGTAGATACTGTATCGCACTCTTCTTTTCTATAAAAAACAACAGCTCAAATCAGATTAACCTTGAAGCCTTGAACTCAATAGATGTGATTCCAGCATGTTGTAACTATATTTTGTAGTTCCACATGCTAAGGTATTTCACAGAATAAGAAATCTTTTCACCTGCAGCCTGCAGCCCAACTTATGAATTGTTTGCTGAAAAGGCATTTCATTTGGAGATTAGGGAACATTGCAGGAAATAGTTACATGTCTGTTGATGTGTTTTTAAACACCTATTTTAAAGAGAATAAAGTTCAGTGTCCTTCTCTGTCTATACAGCCATTTGGTATCTAGACATGAGCTAGATACATGATATTTTTATTTCCTCCCTCACTCCACCCAGTAATTTTGCATAGTTTGTGCAAGGTCCCCTCAGGAGTTAACATTCCAGTTACCCTGAAGGATACGGAAGGTTCTTTAGTCCAGTTGCACGTGTGACTCCTTGCCTGTGCTGACTTTTTACTGCTGCAGGAAAACCCAGGAATCTGTAACTGACAGTTTTAATGGTGAGCCCTGCTATTACAGTTTTTCCTAAGTGCAAGGTAATTCCAAAACTTCTAAACAAAAGTGCCACTTCTCAAAAGGAAAACACAAACAAAAGGAAGCTTTTTGTTTCTACTTGAATTACTCATTTGCTGCATGATATACTTCCTTAGGTTCCCCAAGATGCTGTTTAAAGTTATTTTATTATTGCCTAAGATCATCAGAGGGGAAGTAATTACCTTTAGAAAGGATAGGTTTCTTTTCTGGAGTGAAATGAACATGTTCTGTTTATTTACAAGCAACAAGCCTCATGTAGTTTCACATATCAATGGAATTGTGGTTTTAGTTTGTGTGGACACACAGCATTTATTTTTACTAGGAGGAAAAAGATAATGCCCATTGTATAAGGATAATAATAACCTCTTCAGTGTCTCATTTTTCTGTCTGTGGTAAATGTATGCAGCTGCTATTTGATGCTTAGCATTACTTTAAGACAGTATTGTCTGTTTAAAATCTTGAGTACTATTCTGAAACTCAGGATCCAGTGCTTGAGTGTTGTACTCACCATCCTCCTGCTGGGCATTTCTGAGATATGGAGAGACTGGAGCACTGCTGTTCTCTGAATGGTTTTTCACAAGGTCTACATAGATTCTCTTTTTTTAATTTGCATGATGATAGCAATTCCCCCAATGTTAAGAAGCAATTGATAGCTAGTAAGGAGAGAGATAGTAAGGAGAGAGATAGTATTTTCTAAACTTTTGTACTTGTAGTGGTATTGCAACAAGGAATGTGATTATTTTATTTATTCTCCCCCAACGTCCATAAGAAGCAATACTATCTTTTCTTTAGCTGTGTGTATTCCATAATGTAAAAAATTGAACTGGAATATTATTTTGAAATTTTTATTTAACTTTGAGCTGGCAAACTGAGCATTGGTCACAGGAAGCTAGAGAATGATTTTGGGGAAAACTGAGATTTTTGTTGCATGGAAAATGAGTTGCATACTAGAATTAATTCTGTGACATTTTCACCTTTGATAAATAAATAAGAGCTTAGATACATGTCATGTGATCATAGCATTCCATGGTAATGTTACCTGTGGTATTAATTCCTGTAGTGGAATTCCTCTGAGGAAGACTAATACAGACTCACCCTAACAAGAACAGCAATATTTGGTAACACCGTGTTGCTTTGAATGCAAAGAAAAGTACAGCAAAGTAGTTTTTTTCTAACAAATGCAGAAGTAATTAATAAATATTTCAGGAAATTAGACCTATAAGGAACTGGAAAAGAAAGAATTCTGATGAATTGCAATCTCTTATTATAACTGTTACATTATTAGGGGATGCTGGGAATATCAGTTCCTTAGAAGGCCACAATAATAATTGCTGCTGAACAGTTTCACTAGTCCTTTATTGAAGCTGGTGTACAGGAATACTTGCTCATCAATTACTGTCTCATATGTGCATATTCAGTTATTTTTCAAGGTGCTTTATAAATTTGGTTCTTGTTCTAGTGTAGATGCTCAAATATAGGGCAGCACATACCCTAGTATGTGTGCTTTGCAGACATAGTGTATTTTGCATTATGAGCTTACATATTTATTGTTCCTATTTTAAATTACACTGCAGTATGAAATATTGCTGCACTGAAATACGGCAGTTTACTTTAGATAGCACAACTAAATCTTAAAACTTACATTTTTAGAAACATAAACCAGTTGTTACATAGTAGATTTAGTGTTCTGTATTGGACTTAACAAAAGCAAAGAAGGCTGAATAACTTCTTTCAAGAAGAATCAAATAATATTTTTATCTTTTTTATTAAACTGTAGGCTCTACTTTTGTATTCTTAATGGGTAATAGACTGAAGAAGGAAGTTCAGCAAAGTAGCAGAGTAATGAGAATTCCTGAACTACTAGGAAATAAAATTAATTCTGATTTGATACATGGTAGTAAAAAGTAAAAAAAAATATTAATTATAAACTTCAAATTCATCTTAAATGCAAAATAAAAAGCAGAAAAATTCTCATTGCACATGTTTGTTACATGGTTTTTCATCCTAGGGCGTGTAGAAAGTATACTGAGGTTAAAGACACAGATTTTTTTTTCACTGAGGTTTTGGCTATAGTTTGCTGCTGTTGAGGAGACATGAGAGAGGAGGGGAAGTAGCTCTGACACCAAAAGTGCTTTCTACAATTGCACATTTACTGAAATTCTGAGTTAAGTTGTCTGAAGTAAGCTGCTGAATTTTCTTCTTACTTTTCAGTAAGGAGAATTAATTTAGAGTACAAGATTATAAAACCTTTTTACATTGATGATGTAGTTCTAAAACATGGAATTCTTCATGGGAGAGAAAATTAAATTTTTAAGTGTTTACTTGCTTGTCAGGGTTGCTGTCTAGACTAAATTATTCCCTATCCTGTCAAGATCAGTATTAATTGAAATAATAATTTCTATTATAATTACTAGAAAGTTAAATGTATTATTCCAGTGAAGATGTGGCATAGTATTTTAGCTCAGCCCCTAAAGTGGGTCTTTGCATCCATCTTTAAGTCAGTATAAATGCTACTTTTAAGTTCCATTGGGAATTTTTAAGCTAGCCATGGGATTTCTACTCTGCTCTCATGGACTTACACAATCCAGAATATTTTGTCCTCAGGCCTATTCTGCTAACTTTTTTTTGTTTAGTTTTACTCCATAACTGCTATGGATCATTCTAAGCAATCTGCTCCTACCTTAAGTATCCTTGCCTGTTACTGTTTGTACATGTACAGACTGATGTAACTTTGCTATCAAAGCAAGTTTTCAGGATGACATGAGAGGTGATTCTTTTCTTTGCATAGAACAATATATTTAGTGTCACACATGCTGTAAGTTTTCACACACATTCAGTATTCATTATTCCTGGTTAATAAAGGGTATTTAAGTTTTAATTCTTATCTCCCTGTGGAAAAGAAAGCAATTTAGCACATTTATCAATGGATAAGTGGGATTTTTTAATATCTGTTTATGTTAAATAATACCACTGCTGCTGTTGACATCCTTAACTGTAGTGGCAAAAGCAAAAACATAAAGTATACCTGTTGTAAGTATTTTCCCCTATGTAATAAATAATTGGCTTTTAGTTTCCAGAAATACTGGTCAGGGAATTCTTTTTTAGGTATTGTCAGGCAGAACTTCAGGTGTTCCTACATGCTACTGAATATTGAATTTGAGCTTTACTGACACTGGGATGCAAATCAAGGCTGTTTTAAGCCTGTTTATTTTAACAGTCAATGGCAGTTTGAAGTATGAACTCACATACTTCTAGAGAAAATTTGATAGGGAAACATACTTCTTCTGAAGGAGGGACTTCCAGTTTGTGGGACGCAAAGGATTGCTCAGCCCTCTGAGCATTTATTCCAGACACCTTGTTAGCAGCTCCCACTGCCAGTAGAGGCTCACAAAAACTTGAAGTTTGGAAAACCCTTCTTGAGGATACTGATACTCTCTGGTTTCTGATACTTACTGTATCTTACTGATTTAATTAGCAATTTGCCAAGGGTCATTTTGAAGGCATTTCAGAGCTTGTGGAAGCTCAGTTAACTGATTGAAGCTGACCATAGATGGATGGTATCTGCTGGCCCTTGCGTGGTTATGTGCAAGGAAGAAACTTTGACGGCCATGAAAGGCAGAGAAAGCTTGAGCAGTATCTTTTCTATTATAAAATGACTGCAGAATTACTGGAGATCATTGAATCATAGAATGATTTGGGTTGGAAGAAACATTAAAGACCATCTAGTTAAACCCTTGTACCATGGACAAGAACACCTTCCACTAGACCACATTGCTCAAAGCCCCATCCAACTTGGTCTTAAACACTTCCAGGGATGGGGTAGCTGCAGCTTCTCTGGGTAGCCTGTTCCAGTGCCTTGCCACCCTCATAGTGAAGAATTTATTTCTAATACCCAATCTAAATGCTGCCCTTCTTCAGCTTAAAGCCACTTCCCCTTGTCCTGTGCTCTTGCAAAAAGTCCCTCTCCACCCTTCTGTAGGCCCCCCGAGATCCACCCAGCCTAATCCAGCCTTTGGCACCCAAGTACACGTATGGACTTGTACCCCTTGACCTCACTTCTTACCCAAGGGGGGACGTGCAGCATCTCTTCAGTCTCAGCATTGTGTATCTGCCCAAACAGAGCATACACGAACTGGCATGCAGTTATTAGGAGGAATGCCAGAAGCAATTCACTTGTGTATATATGACCTAAAAAAGCCCAAACAAACAAATGCAACACCTAAATGAATAAATAAAGAACCCCCAAAAACCAACCAAACAAACAAAACCCAACAACAACAAATCTTTGGTTGGAGTAGAGAGCTGGGAACTAGAAATGAAGCAGATGTGCAGCATTTCAGTACAGATGGCTGTAACTTCACATAGCTTTTGCTAGGGTTTGCCAGTTTTTTAGGGACAGTATTCTCAGGGGAGTGCACAATGCTTCGCATTTTCCACTACTTTGTTTCTTTGCCATGCTGAATGTTCTTTTTATGCTAAATGGACCTTGTTTTGCCTTGAAAGAAGAGAGTTATAAGAGTTGGATTTCCTAGATTTTATTTCTGTTCTTGCATTAATGTAGTGCAGATTTACATGTACTGAAGTATTATACTATTTAATCACTTTAGAGAGTGTTCTAAAATAATCTCTTCATTGCTCATGTGTTTTCATCTCTGTGTGAAAATAGTGGGCTAAGTTTGCTTTGCAGATACAGATGTTGTTCTGCTGAGGTTCTCCACCAAATTAGATAAAATAATTTACTGTGCATGTCCAAAGTTGTTGTTGCTGAATTACCAAGAGGTACCCCTAAGAAACAGTTCTGAAACTTCTGCTTACCCTGTTTCTTGAATGACGATTAAATGGGATGAGACACAATTAAACTGCGTAAAGGGTCTGAATAATATAATATTTCAGGTTTGGTGGGTCTAGAGTGTAAATATGAGTATGAAATGTGGAGGAATATTTTGATGAATTTTGGCTTAAGTGGGTCTCAGTACTTTGTACCTGGACATTTTCACAGAATCATTTATGTTAGAAGAGACCTCTAAGATCAAATCCAGCCTTTGACTGATCACCACCATGTCAAACAGACCTTACTAAGTCAAGTTGTTTCTGGAACACCTCCCTCTGTCCATCCTGAACCTCCCCTGGTGCTTCATGAAGCTTTTTGGTCTGGGAGTATGACACAAAAATATTCCCAAACTTTAGTTCATCTGGAATAGGCCTCTATACTCTGTCTCTCTGAAAGACAGCTTTTGTTTATAATTCAGCTCATGCTGCGACTGTGTATTTGTGTTTTGTGTATGTGCATATATAAAATTGTTTGAGATTATAACAGGGGTTCTGAGAGTCATGTAGCATTCAAAAGAATAGGAGAGTCTGCATGTTGTGGGTGTAAAGGCTTAGGATTGTTGTAATATATACTTTTTTCTTCTTAATATATGGAACTCAAGGTAGCAAAGTCACATGGTTTTGCCTTAGGATAAGTTAGTACTTGATCTCCTCCGTATTTGTGCTTTTCAAGTATGGCTGGGAGACCAGGTGTTCACAGGTAAATGATACATTGTTTTATTTGTGTTTGTCTTTTTTTCCTTTTTTTTTTAATTGTAGGAGTTCCACCTGGAATATGACAAATTAGAAGAAAGGCCTCATCTGCCATCAACCTTCAACTACAACCCTGCTCAGCAAGCCTTCTAAAGACTTCCCTTTTCTTGGGGTATGGCTGTCTCAGCACAATACTCAACATAACTGCAGAACTGATGTGGCTCAGGCATCCTGGTTTTAATTCCTTGAGGATCTGGCAATTGGCTCATGCGAAGGGTCACCATTTGAGGTCCTGCCTTACTAATTATGTGCTGCCCAACAACTAAATTTGTAATTGTTTTTCTTTAGTTTGAGCAGGGTCTGAATTTTTGTTTTTGTTTCCTTTTTTGCCAGCAGACAAGCTTGGGTCTGTAAAGACAAGCGAGTACACTGACAAAAGTTTACCACTTAGTTTTCCAAAATGTAAAAACAAAAAAAAAGAAAAAAGACAAAAAATTAGACAACAAAATTTGCATTGTTCATTGTAGCACTATTGGTAATAAAAAATGTTTGTGCATTTTTATGTGAAGATCCTTCTCGTATTTCATTTGGAAAGATGAGCAAGGTTTGCTTCCTTCATTTTACTTCCCCTTCTGTCTTTGAAAGGCAGTTTTCGCCAAGCTTAATGCAAGAATATCTGACTGTTTAGAAGAAAGATATTGCCACAGTCTCTGGTTAGTTTCCAGGGTTGTGTATTACTGAGCTTCATCTTTCCAGAATGAGCAAAACACTGTCCAGTCTTTGTTACGATTTTGTAATAAATGTGTACATTTTTTTTAAATTTTTGGACATCACATGAATAAAGGTATGTATGTACGAATGTGTATATATTATATATATGACATCTATTTTGGAAAATGTTTGCCCTGCTGTACCTCATTTTTAGGAGGTGTGCATGGATGCAATATATGAAAACGGGACATTCTGGAACTGCTGGTCAGGGGACTACTTTGTCGCCCTGTGCACTAAAGGGCCAGATTTTCAGCAGCCAAGGACATCCATACCCAAGTGAATGTGATGGGACTTAAAGAAGTGAACTGAGACAATTCACTCTGGCTGTTTGAACAGCAGCGTTTCATAGGAAGAGAAAAAAAAAAGATCAATCTTGTATTTTCTGACCACATAAAGGCTTCTTCTCTTTGTAATAAAGTAGAAAAGCTCTCCTCACTGCAGTGTTGACTTTGATTTGAGATTGTGAAATTATTTCTTCAACAATGAAAAATGGAAAAAAAATTGAAGTATTAAAACTACCGAGCTGTACAGTGGTTAAGACACTTGAAGAGTCTTTTTGCTGCTGACAAGTAAATTTATGAGAATTTCATATTCTTTTCCACAGTAAAGTTTCCATGGCTAAAAACTTTGGTTAACCTTGGTTTCAGATCCCCTCTTTATAATAGCATATAATTTTTAGAAAGGTGGATGGGTGGGTACCGTGTCAAATAAAGGGAAGATGCTTCAAGAATTCGTCACTTGGGAGAAGCTTGGGTTAGAGCTGATCACAGCTTAGTTCCATGTTGGTGTTTTCCCACTTAAAACAGAAATACCTTTCCTTTGGTGATTGCTATTACTTGAACTTCCAGATGCAAATAAACATGAATATAGACTGGTTCTGAAAACTGTAACTGTTCTGAGCAGAGAAAGAAAAACCTGACCGGTTGGGATGGTTTTCTTTTTCTAGATATGATTGCCCCTTCTCATTGAGTTGCCTCTGGTGATGCAGATCATTGAAAAATACCTGAAATTACCAAAGCAAGACATGTTAGTGAATCCTGGGATTTTTTTTTTTTTGCATTTTAACCCATTTTTCTATGTAGTGCAAAAACAGCTTGTTTGCATGTATTTGAATTATGCTTGGAAATTGGACCATTAGTGACCTTGCTGTGGTTCTGTATCAGGTGTATGGCAAATCTTAAATTCTGAACTTTTTTTAATATCTATTTTAACATGGTAAACATAAAAATATTATTCTGTTGATTATATTTTTTTCTATTATTAAAGCAAAGTTTTCCCAGCTTGAAAGAAGAGAATGGTTATAATCCATATAATCAACACAGCTGAAAAAGATCGTGGCTTGTTCTGTTTCTCAAACCAGAGCAAATTTATATTTGGATAATCAAATATATGTTCTCAAACATATTTGATTATCCAAATATAAATGTATAAATTTTCAGAATGACAATTTTCCAAAAGCATGTTGTTCCCGCTACAATTAATGTTACAATTTTTTACTGTCAGGTTCATTATGACCTGAGCTTTTGGGTTGCTTTTGGTTTGGTTTTTTTGGTTGGCCTTTTTGGGATTTTTTCTTTTGTAAGGATTCCTGAAGTGATATTTCCTTCTTCAAATCGAATGTCATTATTTCTCATGTTTATGGAAATTAACAACATATGATAGAGGGAGTAAGATCAACTACATTAAAATGCTAAATACCTATGACACTTCTAAAAACAATTAAGCTGAAATTGGGAACCTAAGTTCTCCCAAAAAATACTTGATGATACAGTTGCTTTCAGCTGCCCAGTGTTTCAGAAAGCTGAAATGCCTGATTTTGGGAAACTTCTCACCGGTGAGCACAGAACTGGTGCTTTGCTCCTTCCAGGTAGGAGAACAGTCTGGCTCTCGTTTATCAGTTAAATAAGTATGTATGGAGACTTTAAAATCTGTGACTTAATTTCTTATTACACTGTGGGTTGAAGCAAGAGAAACAGATATAAACAGAAAACAAAGTGTAAGATTGAAGCAGTTTCTTAACTGATACCATATTAATTTTAACAATTGAAAAGAACATACTGCTTTTTTTACTGAAAGGAAGAAAACCTCAGCCCTCATGTACATACTCACATGGCAAATGGGTGACTGAATTGCCCTGCAGATTTTCACACTGACAATTAATGTCTGAGGCTTATTTAATGTGTTTTTACATTACACTAACACTATAAATAGGGATATACTAGAATGCTGTTTTTAAATTTGAGGTGGGTGTTTTTCCCCATAACTAGTTTTGTACAACAATGTGCAAGGTAAGTTCTGGGTGGAAAACCCAGTGTTCTTGGAAGAAGTATTCCTGTTTCTAGCCTGTCCAACATGCTGTCATAGTCCTCGTTGCATATTGTTTACAAATCTTCATTGAATAGTTAGCTCCAGTTTTCTGCAAATCCACTACCTTCAGCTTTTCCAGGGTTTAACATCAGTTTCACTGATTTGATTACACCTGCTACTGCAGAAGATACTTCATATTTCAGCAATTGTTACTCAAATCACCCTGCTTGTGGAAAAATCAAGGGTACCAGAACATCATGAAGGAAAGGGATAAGCATGCTCCACTGGGGTGTGTAGAAAGGAACAAACAAAAACCACCCTGCACTCAATCTCCTCCACCTTAGTGGTCTGGTGCCGCAAATACATAAGCGCATGAGAACCTTCATGGGCTTGATTAATCTAATTGAAGACCCAAGTAATCCAGGGAAGCCTGCAGATACTCACATGGGTAAAAATATTGTTCAAGTGACTGTGACCTTCAGTGAAGTGTCAGCTGCACCTGTGTCAGGATTCACAACTGACCACACCACTCCCTCATGGCTGTGTAGCATTTCTGCAGTGCAGAGATGTATGATTGTATCACTTGGCTGCATGGCAGGTCTGAAATCCTCTCTGACCGCCAGCCAGTACTTGTACTGATCTGGTTCTGTTTTACAGTTTCCATAAAAAAAGGGAGGATGCATCCAAATAAGAATTTGAGTGTTGTAGTCAGATGCAAGATTTTTGCAGTCTTGAGGGACTCTTTCTGTTGACCATGAAGAGACCAGAAACAGTCTTTGGCATGACCTAGGCAGTGCAGGGAAAGAGAGGTCTGTGAGGCCATCATCTTGGTCCTGAGAGGCTCCTAGGTGGCCATGGATATGGAAGAAGGCTGTCCATCTTCTAAATAATACTGTTTAATGTTACTAGTGACTTAAAAGAAACTTCCCCCATCCCACATCCCAATTCCTGGTAACTTCCAATTGAAAATCCTTCCATGGCTGGACATTGAATGAAACAAAAAGGAAAAACTGGTTGCTATCTGTCACACCCAAGAAAAGCCTCTAAATGCACAGCTGCCATCCTAAGCATGAGATAGCTAGACAGTGCTTTTGGTTTAAGGTCCTAGATACAGCAATTGCTATTCAAGCCAAATTTCAGAGTGTGCTTAGTTTTCAAGTACCTTTTCATTGTGTCCCTCAAAATTTGCTGCTGCCCAAAATTAATGCTAGTAAGAAGTTGAATTCTGACAATGCAAATTGGACTAAGAATTTAGTCTGGATTGACTGCTGATGCTTTTATTTTCATATATAGTATGTGAATTAAGTTTTTGTTTCTCTGTGATAAGCATGCATGCTCTTGTTTCCATAAATCTGAAGGCTTCCAGTACATTAAAAAGACCTGAGGAAATGCAGCTGGATAACCTACTTTGAAATTTTGGCTTTAATAGTTTCAGTAGCTTTACTACTTAAAATCACTTTAGTGTTAGAAGTAAACTATATTTTTGAAAATAATGTTAAAGCACATTGAACGATAGTCGTAACTGTTATTTATTCAGCTCACTTCTGGATTAGCAGTCGTGAACCAATTTTGTGTATTTTTTTCTAGGCTTCAGTTTCTCCTTTGCATTTCATATTGCCTTCTTGGTACTAATGAGCTAATATATGTGGGTATATGTCAGGTTTTTTCCTGATGAAACTACCAAAATAATTTTCTGTAAAATCACCTTTTGAACTCCCTATGGTTTAGCAAACAATCCAGTGAAGTAGCCAGTAGTCATGATTGGGCCATCCTGCATCAGCTGTGAACAGTCCTGATGAGGAGCCAAAGGAAGGCAGGTGTCCCAGAGCTGCTCTGGTGCAGGCACTGATGAACCTCTGTGGAAACCTTTCAGTGTTCTCGAAACTCATTCTTGACTAAAGGCTGGCTTTGGTGGTTCCAGAGATCTCTCTTCCCTTGGAAGGCCAGTTTACTTTCTGGTGGGCATCAGAGTATTGTTTTTATAAAGGCACTCTGTTGTTTTATATAGACACTTGCTTTTGGAAAAGGCAGTTCACTTCCTGGAAGAGTCAGCATCCCACGGAGCAGCACTGAGCTTGTGCAGGGAAACAGGAACAGGGCACTGTGAGCCCAGTCCCCATGAGCAGCCTGGTGGGTGTGGTGGCAGAGCTGCCTTGTGCCTGCCCAGCCTCCAAGGCACAGGTGTTCTCAGCACTGCCCGTACCCACTGCAGGTGGGTCAGCTGCAGCTGGCCATAGGTGAGGCTGTCCCTTGGCTGTGGGGCAAGGAAGGGCCCAAAAGAGCAGGACCTGTTCTCCTGCTGTTGAGATTTTCATACAGACATTGGACTTTGTATGCCAGCTTTCTCATCCCTGGTGGCTCCTTGTGCAGCCAGGGTCCTGGAGCCAGCATCCCCACTCCTGCCCTCAGCAGGTGACAGCAGAGGTAAAATCTTCACAACAGGCCCCCTTCACTCTGCTACAATGAGCAGGCATTGATGATCATTTTTCACTTCCAATTGATCCGAATAGATTTTGAGGCTTGACTGAGTCATTTGTTCAGAAAAGTTCAAAATCTATGAGATCACCTGGTGAATGCTCAGGCCATTCCCAGTTAAATTACAGCTTCAGTCTCTCCCCATCTGTGGATGATGTAGGGACTGGATGCACACAGGAGGACGAAGTCAAGGTTGCTCTGTCACCCAGTGAGCTGTTGCCTTAATTTCCGCCTGACAGCGCTTTATGTACAAGGGACTGCAGGGAGTTGGAGCAAGTGTGGAAGGCCAGCTGTTCAGGAGGTAAGACAAAGAAGCTGCAGCTCATTTACACTGAGAAAGCAGAGCTGGGGCTTCTCATTCAGGCGGTAAGTGACCAATCAACCTGATTATGTTATTTTTTATATTATGAAAACTTTATGCAACAAACCTCTACTATTAGAGACTGCTGTCACCACAAGTGCTTGCAGCAAAACCTGATGATGGGAATGAATGAACAGAGCTAAGGACTAAGCAAGAGAAGTTGAGTTTCTAGTATAAACACCTATAGGAATTTTAAGTAAAAAACCCTTAATTCTGGCTCAGGGCTGGTATACTTTTCCAGAAACCCTTTGATGATCAGGGCAGGCTACTGCAAAGCAGCTGACTTGAGAGGAGTGTGGTAGTGCACTTGTGCAAGCAAGGGCAATATTTACATCCATCTATATTCATGGCACAGCATGGACTCTTAATAGCCTTCCTGCCAAACCTTGCTTAATAGTCCATTTAGAGAATCTATGGATCAGCTTCATTTATAAAAGTTTGACGTTGCGCTCTGCACTGGGAAAGAGATTGAAAAAGGGAAGTGTTATTTCCTGAACTTTTTCTGTGTTTCTGTGCCTTGTCTGCTGTGTCATCAAGTTCAGCTATCAGCTCTGGGCTCACATCTTGTTCTACCTAATTGCCTGTGATAAAGATGACAGAATAGAACTATAAGAATTGATATGGTACTTTGGCACCGAAGAACTTGTGTTGCCACAGTGGGAAATGCTGGGTAATAACCAAACTTTATTTGCCAAATAAATATATTTTCTTGAATCAGCAGCTTTTCTTGCAATCCTTCTTGCAAGAGAGGACTTCTTAGGGTGAGCCTTCAAAGGTCAATACCTTCCTGTTCAAAGCAATTCCTGTGTGTGATAGCTGTCATCTTGCTTGTCTGTTTTCTCTGTCACTGCTGTGCAGATGCTGGTTATGGGGCTGGCCAGAATACTTTACCCTGCACCCCAAAATTGTTAACATTTGGCCAATTCCCATTATGTCCCTTCTTAATTAATAAGGTAAAAATAGAAGCTGCCTTCTCACTTAATTAGTTTCAGTAGCTTTACTGAATATTTCAGTATTTTTACTGAACTCTTCAGTAAAGCTACTGAATATTTACTGACTATTTCAGTAGCTTTACAGATATTTAATTTCTTTAATTTTGGATGAGTTTCCTCCTCTACTCATAGAGACCTTGCAGACTTTGATGCCTTGGGGGTACTAAACGGGACTTCACACAAGATCTCTAGGATTTAACCAAGCCAGTGGTGAGATGTTGCCTTGTGAGGGAGCCACAATGCACCCAAAGGACCCCACCCACCCTCTTCTAGATATTGTACATTGCATGAGGGTACCCAGTATTAATCCGGACTAGCCCTCCGCACAGCAAATCTCCAGGGTCAGATAATCCCGTTGCAATCTGTCTCTTTCCACCCCCGGAGGGCCCTGAATTAGGTCAGACGGGATTAAATTTGCATTTTATTTATTTATCTCTTTTTTTTTCGTGCTGGTTACACGCACAGTCAGCCTCGGAGGAGGCGGGGAGGGAGGCGGGGAGCGGCGGTAGCTTTAGCCGATGGCAGTGGCTGATGCCCGGCGGCGGATGCCAGCGGCAGCCGGGCGATGGCGAGGAGCCGGGCGGCTTACGAGTACACGGAGGCGGAGGACAAGAGCATGCGGCTGGGTTTCCTCCTCATCGCCGCCGGCTTGCTCTCCCTCTTGGGTTTGGGTTGTTGCTGGCTTCGCCCGGCGCTGCAGGAGCGGGGCGGCGGCGGCTCCACCAACTGCACGGTGCTGGCGGTGCGGCAGCTGGGGGAGCGCTTCGCCTGCACCTTCTCCTGCGGGGCCGCCTGCCGCGGCACCGCCCGCTACCCCTGCCTGCAGGTGCTGGTCCGCACCTCCCGCTCCTCCGCACCCGCCCTGCTCCATGAGGACGAGCGGCAGCTGCGCACCAACCCCAAGGTGAGACCCGCGGGCTCCCTCCTCTCCCACAATGCGGGCGGTGGTCCCGCCGTGGTCCCTTTCACCGCTCCTGCGGCCGCCCTCTGTTCGGTGCGCGGATTTCTCTTCTAGAAGTGAGGGGTGGTAAGTGAAGTGGGGGAGCATCCGTCCGAAATGCCGCTCTGCTTGTTGCTCAGCGAAAAGTAGTGTATCTCTATAGTGTATATCTATAAACACGCTATACCCTGTACATCTATATTTATATCTTGCGTTTATATCTATATCATCTCAGGGGAGGTTTAGGCTTGATACTAGGAAAAGGTTCTTCACCCAGAGGGTGGTTGGGCACTGGAACAGGGTGCCCAGGGCAGTGGTCACGGCACCAAAGCTGACAGAGTTCAAGAAGCATTCCCTGTTAAACACATGGTGTGACTCTCGGAGCTGTCCTGTGCAGGGCCAGAAGATGGTCTTGATTATCCTGGTGGGTGCCTTTAAATTCGGGATATTTTGTGATTCTATACAGCATAGTATAACATGCTCTGTATAACGTATAATATACTATATAGTGTATTGCACTGTACTATATACTAAGTATGATACATGCACGCACACACACACACACGGACAGACAGACTCTCACCCACTCTCACACTTCGCTCTCATCCCCATTCCGTCCGTCCCGCCCGCGTCCGGAGCGCAGCCCCCGGACGGCAGCGCAGGGACAGCAGCGGAGGCTCCTGTGCGGCTCCCGACCCTCCCCGCCGGAGCCCGGGACGCCGGTGGGAGAGGAGGAGAAGCTCCTGCTGCCGGCAGGAGAGGAGGAGCAGCTCCTGCTGCCGGCGGGGCTGTCTGTCTGTCCGGGCAGTGCCCGGGGCCGCTGCGCGGCGCGTCCCGGAGCGCGGGGACCTCGCAGCGCCGCTCCCCAAAGCGCACGGAGAAATGGTAATGGAGCCGCTGCTGGCCGGGCGCTGGGCAAGGGGCTGCGCTGAAACAAAAGTTTCACCCGTGCTGTTTTGATTCTTAAACTCCTCCATCACCCACACGAAAAGGGACCAAATGGAGAATTCGTGAAAGTTGCATCTTCCAGCAAACTGGGGAAGTCTGAAGGCAAGGTGTGACTTGCGCTTTCTCTTTCTTTAAAGGCAGTTATTCTGCCTTCTCCTTTTTCTTTTTATGCTGGGTAGAGATAGCTTTGAAAACACACACCTGAGTGGAGGAGATCTTAACAAGTAGTTTGAAGACGAAAAATAACATGTCGGAATCCTCCTACTCCTGAAAGAACTTGAAATTGGGAGTGTACTGGAAAAGGAAATTTCAGCTCCTTGACTGAGGCGTGAATGCAACAAAGTGCTGAGGGCCATGCTCAGCACAATGCAGAGTCTGTTTGCAGGGCTGGGAAGCATGCTTGGGTGTCCAGCTGGGATGTGCAGCCTCACATCTCTTCAGTCATACTTGTGGTGGTGTGCTCTGCCCCTTGGAAGGCAGGTTAATTTCCCCACTCAGGGTTTGAGGCTTGCTTTTTCCCCCTGAGCAGCTTGGAAGGGTGGTGGGGGTAAAAATCAGCAGAGTAAGTAGCAGGATGGTAAATCTGGCAGGATTTGGATTAAATTGCTGGCACCACTCAGAAGTGATGAGTGATTGAAGCTGCAGTGCTGGATGGAGCCTGATCACAAAGCAGATGAAATACTGGCCTGTGAGGGAGCTTTGCAGACCTTTTTCTGGGAGTGCTGCTGCCAGGCTCCCTGTGCAGGGGGCTGTGGGGGCAGAGGTGTGCCAGGAGTGCCCTAGCTGGCTGAGCTGCAGCACTCCTCTAAGCACCTCTCCATTTTCAGGTGGGCAGGGGGGAGTTGGCAAAATGCAGGAGAAAAGTCCCCCTTTGACAGGGGGTAAAGATGATGTGGCTCTGCAGAGGGTGCAGTGTGGCTGACCCCGAGCACAGCCCTGTGGCTCTGCTGTGGCCATCTCCAGCAAGAATGGGAGCTGGAAAGTGGGAGGTGGGAGGTGAGTGCTGATTGCCTGGGCTCAGCAGCTCTGGCAGAACCCGCAGGTTCAGCAGCAGCTTTCAAACTGAACCGTGACCACACTGCCTTTCTGAGTTGTCCAAGGGTTTTGTTCTGTTTTTACTTCTTGATCTTATTTTCTTCTGCCTTTCTGGAAGTGTGGTGGGAAGAGAAGGATTGCACCTGCCCAGGGGCTGAATTGCAATTGCAGGGAGGCACTCCAAGCTTCAGAAGTAACGCCTGTAAATGTCACTCAGAAAAACTAGTTTTATTTAACAATTAATTTCATGTTAATTTTACATAAGAAAGCAGGGCTGTTGGCAGTGTGTGGTACTTTCCTGCTTTTACAAATATAATCTGTTTTCTTTACCTTCCACCTTGCATCTCTAGATGTGGGCTGTTTACCCTGGGATATTGATTGCTGAGGATTAAATCTGATTTACCAGATGTGACCAAGCAGAAAGGATGCATTTTTTGATGTAACTGTATTCTTTGGTAGTAATTGAATTTATCTCAGTGGAAAACTGTGTAGAAAAAAAAAAGTACTCTAATTATTTTTCCTGCTTTGAGAAGCTTATGTAAAACAAAAACAAAATAAGAAGAAAAGTTGGTTAGGTCTCTTCAGGAAAAAATACCTTTGTAAGGGATTGAAGTCTGCATCTGTTTCTTTGGTTTCCCCTTTTTTCCCTACTTCAATGCCTGTGGAGCCAAACACTTACACCCTCCTTTAATTTTTGATTTAAAATCTCGCTCTCTTTGAAAGCTTTCAGGATTTTATGCTGAAACACATTAACTAGAGCCACAGAGTAGGAATCTGCTGGATTTTAATGCCCGGGATCCCATACGTATTGATGAACAAACACTTAGAGAGCTTTTTAACCCTTCCTGTTCCCATCACATTTTGCACTATGCCCCCTTGTGTTCATGCATTTAGACGTGCATACAACATGTTAATCAGTTCCAGCTAGCTAGAAGGGAAAAAGAAGACCAATTTTGTTTTGAACATTTTTTAAATTTTACTTTCTGCTTAGGTGCTTCTCTTTGTAGGGTAGTAATTTTTCCCTGTAAATCAATAGTATAGAAAGGGCATAGTTCAGGCTCCTTACAACACACAACAATAAAAAATCAGTTGGCAGCTTCACTCCACCCAAAAATTCCCAGTGTATTTGATTAAAAATCTTCTACTTTCTATAGTAGAGCAGGCTGATATATAAACATATCACAGATATGAATGTCTGTTCCAGTGAGGAAAAATATTTTTCTAGATGCAGGAAAAAGAATTTTTTTTTCTTTTTCTTTCTAAGATAATCACATCATTGTACAGCCCAGGATTCATTTTAGCTCTTAAAAGATTATATAGCTGGGTCAGAGATAATCCAGGAATGTATATATAAAGCACCCAACACGATTACATTTGTGTTCCGTCTGAGTGATCTGTGGATTTCCTTTTTTTTTTTTTGATTGCTGTCTCAGAGGAAGAAATTCATTAGAGTGACTATAGCCTTTCTTCAGCTGCCTTGATAGCAATAGTAATCTCTGAGATAAGGTTTGAGCAGGATTAATTCCCAAGTCAATTTGTCGTTGTTCCTCTCTGGCCACGGGGTGCATTGGTGGTGCACACAGCCAGCACAGGGACTGGGCCCAGGGGAGTATGGCAGCTGCTGAAAGTGTCTGCTTTCTGGCTTTTTAGGCATTTCCCTTTCTACATCTGCAGTTAAGGGTAGTGTTGGAAGAAGTTGCCCCCTGTTTTGCCAAAGAAGCTTTTAGGGAGTGACTGTTAAGACAGATGTTAGCAGCTGTGCAGCCAGACCTGGCTCTCCCCACCCTTGTCCCCAGGCAAGGAGCAAACAGCTGCTGCCCCTTGTCTGCTCTCCACACCTGCCTGTGCTCCTGTCGTGCTTCTCTGTGTAAAGGCTCCACATGACAAGATGATGTGCAGTCATCTCTTCTGTACACTTGTAAATAGAGTTGGGCTTAATTTTTGGACTCTCTTAAATACAGCCCATGGCAGAGGAGGTTTCATAACAAAATATAACTTGACAATAATTTTGTGAGAGTCTGGTGGCTCTGTCTGGTGAACATTCAGGTCTGTGTTTGGGCTGGTACCTGTGACAGGCAAACTCTGCAGATGCTGCCTAGCAATTCCTCTGGAAGCAGCCCCAGGGACCATGGATAAACCCCATAACCCACCTGTCTCACCTGGGCACCACTCCCTGCCTCGAGCCTCTGTGAGGGGTCATGGGTGTGATCACTCCTGGTGGGCTGTGCTGCTGATGATCATTTGCAGTGACAGATGCAGGTGAAAGCCAGGCATGGTGCTCAGCTCCAGCTCCCTCAGGACACTCAGCTGGGAGGGGGCCATTTTAGTACTAATGGAGCGAGCCCACCTGCTCATGCCCTGCCCAGTGGGATGGTTGTGGCAGCCCTTCCTCCCCTCCATGCCATGAAGGTAACCCACTAGTGCATGGAGACACACACAGAGTTAGGAGAAGCTCATCTATTGCTTGGTGTGGTGGCTTGACCCTGGCTGAACTTCAGGTCCCCCCCAAGCTGCTGTATCACTCCTTAGGTGGACAAGGGAGAGAAAATATAACGAAAGGTTTATGGGTTGAGATAAGGACAGGGAGAGATCACTCATCCTTTATCATCATGGGAAAAATGGACTTGACTCAGGGAAATTAATCAGCTTTATTGCCAATTAAATCAGAGAAGGGCACTGCATAAATAAAATCAAATCTAAAAATGCCTTTCCCCTACCCATCTTTCCTTCCTGAGCTGAACTTCACTCCTGATTTTCTTCACCTCCTCCTTCCCACCAGCACAGAGGGACGAGGAATGTGGGCTGTGGTCAGTTCATCACACATTTGCGTTCCTTCCTCTTCACACTCTTTCCCTGCTCCAGTGTGGGGTCTCTCCCACAGGAGACAGTCCTGCATCACCTTCTCCAACGTGGGTCCTTCCCACAGGCTGTAGTTCTGTATGAAGTGCTCCAGCACGGGCTCCTCTCTCCACAGGAGCACAGGTCCTGCCAGGACCCTGCTCCCATGTGGGCTTCCCTCAAAGCCCCAGCCTCCTTTGGGCATCCCTTTGCTGTGGTGTGGGGTCGTACCATGGGCTGCAGGTGGATCTCCACTCCAGCAGGTGGGGTAGGGCTGTGCCACAGCAAACAGATGGCACATGCTCTGTCCCATAGCTCACCAGGAGCCAGCAGGGTGCTCCTCCACAGATCACTTGGAAACTGAGTTTGAAATCTTGCTCCTGAATTACTTTGGTTTGTCTTCTGTTGGGCTGAATTGCTTCTACTTTGGGCCAGGATGTCTCTTTGCATTTGAAACTTTCTTGGACTTGTAGTTTACCAAGTCTGGGTTTTTAAATTAAAAACGTGACTGAATTAGGCAAGAATTGATCTTTGAAAAGCATGAAATTCAGCCTGGAACTTAAACCATAGTCAAGAGTTCATGCATCTATTCTTTCTCTGTGATATGGAAGAATATCTGCCCTCATGAAGTGTTCAGATGTACCAGGAATCTTTCCAAGCACCTGCAGAGACTGAAGTGGGAGCATCCAGCAGCAAACACAGATACAATTCCCACAAAATCTTGGTGTAAAGATGTATTGGCTATTAACTGATATTTTTACTGGTGTCCTAGCTTGCTTTCAGTTTGTTTATGTTTTGATGTCAGTATTTCATGCCATGTCTTGTAAGGGAGAACTACAGATTCAATGTTTCAGAAGCTGCCTATTGCCAAAGTGGAAATTATTTCACATTCATCCATCAAGTCACAGCAGCAAAATTTGTGAGGATACAATTCCCTTTTATCTGCCTGCTGAATCTGCTTTGGAAGGTGATAGAGCTAGAAGTGTGCTTGGGAGGCTGAGTGAAGAGAGATCCAGCCCCTGTGTGGGTCAGAAAGGGACAAAATCACCTTGGGTTGGTGGGGACAGTGCTGGCAAACAAGGCAAACAAGCTCCAGGGTTTGTGCAGCAGCTGATAATGCTCACTCTGGGATTGCATCTTGGGTGTTTTCTGTGGCTCAAGGCCTTTGTCACATTGAGTTGATGTTTCAGGGTGGCCCCTGGGATTCATATTTGGACAGGCACCATTCCTCTCCTCAGGACTGTTAATCCTCAACAGGCAGAAGCAGAGAGGCCACATCAATTTATGGCAAGACTCCAGGCATCTCCTTTGTGTTTTCCACATGGAGATAAAGAGGAAGAGGTAGAAATGTATCTAGATGCTTTCTGTCTGCTGGGATTATGTGTGCAAAAAATGATCTGAAGTTCGAGTTATGGAAAGCGTTCACTGTTGTGCCCAGCTTCCAGGGGTCCCTCCTGTAGCTACTGACAATACTCATATACACTGTCCTGCTTTGGTACTGGAAAACACAGAAGTGCCGCTCAAAGAAACTCTGTGGGCCCCTTTACATCTTCCAAACCAAGAAAAATCCCTGCCCTGAGAAACTCAATTTTTAATATCTTCATATTGAGCATGGGGACTGATGGGAAAAAAATGTGAAGCTCTCTGTGATGAAATGTCCTGGGAGACTGCTCAAGCTTGATACTTGTCTGTTCAGATGGACGTCTCTTGGGAAAAGAGACCTCTCTGGTTGTTCCTAAGCCTGAAACTCAGCATGGGGCTAACCAACAGTTCACCAGGTTATGAACTTTGTGAAGGACTCAAGCAATATTTTGTGGGGTGGAAGGTCTCTGCAGGATCCAGAGAAAGTTTAGCCAGGACTGGTGGGGCACTGGTTGCACTCTCATAGCAGAGGACAGCAGCAGGCTCAGCCAGGAAGAGGAAACATTTCAGAGGATAGAGGAAATATGTGTGCTGGAGCCAGGAACACAGGAAAAGTAGCTTTGAGATAGCTGGGTGTGTTTAGGCAAAATAATGTCTATTGGTGCTTGGCTGCTTTGTCTAGCTATTCATTTTGTGTGCTGGCCAAACAGTGTCTGGTTTGGGAGCTCTTTCTAGAACCCCTAAAATCTGGAGGCTACCTACAAGCTGGGGCTGGGAGTGATGATTACTGTCAGATGGAGGCAGTGAGTGCCCAGCTCGTGGGATTTGGTGCCATTTCCATACAGGAAAAGCAGGAAATGCTCCTACAGGAAAACATCAGAGTGGAGGATGTTGGAAGTGCTGGAGCCCGGGCCAAGCAGGGAGGAGGGGACCAGCTGGGAAGGTGCAGCACATTGATGCTGGCAGGGGTCAGAGCAGAGCCAGCAGTGCTCTCAGGTGTCTTTGTGCCAAATTTGCTGACTCTGCCCAGCTGCTGCACAAATGTGTTTGTGCACTGGGAGTGTGGAGGAAAAAGGGGAGGGTTTGCTGCCTCCAAAGTGGACAACCCAACCAAAAATTCTGCTGACCTAGGAATGTTACCTAAGATGGCAATAACAGTATGTGATAAATCCTGCACTCTGGTTTCTGAAGCAGAGGGGTGTTGCCCTAATTTCTGTCCTCCATCATCAGCAGTGGGACAACCCTTGTTCAGGGTCCTGTGAACAGGGAACTAAAGGGAGCTCTGTGCCGTGGCAACACCAGCCAGGAGTCCATGTGAAAATGGAGATCCTTGCATGTGGAAGGGTAGGTTTCAGTCTGGAAGCAGCAAGGAAGACCTTGCAGTCTTTCATTCTGAAGCATGCAAAACACTGGCAGCAATTGCAGGAGCTAACAGAAATGGTCAGATTTTACATGATCAGGGGAATAAAATCCTGAGATTTCTCCCTTGCCCCTGGAATGGCAAATCTTCAAGCTGTTGTATGGTGAACATGGTCTTGTAGGTCTGTACATCTCAGGTATAGTGTGCAGCTGGGGGCAAGGTAAGCTCCTGTGAAACCTCAGCAGGAGAGGAAGCAGGGCCAGTGGGCCATGGTGATCTTTATGCTCATGTCAGAGAGGGTGTTGCTCTCCTTGCTGTTCCTGCCTTCAGGACACTGGAGAAATTAATGTTGTGATCAATTGTGGGCCCCCCTTTAGGGGCTTCCCACACCCTTCACCTCCTGCTTCCTAAGTAGGAGGCCTTTTAGCTACCTTCCCAGTCACACTTTTTTCTGTTTGCAGCTCCCAGTTTTAAAGGAATTAAAACTCAGTGTGTTCAGTTCACTTGGTGTCCATATGTCCTGCAGGGTGAAAAGCCTCTCTGTTATGAGAGGATCAGCCAAGCTCTGTCACTCAGTGTGGTTCAACAGCTCCTGTCATGATCTCCTGTGTGGATGCCTGGTAAAAATTAGAGGGATTGTGCTTGGACACCAAACTCTGATAGTGCTGACACTTGATTCAGTGCACTGTTTGTTTTCTGTTGTTTAACTGCCTGTGGCTGGGACTTAAGGGTGGTGTGGCAATGACTTGGAAGCAAGGAGTGTGTGCGGATGTGTGTGACCCAAAGGGGAGCCTGTGAAAGCCCAGTCCCAAGGGCACCAAGCCAGGGGAGGAATCTCCCTTGATCTCTGGGCTTTGAAGCAGATGTCTGAGGGTGAGATCTGCAGGTAGCTCAGCTGCATGCTCAACTCTCTTTGGCTTCTGTACAGCAGAAGCAGATGCTGAACCTTTCTGCTGAAGCAGGGCTGTGAGCCCTTTTTCTTCTTCCCATGTGTTGTATGCAGTGGGAGAATACCTTCTTATATCAGTGGACATCAGCCAGATATCCCATCATCTGGGAAAGCTTGCTGGACTCTTTGGGTTATTTATTAGCATGATACTTAACTAAACTTGTGATTACATGCCTCACTGAAAATAGGAAGTTATTCAAATCCAATCCACGCAGCTGCCTAGGAATACATTAAAATGAAATTATCATTTTCACATTCATCACACCAAACCCGAAGATGTTATGAAGGGGTTTTGTTTAAGAGTGGAACAAACATGGCAAAGCCTTTCTTTTCTTTCTGAATGCTACTATATTCTTTTCCAGTACCCACACAGAATAATTAGCAATTGAAGTTCAGCTGATATTTCTTTTCTGTTTCTTTGGACCTTTTGTTTATTATTCTGAGTCCATTTCAGTCACGCTGGTATCATGAGGAAAAGGCAGAGAAGTGATGCCCTGAGTTCCTGAGGGCAGCAGTAACTCTGTTTTGCAATGTGTCTTGGCAGTGCTCGTACATCCCTCCCTGTGCAAGAGACGATCAGGAGAACTCTGAGAACGTCACGTACAAGCAGAAATACTGGAAAGAGAAAGTGGGATCTCAACCATTTACATGCTACTTTAACCAGCACTTGAGGTGAGTAATCTCCTTTTGGCTGGGCAGGAGCGCTTATGCATCTGCCTAACAGCTGCCCATTGGTTCTGTTGGAACATACAATAAATGCATGCACATGTGCATACACACAGAGACCCCCTCCAGGGCAATGTGGTTTATCACACAGAGCTCAGTGCAGAACTTTGCAAGACAGCTCCACTGATGAAAAGCTATACAGAAAGGAAAGGAGTATTTTTACCGCTTGAAGTGAAAATATAAAACTCTGAGAAAAGTTTTTCCTTAAAGCATGCAATTTTTATAGCAAAAAATGTCTTGCCTTTTAACACATAGATGTTATGAAATGCAAATTTCCGGTGTGGATATTAACATTCCTCCACAGGAAAGAAACCCTACTGTACTCATGGAAGAAGAGGGGAGATCAGTAAATACGACAAACTAACTCAGCAATTGTGTTCATAGAAGGTTAAGGAGGGATCAGATGTGGGTAATAGACAGCAACAGAACTGCCAGGTTTCATACATGCTTGCAGAGTAGAAAAAAAAGAATCTCCCCTCCTGTTTCAGTTCTTACTTTTGCTGCCAGTGTTGATGTGACTTCCATGTGTATGCTGTGTGGTTTCCTTCCTCCAGTAAACAGAAAGGGGAGGGAGTGCTTTTTCCTGTCTCTTTCTGATGGTGATATGCCAGGAAATAAAAGGTAATGTGGCTGCAGGAGGAGGTTAGTCCTGTCGCACAAACACCTGAAAATTAAATAGATGAGGGAATAGCTCATGACTTGCAGGTGCAATTCAGGACTCAGTCTGGGATTGTTGGCACCAGATATTTAAGTTCAGAAAGACAATCAGGAGGAAAATGGATGGCAGGTGGAGAAATGCCTGACTCGCTGTGAGTGTCCTGCTCAGTGCCTTGGGGGCTTCAGCTTTGCCCTAGGCTGGCTAGAATAGTTGTCTTCCTGAAGAGACTGGAGACCCAGTCAGCATGCCCAGGATGAGTTTGTTGTCCCTGGTTAATTCTTTCCAGAGGGACACCACCAAAATTTTGTACAAAACTTTTTCTTTTAGAAGGGAAAGAAACATTCAGGGGTTAAAAGTTAGGGCACTCTGAGTGATGACATCAGACCTATCAGGGACCTTCTTGGCAGTCCTCTGGTCCACAAGGTGCCAAAGCTTGGATCTGGCGACCAGGAGCCAAGTGATGATTCTGGTTTTTCTGGGCAGGCAGGTGTTGCCTGTTCCTCGTACTCCTGAGAACTGGGACTTGCAGCACCCACTGCCCAAGTGAGCAGCAGAGTCAGAAGCATGGGATTGTCTGCAGGAGAACTCATAGCTAGGGTACATCTAAACTGGTGTGGAGAGGATGATGTAAAAAGTAACTGTGTGAATTTTTTAGTCAGTGGAGAGAAACAGGAGCCTTTTATCTTACCCAAAGTAAATGCCTGATACAGGTCAGATGCCCAGAGATGTTTATTTCTCTCCTGTAGAGGAGTGTAGGGTGGTAGGTGTCCAGAGCTATCGGAGCTGGTTCTCACATTACATTTTGGTGGAGCAAAGACAAAGCTTTTCTTTCTGCCTAGCATCTGACATTTATGTAAGCTGGCACTGAGAAATTGCGCAGCACTCAGGAAGGGTTTTTTCCCCTAAAGATGCTGAATCCTGTACTGCTAAAAGTTCTTGCCACCACAATGGCTGCCTTGAAACACTGCCTTTTGCTGATCATGCAACAATTCATACACAGGATAAGAGAGGCTCGCTGCCAGAGATCCTAGAAGATAGTATAAGCTGAAATGTGTACACCATCCATTTTCTTCTGGAGATAGCAATGAGCTTTGGGAGATAAGTTCTGCTGACTGGGAATGTGCTTGCTTGGGTATACTTTTAGAGCAATGATGACTAAGCAGCCTGCAAAGCAGTGAAAAGAAACCATAACAAAGAGGGAGAAATCTGTTCCCTTCAAAATAGAATTGTGCATGTTTTCTGACAGTATTTTTTCACTGTGTGGATAAGCTGACTGTTCTCTGTCAGTCTGTATAAAATGTATAGTAAATAGTTCGTTAGAGAATGTAGTGTTTGTAACATTAATACTCCCTCTTTTGAAAAAGCAGAATAAAATTCTAGGTGAATATGCAGGCAATGAACGAACATCTCTTCACCGAGTTTGCTCAATTTTCATTGTCAGAACTGTTGCTGCATGCAGAGTGTACTGTTGGGTAACTTCTCCCTTTCAGTTTGGTGGGTTCAACAGGTTACTTTGGAAAGATGAGAAAAAGGGGTGCCATTCTTACAGTTCAAACTTATGTGAAAGGGATGAGAAGCAGACTTAGCAATTTCAACCATTCTTAGTTACTGTAAATCAAACTGTCCAGCAAAATTAGCTGCCTGACATTTGTCTTAGGGAACCAAAGCACAGCTTATCTTGGAGCTCAGTGCTTTACTGAAGAGTGAGGTTTTGCTTTGCCACTGCAGGCACTTAACTTCAGTGTTCTATTCTTCTCTGGCAAGCTTTGGGACAGGGGGTTCAAGCTGCATGTTCAAGTTGCTTTTCTGATCTCTGGTGAAGGTGCCTGTCTGTTGGCATGATGATACCCCAGTCTGAAGGAAGCCCAGCAGAAACCAACCTTCAGTTGGTTTCAGACTCTAAAATAAAGAACAAATCCAGATGAAGTTCTCAGGCTGTTGCTGAAGGTTTGAGAAGGCACTGAGCTCTAGGGCTTTGGTGTTCTGGGTCTCACACCCAGTGTCCCAGCAGTCTGCACTCATGACCTCATGCAAACAAGGGCCACAGTTGCATGCCCTAAAGTGGGAGGCCTGTGGGAACAGGCAGGATGGGGAAGATCCTGTCACTTTATTTCTTCATGTTCCAGGTGTCACTGACATCCATGACAAGAACAAAAAAGAGAGAAACTAAGATTGCCATGAGCTGAGACCTCACTGTCTCATGCCATGCAGAGACAGGCAGAGCAACCTGTGTCAAGTAGTTTCTTGGGTTTGTCCCATACATGAGAACACTCTGTGCTTCCTTTGCTGTGGCACAGCAGATGAGCCAGCCATGCTTTAACCTCCTCTGTGTTTGCTGCAGGATGCTGTACACATATTCATCAGATATTTGAAGAGCAAACCCTGTCAAGTGATTAGTGACAACCTGTATGTTGTTGGGGTGCCCTGCAGGGTTCCCACTTACCTCAGAATAATTATGTGTGCAAGCCAAGGGGGCTCAGGTAGTAAGGCTGCTCATCCACGAAGTGTTGGAACATAAATCTTGGTTTGCTCTGTTACTTCACAGTTTTCTAAATTAATTCCCCCACCTGTGGAGCAGTGCTTGGGCCTGAGGGGGAAAGGGCTTTGCTGTCAATAAGACGCTGTGCTGCCTCTGCATGCAGCCATCCAGCTGAGCAGCCCTGCCTCTTGCAGCAATAAGGGAAAAAATGACTGCTTGTCAGAGCAAAGGGATGTGGGTATCTGTGGGGAAAAAGTCAGTGTATTGCAAACATCTTTAAATCCAGATTGTTTGAATACAAAGATATTTGTAAGGTTTCCTATCCAGCACCTCCACCTCTGTCAGCTATTGTGTGACATTAGGTTCACAGTTTGGTTCATAAGTGATGACTGAAATGTTTATGTGCCTGTAACCTTTTGGTCCTGCGTGACATTTTGGTAATCCCTGCACTGCAATTCTCCCCATGATGTTCAGTAATTGCTCTGCAGGCTCTGATGGAGGCCTGTGCTATTTGGTGTCTGAGCTACCTGGCAGAACCTAACAGGGATGTGTTGTATAATGCAACTAATCCAGTTAGCCCTGCTCAAAGCTCCACAAAGGTCTAGCCCTGAGCTCAAAGTCCTGCTAAAAATAAGTCCTGGTCTCACCTTTTAGCAATGAAAACAAATTTCCTTCCTCCTTGTCTGAAAGGGAAAGCTGTCTTTCCAGGGTTAAGGCAAAGGCTTCTTCAGGGATGTTTTTTTCAGTTTATTTGTTGTTTCACCCTGGGACTGCTGCTGGGCAGTGGTGGTGCTGCACAGTGGCCATCACTGCTGACAGCAAGAGCCAGCTCTGAATGCCTGAGCATGGCTTGCAATCACTGCAGGGTTTCCCCCTTTCGTCCCACTAGGTTTCTTTCTTGCCTCTGCCACTGTTTTATGCATGGATAACTGGTGATAGGATTTTGGGTGCATCTCCTCAAGAGGCTTTACATTTACTGGAAACCTGAATGGCAGCATTGCTAGAAGGAAGAGGCTGCCAGTAATCAAGCTTAGGGTGAATATGCACAACCCCTCTGCCAACATCCTTGAACTGAAGTACTGAAGAAAGTCACAGAGCAAAGATGGGTTTACTGAAGACACTGTATTTACAGGAGCAAGACACAAATTTAATTATATCAGCTGATTTTTGTAGGGAAAAGAAACATGTTTTTAGGCATGATGTACCTCCTTTGGGTTCAACATCACTGCCTCATCACCAGGGGAGTGGTGCTCTTGGGCTTTCCAGCAAAGATAGGTTTTTACCATGAGAAGTCTTCCCCTGGGGACAGAGCCTTTCCTTTCCTGTTTCCAAGCAAAACAACAAGCCTTCAGACTGTGGGAGCAGGAGGTCACCTTTAAAAAAGCAGCATGAAAAGTCAAAACTGCTAGCTTTGCCAAGCAGACCCAAAGCAGTTACATTACTGTGCTTCAAATGCCACAGAATCACAGAATACTCTGGATTGGAAGGCACGCACAAGGATGATCCAATCCAGCCACTGGCCCTGCACAGCACCATTCCCAGAGTCACTCCATGTGCCCAAGAGCATTGTCCAAATGCTTCTTGAACTCAGACAGGTTTGGTGCTCTGACCACTGCCCTGGGGAGCCTGTTCCAGTGTCCAGCCACCCTGTGAATGAAGAACATTTTTCCAATACCCAACCTGAACCTCCCCTGACAAAGCTTCATGTCATTCCCTTGGGTTCTGTCACTGGCACCACAGAGAAGGGATCAGCGTCTGCCCCTGCTCTTCCTCCATGCGAGGAAGTAACTGCAATGAGGTCTCCCCTCTACTCCACACTGAACAAAGTGACCCCAGCCACTACTCATATGGCTTCCCCTCAAGGCCCTTCATCATCCTCATGTTCCTCCTTTGGATGCTCTCCAACAACTTAACATCTTTCTTATATTGTGGCACCCAAAACTGCACACAGGAATCAAGGTGAGGCCACTCCAGTGCGCAGGGACTCTTACTGTACTTAAAAATAGCAGTAATACCCATCTAAACCCAAACCTCAGCTCAAAACTTACTTAAAGGCTTTGTCTTTGACTCTTTTCTAAAAGAGAAACTCTTTTAAATTACTAAGTCATTGTCATATCTATAAGGAGGGTTTGACATCCATCACTGTTACCTTTGGTACCCATGTTTTTCAAAACATTTAAGATTCAGTCTAAAAGATATCTTACTTTCCCCAATCACACTTTCTTTCCTTTAATTGAATCCAATTTTCTAGGTTTTT